>NC_133932.1:110964839-111574311 GCF_031877795.1 Strix aluco | reverse complement strand
TACAAAATGAGAATTGCATTTCCAGCCAGGTATATCCTATATATTGACTGGAAGTACCTTGCGGCATTGGCTACTCCTTAAACTACTGTAAAGTGTCTAGTGAATCACAATGACAAACAGGCAATGACTTGCATACAACAAGTCACACAATGCTTGATCCAACTCCCCCAAAGAGTCAACAAAAAGACAGACATTGGCTCCAAGTTCTGAATCAGAGCTGTATCCTAGTGTTTTGTGGTCCAACACGCGGCCCGTTGCATATTCCTGGAAGACAGGAGGCTGCTAGAGCATAAAGCAAGGCAAAAGCAGCTGTAAGGCAAAAGTCCTCTACTGTCTGCCCCAGGGTGATACAGAAAGCAGGATCAGGCATTATTATTGCCTCTTGTATTCGTCCTGAGAAAGGATAGAGGCATGCTTTCTTACCCCAGCAGCTCTGCTCAGTAACACCTACTGAGAGCAGCAGCTGGCCATGTATCTGTACGCTGCAGCACAAGTCAGAACTACTCCCGCATACAGGGAAAGCCAACACCACAGATGTTATCTCAAAAATAAATGTATTATTATTCATAGTATTATTTATCATTATATTTAAATTAATATTTTGATTATAATGAAGGTTTTTTTAATAAAGAACACAAAAGATAAAGCTGAATTACCAGATAGATTATTCAAGCAAGTAAGCAGAAAGGCATACTTATGAGCAATATAAAAACTGCAGCAATTTCTAAGCAATGTTTTTGGCAAAGAAACAGGAAAGTGAACCTTCAGGTTCAGAGGTCCAGCTGGATTAAGAAGTGGGATGTCCATCTGTCACAAGCACATCTCCAAGCATTCTTTTTCCCTGTCAAATACACGATGCATATTCTTACACCACAATTAAGAGAGAGATAACTTCACAGTCCCAGACTCCTGACAATCTTGCTCATAAAAGTCAAACATAGGCCAACTAAACATTCCGCCTAAATAATGAATCACTTCGCCACATCAACTACAGTCTTCTTTTGCATCAAAGGAAACAGAATCCTGCTAGTCACCGTAAAATATGCTCCTGTTAATCCCATGGCAATTGCACAACAGATCAGCATGCTTGTCATGGACAATTCAAACAGCAGAACAAAGCTCACAGAGGGACAGAGAGGAAAAAACTCCTCACACATTTAAAATAAATCAGTGTTAAACAGAGGATGGTTTCTCAGAACAATCAAACATTGAGAGAATGGCTGATTTAACAGCAGAAGATGTAATTAATGGGCCAGTGGAAAAACACTTGAGACTTTGATGGCAGAGTTCAACTACATCTGGACTTTTTTTTTTCTCTCTGCCATATTCATGTATTTTCCTTTTTCAGCTGCAATACAACACCACCATTTAGTGGTCAGACACACAAAGTGCAGAATCCAGCAGCCCTCCTGTATTTTTGTCCAAACAGGTAGCAATTATTTTAAGACTAAATAGTGTATTCGTATAATGCTAAGCACCAGGAAATTAATATTACTCTAATATTACTACTTTATTCTGAACACTAAACAAAATAATTTTTCTTTGATATTAGGTGTTTGAGTAAAGCCTTGTCAGAGATACTAAAATAGTTTCAAAGACTAGGCAAACAAAACAGAAACATTTGCAACATTACCAGGAAACCCATTATACTATCTCACACAACTCTGTGGACTTCTGTTGAAATGTATCTGAATTTCAGAATGTGTATCTTCAAGGGAAACAATTTATGCAACTATACAAGCTGTCTGTTGCTGAAAAAAAAATAAATGCAGTACCATGCCCTTGTGAGCTATTTATTTCATGATTTTTACCGAATTCTACCATTAAAGACTCAGGAATAGAAAAATTAGGCACAGAATATGTTGCCCATGATCTAATGAATGAGGAATCCTAAGGAAGCTTGTTCATCCACTTACGCTAGTATGGCTAATATCCTCTGTATCAAGATGGTGTTTACTTTTACTTATTTGCCATTCAAATCATCGCGTTCCTGCAACTGGACTTGAACAAAAGCTGCTGGTTTCAGAGCAGTCTCTTAAATGATCTTAAGCACTTGTCAGTGTATTCTTCAAAAAGCAGTGATACTTGAGAGCTTGTTGGCTGAAGAAGGCCTTTGTATGACAAAACCTCTTATGAACTAAAAACCTACGATTTGAAGGCCACGTAGTAGAAAACCCAAGTGGGTTTTCAATCATCAATCATGTTACAAGTGAAAATGCTATTTTTTTAATTGGTTGGGATAATATTACTTTTTAGAATACCATGCCAGATATATTAAAAAATTAAAATCCACAGCTTTGTTATGTTTGCAATCAACAGCAGAGCACTGGAATACATTCGCACGTCTGTGTGTAAAGTTTCTAAAATAAGCCAGAACAATCAATCAGGAATTTTCATTGTTCATATTTCATGACAAATTGTAGCTGATGATTTAATCCTATACTTCTAGTTGCTTAGAGCAGGTAAATGAGGGGGCAGAGACCAGCTAGGTAAAATGAATTAATTCAAAAGAAAAATGTAGTCAGGTGCCAATTTCTGCAAATTGTAATTACAGGTTTGGAGACAAGAAGGAAATGTCTTTTTAAAGTACAAATAAAAATATTTTTTAGGGTAAGCTTCCAGTGCTGATGAAATTAAACACTGTACTCAGTCATGCTCACTGTGTTTAATAAATGCATTATATTGGCTCATTTCCCCCTAAGGCAATTAGTGGGTCTGCTATTTCTGAAGTAGTGTTAATGTGTTTCCCCAAAAATCTTGCAAACTCGGATTTCATTCATAAATCTCAAAAATGAGGAGCACATGATCAATTTTTCTCAAAATGTGCTTTTTCCAAATACTTGCAGATCAGTAAAATGTTCTGATCACAATCACTCTTTGAATTCAATACAATTTTTCAACCAAAGGCTCTCTCCTCATTTTACCTGAAAGTGTACAATACCACTATTTCTGTTTTCAATTAAGACATTTATCAAACACATGCTATAAGACAAGTATGAGTCCTTAAATTAACTCTGAGAGCAGAAGCACTGGATTCACTTTTCACCACAGTCCACTATGTATTTTTCTAGAGGTTTTCTTATTTTTGCAAAATTCTGCTCAGCAGAAAGCTATGAGCTGGGTCCTGCTCTACTTGGCTGGCCAGATGCTGCTCTCTACCTTCCCAGCTGCAAATTGTGGCAGCAAGCTGCAATCGCTTTTTCAGACCCTGGGAGATCACAGAGTCTTCTCCTGGAGACTGCAGAAGACACCACTTATCTGGGAATTGGTCTGAATAAAATTTACTAGTTGTCTGGATCCAAATCCAGATGGAAATCTTCAATTTGTAATTTTGCTTTAGATACTGCAAATTTCTGTATAACAGAAATTGTATTATATACATCACTGACTAATACACGAAAAGGTCAAAGTTATAGTCTACACACCATTATGAAAGCATCCAAGTTAGAGACTACCATGTCATCAGGTCCACCCGGTGGCATTCAAGGAGGCAGTTTCTGGAAAGCCCCCTAAAACCAAAGATTTCCTTTCATTTGGACCGGTCTTTGGATTCAGAGCAACCTGCCTCACAGTATGTCTTTGTCAAATGTGGGAATATTTCTGGCTTTCTTGTTCTTGTGAGAGAGCGTGCACTGCAGAAGCAGGTAGAAACATGGAATTTGGAAGAGTTACTAATATCTGAACTGAACATATCATACCTCATGCCTGCAGCAGCACCAGATTTCAACCAGTGATTCAAGTAGCAGATGGACTGTGCAATAACATATAGCTACCCAAATATACTTAGAGATGGGAAACGTATCTTTCCTTCTTTGAAAGCATTTTAATTCCAAAATCCCAGTACTACAATGCAGGCATCACCTTAATGTCCATGTCACAATGTTCTCATGTTAGCTTACTGACTAATGGTGGACTCTGGTGATAATGCTGTAAACTGCATTTCTTTCAGGCATAATCATTAATAAAAAGTATGCGGGACAGCACTCCATCGTATACTGTCTGGAATGTAACTGAGATGTATGATGCCTTCTGGCTAGATACACATGCTTAGTTAAGGCTCAGCATGCAACACTGAAAAAGAGCGACATGGTTGACTTCTAAAAAAAAAAGGAGGAAAAGGGAAAACAGATGTCAAGGTTTCAACAAGTCATTGCACACTGCAGCTGGAACCAGTACAAAAACAACACAAGTATGCTGATAATGTAGCATTTCATGTAACGATAAGGGCAATAAAATAGCAGAAAATGCAAAACCTCAAATGGCTAAACACCTTCCTCAAATTCCAGAGGGTCAGTTGGGCTGAACAATAATAGTAATCCTTTCAATAACCAGATCAAATGATTCAACTCTTTCTGCTCAAGAAAAGTGAAAATTGAGAGATTCTCTTTCTTCTAAGAGCAGAATATGGACAATAAATCTAAAGTCCAATCCAAACAGACATTCAGATGCATGCTGTCTCATCACCATCACTCTTGAAACTATTTGGCAATAGTTTCCATTATTACAACAGATGTTAACAAGATGGATAGAGAGCATGTTAAATAAACATTAAAATTAATATATAAGTATCTATCTAGCAAAGCCACTGTTCAAATTATATACTTCCCCAAGAGCATTTATTGGGAAATTAATCAGAGAATTTGTCTTGCTAGTAACTGCTATAAATTCAAGGTAATTCCATTAACAAAGACTGTGTCGTCAGAAAAATTACTAAGCAACGTAAATAGGGTCTACATGTGCAATCCATAACTGGACTCTGGTGAAGTGATTCTCGTAACTGGAAAGCTGTTTTCACTGGGCTTTGGTTCCTTAGGACAGAGCAGTAAAGCTAGGAAATGTGCAGAGAGAATCTAACTTACAAAAATTTACAATGTGAAAGAGTTCAAAAGCTTAACGATGGAGAAAGAGCAGACACAAGCAATAATCACAAAAATCTGGAATTTTAAGCCCAGCTCTGTGGAAGAGACACCTCGGTCAGAACAGTGTCTCCACTACGCAGGCAGGCTGATTACAACCGTTAAGTTTTCTGAAGTACACTGAACCTGGAGATTGCTTTCTCATGTAAACGATTCTTACTGGAATGCAGACTATTGCTTGTGAATCTTTCAGTACAGCGAGTTCTGGGACATTACTAAATCTAGTAAGTAAAAAATGAATAGAGTTTACAAATCCATGAATATGACACGAACCATCAGGAATAGAGCTGTCATCAAAGAAAGCAAGCAAAAAACTCAGATTTGACACTTGGAAAAAGTATTTTACAAGCAGTGGTAGAGTCACAACTGACTACTCAAAGATTTGAGAATTAAAAAGAAACCTGCTAAGAGATACCTAAACAAAAAGATGCAGTCAGTTAAAGTATCAAATAAATCCAGGCCAGCAAAACACAGAATAAATTAACATAGCAATGGAAAGTGAAGAGGAGCTTTCTCAAGCACATCAGAAAGTTCTAGCACAATGACACATAAAACAATTCTTTCAAAATCCCTTCTATTTTGCTAGAAAAAAAATTTTAATATTTAAACTGTAATCTTAATCTCAGCTGTAAACTGTGAAAGGAGGTACTTTTTATTAATAATAGATATCCAGAGTTTTTAATTTTAAGATTAAAATTATTAGAAAATACTGGTACCAATACCAATATTGTTAAAATATACTTGTTGCCTAAGAAAATGTAAAGGAAAATTTTGGCTGCCATAAAAACCTCTTGCATTCATCACTGACCTGACAGCTGCATATTTATAGATTCCACAAGCGAAGAGCATTGCATTCATGCTTAATTATTAGAAAGTTCATCCTCATCTGTGCACCTTTAGTGTGACTTATTTTAAGCTGTAGCAGAGCTTAGAGGAAACATGTGGAGATGTAATAACTGCCAAAGGAATTTGGAAGTGTTTTGATTCTTTTTGACATAATAAGATATATCAAACTGACACCCTGATGCAGATGCACATCTCTGCTGGCAGTGCATCACTTACATGCAATAGTCGTACCAAAAATATTTGCCAGATGCGCCTGGAAATAATATGCAATTTAACATGCATTTGAAGAAAACGGACTCAAAAACCAAATGAAATCAAAAAGATGAAGCAATCTCTGCTCAGGCACTGCAGCCCCAAATAACTTCATCTGGGGCCAAAGAACTTTAATGGGAGGGCCAGAAGTCCATCAAACCATACAGCACTTCGGCTGTTCCTTACACAACTTTACAATCTTTCGACTTGTATCATCTATGTTCTGATTCTACTACCTATTATGAACTCAAACCTAACAGCGTTCAGCTAAAAATCCTTTACTTTTGAGATCCTGCACCTTTTAGGGAATGATGTGATAAAGAAACATGAAAGAAGTCAGGCTACAAAACGAAGAAGAATTTAGTGCATTTGTGATTCAGGAGGCTGCTAGGCGCAGATAACTTCGAGAGAGAAAGCTACAATAACAGAAAACAGCATCATGTTGGGAAGGGAAACTTGCACCCAAAGCAATTTCACCTGTGATAATGCCCTGCTGCATTTCTGAATTTCCATTTCACTCGTTGACACTTTTCTGCAGCACAAAGGGCCAGATCCCCAGAAGGACAGCTGATCTTCGCACTGCACCCACGTTCAGTGTTTGCATCCAGAATGACTCAGGAAACTGAGTTAAAACCATATACGTTTCTCTACACATCCCATGTGCATCAATATCAACAGATCTAAAGATCCCAGGATACAATTTGTAACTGCCAACATAATGAACCAAAAAATGTCTGGCCTATAAGAAAAAAAAACACATGAAGGTTTGTCCAAACTGGTGATGTCTCCTAATTTTAGGTATGTCTGTGAAATGTCATAGTCTGAATCTCTCTCCTGTGCTTGCATACGGTTTTGTTGCTGTTGGGTTTGGGGGGCTTTTTTTTTGTTAATCAAGGAACTGAAAGAACAGGGTTGCCAGTTCAGAAGCAAAAAGGGGAAAAGGCAAGTAGCTTGACCACCTTAGAGCAAAGATGGAGCTGTGGATACACTAACTGTCAAAGCTGGATCATTTGTGCAGAATTAAAAAAAAAATAGTTATCAAGTCAGACAAAAGCAGCAAGAAGGAACTGACTACACAGCTCACAGATGGTGACACACTCTGATGGGGATGGAAATAATTATGAGCCAGTCTTAGTCCTGGGACTCTTCAAGGAGTCCTTGAACGATATTCACAAGCATTAGGTATGAGACAGGGGAAAAGCACTCTCACTTATATTAATGGCAAGGCTCCAATTACTCCAACTGGCTTCATTAGTTTGGAATTGTTGTTAATTACTTTCAGCAAGCACAGGTAATGCTTCAGAAAAAATATGAGATGCTTTTCTTTCTTAAGAGATACTGCAGTAACAACTTGATATTTGAATCCAAACTTTAACTCTTCTTGTCACTTAAAGGAAACCCTGAAAAAGGGGAATATGAACACAGAAAAATCAGAGTTTCACAACCATGCTTGCAGTGCTCTGCCAAGTGCATAACTGTTCAAGGGCACTCAGCATAGTAACTCTTTGCAATGTATATTAGGCAGCAATGTATGAGATGCATTTGGTTTGTATTAACTACGTAATTACAGTTTTCTAGCAAATTTATAACAGGCAACAGACTCACTTAGCCAAAAATACCTCAAACATACACCCTTACTTGAGCTTTCCCCATCATTTGAAATCAAGTTAACTCTTTCAATCCCCAAGATACTTCTTTCTATCACTTTGCATTTTTATAGAGGTAGTTACTTTGGCTTTTCTTCAAGATGGTTAGCCTTTAGTATAACCCTTTTTTGCAGAAGCCAAGAGGCTGTGGGCATGTTTTCCCTTCTTATAATAAAAATGAACCTGAAAGAATACAAAATTCCTTTTGTCTGCTTCAGAGAGGTAACTTGGTATAGAAATAACCTACAAGGACCCAGAATAAGCTCTCAGTAGGAGCCAGAGACTTTAGCACCACCAGTGATGCGTCTTTATCAGGCCAATGTTAGGACTTGGATAGGTGTTTTATAGGTCTTTTTACTTGGCAATATATGATTTGGACATAGCATAAGTATTAATATTCCTTTAAAACTAAGTTATAATAAATTGTATTTCTTTTCTCCTGCTATTATACACAGAGGGAATGTATTCCCAAAAGTTAACTTCATGGACAGAAAGTTCTTTGACGGAAGGAGACAGAGTTTTAAAGAGGTGGTTCAGAGCAGGAGCAAAACTTTCAGCACTTTGAATTGCCTTCAAGAGGTACCTCACTGCTGACAGTGTACTAATTTAGTCTCAGTAAAAAACAGGCCTACTAGTTAACCTGAATAAATACACTCACTGGGCATCCCTAATTGTCTCAAAGCTTCCTAAACCTGCAAATTAATGCAGGAGAGGGACAACATAGAGACACAGCAATGGAAAAGAAAGGAACACTAATAGAGATTCATAAGATATATCTAAAGATCCTCCAGACAAGATTAGAACTTGCCTCTGCAAATAGAAACTTGATCATGCAAGTAATGTATTAATTTCTTTCAAGTGACCCAAAAGCTGGTGGAAAAATATTCAAGAGGGGAAAAACTACCCACTGTTTGGAATGGCACAATGACTCAACCAACCTGAAGGCTCGGAAGAACATAAAGCTCTAAATCACTATCTGGGGCATCTTTTAAAATATTTCCTGTACAAAGATTATTATCTACCTTACTGAGTTCATTAGTGGCCACTTCAGAATGAATTCACTCTTGAGAAAGAGACATCATCCTAATGGCAGGCCTTGCCTTCCCTCCTAACCAGCCCTGAATATTCAGAGAACTGAATACTGCTTTTAAATGAGACTAAATAGTTCCTTGTCCATCTGAAGTGGCTCCAGAGGTCTTCATTCAATTTTAATTATCAGTGCAGACTTCAAATGCTCTGCATACTCAGGCTCAGCCACATATGACAAACTCGCTTGGTTTATCATGAGTTTATCATGAGTTTATTTAACGTTAAAAGTTAGCGTTCTTAAATTTGAATATTTATTTGAAAGCAGTGATGCCTGTTGACAGCACTCTCAGAAAACGCAGGCGCACTGATGTACCGTACAAGAAAGGCTGGAGAGGAACGGAGGCGGCCGCTCGGCCGGCCCGGAGCAGAGCAGGGCGGAGCGGAGCGGAGCGGAGCGGAGCCCCCGGGCGCCGCTGCCACCTCCCGCTTGCACACACGGGGGAGCTGCGGCTCCGCCGAGCCCCGGCCGCTGCCCCGCCGAGCCCCGGCCGCTGCCCGCCGCCGCCCCGCCCCTGCCCCGCCGCCGCCCCGCCGCTCCCCCGCGCCACAGCCCGCTCCTCGCCCACCTTCCGCGGGCAGAGCCGAGCACCCGCTGGGTTTGGTTTACTTTACTTTTGTACACTCTCTAGCAGAGAGACAGCTTCGTACTCGGCCTCTTTATATCCAGAGAGGCTTAAGAGGAAAAATAGCACATAAATGGAGAAATAAAGGGGGAAAAAAGGATCATAAACGAACTCTACTCCATCCTCAAGGGAGCTTTTATTGCAGAACTTCAAAACTAGTGAATTCTGGTTTTGTAAGGGTGAGAAATCTATTGCTTCTACCCAGGAGAAAGCCTTTCTCCCTTTCTAACACTTCAGATGCATGAACTCAGCTCTTCTTAAAGCTATGCTCGCCTATGAGCAATCACCCAAGCTAGTGCTCATAGTGTGAAATTTGTTTTTCACACTTTCTCCCACTTCTTCTGAACGTCGGGAAACAGATTTTAACATGAGGGTGACTGAGCACTGGCACAGGTTGCCCAGGGAGGTTGTAGAGCCTCCATCCTCAGCGACACTCAGAAGCCATCTGGACACGTCCTGGGCAGCCTGCTCTAGGTCACCCTGCCTGAGCAGGGGCGTTGGACCAGATGACCTCTGGAGGTCCCTTCCAGCCTCAACCACTCTGATTTTGTGATTTTATTCCTTCAGTTCACTTTCTTATGCCATCACTCTCTCCCTCTTTTCTCTGCTAATACCCACTGCCTCGGTTGCCTTATTCCCACCCTGTTGTCTCTCTGCTTACTCTTCAACTCTTGTTTTTCACTCTCAGACAGTGAAAGAATATTTTGCCCTTGGGAAGTAAGAGGAGAGGCTACATGTTTGACAACTGGAGCTAACGATCAGGTCCTACTGAAGCATTTTCCATCTCTATAGTAACATGGGACAAGAGGCACTACAGGAGAACATCATCAGCATGGCTAGAGGCCATCGATTCAGGTGTACATACTATCATACATACCTTGTGTTACCAGTAAATTGCACTATTTGTATCAACATAAAAATGCTTCCCTATGTCACAAGGACTGCTAACGCACTGGAAGTAAATGCATGCTTCATTTGTGGAACTGACACATACATGGTAAATATTCTGCAAAATCAAGTTGAAATTTCTGATTTTTTTTTCAAACTGATTTTTGAAACTAATTGTAAAGGATAATAAGCAGAATTTATATAGGTTTAGAAGCAAAAACCCCTGACAGGGGGGCTATGAGCATGCTCCAAAATAGCTCATTCCCTTAAAAAAGCAAAAAAATAAAAACCCAACCTCAGTATAAGTCACTTTCATAAATGCAAGTGGAACAGAAATAAATAACAGAACAGATTGTGTGAATTGTGTGTCCATAATTTACAGGAGACAAACCTCACTACCACCAATCCCTCTCAGTTTTGCCTATGCCCTGTGAACATTTTCCTCACCAACTTTACCTGGACATCAAATGACAAACCTATCTGTCTTCATTAACTTCACTCCCAGAAGCCAAACTATCCCTGACCCTGTTCCTGAGGAAGAGGGGTAACTATTTAATCTGGCTGTGGAAACTCTGGGGAGAAAAAACAGGCTGTTTTCCCTCCTGCATCACCTGCCTCAGCGAGGGCATGTGGCATTCCTGGGAGAGAGCAGCACCAGCTCGGGAAACCTTTTCCTGCTTCAAAAAGAAGAAACATGACATAAATAAAAGTTTAAAAAAAAGCCTTCAATGCTCCTTCTGTTGCCTCTCAAGCTCTGAGCTTACCTCCTGGCACACAATTAAAGCTGTCTTAAGAGTACTAAAACAGTATTGAGTCCACTGCATTACATCCATAAACCCAAAAACTCAAGCTTGTTATGGAATGACATATTAAACAGTGTTTCAAGATGGGGGCTTGCACTATTATAGCTATTGAAATGAGAAAAGAATAATCTGTTTGAGAGAAGAAATGGTGAGTCCGGTCCTGAGGAATGACACCTACTGTACCTTTGTGCCTCTTCCACAAGCCCCTGTTTCCCGCTAACAGAAATAAAGGATTGAACCCAAACTCAGTTAAAGAGAACTTTGAAGTTTGTTCTATCACAAATTTATGTAACATTTTGCCTGTTGCTAAGCAGCACTGTTAAATGCAGTTAAATTTATAGTTGGCATATTATCTGCAGGGGGCCATGCTGCCATGTTTGGATGCAAGGGGACCATGTAACTCTGTAGCTCTGAAACTACCACATGCTCTCAGGCACATGGACCACAACAGGTGAGAATGGGAGAGAACTTCCAGGGTATCTACACTTCTTGTTCCTCATTCTACTGGTATTTTTCAACTTTTCAAAGCACAACAAAATCTATATCCTTTGAGGCAAAAGATTTATGTATTTTTAAGAAAAAATCCAATTTCAAAAATAACGCTGAACTCCTGTGTAATCCTGTATGTGATCATTTGTTTGGTAAATCTGCTTCTCAGCAAAACCCCAGCATTCCAGCAATTGCTTACTTTCTTGTTACATTCTTAGCTGCAGTGTCTTGATAAATAGATGTTTCCATGGAGATGACAAATGAATATCATCCATGTTGCAATGAGCTTCTGATTTCATCTTGAACCATTAGCTTTCAAACCACAGCTTATTCATTATTCATTTGCAATAAGGAAATGGCTGAAACCCAGAGCATTACAGCAGATTAAAATCTGTGCATCCAGTGTAGAAGAAAGTGCATTTGCCATCATACAAAATGAACAAAACAGCCTGGGATTAAAACAGTGATCCTAGAAACTGTCCTAAAGGCCTACAAAAACTTTCCCCTCAATTAATAGTGTGCCTACATAAAGTGTGGAAATTAAGACATATTTTAAATATTCAGGCAGGAAGGGGACTTTCAGGAGGAAAAACCAGTAGGTGACATTCAACTTTTTCACACTGTAAGAATGAAACTAAATGCTTTTCAGAAACTCATGAACAGGCACAAATATAAATCATCAACAATTTGACTTAATAGCTTAATAGGAACATGTAAAATTTTGTGCTTTTTGACTGTTCCTGTGTATGAAACCAGTATCTGATTCCCATTAAGAAAACATCTTTCTTTTATCATTGGCTGACAGGTGATTGTAGTCGTTGGCAGCTCTGAGGGAGTCTAAGAAAGAGAAGGAGAAAATATTTTCAGTCTTTCCATAACCAAAAACCTTCGCAGTTGCTGCAGTTATTTTTTAAAAAAGGACTTTAAAGCTCATGAGAGCTTTCCACTCTGCAGGAGTAAATGTCTACTTTTGTCTGCTCAACTTAGAGAAATATTTATTCTTCTATTTAAATAAATTAAAGGCAGTACAATTTTAAGATGGGAAATTATGTTAACATACAATATCAGTGCAGTCCATCATCTGAAAACATTTTTTCAGTCTTCTACTCCCGGGCTAGAAGGAGGAAAAAAGTCACTGCACTGTTATTGCTACAAGTAGCACCTTCTGAAAGAAACATTCTATCTTCTGCCCTTTCAGATTTGAGGCCTTCAAATTTTTGGTAATTCAAAGAAAATAAAATACTCTTTCTTAAATGCTGGCCTAAGACTAGCCTCTTTGGAAGAAGTGACCAATGCTTGAAAGACACAGCAGACACATGCACTGCAGTGCCACCTAATTTTTACTGCCTGCTTATTATCTGTCATTGCCTGCAACAGCATTCAAATTTAATATAATTAAGGTAGGAAGGAATTTTCTGGCTGATTTTGAGGTTGAAGGTGTTTCTATGTACATGATCTAAAAGACATTTTGTCCAGATGAAAGTTATCATGCATCTGATCCAGGGAAACAAAACAGGACATATAAAAGTGGGACGTCCTTCACACTCGTCCTGGTTAATAACATCCATGCTCCTGCTGTCTGAGCACTGGAGTTGTCTTGGGAAAAGCATGTCAATTAGAGTAAGTTATAACCAATTACGTGTCTCATCATTTGAATTATTGTCCATTAAGAACTGACCTGAGTTTACAGAACACATTTCATTCACATAATAGGCTTATTACCAGTGTGACAAGAGGTCAAAGGGTAACAAGAAATAATGAACAGAGATTACTTTGTTACATGGAAAGGGGACAATGATCAGTAGCTCATTTTTCCCACTAACCCTACATGCCATTTTCATACTACTACTATCTTACCTACTTTCTCAGATTACATGAACCTGGAACAACCACATGCTCCACTGCACAAACAGCCATCACCATAAAGTCTCTTCCTATCTCACAGATGAGGCTTTACCCAAGCATAACATAGGGATGAGACGAAGCAAGCAATAAAGGCCAACTCTTATTCATGGCAAGAAATATGCAGACAGTCTAGACAAAGCACTGAGCTCTTCCTGTGCAGGTTGCCTCACACGGAGTAGCACGTCTCCTAAATGACCTTTTCTGCAGAAACACAAACTTGCCAGGGTCTTTTTTTGTCACAGATGAGGATGGGGGAGAAGGGGAGAAGAGGAAACCACTGCCCAGCCTTTGCAACCTCTGAGGATTTGATCCACCAAATTTAATTTAGGGAGCTTTTCTATTCTGAACTCAAAATAGAAGTTGCAATTTAATCTGTCCATTATTGCAATTCACAGTAGTTAAGGTCTGGAGCTGCCTAAGGTTTGAAGTGAGACATTTGGGACACAGGCTGTCAGAAAATGGATTTGTCTCTCAGATCTAACTCTTTTCTTATTTAGCAGGAAATGAGAAAAGCTCTGTCTTCATCATGCTCTTCATTTGCCTCTGAGCACAGATCCATAATAACCACGACAGCATGTTCTCACACACAAGCACAAATTGTAACTTTCTGAGGAAATAAAAGCAACAGGCAGATAGACAAAGCCATGGAAACCTTTCACCACAGCAGTGTCAGGATTCCAGCATCGAGCTATATGACCAATGGAGTGAAACACGCACTCTTTTTCCTTGAGAAGAAAACCAAGGAACCCCAGCGTAGAACACTGTGTTCCAGATAAAATGTCATGGAGTACTTTTTTGTAACTTCCTAAGATAAACACACAAAAGACATACTTTTCATGATATTTACTGGAGCTAAAAAATGACTGCTATGAACCTGCTATGGAGTACATTGGATCTTCTGAAAGACAGTGTGATTAAGTGTTATATTTGCAAATACTTATTTAACCTATAATTTCTCTTTGCTTGCTCTCTCATGCATTTATATAAACCTGTCACTGTCACTGTTTCCTGCTACAGCCTTTACCTTCTCCAACTGGATATGGAGAAGTAACTGCAGGCAGACAGCACAAGACAGCCTGAATCCACTAATAAACGAGCCTACCCAGTCCTTCAGCAGGAAAGTCACTGCAGCCAGCCCACTTCACCTGGTGCAGAAGGAAGTCTTGCTGTCTGACAGCTTCCTCTAGTATTATTTTCAATTGGATGCTGTCATGCACAATACACTTGACCCTTTGAAATCTGCAGCTTCCAATTCATTTAATGAACATAATCCTATATTTACTACTGTTTTACATACCTTACAGCATAAAAAAAATCTGCAAGTTTAAATTATGTCCATGGGAAAACAAGAAGACATACATTTATATAACTGACTATTTCTGAGGTGACAGCAAAGTTTGAAAATCACAGCCCATCCAGGACTGGAAACTTAGATGCAGGAAGGGATAATTAGCAGCCGTAACAAACTAATTAATGTACTGAGTCCTAAAAGGGAATAAAGGTTCATACCCCTGTAGCATTTGGGCTATACAGATTTAACCCCTAGGCCTACGAATGCACTCTTATAGGTTCTGTTCCAAGTTCAATTTTAGTCTGACCTTCCAGAAGCCACCACATGATTTGTTTCAGTTTAATCAATGTGTCACAATACAGGTATATTTTTTCGCACATTTACAAAGTGTCCTGAGTTTGGAGAGAGTTCAGTAAAAGCATAATGCAGAGAAGGAAGTTAATTTTTCTTGAGCACTGAAGAAGAACCTACATCTTCTGATTTAAACCTAGAATAAGATATGAAAAGTTTATCACTGAAAACTACTTGGCTTGTGTTCAAGGACATGATATTAAAGCAAGAACACATGATCTTCAAAAAAAGTTTGCACTAACATTATCCCTTTTCCTATTAGGAAGTAACTAAGGTCCACAGAACACAGTTTTTATTGTTAAGTTGTACAGTACTGCGATACTAGGGCAGAAAACAGCATTTCAAGCATAGAAACTCTGATTTACTCAAGCTGAAGTCAGACTGCATGGGGAGAAATAGGCTTATTCCTCCCACTTCAGCCAAGCACAGTTAACAGAAAGCAGCAAGTGTCTATACAACACGGCCTAACAAGGCAGATGACAGCCCAGAGAAGCTGTGTCACACCGCTGGGAAGTCATCCTCCCACAGTCTGAAGTCAAACTCAGTGTGCAGCACCATCAAAACTATGGGGCATTGCAACCAAAGCCTTCTACCAATGTCTGCTTGGCAGAAAAAGTGAGAGGCTCAACTATGTCTTTGTGAAGATCCTTCCAAACTTATAAAAACAGGAGAAACATACTGAAACTAGGAACTACTCATTTGCAGAACCACACTGCAGCATTTCTTCCCCTATGCTTCTACCTAGTGACCACATTAGTGCAGCTTATCTACTTTTCTGCTTTCACTCCCACCTTGAATACTTGGGGTGATCCCCCACAACCTGCTGGCAAGTAAAGGACTCAGGATCTCTCAGCTGAAAATTTGTGGAAGAAGTGGCAACAGGATGGGAAGGTCAGGGCTATCTATGGTATTGTTAGTTCTGAAGCCCCTCAAAGGACCAGACTTGAAACTGTCTTGCCATCTCATGGTGGAAGAAGCCCTATGGAGAGCCAGGGGAGAGAAACTCAGAGTCTATGACATTCCCGTAAGTGCAATCACAAGCCCTCATTCACACAGTCCATTCTCACCAGGCATAAGTTGGGCCAAGCACACAGCTTTTGACCACAGTGTTTTGTCAGCTTTGAAGTCAAGCTCCATGGCTAAGCAGCTCACTGGGCATTTTCAGAACATACATATATTCTTTGCAGTTTACAACCTGCTTGATGATGAACTGTAACCAGAACAGACAAAGCACCACTGCAAGGAAGAATCACTTAGATTTTAAATTACTACTTCTCTTCTGAAAGAGATCTCATTTTTGTCACATGAAACCTGCTTCTCCTAATTTCTTCTCTGCAGAAGGGAGAATTTATGCCTGTGTAGAGCTGGCTGCACTATGTATAGATAGTATTATGTATCAACATCCTTGATGATCATGTTGAGTTCTTAAACCATTTGACATTTTTCACACCAGTGTCAGTCCCAGAAAACAGCAGCAGCTATTCAGCCATTTCTCTGTTATCAGCTAGGATAAAACTCAAACAACTCAAGTGCTTTATACAGAATATTTAGCCCCTCCATTCTCTGGAGCAGGGACTACATCAAGGTCAAAGAAAAGCATCATTTCTCTCCCTGTGAAAACTCCAATTTGCTCAGATTTTAAGGTGGGTGTGCGTTATTCAAATGTGCATCCTATAGAAGCATATTATAACCAGACAATCTCTTTTTCTAATGCTCTGCCTCCATAGGCCAATTTTTAGCCCCAGAAAGCACAGAGCAACATTAACAAGCATGTGCCCCTCCCAGCTCTATGGCACAAGAAAGAGAAAAGCCCCATTTTTGCATGTGTAATTGCTGCTCCAACCACCAGATGCTACTGCGGCATTAGAATGGGAGCCAGGGGCTGTGGCTGCCACGCTCCCCATAGTCCCCTAGTGGGGAACGGACATTATATAGTCTTTAATTACGTGATCATACACTACCTCATTCCCCGAGCAGGTGTCCTTTGGAAAAGGAAAATGAAGAAAGCTGTTATCTGTAGGATCCTCCTTCATTTGGCAGAAAAGTTAGCAGGTATGTATTGAACAAAATGACACTGCAGGGGAAAAAGAAGGTGTTGTGGCTGAGGCTGCTAAACACAATGAAGCTGTGCTGTTAAGGGACTGTTGAAAAGGGCTGCATAGGGAGCCTGGATACAGACACACTGTTCTGGCTACCCAGAATCAGAAAATATGTGAGACACCGTATTGCATCTCTCCATGTTTCCGTTTCCTCTGTAAAATGGGTATAACCCCTGCAATGTCTCTGAAGTGACTTTAAGAGTATTAAACAAATAGTGGTTCTAACGCATTAATGCATTTATACATGAACTATTAATAGCAGTAAGACTCAGCATCGCACACAGAGAAGAAAAAAAATGGCTATTTAATATACAGTCATTCAGGTAATTTTGTTTTGTTTTTTAAAAAAAGCCAAATATGTACAAAACTCAAAAAAGGATACCTATCCAACGTTACATATTTAAAATGCAGAGACACAACTTAAACTCCAATCTCCTTCAAGGCACATTGGAAGGAAAATTCAGAAGCCACGGTTAAGGAGAGGCCCTCCAGTTGGATACCTGTAAGACAGACAGCACACCATGGCCACTGCTTCCTTACTGCAACAAAATGTGAGCTCTGGTTGCCTGGCATGAGGAGAAGGATGGCCATGGTATCTTATGGATGGCCAGATGACAAGAATGAATCAGAATCACAGAATCATCTAGGTTGGAAAAGACCTTGAAGATCATCCAGTCCAACCATTAACCTAACATTGACAGTTCCCAACTACACCATATCCCTCAGCCCGACTCTTAAACACCTCCAGGGATGGGGACTCCACCACCTCCCTGGGCAGCCCATTCCAACACCCAACAACCCATTCTGTAAAGAAATGCTTCCTAATATCTAGTCTAAACCTTCCCTGGTGCAACTTGAGGCCATTATGAAGATGGGGTGCAGAGAACAGGAATGGGTGAGGAAGTTCACAGTAAATAGTTCAAACAATTATCCAAACTACACTGGAAGCCTAGATTTAATACTTAAACCTTCAGCCATTTGCAGTCATTTTCCCCATTGTGTTGCAGCCTCAATGAATGCCCAATAATCTTTGCATTATCTCCTTCCCCATTTGCTACAACAAAAACCTGAAGTCTGTGCACCATCAACCAAAGAGTTTGAATCATGCAGAGATGAGATAACTAAAACCCCTCCAACTCTTCCTTTCTCCATGACCAGACCTGTGTTTTGTATAGCAGTCCATGCCTGCTCACACTAGAGGAGCTCAGCAGGAAAACAGCAACTGTCTGTGAGGATGCTCTCTGCTGCCACAGGGTAAAAGGAAGGAGGAGAGCCACAGGGGTTGAGTTAGTAGCTTAACTCATTCAAAGCAAAGTCATCTTATCACTGAATTGAAGGTAATCATACCACAAGAGAGAGAAATTATGCTTTTTTCTCTCTTTTTTTTTTTTTTAATCTTAGGATTGCAATGTCCTGATAAGCAATCAGGCTCAAACACTTAAGCTCAACATGCAGAATCTACAGTCCCTTTCTACAATCTCATTTAATTTAGACAGCATTTTTCCTTCATCAAGCATAAGTCCTTTTGCCCGCCCCCACCTAATTCTCAACTCCTTTACAGAACCACAGTCAACCCACAAGCTCAAAGCAGGGCTGCTGTCCTACTGTCTGCTGCCTTCCGGCAACTGTCCTGCACTGTCAGAGCTTCAGCCCTGCCTGCAGCCATTTAAACGTATGGCACACAGATACCTCTCCTCTCATCTTCTCCCTTTTCCTCCATCAGAGAAAACAGGAGCCTGTGACACAGGCCAGGTTTCCTCCTTTTCTTTTCCCTACGTATTTGCCAGTTTGTTCTGCACCACAGAGCATTCAGATAGATTCTCAAAAGCATGTTGCTAAAATGGCATCACTAACCAGAGCAAATATCAGGAATTGCTTTTGCCTGTACAAGTGCCTGGAGCACAGCGCTGAGGGGTGCAGAATTGGGATGGAGTAAAGGACAGGAACAAGAAGGACAAGGAGTGAGATAGAAAGGGACAAAAGGGTGAAAGATCGCTGTTCAAAAGCACAAGAGGATGCTAAGACCAAGATCTTTCTGGATGATTTCAGGTTTGGTAACATTTTCCACTATTACTCATCTGGATCTTACTGTCAGGACTGACTTGTGGTTGACTAAGAAGGAAAGTGTTTATCATTTTATCTGGAATGTTACCAATGTTTCAAAAGATTTTTTGAAGCAACAGGACAGCTCTACTCTACTTTCTTCAGTAAGTTTTGCAGACTATTCTTCTGATGTAAGTCACAGTGAGTTTACAAAGGCAGGGGGATGAAAGAATAATATAAATGTGAGTTCATGTGTATTTAGAGAGAACAGCAACAGCATCTTAATGTTTCCTCTACATTATCACAACTACATGCATCACAGGTTGAGTTTTGATTATTGATTAATCTACTGATTATTCTATTAATAAAAGATTAATAAAATTTATTTTATATATTATAATATACATAATAATAGAATTTATTATTCTACTAAATCACAATTTACTGACACCTTAAACATAGTACATATGGAGTTTCTTGTTTTGCTCAAATAAAGCCCTAAACTAGCCTAGGGTTTTTCAGTGGCTTCAAAACTTGAACCATCTGAACACTTGCCCTGTGGAAAAAGTCATCAGCTCCATCACTGCATAAGCATGGCTAGGACACTTGTCCTCATGAGATCCTACCAATTTCAAATTTTCAAGATCACAAAGGCAGGACAGTGAGAGGAACCAAGCCACCAGAAACAGTCACAGCTGGAACTGAAACCAGGGTAATTCAAAACAAAGTAGTGTAATATTGAGCAGGACAGGGTAGCAGAACTTAATCTTTTGGTCTGGTAGTAAAATAGATGCAACCACCATGAAAAAGCAGAGTCTAATGAAGTAAATTATAAGTGCCTGCTTTTTGCTTAGGTGGGGTCAATCCAGTGAATGTTTTAAGTCCTGTCAAATGAACTAGCAAATGATCTCAAGGGCAGAAGCAGTTTCTGCAGCATAGTACACAATTCCCCTCCACTAAAGTAAACTGGAGACCACAGGCTTTGTGACATTACTTCTTGGACAAGTACTGGATGGCTGCTCTGAAAACCTGTGATAAGAAGGAAGCTGCTAACTGAGAGCAAATAATACTGACTACAGAGAGCAGGAGACACCACCTGAAATGTTCCTTCCCTACCCATGGGGACATGGGATTAGAGACTAGTCAGTGAGAGACAGGAGCTACCTTCATCTAGTCCATGCAGTATGTTCTCGGAAGAGGTGAAGAAACATTGATAGTGCCATGTACAGGGCACTGCATCTGTCAAGAACTGTGTAGGAACCACTCAGTGCAATAAGCCCCCACCCCCAAAGAGAGAAACACGTGTCACTTTTTGTGTGCTGATGAGGGAACCTCTTGACAGAGTCTCTTGACAGAACAAGAGACATGGGAATCAGATTTTGAGCTCAATTTACCTTCCCACAAAGACATCCCTACAAAATAAAGGAAAGAAAAGTTAGTTTTGTAGTGTTGACCAGGCAACATGTCTCTGGAAATAAAAGGGACAGCTGCTAGCTAAGAAACATACCACAATCAAGGGACTGCATTTGTCAGAAGTTCATTTTCAAGGAGTAATTCTTTACCATGGGATGCAACCTTTCTGAAAACCAATGCTTTAATAACAAGTGCTCTCACTTCTACACAGTTCCAGTCTTGGCTCCTCCTCCACATCAGAAACCAGAAAGAGTAACTGCCAAGCATTTTCTATTGAAATCTAGCCCTATAAGTGAATGCCACTTAGCCCTCTCTGGGATCTTGATCTTCTTGACATTTTCTCTGTATACCAGATTATAAAATGAGACTCCCAACCTACCCTTCCAGAAGTGGTTACTGTTTGATTGAGCGGAGCAGCTGGAGGCTTCAGGAGAAAAGCACAAATGCTGCAGTTTCCTCTGCTTTGTAGGTATGGGTTGCAGTTCTCAGACTGTGTAGGTGCCTCAGATGATCTTCAGGCCTGAGAAGCACCTACAGTGGTGCTCATCTCCTACAGAAGGGGTAGCTATTCAGAAAATACTGCCTCTAGGTTCATTATCAAACTCCAAGTCTTCCTAAAGAGGGGGATGTTCAGATTATTATCAAATTCCAACGCTTCCCAAAGAGAGGAATATTAGGAGCAACAGTTGTTTCTTGTGAAGACTCTGTTTCTCTTAAAAAAGAATATAAATGGTGAGAGAAGAGATCATTTCACTAAGTTAAACTTGGATGGAGTTTAATCACCTGACACAAAATTCTGCTTGGACTCCCAACACAGTTCAGCAAGAGCATTTTAAAGCTGTTTCAAGCATTGCCAGAAGAAATTTCACTTCTTTCTGTGAGCTTCTACCATCACACTGATAGCAATCACATTTTAACCATAGAGAGGAGTACTCAGCTGGCCTAAAAACAGCACTGCTGATTGCAATGGAACTTAACTGCCATTTGCTATTCATAAACCCTTTCAGTTCTTGCAGTGCATGCTGTTATGCAAGGTAATTTTCCAGTTATAATGAGGTTTAAAATAGCTAGAGAGATAATCTAGAACAAAACAGAGCACATGCAGTAGGTATTCCTTATGCATTTCAGCATCATTATCAGTAAGGCTTCCAGCTACTTCTTGATACATTGACAGAGAAGTGTGACATTATTTTGATACAATTAAGCATAAGATTTGGATCTTAACTGATTGACCCTGAACTTAGGGCTGTTTTAATTTCTGTACATTCACTTTTCGGCTTCAAAGGAATTTCCATATTTATTTAACTCTGCCAAATATGATACCACAATAGGTGAAAAGGAATTGCTGAGAGTCCGTGGCAGACAGCATCACTACTGTCTGTCTGCGGTGGTAAGCAGGAACATGCCTCCCTGTGGAAACAGTGACTGCCTGGGAAGGTAAAGTGGCCCCTATCGAGTCTTGTGCTGCTGCTGAGACACCGTTTCCAATAATAGTTTGTTAATTTAAAACTAGTGTGGAAATCTCTACTGTGTGCTCTTGTGATGGCGGCGCAAATACGGAGGCTCTCATGTGCATGTCAAAATAGCATTTTCCAAAAGGTACCCTTTAGAGGAAACAGGATCAAAATGGAATCCTTACATCAATTTTAATTTTCATGCAATAGTAAAACTGTGGACGAGGGTGGAGGCAGTTGCATTTGGATGGATTTTGCTGATCATAGAGTTGTTTTTTCCCCTATGACCAGAATACTCTTAATAAAGCAGGATATGGAGGACAACGCCAGAAGAGCTCTCCTACACATCATTATGTACACGGGCAATGATAAATTCAAAACACCTAAACTTGCTGACTTTAGCTTACCCAGTGACTACCGTGTGCCTGAAAGAGGCAGAGAGCACTTGCAGATTTTCCGTAGCTGTCAGTGAGCTACCGTTCCAGCACAATACACATTGCTTTGCTGTGTGAGGGTATGCTAAACTACTTAAACACTGGTAATTCTCTGCCCTTCCACAATTCCTACAGGTGTCAAGCCGGTGCCTGTGAAGGACAGACATGTCCCATTACAGTTCATGTGGAAAGAGACACAGAGCAGCACCGAGGACTGGCCCGTGAGACAGGGGCTCCGCAGCAGAAGGCTGTGTTCTGTCCTTCCAGCTCCCGAAGGACCACTCCTTCCTTCTTCACCTTCACAGACCTTTGGAGGACTAGGGAGCTCATCTGCTAGTTTTCAAATGGTTGATTTGTGAAACAGTGCCATCAAATTCACACTTCCCAAGGCAACAATCTCATCCAAGCATCTCAAGGAAAACGGTCATGATTTTCCACTCCTTCAGCCTGCCAATAAATGGCTTGGTGAGAACACACATAGATGTTACAGGCCTGACTGCTTTCACATACAAGAAGCCTAATTTATGCACTGGCAAGAGGAACTTCCTATATATCTGTGCTACTTTAAGGAGCAGAAGTCTGTTGTGAGGGCTTCAATCATCTATACCTTAAGTGAGGTTTAGCCAATTTTCTTTGCACTCATCTTTCTTCACTGCCTTTGTGATACATCCCAGTTCTGAGGTCTACACTCTTTTCCAATGCAATAAACACTTCCAAGCACAGAAATTCAGTTTTGTTAAGTAATCTAATTGCAACCCTAATACTAGCTTCTGATCAACCCTAACTGAAAACATAATTGCAGGCAACAAAGCATTACTGAAAGGCATTTTCATTCTCATTTTTTCCCCTCTGCAATATTTCTTCTAGAAGAGCAGTTAAAATGCCAAAAAGTGCCATTCTGATTCAAGACCTCTCCAGGTACATCTGACATTTTAGTGTAGCTCAACCTCATTTGCTCCTTTGTCTGTCTGCCTTGCCAGCCACCCAAACACTTAGTCTCCAGAGATCAGTATGTAATCAGACTTTATCTCCATTGACATTTTCTTCTTCTTCCCTTCCACTAGAATGAACAATACTCTTTTTCACCACTGCACAGTGACCAAGCTTTCACTTTCCCACACTTCAAGATAGGAAACGTATGACTGATTTTTCGTGAAACCAACAGCAGCATTTCATGGCATCCATTTTTAAAATATTTTACACAATAACCTTCCAATAAAAAAAAAACACCTTACTGCATACTAAATTTGCCTTTTGTATAAAGAACAGTAAATTGACAGTGTAAGCGCTTTACCTTTGAAGTAATAACCACAGTCTGAAAATTACTGGAGAACTGAAATGAGTCTGAACTGAACGCATGAGCACACACTTGTGCCTCCAAAAGAAGATGCTCCCCAGCTCTGAGTGGCTACCTATTTATTCCATAACTGTGAGCATAATGATTGGAAAAAAATATCACAACTATTTTTTTCAGTTGTCTAGAACCTGTGGCTTGGCTGAGCAACATAACATGGGCGAAAAACCTTTCATCTGGTGGTTAAACAAAAGCAATTTAAGGTGTCTTTTATCAAATCACACAAATGAAAAAAAGAGAAATAAATAGTAGCATGGTAAAAGCTGTAAAAGGACAGAAAACCAGTAAAGAAAGAAGACAAAGGAAAATCTCACCTCCAAGGACTCAGGATACTGAAAATGTTCAAGCAAATTAAGAACAAAAGCAATAGTGCAGGTTCTCTATGGATCAGGATGGCAAAGTTGTTAATAAAGATGCAGGAAATGTTTGTCTATCCTGCATTTCAGAAGTATCAGAAGAGTTACTGCATCAAGTCATGACAGAGTGTGTTCCAGTCCCTTGATAACTGAAGAGAGTATCAGAAAATATCTACTACAAAAACAAACCGTTTAAAATCAGAAGAGCTGGGTAAGTATCATCCAAAAGCCTAGAAGAGACTAGCTGAAAAATAGTCTATCTTGTTGATACATAAATCTTTGGCTGCTACAGAATCTTTTAAAGACTGGAAGGGTACCAGTAAAAAACAAAAGGTAATTTCTGATAACACTGGCAGATATACTCTAGTTAGCCTGACACCAGTCCTGATAAATTTAATGCATTTGGGAAATAAAGAACTAGAGGATGGGAATATAATTAGTGTTGGTCAATGCAATTCTGTGGAAAAATCTACATTGTCAAATAAATCTGGCTTTATTTTCCAATGAAATAACGATTTGGTTGATAAAGGTAACTACATAGATGCTACAGACAAACTTAGATGAGACATTTGTTATTGCACTACATTCTGATTCAAAAATTACAATATAAGCACATGATAATTGGATTAGGTGGCTGAATAACAGTTCTCAAACAGTAGCTGCAACTGGGAAATCACCCTGAAAGGCATCATTTTCAGCAGGGATCCACTGGGCCTGATGATGTTTAACAGTATTTTTTTTCAGTCCATGACCCCAAAATAAATATAATAAAGTCATTGATGATGAGATTTGCAAGAGGCAAGGATAGGCATATGCAAGAAGTGCCTTGCAAATTACGTTTCATAGATCCCTAATCATTCTGCAGTGCTACTTTGGACCCTCAGGTGACACCTATACAAGTAAATTGAACATTTCCCTAATGCAGGAGTATGCTAGTTAGCTCAGACCAAAAAGCATTCTAGGGAGCCTTCAAACCATTTAATGTTACAGACAACAGAGTTGCAGTGACAGCGGATGCTGTAGAGTCCAAGAAAGACAAAGAAGAAAGAAAAATGTATGAAGTGTGACATATGGAAAAAATTGAGCAAATTAGAATTGTTTACTCTGGAAGGAAAAAATGGCTTGGTCATAAGCATTTGTATATAGAAAGGACTACTGCATAGGAAAAGCATATGTTGCTAAGACAGGAAGAAATTTAATTATAAGCAAGGAAGATTTAGGTTAATATTCGGAAAAACTTTTTGATAGGAAGAACAGTAAAATACTATAAAAGATTCCATGGACAAGTTGCAGAATCTCATGGTGGTTGAAGGTTTAGACAGACATATGCAAAGAGTTGGTCCTGCCTTGGAAAAGAAAGGCTGACTCAACAGGCCACTGATCCCTTTCAAATATTTTTCTCCCCCAATACTATAGTATGCACACAAAAAATGAATACAATTGCCTACTCTGGGAGAGAAAATATCCTTCTCCCTCTTATGTTGCCAAAACCTAACGTATTTATGGCATATCTTTTAACCAGCACAGATAAGAATGTTTGCAAAGTCACAGAAACGCTAGGCCTAGATAGAAACGTGTGAGTTCTGCTCAAGTATCTTCTTGTATTGATGAAAATAATTTAAAGACTTCGACACTTTTCTGAGTCATGAGATTAGATCTCTAGATACTCCCAATTTTGTTGTGCAGAGAAAAGTCTACCTCCAAATTGAGGGGTTTTTGGTCACCTCATCTGTAAAGATGAAGTTATCCGTAACAAAGACAACCTTCGTGTTTGCTGATCTTCAGCTTCCATGTGTAAAGCAGACATGAGGCGTGAAAAAGAAACCGGTTTTACATTCTTATTCTTCTTGACAATACAAACTTTTTGGATAGAAAGAGGACAGGATGCAGCAACTTCTTCCTTTTGTACACAAGGTAATTTTTCCTAGTAAAACATAGATTTAGAACAAGTTTTAGAAAATATTTATTACATCTCTTAAGAGGACTATTATAAACATGATACACTTGGCATAGTTTGTAAAGCCAGAGTCTGTTTCTACATTTGGACTCTCTTCCCCGGATATGTCAAATAACCCTGCATATTCCCCTTTTACAATTCATCTTTAAAAGAAAAGGAAAGAATAGAGCCAAGGGCTTTGAATCATCGTTCTGTGCCACACAGAGTACGTAAATGACAGCAGCATCTCCTAAGCCAGCATGCCTGTAACAACGTAAGAACAGGAACTGTTCTTTTTCCCTCAGAATACCCAACCTCAATTAAAAAACATATTTTTAATGCCACATGAAGCTAATGAGAGATACTAATCTCTCTGAGAGACTGAGTATCATCACTGAAGAATCAGTCTAAACCTATTAGATCTTGGTAACTCTGAAACTGATAACACTAGGGCAGCCTAGAGTCCAGCCTCTGAGAGAAGGTAGCTTTACATTCAAATAAAATTTCTGGCCTTATCTGTAAATAGAAAAAGGACTTTTAAGCCTCACACGCACACACACTTGTTTATACATACAACTGTAACTTTCAGTACTTTTCAAGTATGTCTTCAGCTTAAAGAACAGGCATCACATAAGACCTGTATATTACAGTCATAAGCATTTTAATTTAAAGTTGAGATGGAAACTAAGAAGGAACTGAAAACCATGATCAATTGGGCTAGCTCAGAATGACAGTTATCTGTCCACTTGTCACATTAGTTTAACTCACTGCATTAAGAGTACACAGTGTTTAGAATCTGCATACATTTTTCTATGATAAATGACAATAGACTTCAGAATTAAATGTAAAAACTGTTCCCTATTTCTATTTGCGATCTATCACCTATTGCTGATGCAATGAGAAACAGTGAACTGTAACTCCCTATTTAAGTTCCCACATTATTCATGACTGTATGGACTTCAACTCCATTTCCCTTTTGTTGTCTTTCCTCTCCTTGCTAAAAAGTTTTAGTCTTGGAAAAAGTTGCAGGTCTCTTCTCTGTATATCAGAGAAAACACAGGGTTGGGCAGGACTGCATGCACAAATTGAGAAGTGTCCATGCCCCTACAGTGCTGTGGGCACCAGCAGCATCTGCTGTTTTGTCTCCAAACCACTTCTAATACCCCAGTTGCACCCAAGACCACTGCTGAGTATTGTAGCTGAGGCTTTCAAAATACAGTGCATTTCAACTTCAAGATCTTTTTCCCTAACAGAAACAGCCGATTTAGAAATGATTGAATACCTAGTTAGGTGCATCACTTTTCACCTGCTGACAAGAAGTTACATTTGTGCTTTCTTCCTGGCCAGTTATTTAATATCATAAAATACCTGTGTAAGTCTTTGCCACAAGCTTTAGTACTGACTTTCCCAATATAAAACACGTCGTCAACCCAACACGCATCCCTCTTCCTGGATATTTATGAGCATGATGAACAGGACAAGTCTTAGCACAGAACCTTCTGGGACTTAATTATGAATCTGATCCTACTCCCACCATCTGTTTCTCGTTTTTTCATTAATTACAGACTAAGCAGACCTGTTCTTTCCATGATGCTCCCTTACTTAGATGCTCCCTTACTTAACCAACTATTACTCCAACCTTTTGAATATAATTCAGATCACTGTTTCTTGGCTGACATACAGAGCTCCATAAAAATGAACCTTGAAAAGAAATCTGAACTTGGAGAAGGTAAGAAAACTTACGGGCAATTCATATCAGGTATTTCACGTCCAAGAAATGACAGAGTCATAACCATAAGCCTGTTTGTTTATGAGCTATAATTTCAAAATAACTAAAGATTTTTAAATGTTGGATATGGAAACAAGCTTCCCAAAGGTCAACTAATTGCCTTTTTTTTTTCTTGGTTTTGTTTTTTTAAATCAAGTTTACCTCTATTTTTTCACCAATGACGTTTTATTTACTTGTGCTAACCTGGGGCATCTGCCAGGAATAAAAGCGGTGTTTTGTTGCATTCAAGTCTACTCTTTGCCTGCTACAATTCTACATGTTTTTATTCTCCAGACTTACCTGCAGACCTCTCAGGCATCTTCTCACACATTAGATCTCATGTCTGTGATGAAGGTTGAGTCAAGTGAAAGCAGAAGGGTCAAAGAACACAAAACAGTGCAGAGGACTGCAGGGAAGTGTGAGATAGGAGTCAGTTCTGCAAGTCTTACTTGTACAGTAAAAGACTTGAAGCGCTCTATACTCCACTTCTTTATCTTATCAGTCTGTGTTCCAGTTTAGTCTACAAATGGTTTGGGAAAAGACTATTCTGTGTATTGTCCAAAACCTAGCACAATAAAGTCAATAATGCTTGATCCACGTGCAACACAGTTCAGCTGAAAACTCTTTATAACCAGATCATTTCTTAGATACGTTTTCCTTTGTGCTCTCTGCTTCCTCTTCACATCTGCAGAAGTTATATCCCTGTACCCTAGCATCCACCCACATATGCCCACAGAAAAGGGGCAATTGATCCATATGCCCAGTGTCTAGGTAACAGGTACTGCAAAATAAAACTCCTCAGCCTAAGTTCTGTGTTCAGCAGGCAGAGCTTAGCTTCCAAAATAATTTATTTTCAACCTTTCTTTAAATAGCATAAATCATAATGCTACAGTTCCATATCTGGACAACAAGAAGATAAACACACACGTTTCCAAAGCCATTTGCTTGAATTTCCCTGTTGTTACTACCACCAAAGTATTCTAACAGCCTCACAAACTTCTCCACAGGGTTAAAGGATTGGGGTTGAGTGGGATGGGGATTTTAAATCTTTCTTCCTAGAAGAACACTTAGGAACTTCCTTAAAGAATGGATGCTAAAAGGCTACCATGACCTCACTTCATATGAAACCCAGGCTGGATTCTGACTTAAGCAGGAGGTTAATGAGTTGAACAGTCTGACATGTTCATTTGATAGGCAGTGATGAAAGGCCAGCTGTCAGATTTAATTTGTTTGAAGATAAACTGATTTATTGCTTACAAGTAACACGGCTGGCACAGGGCATGTGTCTGTGTAATCGTGTATTTCAAACTCTGTCACAGAAACATTCAATTCTGATAGAGTACATTTACTGTTCAGAAAAATAAATACAATTTTTGAAATGCTGTTTCAAGCTATTGTTTTTCTGTGTCTTCCCATGTGAAAAAAAAAAGGAAAATTTTTTTCCCCAATAAAAAAAGAATTTTTTTTTTTCGTATCTAGCTGGTACACTACAACTAGTTGTTACCACTTATATTTATACATAGACACTTTAATCATACCCACCTTTAAGTTTTAAGAACTGAATTGCAGTCTATTTATAAAGAGGTTTGGGAAAGTTGCTTTGTTGGTTCTGTAGCAACCAATGCTTTCAACTCTGCATATTCCCTCACCTTCCACTTTTATCAGTATCTCCTGATAGTCTTATGCTTTACCATCATTTTGGACCAAAAAAGAAAGCTCAGCCCTACTAAATAACAAAGATCCAGAGAAATTAATTTAATAGCCAAAACCAGGCCTGCCACATGACTCGAAGTGTTACATTCCTTTTTAATTAATACTGAACAAGGAGTTTTAAATGGGAAAAAGATTAAACAAATTGCCCTTACAGGATAACCAAAGGAAGAAGAATTAAAAGCAGCAGTGGAGTCAACAGAGCTGAAGGACTACAAGGTACAGAGAAGCTGAGTGACAGGATCAGAGGCAGAAGATTCTTAGGGGATACCAAGGTGAATCAGGACGATCAGAAAAGATGGATATAGTTACAGAGAAACTGGACAGTACAAAAGTCAAATGAATTGCCCTTTTGCTGAGGGGAAAGTTAACCAAGGTAGAGGTTAAACAGTGAAACTTCTCAAGCTGTTTAATAGAAAAGACTGAGGATGCTGGGGAGGGGGTCTATTGGAGAAGGCAGGAACAGGGAAATGGAGGTGACCAGCTACCACTGCCTGCCTGCTCCAAGGCTGGGCGGTTCTGAGATGGAGAAGCTTCCATAGGGAGCATTGTCAAAGGCAGGAGTTCAGAAAGAGAGGAACACAAAGACTAAACTCATGTAAACAGATGATTTTAGTTTTAAGATCTGAAATGGGCATTCCAGAAAGAGTAAAAGAAGAGAAAGAAGGTAAAATCAAATACTCTAGTTTCTCTTGCCTCTGCAACTACTCCATTTTCTGTCCTTCTTCAAGTTCACAGGCAGGAAGCATTTGCTCATTGTGTTCAGTCCTGGAATTCCCACCCCCATCTCCATGCCTACTCCACTTTCAGTTTTGCCTCTTGACATTCGTAATTTCACACTCTTGCCAGACTCTCGAAGGATCTCTTCCTTGTCCCCATCCGTCCTCTACATATCACTGTATCCTCTTAATAATTTGTTGCATCAAGAAGCAGTAGTGCAAGGTTTGTAAACACCATTTAAAAGTGCTTGTAAATTGGGCTGCAGAAGAGATAAAAAGGGATTGGTATTTCATCAACTTTTTTTTTTTTTTTTTAAACCAGACAGAAAAGCGGACTCACTGTGGTAGTATTTATTTTATAAGGGTTATTTAAATAATACCAGGTACACAGACTTGGTATCAGAAAACAATGCAAAGGCATTTTATCTTAGTCAAGGGTACATATACTAGCAAAAATGAAGGCAGTAAGACTTCTTGTGAGGCAAAGCTGGAAAGAAACTGCACAAGCCCCAGCAAGAAACAAAATATCTGCAGCCAACAGGAAGCTCACGTTTCACATTTACCCAGAGTTTTGTGTAGATGATTTCTCAGGGAACAGGGCTTGAATTGTTGTCATTTTGCTTGGAAAGAAAGGGGTACAGTCCTTATATGAAGAGGAAGCTCATGAGCCATTCACAATAGCAGCAGCATGAAAGAAACATTTATTGTTTTTGAAACAGGAAAAGAGGAAAAGAGAGTTGTATTAAGTGTCCTAGGCATCACCATCAGAGCCACAAGGAAGCCTCCCACCAGGCTTCACCACAGCTACCACTTCCAACTCTTAATGCCAATTTATGCCATGCCTATCCCTGCAGTACCCAATTACCTTCACAGTTCTAATTGAGAGCTTCTCTCCCTGGTAACTGTCTGCCCTATCAAGAAAGGCTTCAGATACTTGGCCCTAATATGCATTTCTTAGGGCACGGGGCTTCAAAGTCATTTTTGTATTTCAGTCTTGAGACAGGGTAACACAGTGCCATCTGATCTCATGACAGCAATGTCCTCTGTTGGCCACCCCTTGCTGAAAAAGCTGCCCTGCACATGTACCTTTGCCTTTCAGGATGAACTGTGTCTCTCGTGGGAAACCACCACCCCATTATACAGTCCCTTTCCAGAGATGGCTGGATCAGTTCTGTGATGAACTTTAAAACAGCTACAGCTTTGAAAGCTACAGGCTGCATAAAGAAATATAGGTTTATCAACTCTCACTGTAAGAGCTGATGCAAAAGTGGAAAATAAATTAAAAGTCAGTACTGATTCTAAAGTTCTGCCAAGTATATTCTGAACTATATTAAATGTCTCTGTGACAGAAATTGCACATCCAGGAGGACCATTCCTTCCTATCTGAAATAACAGCTACCTACTGAAAAGTCTTAACTCAGCTGTAAAATCTAACATGAAAATCTTGTTGAAAAAAAAACTGCTGAAGGGCAGTCCTTTAATGCAGGCAAATCTTTCTTCTGTATCTACTCACCATTTTTTCTTGCTCAGTAGCATCACATGACTACATTTTCCCATCAGTGCTCATAGAGGGGAAACACCCCAAGAATATAAACTCACTGGTATGGCAGTATGCTTTTCCTGCTTTAAACAATAGCATTTTTCCTCCATCCTATATTGGGATTTCTATGTTGACCCAGTAAAATTCCATACAATACTGCTGGTTTTGTCTCTGTTTGTTGGCAATTTCTGTTTCCCTTATTTATGATCCATGTCCTCCTTGCTATACCCCCAATTATCTCTTTAAATGTCTCAATCCTTAGAAACACTTGACATCCCAAAGTCAAAACAAAAGTAGAAATGTGCTTTCAGAAATGCAGGCATTCCTAAACAGAAAGAGAGGATCGACAGATTCCCCTGGGTTTTTCACTCCTATAGCAATTTTAAGGGTGTCAAATTTATGATCCCTTCTGTCTGTAAAACAGACCTACAACACCTTGTAAGCTGTTACATTCTGAGTATGTGAGCAATGCAGTTTTGCCTCCTGAATCTTATTAATGGGAAATTTTTGTATATTTTCTATATAAAGTCCTAATTCTAGTTGAAACTGCTGCCATCTTCTAGATTAATCCAATGGATTAGCAGGTAATCCTTTTCTTTTAACTTTTAAATTGCTACTTACTATTTCGTTTATCATTCTTTTATCTTGCATGTTTATTCAAAATATGATTTTCAAAATGTAACACATTACAAATTTGGAGATAAAGACAAGTAATGTGCTTTTTTTTTTTAATCGGTAAAGTTCTGTAATTATGAATAAAATTCAAATGGAGTCAATAAGAACAATTTTTTAAAAAAATGAAAATAAAGACCATTCTGTTGCTATTGAGATTAGTCTTTGAGTCAGCACAAGCAATGTGACATCCTGCAAGATGCCACAGTGTACATAGTATGCCAAATTCAGATCAACCCTTCTCAAGTGCACAGATGGAGCAAGTAGCCACCACACTTTTCACAGCCTACATACCATGTAGTATCTCTTTGCTTCCTGGAATGTAGATTAGTCTTTCCTAAATACATATTGATATATTTGACACTTGCATCCCAGCTAACAGACCTGGCCAGGCATGCAATGGTGTATTTATGAGTAGTGGGGTGGTCCACACACATTTTGTACCTCATACAAACTTAAAGAACAGCAGCAACACTGAACCCTGATCCTAAATTTCTGGATGGTTACCAGAAGTCCCTCTGCTGAAATGCATTGTATGATCATAAGGAAATTTACATGAAAAGTAGATTTAATTTCATTTAAAAAAATTCTGAAATTAAATGTACAGCTCTCATCATCCCATTGACATCTACAAGTTACTGAAATCTTTGTGCTAGAATTGCACAGAGAAATCCTTTTGCATTAGAGCATCACCCTTGTATTTCAAAAGCATTCACAGCTTGGAATGCAAGACAACTGGCATATCAGCATGATCCAGGATAATACAATGCACTAGTTGAACCTAAGCCAAGCTCCAACATCATACCACTAAGCTGCTGCTGTATGCCAAGTAATCGTGTATCTGCAACATCGCACACTAAACCTATTTGGAAAGCATTTAAATTAGGTTGGCACACATTACAAGACCTTTCCACAATAATGCAGGCGAGCAATTATTCTAGTTGCATTCCTGCTTCTTAGATGTTAGGCCATAATTAACTAACTTGCAGATAAGAAGTGGAGGTCACAAATTGTTCTACCTGGAGACAGAAATTGGTGAAGAGATCAGTAGGAAGTGGGGAAGGGGAGTAAAATTAACCAGATGAAGAACAGTGTTTATGTAACTGAAACACATTATACTGTAGCATTTATTTTAGTTCCAGGGGAAGGAAAGATGTAGGAAGCAGAAATGACATTTTGTTTGGATCTTCATTGAGCAGAACAAGGGAGGGTAACTTAGCTAGACAGACCCAGTAACATCAGAAGAAGAACATGGCAGTCAAAAGATAGGCTCACAAAATTTCCAAACACTGCCATTAACATTTAGATTTATATGCTCCACATATTCGAGTGTGACAGCTGAGCTTATCAGAGCTTCAGGCAAGAGAAAAGCCTATAAACACAGGTGTTGAGGACAGCACTAGGGACCCAAGTGAAAAGACTGACCTGAGACTATGATATATGTCAGCTGTCACAGTCACATCCCACTCACTGTTTTACTCTGGATTTCTACGTACTAGGAAAGGTTACAGAGAATTTTTTAACTCTAGAGATTACAACATTCAACACCAGCTATCAGCTAACTGCTTTTAATTGTGATTTTACTTGATTTCAGAAAGCACAAAGATAAAAGTTTTCTGAAGTTTAGGTTTGTAGACCTCATTACGATGACGGGAAAGAGCAGCTTTAACGGACAGCCTTAACAAAATCCTGTAAAACTAATACTCTGAACACTGACAACAACATTTGCACAACCTTAGATAGAAGTTGCAGATGTCATATTTTAGCAGAAATGGTGCAATCAACTCTCTACAATTCAAATTATGAGGAAAGTCCTTATGATACCCAACACATTTCAAAGCCACAGGCCAGAACAGAACATACTTAACTAACCAAAGAAAAGCAGGGTGTTTAGTCAGTAATTACAGCTCACAATAGGTTTTTATTTTCTTATAACTGCAGTTTTAGCCCACAACTCTGGTTACAGATTTCCATGGGCAACACTGAAGCCCCTACCCCAACCTGAGAGGGGCACAGCAGTGGAGATCCCTCCTGTGCTAAACACAGAGCCAGGTTCGTTCCACGAAGGTTGCACAGGGGAGAAGGCAGGCGGTGGGCAGAAGCCCTAATATGTTGTGTCCCACTCTGGACAGTCCTGAAAAAAGCACTCGGGGTTTTGTGCACTTCAGTAAAGAGCTAAGCAGAGCACTACAAAAAGTAGTCCTGAACAATCTACCCCCGTTACGTTTTATATAAATGGCATCTGGTCAGAGAACAACTTTCCTAAATCTTACTCCAGAACAATTTACATCCATTTCCCATCCAGTTCAGGGCAACAAGCCCACACAGAGGAAAAGGCAAAAAACCTGCAAACCTAGAATTGCACTGAACCAGAAATGAGTTAATTGGGTTTATATTATGACAAGTATTTTAAATTCTGTAGAAATATATAGGACAGCCTCTGGTCTGTAAAGCTAACCTTTTATATACATAATATGTGACTTAGGAAACAGAAAGACAAATGAACTGATTTGTTAAGGAAGTATGTTCCGAGAAGTTTCCCATATTTTGCCTGGTCCAGTGCTTTATCTACAGCACTACTTTCTGGAGGCAGACACTTTTTATAGAAAATGTTTCTTGATCTTGTAAAGTGTGAGGAACATTGAAAACAAAACTAGACCTGGACACATACTGCTACTTTTCATTAAAGCCAGGAAGCTGTTCTCACCTTGACATGGACTGACTTTTCATCAATGCTCCACAGAACACGAACAAACACTGCTTGAAGCAGTAAACTGAAAGCATCAATAGCTTAGTAAATGTACTTCATGTGTTTCTAGAATGAACATCAAGATGTGTCAAAGGACAGATGAAACCACCTAAGGTCCCACCTATCCCAAAACCAACCCAGGCACGTGCATAGACTGAGGAATATTAATAACAAGCTTTGTCTCATAAAGAAGGCAGCCAACGCAGACATGCTACACTTTGATACATAACTTTTGGAATGTATTAAAAAAATGAATAAATATAATTTTTATTTGTCTAACAGCACTGAGAAGGCATGGCTCATCCCTTCCTGGAAACGTATTCTACATTCAAAAATCCTGCTAAAGCACTAGGAGCTACAAAAAGATGTGGACGATGACATTTACGAAAACTACAGAGAACTATAAAACAGGGAAAAGATAAAGAAAATAAAGGCAGATGGGAGTCAGGAATGGTTATTTTTTTTAATCAATGCAGAGGCCAATAATTTTATTTTGAAAGGTTCTCCTTTTCATCGCCGGTTACCATTCTTCACTGTAGCTTCAATGGTGATGGTCGTGAAACACCCCTGTGACGAAAATAATCTATTTTCTCAGCATAGCTGTTGGTACAGAACCTCTTCCTAGCGACCCCAATTACCATAATCTAAAAATCTTTAAAATCTTGAAACCATCCATACTCCAGGCTTAGTTTTAATTTAATCTTGGCTCAGTCTGAACTTCTTGACTTCTGGAATTCAAACTAAACTGTTTTAGCCTTCATTAGCCCTATATCCATTCCTTAAGAACTTGCCACCTCAGAGACAAATCCTCTGCACACAGAAACATCACAGGTGAAGGCCTACGGCTTGGATTACTGTGTTACCTCAAAGCAAAATCCATATTAAAGGCCTTTTTCCAGTTCCCTTATTCCCCTGTTACCTGCTCACTTCCACCTAAAACTTGTCAGCATCTCTGCACAGAATCCTTCCCATTCTCTCTCTCCCCAAGCTTTCTTCTTTCTTTGATCTTTCATTACGTGTGTCTTGTGCTTCGGATGTTACTCAAATGACCCTCACAACCACTGGTTTCCAGCAATGTGGGGAAGTTTTAAGGCAAGATTCCTTTTAGAATTAACCATCCTGAGTTCCATATTGTATTTATATTTCTCTCTAATTAATGCTCTGTTCTCCCACTATCATTTTGTAAGAATAATGCATTACCAGGATTAAAGTTGAAGCTTACATTTAAATAAAGTATCAGTGTATACAGCTTGTTTCTTTCAAATGCTACAAAATTCACCATATGTAACTTTGTAAAGCATTTTATCTATTTTTATCTATTTTTATATGGTCTTTCAAAAATACTAATTACCAATACAACCATTCCTCCTCCACAGCTTTGCCTCCTACAAGAAGCCTGAATAATTGAAACTTCCATTTTACTTGGAACTTCCACTAGTAATTACCCTCTAACAGCACCTTCCAAAATCAATTCAAAATTCTTAGCTCCCAGGAAGAAGTCTTAAAAAAATACTGCGAAGTATACTAGTCAGGTCCAGCTTATGGATACTTGAAAAATACTATTATTTCTGATGGTCTCAAATCACATTTTTTTCTAGGGGGAGTCAACAGCGACCACTAACACAAACAGATATCACGTGACAAGGTAAAAATAAAAAGGTATTTTAGCAGACCCCACATCTTTCATACATTTGAACAATGAACAGTCTACCAGGACTTTTCTACGTTGTCTGTCCACAGTCAGAACAAGAGACTATGGATGAAATTAAAGACTTCAAAGCTCTAAAACAAAGCACTGTCTCAAAATGGATGCACGAGGGCAGCTTGTGATCAACTACTGCTACCCACTGAGTAACTCAGGGTGCAGCCATAGCCATCACTTTTACAGGTGCAACTGCAGCAGTTCTGAAGTCTAAAAAGACTACCTTTTATGCCAGAAATAATACAGAAAAACTTAATCCAGAGTCCCCAAAACAATGACAAAAATGTGACAGTTTTGTGGGGGTTTTTTTGACAGAAAATGAAATATAAAAGATATTAGAGGAATGATGACTGTGCAACTTGGGTAACATCACTAACCCCAAATCCTCACCCTTGGTGCTGAGCTATGCTGGATGGCTATCTTTTAAACTAGTCCATCGCATGTGAAGGTCTAGAAGACTTTCACAAACTCTGGCCCTCTTTAGCGTCCCTCTAAGTACTATGTACACAAATAACTTATGCTTTTTACCAAAGCAAGACTCTGAACACCAGCTTGAAAAGAAGATGCTGCCAGTGTAGAAAGCTGCAGCAAGGCTAATCTGCAGCGGTGTTCACTGTAGCTGACAAGGATATTAAGAATTGCAAAGAATTAACACAGAACAACAGTTCTACTCCAAAGAGATTCTAATTGTGATTATTTTGTAGCCAGACTGCCTGCATTTCAACTCAGTCCAAAGCACTGTCACTTGTGTGGTTGAAGAACAGCTACACATCCAATTTGGGTGCCATTCCCAGTCCTGTACTTCTCCAGAAGCCCTGTCTAAGGCAACTTTCTGCTTTTGGTCTAAACCCAGAATACTGGTCGCTTCAAATCCTACACACGCCTTCAAAGAAAAGTGGCAACTAGTTTTAGTTTTGAGAGAAAACTTCTTCATACTCTTTGACAAGCTAAACTGTGCAGATCTCTAGAAGGACCCCAAAGCCACAGTTTGGTTTTCCAAAAGACAGCACTGAATCACAGCATCACATTAATAAATCAATGGTAGCAGCTACTTGGCATACAAGTCTGGAAGAATACTCTCTTCCATAGCACTTTACACCATCACTCCATATGCCTTCCTTTAAAAACTGCCCAACAGTTTTGTCTTATTTCCAAGACTCCAAAAATCTAAACCTTGCAATTTGACACATTGTTTCTAAGATTTAAGAGTAGTATCATCCAAAAAAAATTACCACCACTATGCGTATATGAAAAATAATTTCAGCAAAGGCTTAACCCCTCAAAGAGCACAGTAGAAAGGAAAAAAATTCTAGCAAAACAATGCAAAGGTGGTGTAAGCATAGTCCAATATCTGATACATGCAGGTGGAAGAGGTGGATCTTATCATTACACAGCAAAATCAACATGCAAATAAACATTTTTAACAGGAAAAAAAAAAAGAATAATACACTAGCAAATCCTTGGTTTGTCATCAAAAAATACATTTTTATTTCTGAGTGGATCTGTTTAACCTAGCCTAACTAAAAATTAGTCCACTGGGTGGTCCAGCCTATTTTTTCCCCTTTTTCTTTTTTTTTTTTTTTTTTTTGAAGCTTACAAAACCAAAGTGTTGAGATGTAGCTTGAAAAATAAATAATCAAGTCTTCATAACTACACAGGAAACAAGTGACCATATGGTCCGGTCCCCTGACTACACAGGCAAGGGAGGTTTAAAGAATGTCAGAAGTCCTCAATAGCAGTTTGCAATTATAATAAAGTTACTTGATCTGCATTTAATGACAAACCATTCTTGGAGACTGTCCCTAAACACTACAATTTTCAGCTCCAGTTTTGCTCCTTCTGTGGCCTGGAGAAGAGCACAGAGAGCAGCTGCTTGATGCTTGGCGATATTATGTTTTTCCAGTAGATGTGGTAAACATATGCAAGCAGGAACATCTACAAAGGAATAGGAAAATGAAAAATTTCTATCTTCAGAGAAGGCTTCAGCAGAGAGAAGCAGAGGCTCCGGCCTCTTGAATTACTCTTAAGATAGGAGAAACAGTATGATCCTGGCATGACGTCGCTCCCTGGCAAAAGTTTTACAGGAAGCTGTCCTGGCATGGATTTTGTTATATTGGACAACATGACTAGACAGGGTTAGCTACAATGGTTACACGCCAAAGCAGAACAGTAGCATGGTTTGGATTCATGTTATAAAATCCTTGTTGTTCAATATCATTTGTATTGGAACAGTTAAAACTCATGCCTAAAGCTGCTTTAAACTTCCAGAATATCTCCCCCTAACCTAACAGAAAACTGTTGCTAACTGTTACCTTGTAAACATAATCAAATCCAAGTATTTCTGGTTCCTGCTTTGATGGCAAAGAGATCCTACAGCTAGAATGTGAGCCATCAATCTCACTGCAAATGCCGAACCAAAGCAGACCCGTGCACACATGCCCAGCTACGGGCCAGCTGGGCCCATCAGTGACAGGCAGCCCATGAGCTTCAGGGGACAGCAAGCCGCAGGTGCGTGGATGTGCTGTACTCGCTGTGCCTCTCCCTGCTCACAGGATGGCTGGGTTCAGTCCCGAATTTTAACAGCCAGAAGAAAATAAAGAATGTATTTTTAGTCAGTAAACTTAGCAGGCACAACTCTGAATATGTCTGCTGAGGATGTCTGCTGAAGTGGTGCCTTCAGCAATAACACACTCCAGAAGCAGTGCCAACTGATTGTATTTCTCTCTCCATACCCCTGCTGCATCAAAAGTCTAATGGTATGTGTCCTACCCCTCTGCCTACCTAACAGCTCCAAACAGGGCTTTGCTGATCTGCTTCCTCAACACCACTTGCTTAAGACTTGAAAAAACACACTGGTGTTTGTTTTCAGGAAAATTCATTATATTAGTGAGAGATTCCTAACCAAAGGAGCTCAGTTAATCTTATTTGATTTGATAAAGGACTGAAGATAGAGGTGCAAAACAGACAGCAAAATGCTAACCTGGTCATATTAGTTTTGCAAGCCAACAACTCTGCAACAGAATGGTTTATTTTTTATGCATGATAAAGAGATTCTCCTTAAGTACCCAAATTCTGTCATGCATGCAAAAATTAATTCCTACTGTAACAAGTGAATTTTAACTCACTTTTCGTGCTCTTGTGTAAAACAGGCTGAAAAAACATTGGAATTTTTATCATTGGGAAATGAGGATTTGGTTTAATTAAAACATTTTTTGAGAATGTAGGCATTTCATCAATATTTTAAACAAAAACAGTGCCAATGTTTTTGAAGTGCTCCATCCTCAAATGAGATTGATATTTTTTCCCAATTAAGCACAGAACTCTGACATGTCAGAATTTCCTGCTGAATGAAAATTCCCCATGATCAGTTACAGGTTTGAAGCTTGAGTCTGCAAGTGGTTGTCGTGATCCATTTCAAATGGTACTTACTTTTATTTACAGCAGAAAAATTCTTCAAGTATATGAATAGTAAAAGTCTTGGAAAAAATCACCACAAAAATAACTTAATGTAAACTCTCTGCTCTTCAACAGTATTTTTATTGTTCCTCGAAATTAAAATGGTCCACATCCCATTTGCAGCAAAACTAAGATTTCTTTCAAGAAAATCCAAAAAAGCATGTATTTTTTAAAGTATTGACTCTTCAGTTTTGTACATTTGTAAACAGGATTGTTCCAGTGACACTACTGAACCATCCTGAATCACCAGCTTACAGCAGTTGAGGGAATGAACAGGGCAAAATGTTAACTAACACAGCCATGCAATCTTCACAGCAAAGCAAAACATGATAGTGAAACACTCTTAAAAGTTCACCACCTCCTAAACATTTCAAATAATCTCAATTTATCAACTTTATCAACTTAAATCAAATAGTTGAGATTATTTCAAATTATTTGAAATTATATTATTATTTGAAATTATTTCAAATAATCTCAATTTATCAACTTTTTTCATTTCAACTAATCTCAACAATCAACTTTAGGAAGTCTTTTTCTACCTTCCTTTATAAGTTTTAACTTGAATCTATCACAGTATTCAGTACCAGTAGCATTAGGAGAGATGTGGGGCGTGAAGTCCCTCTACCCCTCTTCATGTTGAGACTCCACTTACTCTTAGTATTCTGAGCACTACCTTTTCAATTATGCAAACTTTTGGGATTTCTTGTGGGATTTAATCATAACCGAAGTATGATTCTTCCAAGAATAGGAATTAGGCTTTAATTTACCCTTCACCCAGCATGGTACACATATATTCTGAGGAAAGACACTAAAATTGTCCCTCTTGAAAGCAAACATCCCACCATACCTAAAGCCATTTTTTTCCTCAATGAGTTCTTCAACAGAAGGAATAATTTCATAGACATTACCTCTCATAAGTGTAAACTGATGCAGTTGATACAACTGATTACATGTTTCCTAATATCCCTGACACTTGTGAAATACACTTTTCATTCCATTAGCAAATATTTGTATAACAAACTGATACAGGATTTAAAAACCATCTTCCAATGTACATTTGTGAAGTTCTTAGAAGCAAAGATGATGCAGTCTGATCATTCCTGATTTACAGGAATTCTTGTAGAACTTGATCTGCTCAGAAAAAGAATGTGCTCCTCTACTGGATGGAACCAAAGCAAGTACCCCATACCAATACCTCTAGTTAACTGGCAGATGTTTTCCTTGAGCAACACCTCTTTAGTAATCGGTTTTCTCAAATATGTATTTGATACAATGCAACATACATACCAGAACTATCCCTGAAATTCTGTACTCCTGACTACTGGTGACTATGCTCAATAACTGGAATAGTTGCCAGTTGCTCATCCCTTTTGGCTTGAGCAGTGGGATGGATGAGAGCAGCAAATAGCTTTGTTGGATACAGAGTTGGAGGCCTTCCCTCCTCTTCTCAATATGCTGCTGGGCAGTAACCAAAAAGAGAAGTGACTAGTGGCTATATATTAGAAGACAACTAACGTTTGAAAGGATAAGAACTAACATTACAAGAACCATAGAAGAATTTTCTGACAAGCAGGTTTACAAACTAATAGCATCATAGGGTTAAGAAATGAGTCAATCTGCAACCTAGTAGCCTGGTTCAGCATGGAAACAGAAGATACCATGAAAAAGGAACAGTAAAGTGAATTTCTTTGAGAATCCTTTTTACTGCCAAAGCAAAAAGAAGGCAAAAAGGAAGAATTTTTGCAAGTAAGCTCTTAACTAGGTCAGTGATACAAAATAGGATATAGTCTGAAACATTTCATCATAAAGGATGAAATAATGCCCCTACCATTACCATCAAAGGAGGATGCTAAACAACAGCTGCTCCAGTAAGGGTTTTAAATCAGTAAACTTGGGGATAACTTACATTTAAGACCTGTAAAAGAGGATGAATGAGGTGCTCTGAAGCAACAAAAGTCCAGAAAGACTGGGAAAAGGGTCCAGTCCAACAATCAAGGGAACTGAACAGGGTTATCTGGATAATTAAAAAGTCTTGTCAATCAGACACTAGGTTCTTGGAAAATGAGATGGTAGCTGGTATGGGGTTCAAGCAAGTACAAGAAGGAAATATAATAATGATAACTGGGACAGATTTATGGAAAATTGGTCTTGTTAAACTACACTGATATTTTGTGAACATGGAAATAGTTGATTTAAATGAGGTGTGCTACTTCTGATGGGTGATCTGGTAAATATTTGTGCCTGCTGTAATGTTAAGGCCAAAAAGAGCAAAAAGAGCATTTGGATGTACAAAATGCGATCTCAAGTAGTGGTATAGAGGCAATGATATTTTTGTGTTTTGGTCTAACACAGATGTTCCTGGCACATTGTGTGCTCTAGGACAGTGGCAGTAAGTTGGAGAGTTTAGAGACTGGCCAGTGGAACAACTGAGGGATCAGAACATACCCCTTTGCAACAACATTCAAGGAGACCTATCCATTCATTTTGTCAAAGAGAAGATAAAAAGGACTACAGACAAAGCAGCTACACAGGAAAAAGAAACTTAATTATTTAAGAATTTCTGTCTAGCTGACAAAGGCCTAATCAAGACAAATTACTGGAAGTTGAAGCTAGATAAATTCAGATAAAAAGTGCACCATATTTCTCAACAAAGGAAAATATTAAGCCACTTATAGTAACTACCAAAGGGTTATGGTAGATTTTTCACTCCCTGGGAACTCTTTAAATATCAGTGTTTATGCTATAGTGGATGGTATTCAAATATAGATACAAGCCTGGGAGCCAAAATGAGAACAGCAAACCCCTTTGTTCCGCTTTACATGGCAGATCAGGGTAGGTGACCACAACAGATCATTCTGATCTTTTCATCTCTGCACCCATGGATAATTTCCCCTAATTTTTTCTTTAATAGATAACCACTGTGCTCTGTTACAAAGTCCTCCGATTGGTTCACAAGGCATGGAAAATAGTATTTCTTCTGTATTTCATTGCAGTTTTGAACTAAAACCATTATGGTAATGGCTCATCAGCTCAACAGTTTTAGGATGCTTATTTGCCTTTTTCTACTCCCTCAAGAAAGCAGCCCCAGTTAGTTAGAAAGTGACCTACCTGACTGAGAAATATAGGTCCGGCAAAAGCACCATCAGCAAGCATTGCACCTTCCACGGCACTGTGTACAGTGTTCACAATGTGCTTCTCTACAATAATACAGTCTTCTCTTTTCAACAGGAAGACAAAATCAAGACCAAGACCAAACCTCACCACAACAACGTCTTAACAACAATGGTTACAATGTATTCATTATTCACTTTCTAGTCCTCACAGTAAAGAGATGTAATCAAAAGTACATTTTTTCCATCAGTAAATACCATGCCTCACTTAGATATTTGTCCCAATCACTCCCCTCTGGTAAATCTCTGTGTTAACGTGACATGCTGCTGGCTCACAGGAAATCTTGAATTCTCTGCAGATGTTGGAAAGAAGGTCGGAAGTCAGTCCTTTATGTTTTGTCGCTAAATTAAGGATTTGTTGGGAAATGTATTCCCATAGCTTTAAGCACATCTGTATGCTGACATGAGCAGTTGCCTTGGAAACTAAACTGCTCAAAATGTAATAAGGGCAGAAGACATGTTAGCCAACAGCTTCAGAATTGTTCCCATCATTATGCTACACCGCTTGTCAATCTCTACAGTATTACAGGAACTGCTGCTAAATAATTCTGTCAATAGATGTCTTGTCCATGCAAACAAGAAGGTTCCCACTAGTAAGGTAGCTTCTATCATTTGTGGATCTATAGGGTTTTCGGGTGGGGTTTTTTTGGATACAGGGTGGGTTGATTTAGGAGAGAATAACCACAGCCCTGGTTATAGCTAGTCATTCAGCACTCTGGTATCTGGAAGGGAGTAAAACGATACAATGATGGTTTTTACGTTCCCCATTCATGCAAGATGGAGACAGTCTTCACTTAAACATTTCAATGTTGCCAACTGTCATTCAAGATACACACACACAAATGAACCAAATGACAGCTGCTGAGGGGAACAACTTTCAGATTTGTGCATGCAGAAAAAAAGGGAAAAAAAGCATTACTTGGCAGGTTCATGGTTTTTCTCATTCTACTGTAGAAACTGTACAATTTTTACCAATAAAAAATCAAATATGAGTGTAAATGACTGTTTAAAATGTACCATAGTGGCAAAGAAGTCATATTTGTAATAATGCTGTGATTTATTTCAATGTGAGGACAATGTGATACATACAGGCACTGATATACAAGACTAACTTCTAAAGAGCCATTCCTCTGACTGACATAAAATCCTTGAAATATTATGTATTTTTAATTATCTGTAATACTTCAAATATGCCCTAAGTTTTGAATAAGGGATGCAGAATCCCACATTAGCATGTAAGAGAAGAATTTTCAAAAGAATTCAAGGTCATCTTTGCTAGAAGACATCTTTTCTTTCATGAAGAAAAAAAAAACCAAACAACATTGCCCTGTTAAGAAATCTTGTCTCTGTTTCAGGAGATTTTTGCATTAAATTCAGGACCAGATTCATTTATGCCCTTCTTTCAAATATATCCCATAGGTCAACAGACAAGGCAAGAGGGAAGATGGAGAACCAAATTTGACCCTAGGAGAAATTAACTCATATACCATGATACCATCAGAGGCAGCGTGGATGCCATGAAGGTTCGACAGAAATACAGATCCGTGTTCTTTTGTTTACTGCTGCTGGGGATTCTGTGTGTAACTCTATAGTTTAGATGCCATACTTCTAATAAGAATTCTGTTATCAATATGCTCCTCAAAGACAACTTCTGCCTTTATATCTTTGTAAGTACCACCTTGCACCTCTACAGCTCTTGGGGGAATCTGTGACAAGCCTAACTGTAAGACTTGCTTAGCTCTTACCAGTGACTGATTAAACAGTTCAAAATGGCAACTTCCTTCCAAATCAACATTGTTCATCCTCCCCCAAAGCGCTGAAAAAGCAGAGGAAAAGAGGTTAAGCAGATAATGTTTGGAACTTGCTTCCAGCTCATCCCCTTTCTTAGGGCTTCTATCACCCAGGATATCCCAGACATCCAGCAGAGCCCCTTGCCTTAATCCACAATACTGCTCTTTGGAAGCAGCATTTCATTCCTCCCCCTTCACTACACATTCTATCTAAAAAATATTCTCTTGAAATTCTTTTTATAGTTTAATTCACTATTTATTTCCTACCATGTTCCAAACAGTCCTTTTATCTTCTTATCTCCACATAATCAGTCAACATAACACACATAATTGTCACAATTAATAATCACAATTTATTAATTGTCACAATTAATAATCAAATCTTCAGCACATTTTTCTTTTCTTTTTTTGTAAATACTTTCAGATCACTAAAGTCAGTCTGTGACAAGGTCCAGATCTGTAATGAAGATGTAGAATGATAAGTCAACTATGTGTATATGAGATGACTGGATCATGATAATTGATTCTGTATGAGCTTCCTTTTATCTTTCTTGGCCTCCAGCATGGCTTCGAGCTTTACCTCAAGGGATGCAGCAGCATCAGAGCAAATTTACCTCCAGACCTTTCAACCCAAAGCTCTCCATGCAATTATTCATACTGAGCTGACAAGCTTTAAGAAGAGATTTCGTAGTACCCCTGCAAGGCAGCAGCAAGAGACCTATTTGGGGAACCCATAATCTGCCACCTTGACTGGGTTCAGAGTATGGATTAGACCTTTTCAGAGAGGTGCCAGGGTCTTTGAGTAGTTGTGCCAGTTTTGCAGCTCATCATGATGAAGGTTGAAAACTCATCTCTTTCCTTCAGAAACAATAGTGAAACTAAGATTTCTGGATAAAGCTAAAGAACGTGACTAAAAAAGTGACTTAAGAGCATGCAGTGAGCCATCACTGCATTTGCATCTCTGCCTAGGGAGATGCCTTGATCCATCCCTCCCCAGCTCTCCAAACAAAACAAAAAACCTACCAACAAATAAAGAGATAGAAGACTCGGACTACTCACCATTAGAGGACCAATATGCCATTTCAAGCATCCATTCCAACAGAGCTTAAACAACAATACAACCATAGATTTTAAGATCTGCTTAATATTTTCACTACTTATAAGACCTTACAGGAGAGGGTGGGGCAGGGTATTTTGGGGTTGGGTGTGGGGGAGGGCAGTGAGGGTTGTTTTTCAAGAATGAAAGAATTAGAAGTTAAAAGACTACCCTATGACTTTAAGAACAATTTATCACACAAGTCAAGAATGGTCTCAGTTTGTTGTTTGAAGGCAGAGCATAGTTAACGAAGAACAGCAAACCTGAAAGGGTAATTCATTGCATCAGTCGTATCAGCTTGTTTCAAGAGAAACTGAATTGCCCTGTGGAAATACCTACTTATCTCTAAACAATTGGCTTAGACTAGACACTGAACTTTAGACAGTTAGAGCTAGGTGAGATGAATCACCCCTTCCTTTATTTTATTCTACCTCTGTACCTCCCTTTGCCTGCTGAAACATAAGAGAAATAGTCCCTTTTTATAATTCATGTTGTATGCTACTCAACATCTCAAGTTTCTTGTGTATTAATCCCTGAGTGTCTCTAGCCTATAGGGAACCAGAAGGCTACAGAGATAGCTGGTTTTTATAAAACAGTAATCCCAAACGAAAAAATCCCAGTAACTGAGTTTCTCATCTGTTCATAGAATATTAGTCTACAGGTGTTCTTCCCTATCTCCAAACATCACAAAGGAAAAAACCCCCAGAGATTTCAAATGGAAGTACCTCTTCAAAGACTGTCAACCAGTGAAGCTAGACTACCCACAGGCTTTTGCAAATGAGGTAGTTGAGCAGGTAGCTGAGACAAGCAAAACTTCAGTCTATATTGCTATTTTGCTTACGAAAACATTCAATTTCAGGAAACAAACAGAAAATATATATAGCTACATTCAGACCTGGTTATCTAAAAAATCCCTTGCTGAATTTTTATTATTCAATTAATGCACAAATATCTATGTACCAGTAAACACAGATTAAAAGTCAAACAACTGTGAAAGAATTCTGTTGCCCTAACTTCTCTGCCTATCAGATTTTGATCAAATTATCTTAAAATGTCTTACCACTCTCCCTATAGCCACATCTGCCTTTTGTATATTAAAAAATTTCACATATAGAAAGTGACAGCTCTTTAGTTTAGGAGAAAACAGTGTCATTGAGCAAGTTCCTGTAGGTTCTATTTCCTGCTTTTATCCACACTGAAACCTTTTCTTAACCCTTCGCTAAGTGTCGCAGTGAATTTGCATTCCTGTCTAATCATAGGCCCAATAAAGCACAGTCATCTGATTTCTCAGTGAAAAGTCAATGAAGTTTTAAAGTAGTAACAGTTCTTCATGGCCTGCTAGGCCAACTGACTAATGGACCTGTGCTTTGGAAAAAGAAATGCTGAGGGTAGGGTTTATGTAGGTACACAGCTGTTGTACCAGAGCTGGATAAATAGCACTGGATGAATCTGTGGGATATAATCAGTGCTTGGGAACAGGTTTCCAGCTCCTACTCTCAGCAAACGGCAAGAGTTTCCACAAGAGGAAACAAGCACTGCAGACTGCAGAAGCAGGAGCATTACAACTTTTGTAAGGGTCACAGAAGTAAATGGCAGTTAATTACCTCCAACTTTTTTTTTTCCCTTTTCTTTTAATACCATGATTATATGACATTATTAACATGGAATCCGAAACCCAAAATACTTCAGTGCTGCACAGTTACAAAAATATGCACCAAATAAAGGTCAGGGACTACTCAAAGGAATAGTGAAAATCTAATATTTTTGTGGTATCCATTTGTCATGATGCCCCATCTTCCTTAAATGGAAAACCAGAGCAATATATTAGGTATGTCTCAACTTTGGAATGTCCCTAACTATAATACTTCCAGTATAAATTTTTGATGAAAATTTGCATGGAGGAGATCAAGATCTGTAATATAATAGTGTAATTATAATGTAGTAAAAATATTTCTAGATTTTATGAACATAAACACACTCCCAAGTGTACATTGCCTAGTTGCAACAATTTATTTTTTCCAGATATTGAACTGGCAGGTAGGAACTATGAACTCATATGTTGCTGGGTACATAAGCACATCATGGACAACTCACAGAAATACCATCCTTGCAGTATTTCCAAGATCTGTGTTGGGCTTCCAATATCTCAGAACCAGACAAGTTTGACTTCAGTGCATTGTTTTGGTGATTATGCCTTTAGTGGCAAAGGAAACATAAAATTATTAATGTGGTGAGGGGAGTGAAACTGCATGCAAGAAGAAAGCTTATGGTAGGCAGGCAAAAATTGTGAATACAAAAGTAAACTCGGGTGTACTCAAGAAAAGATAAACCTTGGCCGAGACTAATGAGGCATTTCTCTTCCAGAGTAGAAAGAATAGAAGTCTCTGTATGATGTCTCTACGTTACTTCATCAGATCTCTCAGGAACAGGGTCTGAAATGAATAAATGCACTCAATGGAGTATGAGCAATTAACAGGAAACATGAAGAACTGGGGGGAGGGAAGGATGTACCTTAAATGCCACCTCTGCCAATCTTAAATGCTTCCTCTGAGCATTTATCCACAAGCTAAAGCCCTTCCATAAGGGGAAAGAAATGCAAGACTACTTCTTTTTAATCATCAAAGGTAGCAGACAAGCAATATTCTAATGGTTAAAGAAAATATTTCCCTTTCCTCAGGGAAGTGCTCTAACCACCAGGTCAAACTGTTTTGGGCAGCAGCACTTAGCCCCATAATGAAGCTGTTTTGCTTTGCAAAGCACAACACAGATCATTATTAGTTTAGAAAGCCAGCTAACATGAAGGACCATAATTTTCCAGCCCAGATATTAGCATACTCAAGAGCAAGGAAAACCTAAATGTCAGTTACTTATACCCATGTTATGCTTTTGTTATTAATTTATAGTTTGGTAAGCCTGTGGCGCTCTGGTCATGCATAAAAATGCAAATCATCTATGCTCGCGGAGTACTGGGTTGAAAAACTGAAGATCAGGTGCTTTTTTTTTTTTTTATTTGTCCCTAGATTTTCAGGGAAGTATCTGATTTTCACACTTGCAACTGATGACTCATCCACAAAACCACAAAGAGAAAAGCAGCATCATCACAGGTAACGTTATGTAATGACATGGTATGTTCATGCCAGAAGTCCCCCTGCTCTTACAAGTCCTCTGCCTCTGATCTGCCACACAGCTCACACCCACCACAAGCTTACCTGTAAGGACCCCATGGGACACCTTCATCTCTTCATATTTCTGTAACTCTATTAAGCAGTCTTTGAAATTAACTTTCAGTTAAAAACTCTTTTGTTATTATAAGGTGCTGCTAACAAATCACCTGGAAGCGCTCAGCCCTCAGTATCACGTCTGCAAATTTAGCATCCATGACACAATAAATTCAGTTTTTCTTTTTTCTAAGCAAGGTAAGGCGCTGATAAAAGGCAGATACCAAAGCACTGACTCATACTGGAGTACTATTTAAAATGCTGAATCTTAGAAAACAAAAAAATAATTAAAAAAAACCCCAAACTTATCTCAGACATCTCAGACTGATTTCTTTTACAATCAAAAGAGGATGGAAAAGGCAGCTATTTTAAAAACTGCTGGCAAAGTGAAAATCCTGTTTGCAGTTCACTTCCTGGAGGAAGTCTAAAAAGGATGAATCAGGAGAAAGTGAATAATTGTCTCCAGTCTCACTAATGGCAAGATAATACAACCTACTGCAAGACCCTAGTGAAATTTTTTAGAGATACTGACATGAACTTTTTTCCTCCAAAGTTTAATGTAAACTAATCACTGATAATTCAGGTGTAGACATTTACATATGTGACCCAGAAATGTAACAGTACCCTGCCACACACATCTCTTCCTATTCCTCCCCCCTCCCCTATTTTGCAGCGCAATCTCCAGCACAGACAAGCTCTTCACTGTGGTAACAGCCATAATGAAGAACAAGACTTCTCTGCATAAACTACCTTACTTAGACCAAGATGTAGTTTAAATACTCACAGTTGCTGATACAGTATTTATTTGTTGTATGCAGAACTATTCTACATTCATTTCCTTACTCACTTTTAGTTTCAAGTGCCTAACCTCAAGAAGAGGGCATACTTAATCAGAGCACAAAGCTATGGATAATGCCCTTTGAGCAGAGGTATCAATGAGAAGACAGAAACTACTGTTAAAATGGTTCACCTGCATGTAAATGTGAAAGTACTGACAAAGAGAAGTGATGGTCTATAATGTCCCATAAGAAAGGTCAACCTAAGATCACTCTGAAAATGTATTACAGCAGTACTGAATGTCAAATTGAGATGGGAGGTTCATGTAAACTGCCATGAATGAACAGGAGCTATATATTTCGAATAAGTCATAGAATCACAGAATGGTTTGGGTTGGAAGGGACATTTAAAGATACCTAGTCCAATCACTCCTGCCATGGGCAGGGACATCTTTCACTAGATCACATTGCTCAAAGCCCCATCCAATCTGACCTTGAAGACTTCCAGTGATGGGGCATCCAAAGTCAGCTGTCAGTAGTTTGAAACAGTGCCTCAAAACTGACTGGTGAAGGATCTTGCACCTTCAGACAACACACACAGACACACACACAGACACACACCCCACCCACCCCCCAAAACAACGTTATACAAGGTGTTTGGGAGATCAGAGTAAAAAGACTCAGAATTGTAACCTAAGAAAAGATCCTGTAGCCCTCTTCCTTCCCAAAACTAGCAGGCATTGGGAAGCAAAAGGACAACAGTATCTTCTTTCATGTTGCGTAAGACTCTTCTTTTCTCTTTTTTTTTTTTAAATGAAGCAAATAAGGTCAGAATATGGAGCAGACACTGTCCTCCAAAATACATAGCTCACATGACTATTTTTCATTTCATTCCTGAATTAGTATATACCTCATTCTGGGACTTATAATTATATGAAAGCTTTTCTATATAAAAAGAAAAAAAAAAAAAAAGTATCTGATTAGTCCTAACAACTCCTTTGCTTCTAAGAGTGCTTTCTGTTCAAAGCGAACGATTATTTCACAGCCAACACCGTGCATATTTTTGTTTTGGCTCATTAACCTGAGCTGGGCAAGCTGTAAATAGAAAGCTCTGTTCTCATTGATTCATTTTTAGAATTAAAACAATGGATTTTGCAAAAGAGGCAAAATGTTTATCATTAGAAATGAATCATTCCAACCAGCACCTAAAAGACAAATGTTGCTGAAAAATAGTCTTATGATAACACATTGTGAATAGTCTGAATTTTATTCACAGGCTTACTTTTAATACTAAAAGCCAGATGCTGCCTGTTAGAAAAATGTACTTCAGCCAAAACTGTCATCGTCTTGTATATGCTATAGTAACAGCAGAATTTCTACCAGATTATGCCCTTTGATTTTCACATATCTGTGTGTGCAGATCTGGGTGTGGGAAGGACTTGCAGATTCGCAGTTTGGAAAAACCAAACATGGTTACCTAAAATCTACTCCCGAAGCTGAGATTAGATGAAGCTTCTGTTTTCCTAGACAAAAGCCACTGACTTCCAAGGCAAAACTGGTAACTCCTGATGAAGTTGTTTTAGAGAGGAAAGAGTATAAACATTATCTGTATGTTATTGTTAATCAATTGTATCTCAAGCTAATCAAGGATTGTCTAGGAGGCCAGAATCCAGTAAGAACCCTGAATACTGTTGTGTTACATTATCCGGGCAGAACTCACCCTTCCTGGTTAACGCACAGAGGGCAAATTTATGAAATGGGGGTAGCAACTCAAGCTTTATGAAACCTGTAAAAGATCACTTTTTCACACCTGGGTTCCCCCCATCAGTAGATAAAAAAAAGTTTGTCAGTAGTAAATTGCATACATGAAGCAAGTAAAAACTTTCATGTATCACAAAATACTTGTACTATGCCATAATGTGAACTTTTTATTGAAAAAATGACACATCTACTACCATATTTATTTTTCATTACTATGTTGCTTTTTACATGAGTAGCAGTGCACATAGTAAATATGAAATAAAGGCCAGAGGAAATACTACCACAGTCTCCTAATGCACATTTTCAGAACTGACTCAGATATTGAGGAAACCAAGGACTGAATCACATTCAACCATTTTTGACTTAGGATCTGAAGCCAAACAGAGTCTATAAGTCAGGTCCTCTCGGATGGGTAATTTATATAAGCAATGAATTGTAATTTTATTCAGCAGTTTAGAATTACAGAATCATAGAATTATTTAGGTTGGAAAATACCTTTAAGATCATTAAGTCCAACTGTTAACCTAACACTGCCAAGTTCCACTAAACCATGTCCCTAAGCAACACATCTACACGTCTTTTAAATACCTCCAGGGCTGGTGACTCAACCGCTCTCTGGGCACCCTGTTCCAATGCTCGACAGCCCTTTCAGTGAAGAAATTTTTCCTAATATCCAATCTAAACCTCCCCTGGCGCAACTTGATGCCATTTCCTTTCATTCTCTTACTTGTTATTTGGAAAAAGAGACCAAGACCCATCTCGCTACAACCTCCCTTCAGGTAGTTGTAGAGAGCTATAAGGGCTCCTCGAGACTCCTTTCCTCCAGGCTAAACAACCCCAGTTCCCTCAGCTGCTCCTCATAAGACTTGTGCTCTAGACACTTCACCAGGTTCACTGCCCTTCTCTGGACACACTCCAGCACCTCAATGTCTTCCTTGTAGTGAGGGGCCCAAAACTGAACACAGTGTTCGAGGTGCGGCCTCACCAGTGCCGAGTACAGGGGGATGACCACTTCCCTAATGCTGCTGGACACACTACTTCTGATACAACCCAGGATGCTATTGGCCTTCTTGGCCACCTGGGCACACTGCCAGCTCATATTCAGCCGACTGTTGAGCAACACCCCCAGGTCCTCTTCCACTGGGCAGTTTTCCAACCACTCTTCCCCAAGCCTGTAGTGTTGCTGCAACCCAAGTGCAGGACCCGGCACTGAGCCTTGTCGAACCTCATACAATTGGCCTCAGCCCTTCAAATCTAGCCTGTCTCTCTGTAGAGCCTTCCTTCCCTCAAGCAGATCAATGCTCCCTCCCAACTTGGTGTCATCTGCAAACTTACTGAGAGTGCACTCAATCGCCTTGCCCAGATCATTGATAAAGGTATTAAACAGAACTGGCCCCAATACTGAGCCCTGGGGAACACCACTTGTGACCGGCTGCCAACTGGATTTAACTCCATTCACCTCAACTCTTTGGGCCCGGCCATTCAGCCAGTTTTTCACCCAGCAAAGTCTACGCCCATCCAAGCCATGAGCAGCCAGTTTCTCCAGGAGGATGCTGTGGGAAACTGTGTCAAAGGTTTTACTAAAGTCCAGGCAGACAACATCCACAGCCCTTCCCTCATCCACTAAGCGGGTCACCTTGCCATAGAAGGTGATCAGGTTAGTCAAGCAGGACTTGACTTTCATAAACCCATAATGACTGGGCCTGATCACTTGGTTGTCCTGTACATGCTGAGTGATGACACTCAAGTGTCTCAGTGTTGGTGGGACTGATGCTTAAAATGCAGGGCTTAGCAAGCAAACACTGAGAATATGAAAGAGAAGGAAAAGAAAGTTGAAGTCATCACAGTAAAGTCATGCTGAGCAACTTCACAATAACCAGCAAGTTTGGCATGTCAACACATGTGGAAATGAGAGAGAATGGGACCCTTTCTGTTCATGGTATTTGAGGGGAAAGTTAGATGGGTTTAAAAGATGAGCATCTTTTCTCTGAAAGGCACTGAGAAGGATGGATAGGATTTACAGATAATTAGACATGATAACTCATTTCACCCCTGTGACACGCTATTTTAAGCTAAATACTATGGCCAAGAGGCAGATGTATAGACAAGCAGCTAAAATGCTGCAGTCCTATCTCTGAAGTCGGAGCAATCACTCTCTGCTCTGAAACATTCACTACAGTACAAAAAACATACCATGTTAATGCATCCTTGAAACTGAAGGCATCAAAAGCAGGACAAAAAATTTCTGTAAATAGTATTTCTTAGTTTCTTCCTTCTGAGTTACTTTGAATCCAAGACGACAATATCAGTAAATATTTCTTTTTAATAATAACTGCAGCACTACAGTATCTTCAGCAGACGAAATACAGGTTTCAAAATACCCTGATTTCTGATTAATTCCATGGGGTGTAGATCCTAAATCCATATTCTTTCAAAGGCTGCCTTTGACCTTTGGACTCTCACTCTTAATGAAGTGATGTTCAGGCAGCCAGACCTGCCTAATAATATCTGAATGTACAGAACTGACATGACTGGAGGCACACATTAGTTTAATGGCAGCATTGGTTGCAATAAGATAATTTCCACCAGAGATGTCTGTCTCCTACTGCATCACCAAGCCACTTGCTTTACTTCTATGTAATTTTATTTCCTTATATCAGGAATATTAGAATAATATTGCATAATCACTAAAGCAAACATATTCAAAGCAATCAGGAAATCTGAATATTTAACACGCTGCTCTAGGGGATAAAAAGAGCCCTGTCAATTCAGACTATCTTCAAAATGAATTCATTAATACCCCTATACGTAAACGCAAAGAACAAGTACTCAACGCAATGTTATTAAATGAAGCAGGAAGCCCCCGTCAACAACTGCAAAACTCCAAGTGTTTCAAAAGAAACGATGTTCAGAAGGTAGGTTTGGTCTGAGATGCTTCATATGGTAAGCACCTGCAAAATCTTAGAAGGTTCAGAGAAGTTGAAGGATTCCTGAGAAGCACAAACAGCACCTCTGCACCACCAAGGGTCAACCATCAGGGGGTTTTTTCCACAAAGGAAAGTGAACTTCCGTAACCTCCTCCAACAACCACCAACACTCCCCCTCAGCCTACAAGGATTCTTCTGAGAGAGGATTACCTACCAAATCCCATTAATTCTTCTGATTTTTCTCCTTAACTGCTTTTTTTCCCCAGACCACAAAAGCCTTGTTGCAGGTGTCAGTCCTGGTGTTCCCAGACAGACACACAGACCATGTTCTTCTGAGGTTCTCAGTTCCACTAAATCTGTAAGACATTGCGTACACTCAATAATCAGGGCCAGGAGGGAACAGCAATTGCAGGCTGGGCATACCGTACTTCTCCTGCCCACAACTGGAAATTCCATTTGAAAAATTTAACTGGAATACTTCAGTCAGAAGGGTGGGAAAGTGATAAGGAATTAGAGGCTGTTCCCAAGAAAATTGGATCCATGTCTGAGCCATTGAAAATAAACTTCAGCATAGAAACAAAATTAGTTTGCAAATGTTTTGATATCAGATCTTATTTAGAAGTTCTTACTTCTTTGACTGAACTGAAGAAACAAACACTAAACTAGTTTAGCTTGTTTATTTAGTTTGGTTGATTGTAACATCACTGCTGTATGACAAATGTCAACACTGTAGAGCATGACATGTCATTCTGGGAACTGCAACGGCATTACATTATTAGAGTGATACCCCTGTTAACGTCCACAAATCCTCAACATAAGGTATTTGTGCAAATGCACCACTGCACAATGAATAACTTGAGTGTGTTACTAACCACAGTGAACAGTATGTTGATAGATTCAGATAACCTGAAGAGATGTCAGAGTAACTAATACCTTTCTGTTGATTTTCAGGAAATAAATATTTGTCCTTTGAAAACTGGATGTTACTTCTACAGAACGACAAAAAAAGAAATTGGACAGCAGACATTTGGATGTGTTGCACCTGATATATAGCCTTTAAAAATATAAGTGGATGGTGTTTGGCTCCTAGGCTGACTTAAAGCAATGTAAATTTGGTTTCTTCTTTGTAATCACAGTACAAGAATCCATGCTATTCCTTCTATGAGCAAGTCTCATTTTGTCATTAAATTTTTCCTTGTTTTTACTTGTGATTATCAGAAAGTCTTTATATTTATTGAGACTGTAATGGCAATTTCAGGAATAGTATTTCCATTTCCTGCAATTCAATGTTTTCAGGAGAAAAAACACACACAAACACAGAAACAACCAGGGAAAGTTATGAAACAAGTTTATCACCATATTTATAAAGGACTTTAAAAGACTTAACAAATTAAGAGGTCATCTAGTTCATAGTTCTTCACTCCAACTTGTTTTGAATGTAAACAATCTTTGCTAACCTCCCTCCTCATCCCCAATATTTTAATTGCTATCAAATACTTGGAAGTAAGGGGTCACGTTCATGGGCCAAATCCAATATGCACCTAGGAATCACACATGGATGAAAGTGAAGAGCACCCACTTTGATCCTGTTTAGGTTCCCTACAGTAAGTCTGCATGCTAAAAAACTCCCAACCATGAAAGGAACCTTGGTGATCAGTTTTTCCTGTTTATTTAAAATGAAACAGTTTCAGTTAACAGATATCAAATTAGACTACAAACTCCTCTGCCAAGAGTCTCAATGTATTTTTGCAGAGTCTCACTTTTCAGTTTTTTTCATCTCTACAAACTGTGCTTCATGACAGAGTCAGCAGCAATCCAGCAGGGCTTATTAACTCGGGCTGCCCACTGGGTTTGGACACGACACGTCTGCACCTCCTGAGTGAAGTGCTTGCTTATCTAGTGAACATGCTCCCTACCGAGGTGAGGCACTTGGAGCTGGGATCTGAGCAACACAGCAGGAGAGTTTCAACAGAGAAAACAAGGATTCTGGGGTGAGTCTCTAACAGGGATGCAGCACAGCCATTACTGGTGTCAGTCAGTCACGTCAGAGACTTCACCCTGAGAAACCTGCACCTCTAGCAAATGTCCCAAAGGACTGCGCCGCTGGATTTTCTCCTCTCCTTCTCCCCAGAACTATAAAAGAGTAGGTTTGATTCATATGGTGAGTATTTTCTGGTTTTGGGGAACTAAATTTGGGAGAAAAGTTGTCTCCTCCCCCCCTCCCTCTCTGACACTGAGTCCAGCATTGGACAAGTCCCTTAACTGGTATTACGGCCAACTATGGAAAACATCTTCTACATATCAGAAGAGGGAATCAAGTTTTTGAAGTATCTGATAAGAAAAAGGTCTGCAATCAACATCAGCTGCACTCTTCAGAACCCATTCTTTAATACAAGGAAGAACTAGTTTGCAATTATATGCACACTAAAGAAATAAAATTTCATGTCTGTCTCTCCAAACTACAGTCATGAGAAGAGATATAGTCATAACTTCTTGGTGCTAACACACACAGAATCATGGTACAAACCTTGCAGAAGAAGCAATTGCTTCCTGGATTACTTTCAAAACAAGCTAGAAACACTGCAGGAAAAAAATGCCATAATGTTTCAGCCTGAGCACATAACTGATACACAGCTTCAGTGTTGACGGTCATCGACCAAAGCCAACTCTGGAAAAATTCTCATGAAACAGCAAAAATACTCTGAAGTTATCAGGCACACAGAGCATACACAGATATTTTACGTTAAAATCAACATCACTATCAGCTTCCTCTATCTCCTGTATACTTTTTTGTAACTAGTATTTGCAAATCTTTCTGCTCACTACAAGCTTTAGATATTATACAGAAACAGGCTGGAAGAAACACATGGATTTCATTCTGTTCAACCTTCAGTACAGAGGCTAGATCTGGTCCCCCAGGAGAATCCATTTAGTTATACTCCAGACAGCTTCATTTCCTCAGGGCAACTTGCAAGCGTAAGAAAAGGGTCTTCAGGTCAAAGGCTGGATTCATTGCTCTGGCAGCTGCTGCATCAGCTTAACCTGGATAGAGCCTTCTTGCAGTCCCTCAAGCCTATCATGTCACTGGGAACCTACACCTGCACGGCCCCCCAGCAACACTGAAGCTGTCATACAAGCACAGAACAACAGTACTGTGAATAGGTAGTTAATCCCATGCAAGCAGGAACTAACCATTCTTCTGTAGAGGTGCAATACACATGCCCTGTCAAGACCTGTAAATCCGATATATCCAAAACCACTGTGGATATGCACTGGGTTTACCAAGTGGCAGGAATGCCACGCAGCTCTTCTCTAACACTAAAAGGATTTAAACTACCAACCAAATACTGTGAATGGGCATAATCAATAGTTGATTTGGAAAACAGCATTTTCTTTAGTTAAATCCTTTTTACTTCCCACATTAGAGATATACTACTTTTTTCTTGAATGGGTTGAAACTGTTCAGCAACTCATGAGAACAGATGATTCATTGTTGAGTTTTGATCTATGCAGCTAAACTTCTATTACGTTTCTTATTTCTAAGGTGCAGATGATGATGGATACCATCAGATACCTACCACACATAAGAAAAAGACAGAAAAGATTAATATAGTTTCAATGAATTTATAACTGGAGAAACACAACATGCTGTGGAAGAAAAATAGTCTGAAGTGTTTTAAATTGCAAATATGCTATGTTTTCCATGTCTGTCTGCAAATTTTTCTGAAACCAGAACTGAACTTAGTCATCGTTTTCTTTCTGAACACTGCAGGAAAGTCAAATATTGCAGCAATAGTTTTGTGTCAAATATTGCAGTGAGGATTACTAAACTACAGTTAGTCACTAAGCAGATATTTGCTGCCGCTTCAGAGTGAAGCTATAGTAAAATCTAGGGTAGCAAGTTAGACACCTTTTATTACCTCCTCATAAATGCCAGGCACATTGGAACAGTCAAATCTCACCTTCAGTACTCTAGTCCCACAAAGCTGGTTTCACAAATTCGTCATTAAAGGATGCACTGACGCAGTCCTGGTGCATGTCGTAATAAATATGCTGCCTTGTTTAATTCTGGTATCTTACAGGAAAAGCCAGATCATTGAATAATCAGATTTAACTATCAGCACAGCAGGAGATCTATGTTTTAAACCAATTTAAGGACTACAAATACCATATGCCAGCTGACAAAATCAAGCAGCATTATTGACTCAAACACTATCCTCTTCTGTTCAGCTGTTGTTTATTGCAGGACAATCTATGAAGTTACCTTACAAGAACAGCCACAGTTCCTTTTCTCATAGGCCACTCAGCTGACAGGCTAATTAAAATGCCTTCATGCACAATCTGCATGAATAAGTGAAGCTTAGTATTTAACCATTAGAAAGTTTAAGCACGTTTGTGGAGAGGTAAGTTTAGGGAGAGAAGGAATGAAAGGAAGCTGTTTAATATACAACAATTTCTAATTCTTCCTGCCAACAGAGACAGTGTGGGAGTTTCTCCACTGCATGCTCACTCCATTTCCATTGCTAAGATAGAAGCTCCAGTCTTCTGTTCACTGCCTCCAGTTCCCTGCACCAGAGGCAGTTTACTGGGAAGGAAGAAAAGCAGGAGGCTGCTACAAGGAGTGGTTAAAACCTGTGCTGCTGTGGATAGAGAACAGCCTCCACCTGGCTTAGAGTTAGCTCAGTATGCATAAGGAACTGCAGTCACACTTCAGACCGCATTGCAGACATGCCAGGAGCTTTCATTAGTACAACCCCCTGGAAGCTTACAGAGAAATATTGGAGAGAGCACATGCATGGCTGTAACCACCGCCACTCCTGAGTTTTTCAGTCTGTGGATTTCATACAGAAGATGGTTGAAATTAGGGATTTCAGTTTAACAATCAGAAATATTTAGGTTACTCAACAAAGGATTCACAGGAAAGGTATTCCTTAAACTCCTCTATCCCTCATGACAAGCAATTATAGCCTCTCACTGCACAGCTCCAGTTTGAAACTGGTTGACATAATAAGGGGTAAAGAGGAAACAGATTCTCTTTTTGCCTTTTTTTTTTTCAAATATGCTTATCCAGGAGAGCTGTGAACTATAGAGCAGTTGTTCCCAATTTTTGCTCAGACTAGTATACTTTCATGGTAACCTGCAATTTTGATTCTCTTTGCATTTCTATAGGTACTTCAAGATTCTTTGAGCTGAATGGCACAGTGCAAGTATAAATTATTCATTTTTACAAGGTAACAGAAAATTCTCTCTTCTGCAGGGAGTCAGACTGAAACAGAGTTCAAAACACACAGTTCAAGAAAGTCACCTTCCAAAAATATACAGCCCCTGCCCTTCAGCACACAGCGTAAGTGTCTCTTACAAATGTTACCCATTTCTATATAGAAAATACATACCAGGACTTCTTTCCAGTTACACTGGAGTTACATCAGCTGAAGAAAGATCAGAATAAGACCTTGCTCACCTATGAGTTCATATACATCACTGTATTCATCTTTTTATCAGCATAGCATATGACTAAATTAATTTTCTTACACCACAGTAATGAAATATTATTTATGGCATGACTAGGAAGAACAAAAGCTATCACACCAAGTTTATCTTCTGCAAGTGGTGAACATTCTATTTTTAAATGGCCATTAAGATCATCACAATTAAAAAGGAAGTGGTCAGAGACCTGCTACACCACTTGGATGCACACAAGTCTGTGGCACCGGGTGGGTTACACCCAAGGGTGCTGAAAGAGTTGGCAGATGTGCTCACCAAGCCACTTTCCATGATTGACCTGAAGTCATGGCTAACTGGGGAGGTGCCATTGGACTGGAGGGTGGCAAATGTGACACCCATCTACAGGAAAGAGAGAAAGGAGGATCCAGGAAACTATAGACCTGTCAGTCTGACCTCGGTGCCAGGGAAGGTCATGGAGCAGGTCATCTCGGGTGCCATTAAAAGTCATATAATGGACAGCCAGATGATCAGGCCTAGTCAGCATGGGTTTATGAAAGGCAGGTCCTGCCTGACAAACCTGATCTCCTTCTATGACAAGATGACCCAACTATTGGACGAGGGAAAAGCTGTGGATATTGTCTACCTGGATTTTCAAAAAGCATTCAACACAGTTCCCCATAGAATTCTCATAGAAAAACTGGCTGCCCATGGCCTGGATGAGCGAACGGTCTGCTGGGTCAAGCACTGGCTGGATGGATGGTCCCAGAGAGTGGTGGTCAATGGAGCTAAATCCAGCTGGCGGCCGGTCACAAGTGGTGTTCCTCAGGGCTCGGTGTTGGGACCATTTCTGTTCAACATCTTTATTGATGATCTTGATAAGGACATAGAGTGTATTATTAGTAAGTTCGCAGATGACACCAAGTTCAGTGGGAATGTCAAACTGCATGAAGACAGGGAGGCTCTACAGAGAGACTTGGATAGATTGGATCGGTGGGGCAACGTTAACAGGATGAGCTTCAACAAGACCAACGTGAACAACTGGATATTAAATCGCTAAAACTCATTTTACTGCCTTGCAGTAAGCTGAACTGATCCATACTGGATGCTATACAAGTAGAACCACATGAATTAAAAAAAGCCCCAAACCTTAAGAACACTGGACTGCACCAAACCAAACACTGGCAATAGCAGATATGTTAATGATGACCACACACCATTGCTGATTTTGTGTGCGTTCACGACACGCAGTAAATAAGACAAGAAACCTGTATGAGGAAAACGATATGCAACTGCGTAACTAAAAAGACAGCCTGTGGTCACACATTGAGGCTGAATATGCTTATGCACACGAGAAATGGCCTTTCTCAAATTAAGTACCAGATTTTGCAACCTCAGTAAGGACCTTTTCAGAATAAGGACTTTTCCCTGCTCCTTTTTAATGCAGTTTTATGAAGATTACATGAAAAGTAAAAATAAACCCCATGATTATATACAAGATTTACTGTAACTCACAGTCAACAGTAGCACAGGGAGTTCAGTAATATGAACAAGAACTGCAGACAAAGACTGCCACAGCCATGGGCCATGTCATGGAAGTTTTCTAGATCTTTGTTCAGTCTTGGTGCTCTTGTATTTGGCTTGTCTCCAATCAGTCAAACATCTTTTCTGAAGCCTGAAGCCCCATGCAGGGCACATTTCATTTCACTACTTACTCTGTATTTTCTGAGCCAGACCAGTGCTGCATATAACCACTCTGCTTATACAGCCAATGGCAATGTTTTCCAACAAGATGTCGTTCCCAGTTAGTGTTCAGCTGGAATCAACTACAACCTCAAAATTATTCAGACCTGCTTCACTAGCAACTAATTCCTATGTGGTATTTGATTATTCTTCAGAAATTCACACTTAGCTTTTACAGTGTTAAAAAAGAAATCCTCAGTTTTAAATCTGTTCTCTAAGATAGCTTCAATCTCTGATATGATTTGCAGGACAGATCTTATTGTTAACAGCATTAATATTAATTAGTAGCAGACTTGAGACAGGTTACTCCAAAACTGGGAATTTCTCTGCAGCTGAAAACAAACAAGCATAATCATACACTAAACTTGGTTCTATGTCTCCTTTGTACAAAGCTTCAACTAGATAGTATTTTTACACCCTGTTCATAGGAGCACTAAGAAAGTGTTGAAAGCTTTCCTACAGTCAAGATACATCTAATCTACTTCTCCCATATCCAGCAGGCATGTTGCTCTGTCACAAAAGGAAGACAAATTGATTCAAAATTACTTGTCTTTGACAAATCTATGTTGACTGTTGTTTACCACCTCACTTTCTTCCAATGCTTACAAATTGTTTGTTTCAGTATTTTTCCAGGAATTAATCTGCCTGGCCTGTAGTTCTGTTCTATACTTCTACACTCTGTTCCCTTTAGAAACACTAAGTTGGTCCTTTTTCAGTTTTCCAGAATTTCAGTTACCTTCTGTTCATTCTCAAATAAGGTCCCCTAATAGTATCAACTTATTTTAGTCATTTGCCTAAACCTTCTACCTGCCATAAGATCCCAAGCTTTAGCCTCTGTGTATGTATGCTAGGCTGTGTTCTGACATCTTAGCCCTTGTGCTTGTCTGCTCAGTTAATCCTGATCAGTAAAGTAAAAATGGTGCTTACAACTTCTTTAGAAATATCTGTTGGTAACTTTCTAGCCTTTCTGCCTAACAGACAAGTTCTTCTTTAGTGATTTAGTGCTTTCTTTTGCTGCAGCTTTGCCAGCTCTGTCTTATTTTGTACCAAGTCCTTCTAATAATGTCTCTACATATGAGTACTATTCTTTTATAAGACATGTTCAAAAGCTGACCTAGTATCCCTTTTTTGCATGGCTCCTTCAGTTTCAGACTAATGAGTAATTTGTAATTAGGCAGTGGCAATTATGGCTATCTATTCTTCCCAAAAAAACAGCTTGTACTTGTGCCCTTACAGCATGTCTTTAAGAAACCACTAAATCTTCTGTCCTCAGACTTCAACAAATTCTTTGATTTTCTGAAGTATGTTTTCCAGGACATTGCTTAATAGCCACTTTCATCCAATTCACCACCCTCCTCCACCCATTCCTTCCTTTTAGTCAGAAGCAAATACAGAAGACCTTCACCCCGAGTTGCTTTCAGCACTGCTCATCAAAAGAAGTGCTGAAATTTTGCTAGACTGTGCATGTTAAAACACTATTTTCTGGAAGTTGCCAGAGTAGCTGAAGTCCCCCTGAATACTATACCCTGTACTTGGAAACACAGAGGGATGAGAAATAGCCTACTTGGGGAATCTAAAGAGAACTAGCATCACTGTTTTCTTCATTGTACCTTTAAAGGCTTTCAGCACTGCCTAGTGGATTAAGTAAAGGCATCTTTAACACACAAAGGAATAATTTCTCCTCTTACTTGTCCTTGTTTATCCTTAAGTAAACTACTTATTCAGCACTTCAGTCACAAAAATTACTCCACTTACTTGACTTGAGCTGCCAGCAGATCGAGGGAGGTGATTCTCCCCTTCTATTCTGCTTTCATGAGACCTCACCTGGAGTACTGCATCCAGCTCTGGGGTCCCCAGCACAAGAAAGGCATTGACCTGTTAGAGCGGGTCCAAAGGAAGGCCACAAAAATGGTCAGAGGGCTGGAACAGCCCTCTTATGAAGAAAGGCTGAGAGGGTTGGGGTTCTTCAGCCTGGAGAAGTCTCTGGGGAGACCTTCTTGTCACTTTTCAATACTTAAAGAAAGGTGGAGAGGGACTTTTTACCAGACCTGTAGTGATAGGTCAAGGGGTAATGGCTTTAAAGTGAAAGAGGGTAGATTTAGATTGGACACAAGAAAGAAATTCTTCACTGTGAGGGTGGTGAGACACTGGAACAGGTTGACCAGAGTTGTGGATGGAAGTGTTCAAGGCCAGGTTAGATGGGGCTTTTGAGCAACTTGATCTAGTGGAAGGTGTCCCTGCCCATGGCAGGGGGGGTTGCAACTAGATAAGCTCCCTTCCAACCCAAACGATTCTATGATTATGCTTAATAAAGTACAACTTTGATTTACAAGTATGTTCAGTTCCCCTTATTTCAAATATATAAACCTATCATTTCCATAATTAAAGCAGCATCCTCATGGACTAGATTTCAGTCTGAAACAGGAAGGTATTTGGTCCTTACTACCACCCAACCAGAATAGCAACACTTAATGTGATATGATGAAAGTACAGTATCGTAATGGGAAACTTCAGCTCACTTCTTTTCAATGTAGATCACAAATTTCCCATCATATCAGGATGTGACTTTTTTTTGAATTAAATCAGTGACTGTTTCACAGAGCAGCTGGGTAGGAAGCCCACAAAAGAAAATGCAACCCTCGATATCATCCTAAATATAGAGTGGCTCTTCAACTACAAGATTTTGAAAAATCCTCCACGCAATAGCTTCCCATCAGGAGCAGTGGAAGCGAAAACTCAACCTACAGTTGCACCCAGCTTCAGAGAGTGCAAGCATGAAACGTAAGCAAGCTTGTTAAGAGAATCCAGAAAGGCCAGATAAAGAATTTAGATCTTTGCAGGCACTGTGGAGATTACAAATGGTGATAAGACTGGAAAGACAAGATAGGTACATATTTCCTATTAAGTAAAACCTGAGAAAGGAAGAAAGGAAAACATAACAGTTAGAACAACAGTGTAGGAGTGAGGTTAACCTCAAAAAAGCCAAAGTTAAGCACAAATAGAAAAATATATCTCAATAGATCATGATCTCTGGCAAATCAAATGTAAAAGCACAGCAAGGCAGGCAAAACAAACAAAAAAATCTGATGAACAACTGGCAGAGACTAATGATAAATCTTTCTTCAAGCACATCAGGAACAGGAAGCCTGCCAGAAACTCCAGGAGGCAACTCATGATCAGAGTAGTAAAGGCACACTCAGAAGATAAAGGCATTACAGAAAATACACCAGATTCACTGCAGTGATGGCAACAGTATGAGCCACTGGGGAGCCTCTGTAAAGAACTATGATAGAAATACTAACATTGGTATGAATAGAGACTAAATGGTAATGTCTGAGCACAGAAACACCAGGAAAAGCAGCAGAAGAGGGAATATAAGAATGGCATTTGTTCATGGCATTTAAGATTAGCAGACCAGCAAAACTGCAGCACATTTATATGTAGAGTTTTGGGATACTCAAATCAGCAAAAGAAGTCTAAAAACAAAGAACTGCAACTAATTCGTAATGATGCAGGTGAGAAAGAATGGACTAACCACTAACCAGATGGAGACTAATCACATGCCTGCCAAACTAAGGATCCAGAAGTTGTGGTGAGAACTCAATAGCTGGAGTCCCTTGTCTTCCACATTACTGCAAGGAATCCTGGACCAAAGACGTGGATACACACATCTTGGTGCCTGAATGCTAAATTGCGTGGGCAGAAGTATCTTAGTGCCTACAGGTACACAGGTGTGAAAGTGTGGAATGAAACCTGCTTTGTATTAAAATAAAATCACTTTTCCCTCCTATAAAGTCTCACAGAGTTTTGCCACATTATTGCTACAATATTGTAATGCTGTTTCTCAGGATTCCCCTATGAGGGCCCCTCTTTGCAGGGGACTCCAAGGATGTGTTTGAAATTACAATGACTGTATGAGCAGATACAGCAGGAACCAACAAAACAAGTGCTAACAACTCACCAGGACCAGACGGCACTCAACGCAGGAATCCTAAAGGAACTCAAGCATGAAATTGGTGAATTACTAACACAACAGTATGTCACCTCTCAATTACAAGTATTTTGGTAGTAGAGGACTGTGTAGTGGCAGAGGTAACTGACTTTTAAAAGACTGCAGGCAAGATGTTAAGCCTGAGATATGTGTTGTACATACTAATAAAAACTGCAATGAAGAATGGAATTAGGAGATATCTGAGTAAATATGATCCAGTTGGGAAGAGTCATCTTTGTTTCTGTAATGGGATATCCTGATTTACAGGTCTACTGGAGTTCTATCCACAAGCCAGTGGAGAAGGCTAATGCAGTTCCTCTCCTTCAAATTTCAAAAGACTTTCAACAAAGACCTTCATTAAGGCTTTTAAGGAGACTAGGTATGCAAAAGAGCAAAGGCCCTTCTTGCACAGGCAAATAATCAATTGACCACATACTCCTACTCATGTTTCCAATTTTTACCGTCACCAGTGGAGTTCTGGAACATACAGGACATACAGCCTTTCTGCTCCAGATAAAGGGGTGAGTGCACTGACAACAACATCCACCAAAGACATTAGTCAAGGTAATAAATGCAAAGGCAAACTACAGAAAAAAAGACTTTATGAAAAATGACTGAACAGACAATAAAATAGCAGGTAACATTCAGTGTAATTAAATCTCAAATAATGCACATAGGAAAAACAATCCTAACTTCAGAAAGAAAATTGTGAGCTTGAGTAAACTATCACCTGTTAGCAGTAAGATCTTGGTAGCTATGATAGACTGCTGCATGAAAATATCAGCCCCCTGCTCAGCAAGCGGTTAAAATAGGAAATAAAGTGTCAGGAATAAATAGGAAATAATTTTCAATAAACACCTAACAGAGTTTCAAAAGGACAAAGAAGAGATGATTTTGTGGTCCATGGACATCATTGTCTAATAAAGCCCAAGGCAAGAATTATCAATTCAGCGACACTTTACTCTCCACAATATCTGAGGCCTGATGGACACTCAGAACTGTTTGAAGGAAAGCTTTCAGAAACTTTCTCCAGAAAGGCTGGTTTACAGGGTACCTTCCCTGATACTCACCATGCAAAAATGGATCATAATTTAGCCCTTAGCAGATTTCCCCTCCCTACCCTTGGCTCTTTCACTACAATCAGCAAACTTCTGAAACTATCAACAGGACAGTTTCAGAAGAGAGAAACTATCAACAGGACAGTTTCAGAAGAGAGAAACTATCAACAGGACAGTTTCAGAAGAGAGAAACTATCAACAGGACAGTTTCAGAAGAGAGAAACTATCAACAGGACAGTTTCAGAAGAGAGAAACTATCAACAGGATAGTTTCAGAAGAGCATTTGCGTTAGCATCATTCCCCAAGTCTTACAGAACAGAAACATTTAATAGGGATTGTTATATTGATCTGTCTGTATGCATTTTCCTATCACAAGATAAACAGTGAAAATAATTACATCAACATGTCCTGTGTTCTGGCAATTGTTTTTTACTGCAGGTTAACAAATGTAGTTAGATGTTCTCAGGCCAGAAAAGCTACCAGAAAATCTAATTCACTTGTTGTCAATTAGTCTTTTGAGACACATATAGTCACAGTGAATAAAAACTGAAACTCTGAAATAACCTACACCTCCACCCTATTACCTGTTATTCTTCCACCGAAAGATAAAACTTTTCCAGCTTTTTTTATGGTATCAAAAAAAAGCAAGCCATCCCCAATCTCCATTCTCTTCTGCTCTACTCAGTTTGGAGTGATCTGCCCAAAAGCATCTCAAAAAGCTACTCTATACATGGCAAAAAATTTAAACAATTCAAATTAATTCTGCCTAAGTAATTAAATCAATTACAATTCTCACAACAGTGTCAAATCAGTATGCTCAAAATCCACAAAGGCAGCCCCAAACTTCCTAAGGTAAGAAGCAAATGGAAGATCTTCAATGGTTAATAAAAAACAGCATGTGAATAAAATGCTGTGAATCACATTTCTAGAATTGCTTCCAAAGCATAATATCTAGCAGCTTAGAAGAAAAGAGCAATACAGATTCTCACACAAAGCTGCAAGAATTCTGAAGCCACATTTTCAAGACAGACAATGACTACCACAAAATTAAGGACAGAAAAATTAGAGCTGCCAACACTGCAATTAAACACCTCTGAACAGCCCATTTTGTTTAAAATTTCTGGGCAAACAGCATCTATGGTTTGCTCTTCTCACCCTGTAACTGTGTCACCACTCTGATGCTGTGGGTGTGCTGACATGGCTGTTATATAACTCCCTCACTCCCAAGTGGGATTAAAAAAAACCCCAACACCCTCAAAACTAGAAACCAACAGTTTTTCAGATAGGCTATGCTCATCTAAGAGCTCTATTACACCATTGGTTTTGGGGTGGATTCCCAGGTAGCATAGAGTTCCAGCCCCTTTCTCTTCGTTTTGTTTCTAGCAGTGTCAAGTGCCAGGCGTGTCCCACAGTGATGTTCTGCCCCAGAGGTGGCTTTCCATGATGCAAACATCTACATGTACTCTGGTTACCTCAAGCTCCATTTCACAAAGAAACAATCCTCTCTTGCAGGTCCAGTTCATCTCATTTTACAAAAGATCACATGAGTCATGCCTTAGAAATGCCTGTGTCTTTTCACTGGCTATTACAATAGTCTAGACAATTAGCTTAAACAGAGGGAGCAAACACCTGAAGTGAAGCAAATGAATCCCACCTGAAGAGACAGACTCACAGCTGTGCATGGCTCCTTCCCTTCCTATTCTGGGCTGGGCTACCTTAGCTCCTGTTTGCATTCTCTGATATATGCCAGTCCTCAGCCTACAAATCATGGGAGCTGAACTTAACTTCTTAATGATCTCCTTGCTGAATCCTTAATGATCTCCTCGTTTCATAAAAAATTCCAGTTCGTTAACCATTATAAAGAATCAAGTACAAAAAAAGTATGTATTAAAATAAATGGGCTTATCCATGGCAGAATTAAATAATCTGAAGTTTCCTGTTTAGAAAAAGGAAATGAAACAGCAATTTAAGGGAATGAACTTGCTAACTCCCACTATCACTGTTGTACTCACCCCCAAATCAGTAACTTCACCTTAATAAGCAAACCAAGTCAAATCCCACAAAGAAGCATAAATTCAGCACCTTATCTGGAGTTCTGCTGCTTTTAAGTCAACAGTATCTTACCACTATCACTGGGAGTACTTTAGAAATTACCAAATCAAGGTAATAATCTGACATTACATAGAACTTTGTCAGGCAGTTAAGAAAGAAGGGGAATCTAAACAGAACAGGACTTTTCAACAGCCTTTTCTTATGAGAGATGCTTACGAAGGAGCTTTTCCTATGAAATAGCTCCAGTGATCATTGCTAAGGTGTGTGGCAAGACAGTGTAGGAACTGCCCCCCTTCAGTGAAAGAGTTCTCACCAGAGATAGCATGTTCCTGATCGTATGCTAAACTTAGGTTATCTTTGCAATGGAAAAAGATATGTCTAGTCACAAGAAGGGAAAATGGCCTTCAATCAGAACAGAAATACTCCTGGTTAAAGGTGGGTGCTTCCCGCCAACTGAATCATTTCAAGCAACAGCAAGAAAGGAACCCTATTCTAAAGAAGAGGGCAGAACTGAACTGTCTTCTCCAGCATCCTTATAAAGACTCAGTCATCCAACAGATACTGAGCTTGATTCAGCTCTGTACTCTTACCTGAAAAATCCAGCACTATCCAGATCCTACCTTTTGCTCCTTTTCACTTCTTTCTTGTCTCAGCAAAACATCACACACAGCTGTAACTTCTCAGCCCCCCTCTTGTTCACTGGTATCAATCTTTAAGAAACTTTCTCTCAACTCCTCTATTGTTTCACTATTTCTGAACTTCATTGTTTTACCTTTAACTGATCCTCTTCTCTCGTCTGCTTGTCAAAACCACAAACACTCTCTTCCACTGCAGTGCTTACTTTGTATATAAGCTTTTTCTGCCCTCTCTAATTCAGAAGACCCTTTCTCTCCACCCTCTGATACAGTAGACAATACCATTCATTGCCACTTTAATTTTCCCCTTTCTGATTTAGAAAACTTCAACATCCAAAACAAAATTGTAAATTCTATTCCAAAAGTCAGAAAGATTAACAGAACCTTGGTTAATTTCTGCTCTGAACAGTCCTTTCTCTCTTGTCCAGGACTGCAGGAGTTAGTCTCCTACAGCTAGGTGAGAGGCTGTACCAAAAGTACATCAATTAAATGCCGAAGTTAGACAGTACCCCATCCCCAATGCCTTCACTTTTACAGCTGTAAAAAGATCACCTCCCTTTAACATCAACAGATACATTTTCTACATTTTTGCAGACACCTTACATACTGCTGAGGTTTCACAGTACAAATTGGTGATATTACAGTACAACCACATTATGACATCCTGAGCAATTTGCTAAGGGCTATGCCTCAGTGCCACAGAAATCCAGTAAGTGGAAACAGCAAAATCACTCTACGTTAGTAGGAATGGCATGTCTTATTTAAGAATTAGAAGAGCAGCATAGGATCTAGTTTCAACGGGTTTCTTTTCCCCCTTTATGTTTCGATACCACATATACAAATGGCAAGAAGCAGAAACCCCTACGGTTTGCTAGCTCAGGTAACTTTCCACAAAGGCTGCAGTCGCTGGAGGTCTGTATTAAAAAGCTCCTGAGTGAGAAGGGCAGCTGGTAATGGGATGAGCAGATGCACCAGCCTTCTGGTACAGAGGGAGAGCAGATACTGCGGGAACTGCCACTCCTGTCTGAGATGGCCTGTCACAGCTGTGCTACTGACCTTTACACCGAGTTTCTGAGCAAAAGAAAAGTGATTTTCTACAACAGCAGATCAGCACAAAGCATTACCAAAGTAGTAGTTCACAAAAATTACTTGAAGACTTACTCAACTCTGCTATACATCTAAGGAACTCTTATTTGATTCATTTCTCTACCCAAACAGTATTATTACCTGAAATGGGAATCACCTTTGTCTATAAAACATCATAACCTAGCAAATAACAAACACCAACACCATGCTCACTTGACTGCGCCTCCATTCACATTCCAGTTTTGGAGAGTCATGGACTGTCCACATCCCAAAAATGTAACTTCTCAGTTCAACATACTCCAGAGGGAGATATAAATTTTTAAAGGGCAGAAAACACAACAGTTAATTAGGGCCCCACTATTTGGGCCCTAATACAATATTTTTTCTGAACGTCTTAGAGAAACTGTGCTGAAAAATGAGTGTACTGAAAAATCGTAGTTAGAGCTCCTATCTTGTAAGAACTTTTTCTGACTATCATATATGGTACCTGCAGACACATGCAGTTGTCTGTATCCTCAGCCAGTGAGACTCCTAGAGGTGCTCCACCTATTCCATTCTCTGGTTCTGTGTTAACTGGTTCTGCTCACTCACGCAGGGAAACATTTTACTCTTCTGGTTTGAATTTCAAAGACCCCAAAATACTTGGTAAGTTTTGGGCCACAAGCAGCATTAGAAAGAGCAAAACCTTTTCAAAAGTAATAAATAATCTGAAGGCAGAAAGGAAATGTGGGGATTTCGTAATGTCAAAACCATGGTGAACTCATGGTTCTCAACAGCATGCAGTTCTCTCCCTCCTCTTCAAGAGCAATGGCAGCATGTCCACAGCTATTTCAGTTTTAGAAAGCAGTGACAGAACACTAAACCATACATCTAGAATACAAAGTTAGACCTAAGTACAACCTAATACTAAAGGCCACATGCACTTGAACCTGGAGGTTTTCAAGTAATTGGGTAAAACCAGGAAAGAAAAAAAAAGAAAAAAATCCAAAAATCCTAAACAATGTAATCTTGTAAGGAAACAGGCCTTATGCAAACATACTGTGTATTACAAACCACGTATTTTTATCTCCACAATATTTAAAATCATTGGCTTCACTCAAATTTGACAGAGAAGCAAAGGTCTCAGCTATTTAACATATCTCCTCATTGTATGATACTCTTAATAAAGAAAGATATAAAAACAACTCCTGGGAGGGGGAGAATGCATAGGAGCTCACTGCCATTTATCAGAGAGGCTGCACTGCCAAGACAGGTTGCAGACAACCACTGAAAAGCCTTCAGCAGTTGTTTTGTTACACACCATTTATCCACTACAGGAAGCTAGCTTTCCCTTTTGCTTTGTCTTTTCTTACTTTCAAAATAGAACAAAGTAAAATTTACTTTAAATATCTGTTTTTATAAAACTGAAGAGGGAAGGACTCCCTGATTTTTTATTATTCTACAACTTTAAAACAATCACAAAAACAACCATTACTCCTAACTTCAAAGCTAAACATCCCGCACAGAGCCACCAAACCCAGCTCTGTAGAACACCTTAAGTTTAAAAATGAAGCAAGAAAACCAAACAGACTTTTTTACCCCTGGGAAAACTAAAACATCTAAATAAAAATTATGCTAGCAGATACTACCTTTCTCTTCAGGGGACAGAAGGTTATAACTTTTAAAGTATTTTGTAATTTACTCTTATTATATTGGATCAAGATGGTTTTACCCCAAAAGGCCACACACAATGCATTTTTCAGTCTCCTATGTTAGCAACAGAAAAATGATTTTTATATGGCCTTAAAATCCCAATGTGCTGCAGTAACAGTCAGAGGTGATCAAGTGGTATAAAAAGTAAATAATGAAAGCAACTGTTCATATGAAGCCCTGACAGCGTATGCCTGTTGTTACCTGACCCACACCATGCTGATCCTGCCATCGTCAGCTTGTGGCCCAAGGCAGGCAACTTGCTCTCCTGCCTAGGCAGAAACAACTATTCCAATGGGCTGCAAACTCCCTGAGCTTCAAGAACCATTAAATGCACACAAGTAAAGAACTTTCCACAAGGGAGCTCTGTGAAGCCATAGAAGACTTTTCCTTCTTGTTCATCACTTAAACACTGCTTTATCTAGAGACAAGATCACAACTAAGACCATCTTCATGTAACTTTCCTGCTGCCAAAACATAATCTTCTAAAAATAATGTTATTTGCTACCCCAGTACAATGCTTTACCTAGCACATCAACTTCATTTCAGAAGCTGAAAAGGGCACCCAGCTAGCAAACAGAGGTTGCTGAATAACCTTTATTTGTTTTGGTCATATAAGCAGTATCTCTAAATTGAAGTCCTCTCCCCTAAGGCACAAAGTGACAAATAGATGAATAAACTGATAATTTTTGAAGACCGATGAAAGGAAAACAAGAAGCTTTTATATAAAAGGCAAACCCCACATGACTTCACCATACACTGAACATTAGCAGTCACATGGGAAGTCCCCCCTCAGAAGTTGCAGTTGAAGGGAATGGAGTTGGAAGCGTGTCTCTTCCCCAGCAGGAAAAGTCTGCTTACCCTCCATACATGGAGGTGAGCCCAGTAGTGGTATGTAACACACCATCAAGGCTAAGGGACCGATTAATATCATATTGTGACAAGAACCCTGTCCTTCCTCCTGCCTTTTTTCCCCTTTGTTTCCCCTTTTTATATGGAACAATGATACTAATCCACTTCTAAAAATAGAAAACTTCTCCAAAATTTGGCAAGGTATGATGTATCTGGAGTAAAACTTCCCATGCCATGTAGCAGTCTCACATCACATTGATGTGGGAAGCCTCATTAACTACAGGTCCAACATGAAGAGATTACTTCATATTAAAATTCTTTGAACACTTGTTTCAATGAGAAGTTCTTATAATTGTACAATCTGGAGCACAGACTCGCCATTTGGTTAGGAAGCTAAAGCCAAGTTCATGAATTTTTAAATTCTTGTGAAAACCCTCTTGAACTTGACCAAATTACAGGCTTCTGAAATGAACATAACTCAAATATATTCAGCAGCTTTCTGCTAGGATGTGGTTTCACCAAGAACAACTGCAGCCAGCCCACAATAGTGCTGCAGTCATGTGGCTAGTCACATCTCACCCTTCCACCTCTGGCCAGCTGTAGCACTTTCACCCCATCCCCCAGTTTGTACTGGGATTAGTACTTTTGGGATCCCAGCCAGCCATCTCTGAGTCCTGGTGCTAGCACAGAAGAGGCAGGAGGAAACACAACTGCATCTTTTGGCAGTGCTGCAAACAGACCCCCAGCCAAACAGGAAACTGCTTTCTACAGTGCTGCTCTGTGTCAACAGCAAAGCTCTGGAGATTCGATCTGGATGAAACATGTTAATTATACCACGCTCGCTTGAGCTGGTAATAAAAAAATCCCATCTCTCTATGACACCGAACATTAGCATCTTAAAAATCACCCTGAGTTTCAAAAGCAGGCTAATCTCTATTACATTTGTAATGACTACCATAGCTACTCAGAGATAAATAGGAAAATAAAGATAAGCACAAAAATAAGAATATACTGAAGGGCCACAAGGATGGCATGAAGGGAAAGATGCATAAACACATGATGCTCCAGATCTAGGAATTTACATACTATTAACCAACAGTTAGTCCAAGAGACTTATTCAAAACAGTTTTGGCAGAGGACTGAAGGGTAGCTAGACAAATTCACAGAAACATTTGAAAAAGAAAGGGAGATAGACTATCGTCTGTGTATGCCATCTCCTAGAAATTGTGTAAATGTACATTTTTTAAACAGAAATAAAAATTACAATATTCCTATAATACACTGAAAATGGGTACCAGTGTATCTCATGCTTATATATATAATTCAAACAAGCTTTAACATAAGGTGTTCTGTACAAGATATATTTATGTCTTCTCTATTTTTACATGAACATACTATGTCAAGAGGTCATATTAAAAAAAAGGAATATTTTACACATATTTGACTTTAATAACAAATACCAGAAACTCATCTGCCTAGAAGTCAAATTTACACTGAATTTGAAATAATTATTTTTATGATTCTGAGGCAAAGAGAGCTGTTGCTGTTTCTTTCTAAGGTAAACAGTTTTCAAAAAGAATGCAAGACTGAAGTTTTTACTATAACCTTTAAAAAAAAAAATCTAAGAATCGATGCATCACAGAACACCAGTGCTATTGTGCTGTCTCTTATTTTTACTTGATCAATGTTCCATAAAGTTTTACCACACACACCTGCACAAATCTTGAATCTTTGCACGTGTTCATCCATCAGCAAACAGAGTTATAATGTAGATCACTGAGGTCTCCTGAGAAATACTAATCCCAGTAAGAAAATTAGTCCCAAGCAAAACAATAAGGAAGTATCAACAGTTGTGATTTACAAAGCATACAAGAGAATGAAATCTCAAGACCATCAGACCTCTGCATAGGTGAATTATTACATGGCTAATACTCAGGATTCAAGATGAGTAGCTGCCATGTACCTAACATTCAAAGGCACACTCTTCGCTGAGGAACATGGTCCGTCGCATTGACTGTGGGCTATGAATGGAAAACTGCCATTCACCACCAGTTCATGACAGAAGCTCGGCTTGCTGGCCTATCCAAACAGCCAATAAAAAATAAAGGATAGATGCAACAAAACACAAAATTAGGAAGTATTCACAGAACCATAGATATCTGGTTGGAAATTACCTCTGGTGATCTTTAGTCCAGAGCCCCATTCATTTCTGATGGTTTCCATCCAGTCAAGCTCCAAAAACTTCTAGGGATGAAGATTACACAAACTCCAAGCAAACTGCTCTAGTGCTGTACTACGCTTCTAGTGAAAATGTTTTTCCTAACGTCCAAACTGAACTTCCCAAGTGAGCTGTTCCCCTTGCTACTTTGCTTCACACTACTTTTTCGTAGACTTTGATGAGCCTTTCAGGCTCATCAATTTAGGGGTGTCCAACTACTTAAGAGAAGTAATCCTTACACTGTTGCTCCCCAACTGCAGGCTGCTCCTCTCCCTCCCAAACCACTTTGCTAGGAAAGAAACTTTGTCTACAAAGACTGATGGGGAAGTGTAGGAGTACTTCAGCTTTTTGTGTGTTACCTGTCATCGGGCTGCCTTCCTCCATCCTTGAACAGCACCGCATTTCCCCTGAACTTTCTCTTGCAACTACCATACTTGCAGGATCCTTTCTTGTTATCCTTCATGTCCCACGTTAAAAAAAGTTTCTCCAGCAAACCTCTCTGCAAATGATCAAATTATGTGTTGCTTTGTTAAATGGTCATGGTTAGGGATGGATTACGAATCTTAATGTATGTTGGAAAAAATACAAAGTGATTCATTGCTTAAGACAACCTACATCCTCTTCTAAAAACGGAGGCAGTTTGTCTGGTAGAAAGTCTGCAGTGCCCATGCAGTGCTTGAGTTGAGGCTGTGGAGGAAGGCTGGGAAGGCAAGCAGCAGAGCTGAGAAGCTGAACTGCAGGAGAGAAGACTTTGGGATATTCCAGGAATTTCTAGGTAGAAACCAGTGGGAAGATGCCATGAAGTCAAGTGGCTATCCGAGGTCCCTTTGTATTAAAGAGCTTCTGTTGCTCAGCCCTATGGGTTGTTTTTTGAAAAAATCTCTTATTTCTATTGTACTATGTTGCTGTTAAGATTAGGAATCACTTGCTATGGTGAGAATGTTGAGCAGAGGGCTAGAAACAGCCCCTGACCCTATTACAGAAAGTGCGATGGACATACCATCATTCATTCAGAACATTTGAACCAGAACTCAGAACTGAACTGAACTTGGTGTTGGGATCATTTCTGTTCAACATCTTTATTAGTGATCTTGATAAGGACATTGAGTGTATCATCAGTAAATTCGCAGATGACACCAAGTTAAGCGGGAGTGTCGATCTGCATGAGGATAGGGTGGCTTTACAGAGAGACTTGGATAGATTGGATCAGTGGGCCAACGTTAACGGGATGAGCTTCAACAAGGACAAGTGCCAGGTCCTGCACTTCGGCTACAACAACCCCATGCATCGCTACAGGCTTGAGGAGGTGTGGCTGGAGAGCTGTCTGGAAGAGAAGGATCTGGGGGTTCTAATTGACAAGCAGCTGAACATGAGCCAGCAGTGTGCCCAAGTGGCCAAGAAAGCCAACGGCATCCTGGCTTGTATTAGAAATAGCGTGACCAGCAGAAGTAGGGAGGTGATAGTCCCCCTGTACTCTGCACTGGTGAGGCCACACCTGGAGTATTGTGTCCAGTTTGGGGCACCTCAATACGAGAGGGATATCGAGGTGCTGGAGCGAGTGCAGAGGAGGGCAATGAAGCTGGTGAAGGGCCTGGAGAACAAATCCTATGAGGAGGGATTGAAGGAGCTGGGACTGTTTAGTTTGAGGAAGAGAAGGCTGAGGGGAGACCTCATCACTCTCTACAGCTACCTGAAAGGACATTGTAGAGAGGTTGGTGCTGGTCTCTTCTCACAGGTGATTAGTGACAGAACAAGAGGGAATGGCTTTAAACTGCAATAGGAGAGGTTTAGACTGGACATTAGGAAAAAAATTTTCACAGAAAGAGTGGTCAGACAATGGAATAGGCTGCCCAGGGAGGTGGTGGAGTCACCATCCCTGGATGTGTTTAAGGGTCGTTTAGATGAGATGTTGGGGGATATGGTGTAGGGGAGAACTTGTAGAGTAGGGCTGATGGTTGGACTCGATGATCCCAAGGGTCTTTTCCAACCTGAATGATTCTGTGAAGCTCCAAGACCTGTCTGTTTTCCTACTGGCTTTCCTTACTTGCTTCTCTGAAGGGGAGCCTTTATATGGCTCACTGAACAAACTGCTTGACAATCTCTTTTGAGACTTGCAAATCCTGTACTTTGTCCAAGTGTCTCTGTGAAGTACACCCTGAAAAAAACCCCATCGTACTGTTCCCAAAACCATGTCTGATTTGGCTTATACTTATCTTCTCCCTGACATTACCTGTCTTAGCACAGGCTAAGCATTAAAGTTGAGTTCAAAAGACCCACCCCAGCAAAGTCTGTGATCCTTCTGGCAAAGATGAACAGTTTAAAAGGTATTTAGGTGGCTAAGGCTTTCCGATGAATACTAGCTGTGGGCAGCTATATTCACATAAACACCTTTAAAAAATCTTGCCAGGAGGGTAGAGATGTTTCTGAAAAGTAGCTGCTAGACTCTCATAAATTCCACACCTAAGCATCAGTTTACAGGCCACTAACTAGGCTTGATGTATCCTGCATTTGCCACCAAATCCGTTTGCAAACACTGTGTTGCCTGATTAGCATTTGCTTCTGGTGTACCTAAAGTTACCATTTCAAGACCTCTGTAATCTTTAATAGTTTGTTTCTGACTGGACACTAACTTTCTTGCTCTAGAGCAAAATTTTAGAGTCATGGGAACAGGGGATAAACTTAGAAATGAAGTCAAACAAAAATAATTATTTGGGCTTGTAAACTGCAAATTGCTTTATGAAATGAAATTGCATCAAGGGGTACTCTACCAGCAGGAGATGGAAGAACACACCATGTTTACTCACACACATTTTAAACTCTACTGCAGTCTCACATGTTCTCACTTACAATTGTTTCAAGGCCCTGCAGTATTACATATGGTTTTCATTTTTGCACTGCACATGCAGGATGCTTTATTTTCCATATCATAATCCTGGCTTGGACTTTAGGGAATCTAACTCCTCCTCAATGCCAATGCACAATTTTAATCGGGAATCATGCAATATTTTGTAATTTCCCTGAAGCGTCCGCTCCTGGTTTCAGGCAATCATGTGATACTTGTCCAATTCAGATTTCAGCATAAAGTGTGCAGTATGAGGGAGCTCTTAACTATCTGCAGCTGAGAGTCTGGAAGAACATCTGGTGGGGAAAAAAAAAGGCAGGGGGTGGCAGGGGAAGGAAGTGGAAGTTTCTTTTTTTCTATTTTTAAAATAAGCATACAGGTTTGTAAGCTGATAGTGATCATTTAGTCTTTCATTTTCAAGTGCTTGGGATAAAGATATTGATACAGTTACTAGTTTGAATGCTGAGAAAGTAGCCATGCTAATATAAACAGTTTCTTGTCCTGGAACTGTACCTGAGGACCATTATAACAAGAGACATTATACATTAATATATTGCACAGACACTTTATTCAATCCAAATATTTTTTCTGACGATAAGCCCAAAACCAAGATTAAAAGCTTGTCTAAGATATGACACAAGACTCAAAAGTCATAAGTACAAGAGACCACCACTGTTCCGCAATATGGCCAAGATCAGCAGGATGTGGAAAAGTTGTCAGTTTTCAGCTAGATCCTGCAGTTCTCCATGTACCTGCCAAACAATGATTCACAGCAGAAGAATGCTCAAAATATTGTACAGCAATCACAAGAAAGCAATCAAGAGACGCATTACAGTTTGCTGCATAGATCAAAGGCAAATCAAGGCTGAATTATTGTTCTTCCCTAGGTAAAACAACTGATCGATTTAATGTAGAAACATGATGACTAATGTTTAATACACAAAGCAACAGATTAAAATGCTCTCCCTTTCTAGTATCAGCAAACAAGAAACTGTAAACCAACTAAAAAAATATCCAACCCAAGCTCTAAAGATACACATATAACCCATGTAGTTTAACTCACTGAAGCTATACAAAAAACCCTCCAAGGATGACTACCCCGAACACGAGAGGCAGTTGCAGACACCTTGCCAAGGGACATTCAGATTGCTCAGAATGTTCACTGCCCTTCCACGCTGGGCTTCTCGGCCTGAGCCAACACCACCCTCCCAAAGCTGCCATTTGCTGATGGTGAACACAGTCCAAAACTTATCCCTCCCCAGAACTCCCTGCAGCTGGCTTCAGCTCTTGCAGATGTGCTTATTAAGATGCAGCAAGCAGCCGTACCCATGAAGGCTGCCCCGCATAGCTCCTGGGACTAGCCTGCTGCTGCTAACTTCAGCAAACTGAGCCACAGCGTACTAGGCTAGCGTCCTCCACAAATTTAAAACCACAATTAAAAAAATCCACCAACTTAAGAAACAAGGGTGAATGAGAAAAGTGAGCATTTTGCCTGAAAAACACAATTCTTGCAAGATTTCTCCTTGACAGCAGCTGTGAACAATAAATATAATTTCACTTTCAAATCGCAGGATGGGATCCTGCCACTGCAGTGAAAATATATCCATGCCTGTGCATGTTCAAAAGAAAGCAAGTATCTCTGAAGTCTTACAGTGACTGTGACCCTTCTCTGCTCCTTTTCAAAGTGGGCACAAAAACTACCAATACCTGTTGCTCCATCAGCCAAAGCATCAGGTTTGTGGGCAGTATAGGTTTCAGCTTGGGTGATTATACACAGCAGTATGATACCCTACCCTGGAGCTTTTCCACATACATACACTTTAATAAACCCTGGAAGTTGAACTAAACTAGGCTTAATCCCTCTAAGCCAACTTCAAACCCCAGGAACCATATTCTCCTTGTGTGCATATTTCAAATGTCACTATTACTAGGTGTAGCTTGTGTGACTAATGAGCCAAAGCTATTAAGGCCTCACAATGTATATATAGGAAAAAAAAGTCCCAAAGGCAAAAACTGCACAAGTTAATAGTAAGAAAATAAATTTATGTCCTCCTGTTCTTTATCTTGCCAAAGGCATCCCAATTTACTATGAATTGTCTCTGTTAATCAGAACAAGAGGTCTTATAAAAGCCCAAACTTTTAGATGCTGTTTAAAATGGCAGGAAAATGAGTAATAGGTAAAGGAACATCAGTGTCACTATGTGACACTTAAAACCAGCAAGACTAACACTTACCTGTATGCGTTCATTGGGCAGGCTAGATTTAAGGAACTTATAGAAGGTCCTTCTATATAGAACACCTAAAGAAGTTCAACACACTTTTGCAGAGCTTTAAATAACAAGGTAGCACACAGAACAGACTCAAAAAGAAAAAAAATACTAAAAAAAATACCTAAGTATGGCTCATGAGACTTTCAGCAACTCATGAAGAAACACAGAAGCCATGCTCTTTGCTTACCTAATTTTTGAAGGGTTGGTCTAAGAAAAAAATAGACAGAACAGTTTCCCCAAAAAACGGAGCAGCTCTGGACACAGGCAATGACTAAAGAAGGGGTGTAAGAACCTCAAGCAGAGAGTCCCTTTGCAGGAGCAGAATAAAACAGGACTTCTTTTTTTTGGTGCCATTTTGTGTATTCATATGCAAACCCAGTATTATATCCTCTACCTTCTTCTAACACAAGGCTTGATTGGTCTACTCATTGAAGGCTAAAAAGGGTCAACAACCTGTTAAGTGTATAGACTCCCCATATCACACAGTTGGTGTCAATGTCTTTATTAAATCAACAGCAATATAGTATGAGAGTAACTTTCTTTTAATGGTGCACAATGTAAATCTCTATTTAGACAGCAAGTACTGACAACTTACTAAATGGAAATTCCAGTCACCTGCTGGTTTTCAGCAATACTTCAGAAAAGTCTCAATTCGGTGATAACATTTGTTATAAATGCCGAGGCAGAGGTGAAAATATCTTTAATAAATTTATTTGCAATAAGAACAAGCAAAAAAAAAAATTAGGCATGCCGGGGGGCAGGGGGGGCTTCCCACTCCGCACCGACGAGCGCCGGGTGGTGCTACGTCACTCTCTTTTATAGTCCCTCCTTCACATGCGCAGCAGGGTCCCTCAAACTTTCCCGGGCTTTTTGGTGTTGCTGGGGCTCCTGGCAGGCATTCCTCCAATCAGCAGAGCCCCCTAAACTTTCCCGGGCTTTCTGATGTTGCTGGGGCTCCTGGCAGGGATTCCTCCAATCATATTTCACCTGCGCAATCCGGTGTTGCTGGGGACTTCTGACAGGGGTCCCGCCGGTAATTTTCCACCTGCTTAGCATCTGTCACTAAGGGAAAAAAACCTCCAAACCCCTTTTAACAATAAAACTATGACATATCTCCTTTAACTTATGTACATGGTAAATTCTTAACAAAGTCATCATATTTTAACACAAATCACCACCATATTCTTCACACATTCTTGTGAATTACCCTTACAGGGAAATCTACCCAAAGAGATTTCTATGAAATTTCTAGGAAATTTACTTGGTCAGATGAACTCCTTTCTTAAGGCAATATTAGTATGCTTACAGAATTTTCTCACAGCCCAGCTCCAACACATGGCACAGACTGTAGCTAAGGTTTAGTTTTGTTAGTTTTAAGATATGATGTGAAATAGTCAGTTAAATTTAGTGTCTCCTTCTCTTTCCAGATACTTTGGAGGCAGTGCAAAAAGAGACTGTTTTTTAGCTTAGACTGGGATGACTGTAAACTACGTTAGGTAGCACAAACACCTTAAAGCCATCATTCAGTTCCTTCCTGTGAGACTGAATTATTAGCAACTTGGACTATTAAACATAAACAGACTCTCTCCAACCCAGAATCAAATCAAGAAGAATACTCTGATAGTACCAAAAGCTGGGAGGAATATCCAGGATAGGGCTAGCTTTTGTGCTTACAGCTGCAGAGCCACAGCCAGGCTGGAAAGCAAGCCCCGACAATGTGAGCACACCAGGAAATGTAAACAAGTTACAGAGCAACCCCATCTCATCAAAGCTGCATCAACCTGGGCACAATAAAGAGTTTCCCCATTCAAACCCTCTTCCAGAATACATTCTTTTCGGCCATTATAGAGCTAGCAAAAATAAGGACTTTTTTAGAAATAGATATTCATGTGTGCATTCAGCAGTTTATTTGATTTTGGCAGGGCAGGCAATAAAGAGAGATGGAATAGGACATGCACTTTACATAACACATTTGTGTGGATTTGCTGTATCAGAGCAGGATGTTAAAGTCTGATGTATAAGAAAAGGAAAAAAAAAGATCCCCAGTTTGGCCAGATTCTATACAATATCGATGACTGATCTCATTTAAATAAAGGTCTAATAACAACTCAGGAAATAGTGCTCAATTGTATTGCAATGTCCTTTACTCCCTTGTAAATGGTATTTATAATAAACATTTTTATTTAATAAATATTTAAACAGTGATCACAGGCTCTCCAATCAACCTATCTGGTTGGAGATTAGAACATCAGTACAGTTCAGAATATCTACACTCAGCCTACAGCCTGAGTGCTGCCCTGCATCTGGTTCAAAAGGACAAGTTTAGGTCAAGTATTTAATCTAGTTGCCTGGCTTTTATCAGTCTGTGCTATATCTTTTACATTAAGTATGTTTTAGTATCTAATTGATTCATATAATTTTTAAGTAAATCATGCCTCGAGTGACTTGTAAAGCTATTTGGGCAACTGCAAATTATTGTAAGTACATTATAGAGAAAGAGAATTCAATGTTCCCCATTTAATAATCCCCAAATGGTTTTTAAAGAACATTGTAGGGCTTGTGTCGTGGCATACCGTATCTGAAAGAGAGAGCAAGTACAAAGGATAGGCTACTATTTATGGCATTCATTAAAAGATAGGTAACTTGCTCCTCTATTATCCAGTGCATTCTCTCTTCTCTGTTCAAAGCTTTGAGATTACAGCTAACTAGGAGCAAAAAAAGGGGTTGAGGGCTCTCTGGTTTGCACTATGAAATACCACCACCATACCCACTGCTTTATTCCTAATTTACAAAATGTAGTTGGTTTGCTTAAGGTGCAATACAATATTTGAAATCTGGCATCTAGCTTTTCAAACATTAATCTAAATCAAGTTACTGCTCGCTCTGATTTCCAGTAGGTTTATCTGTGCTGACTGCATAATAGCTTTCATTACAAACATCTTCACTATGAAACAACAGATTATTTTTATTACAACACAGGAAAGGTTTGAGCAGTTCTCCATATTTATTAGAAATTAAAAAATAATAAATTCAGTAATAAGGGTGATAACAGTCAGAAATAAAACTGCACTTCACTCAGTAATCCATCAAGCTGGGAATACCATGTGGAGGCACTGACTTGCTTCAGAGACTGAACTCCAGTTTTCCAAGGAACAAAGCATTTCTAATCTAAACTAAATCAAGTCCAAAAGAACTCCTGTGACTTAGCCTGCAGGCATGCCAGTTCACATAAGGAGGGCTAGTACTGGGTGACAAAGGGCTTTAAAAAGTGTCCAAAAAGTAGAAAGTAGTAACAGTGCTTTTTGGCCACACTTATCCTAAGATGATATGCCCTGCTCAGTATCTATAACAGCAAAGTGGCTGCAGGTAATATAGCTTTTTGCCTAAGCCACAGAACTAGAGATGCTATCAAATTTGTAAACACTCAGCTTCTCCTTGTACTCTGTAAGCTGCATTGCGATTGCAAACCCTTGGCATTTTAGCTAAGGGTGAAAAGAACTATTCTCGGCCTCTTTTCTTACACACCTGTGGACAGACAATACTATGCAATAGCTTTTCTCTTTCACAGAAGTATCTGCATTTTTGCATATAACAAACTAATCTGCATTATACAATACTCACTTCACCCTCCTTGCAGCTATTCCAAATACTAACAAAAAATACTTATGAGCAGTACTCCTGTAACACTGTATAGTAACGGCACTTCATTAGAGAATCAATGAGAAGAGGTAGACTAAATCTGAGTTACAGATTCTATACTAAGATCAAAAGATCCTATTTCTGTGTCTACACCAGCCTCTGAGAAAGAGTCCAATTCTCTCACTATTTCACTCTCACAGAACTGGATTTATTAGTGTCTATGTGTGATGTACAATATTTTGTCCTGATTACCACTTACAAAACTAAAAATCAAATTAATATTCCCTTTGAAAATATGTATATTATTTTGTAACAAATTCCAAATTAATTCCTTAGCTACTTTGAGACCATGCACTCAGAAACTCACAGCCATAGAACTGACGGCTGCAAGGCAGCCTCAAAAATAAAATTTTACACTAACACAGAATCATGACTCACAATATGCTCCCTCTATCTGCATTCATTTTAGAAAGCTGATGAGCTGATGACAGGTGTCAATTTGTGCTTCATAAAAGAAAGATCAGATGGGAACCCAGACTGTAGTTTTACCAGAGGTCAAATAAGAAAATACTTCTGGAGTTCCAGAGAGCGTAGGGAGCCATGTGTCCCAAGAGTTATCCTAACAGTGCTCACTCTTAATCCTGTCTTTGCTGGTATACATAGAAATAGAATATTTAATTGGTCTCTGCAAATCACAGAATTGGGACTTATCTTGCATTCATTTTTTTAAGCAGAGAATAACACAATTGTATTGTAAACTTTTCTGAAAACATGCATTTCCCAGTGCTTTATGTCTATGCAACCATTACACCTTTCCACAGGAGTCCTGTAGCTGCGTATAACAGGAGGTCGTGATGGCTGAATTACAAAGAAAAGCCAACGCCCCAATTACATTTTTAAAAAAATAAAGTTCCTGCTAACAGTCAATATGGAGGCCATACTCCATCGAATATTAAGCTTTTGCTTCCACTGCCTATTAGCGCCAAGAATGAAATCACTCTGTAGCAGTGTCCCTGTCCTTTGTGCGGCAGAAGCTGTTCCTTGGCAACCAATGCAGACAACTGAGTTGCCACGGAAACGGTAAAGACTAATTTATAAAAACTCTGAAACAAAGCAACTGTAAAGGCAACCCTAAATAGGGTGGGTATATTCTGTATTACTTCCTACAGCATTCCCACCATTAAAAAAAAATCACCAAATAACACACTAAATTACTAGTTGCAATTTTCATTCCTTCTCTAAAATTGGGTTTACAGAGAGCTAATGTTTCAATGCATCAGCAGCGAGTAGCCCCTTTCTCCCTTTAGTTCAGGTTGGCAAATATACCTGAAGATTTCTAACACAGTCAAAGAGGAATGCTTCCCATTTCAGACAGTGTTTTCTCTTTCAGGGAAGAAGAGGGCTGAGGCAAAAAGGCACAGAACAACCGTTGAAGGGTGCGCCCAGAATATTTGCAAGCTGGATAAAGCAAGTGTTCACATAGTGAAAAGGCAGAACTGTACATCATAGCTCACTTGAGTTAAGGAACGCATATTCAAGTTTCTTATTCATTAACAAATATTTATTAATAGAAAATATTTTATCTTCTTTAGTAATTAGAGAGATGCCAGAGACAGCCATCTCCTTAATGCATTTTAACCACATTTACATTTTGTGCATGTGCACGTGTGGAGAGCAGGCTCAAGGCATACATTTTTACTAGAGAACAAGAGGGGGAAACCCCACCACATGCTTCATTTCCCAGGAAAGTAAACCAATATAACAACAAGTCCTCTCTTCAAATAGAAAACCAGTACGTTCTGCTGTCTAGCCAGGCAACCTAACTCCTCAGCATGATATACTCAAGAGAGAGAGAGATGAAGAAAGCCTGAGTACATTTGCTCAGAGACAGGCTCGCTGATGGCAGGTTCCCACTGACGGGCACAGGATGGATTCTCCTCCTGCCATGTTAACCTCATCACTCTCCAATTCACCATGACACCTCCACAGAGTTAGCTTAGACAGTAACTATTTGTCTGCTGAGCAGCTGGCTACTGCCAAACACTGCATCAGTGACAAGAGTCCCAGCTGCCTCACCTCCACAAGAGCAAAAGTCCACTTGCAGCACCGAGGGCGCCAACCTGAGCCTGCTTTATTCAACCATAAAATTTCATAAAGTCATTGGAACTGCTTCAAAGTTACTATTGCTCTTTCAAGTTTGACTTAAGCAGACCCATAGGTTCAAAATGTATTAGCCAACGACTGAAATAGATAGTCCATAAAATTTATTCCCATGGGAAACTAGACTGGCACTGAAGACACCAGCAAATTTAAAAGAAAAAACATCCTCTTGATGCTTTCTGCAAACGAAAGAAATCAGTCATACAACCGTACTCATCCTCAGCTATTCAATGAACTGCGAAAAGTAGTATTCTTACAAGATTGTCAGGTGTGTAAAACCCAGTGGAGCTAAGCAAAGCAGCTGCTCTGGAGAAATGGTGCATACCAATCAGTTATCATGAATTATAAAAGAAAATAAATATACATCCCAACTGAACTGAGTTCCCTTAGTTTAACATGTTACCTGCTATGTAAACAAACAAATTCTGTAGAGATTCCATTAATTTTAATGCAATAGTGAAATCATTTCTGAGCTATAGGGTGCGTGTAAGAAGTTTCTCCAGTGTATTGCATTATGCACCAACAGCCTATTTCCCACCACAGACAGACTCACCCTAATAACCTGACAAACACTACTGCACACAGCTCCTCTGGAGAGCTTGACGGGTTGGTGTACCAAATACTGCCTATGAAGTTCTCTCTACCACAGTACCCTAACAGAGCTACAGTAACTTTTGAGTTAGCCTCCAAAAAAAAACAGGAACATAAAGCAAGGCATGAGGAATTTGAGTTCTTTTAACCGGACACTGAACAGCAGAAGATTTATGAGTGCAGACCAAATTTATCACTCGACAGAAGCATAAGAAACGTAAGAAACTTACCCAGCTATCTCAGAAATGGTTTTATACTTCAATCATTTGGCCAGTCAGAAGCCTTGAAAGAGTTAGAGGCACTATCACCTTAGCAAAGAGCCATAAAAGGGGGGTAGCATACATTCTTCTCTCTTTACAGGCTGTATCCCAAAGCATAAGAAGTTTTTATTAGCACGTCAGCTAAATAACATGTCACTGAAATACATCACTGAACATTCTCTGCTCTTTGAAGAGGCAGGTGAAGATACGCTCTCCACGAAGCAGTCCTAATTCTCTTCTGCTGAAGAGATAGTCCAGTAAACTTCCCTTGAATTCAGGAAGTCAATCAATTAAACTCTGCCTGGATATCTGACAGCATTATACTTTGAAGACATTTTCCAAACGGTAAGTGACAAATTCATTCTTCACTGCCTACATGAATTCAGTTTGCCCACAGAGAAGATTGTAACTCCAATTGCTCATCAAACTATTAACTTATTGGAAGAAGGTATCTGTCATGATATATGATAAATCAAGAATATGCAGTTTACTGTTTAACAGTTTCTTCATTCTTCATCCTAAAACATCCCTTAGATTAAGGATCCTTCATCATTCTAAACATTTTGGTCAACAGTCAGCTGAATATGAGACAGCAGTGTGCCCAGGTGGTCAAGAAGGCCAATAGCATCCTTGGGTTGTATGAGGTACAGTGTGGTCAGTAGCATTAGGGAAGTGCTCATCCCCCTGTACTCGGCACTGGTGAGGCCACACCTCGAACACTGTGTTTAGTTTTGGGCCCCTCGCTACAAGAAAGACATTGAGGTGTTAGAGCTTGTCCAAAGGGCAGCGAAGCTGGTGAAGGGTCTAAGAGCAAAAGACTTATGAGGAGCGGCTGAGGGAACTGGGGTTGTTTAGCCTGGAGAAAAGGAGTCTGAGGGGAGACCTCATCGCCCTCTACAGCTACCTGAAAGCAGGTTGTAGCGAGCTGGGGGTCAGTCTCTTCTCCCAAGTAACAAGCAATAGGATGAGAGGAAGTAACCTCAAGTTGTGCCAGGACAGGTTTAGATTGGATATTAGGAACAATTTCTTCACTGAAAGGGTTATCAAGCACTAGAACAGACTTCCCAGGGAAATGGTTGAGTCACCATCCCTGGAGGTATTTTAAAGACATGCAGATGTGTCACCTAGGGACATGGTATAGTGGTGGACTTGGCAGTGTTCGGTTTAGGTTGGACTCAATGATCTTCAAAGTCTTTTCCAACCTAAATGATTCTATGATTTTATAAGCAAAACATTTACCCAGTACCTCTGAAAGTAAGAGCTTTCACATTTTCATATGAAAGCAACACACTCCAATAGCTCTAAAGATCAGCAACGGCATTAAAATAATGACTCTCTTGGTGACAATTTTTCCACAGCCTGAAAAGATTTTAACAAATATTTTGAAACAAGCGACAGATTGTTTGCATTTATATGAGAAGGAGCAAGATCAGGGAGGAACCACCCCAAACTTTCTAGTTCTAGAATGATAAATCATTTTTCCTCTCCAAAGACAGCTGTATGTGCTATCCCATATATGAAAACTACTTCCTTATAAAGCCAGCTGCCATAGTTAAGGACTAGTCCAGACAGGCTCTGCTCGGTACTAGTTCCCAGCAGGACCAAGCTTCACAAATCTGAGGGAAATCTGAGCCATACTAGCAAGGGGAAGGAAGAACATGAGGGGTGAAAATCCACCTGAAAAAATAACTGGGATAGCACAGTTTTTGTTCACAGACACCACCAACTGGAAGAGGTAAAAATAATAATAAAAAAAAAGGCAGAAAAAATTCTAACTCCTTATTTTTTCTCAAGAGAAGTGATGTTAGCGCTGGATCGTGGGTATATGAGTACACAAACACATAAAAGAGCTCAAACCTGCCCTTCCCAGATAGGCAAATTACCAAGTAGCAGAGATTTACGGAAGCATCTCTGAAGAAACAAAACCTGAATTATGCAGGGTCATAAAAGAAAGGAAAAAAAAAAAATCAACTCTTTTCAGTGTAGATTGATTGTATCCTCATTCAGGAAATAACTTCACATTTACTGGGGGGAGGAAATAGCACCCCCTAACCAATCTCCCCTTTGCCTCCCTGCCCCTTCCTACACACCATCCTCCATATAGGAAGGGAGAAAAGTAGGAAGAATAGATTTTCCCCAGCTGTTTTGCAGTGTTGGTAAGTAGCTGATGGTGCTGCTTCTCCTCCACATGACAATGTAGAAGCAAGTGAATGAGATAAGACATCTGAAGAGAGTTTTCACAGGGTATGAATTTTATGAATGAGAGCCATACCAAAAAAACCCTGGTTAATTTAGTTTATTGTTCTGTTGAAGGATGTGTCACAATACTTGAAACTTGTTAGCATTAGCCAGTTGACTCAGAATGGTATTATTCACAGTGCTTAAATCTTTTCTGAGAACGGAAGTTAGAACATAAAGTCTACGGAAAGTTTTAAAGTTGTACAGAAAAGAGCTGCCTAAAGGGAAAAAAAACCCAAATTATGGTTTCACCAACAACAGAAAACAAATTTAGGCTACTAAATCTTTTGTTTGCTAAAATCTTCTACAGCTTCACCAAATGAACTCTTCAGATATGTCTGCAAATAAAATTTTTTCAGACTTGCTAAAGATCTAACATAAATACTTGGCTACATCACGGCTTATGTAGATGGCAGAAGACTAAATTACTTGTTATGTTTTTGGAAATGGCGGAGCATCTACCCTTCTGGAGTCCTCTCTTCCTTCTTTGCGATGCATTACTTGGGATTTGCCAGGAGACAGCCACTATTCCCTCTGCAATGCCTACCAATAACCCTTCTACTCCCAGGGCTCCCATAAGAGTTTCACAGGATTATAAATAAGTTCCTTTTCCTGACCTACAAGCAACACAGGCTCCTGTGTAAAGGCAGTAAGTGATCTTTTCGAGTCCCTTCAGTAGCTGTGTACTGCCTTCTACAAACTCTTCTCTCCTTGCTGTTCCTTCTGTGCTGTGTTTGGCCTCACCATTCCAGTCTAGTAGCATCCATAACAACTTTACGCTGTCCTCTCAACTTCTGTATCTCCCCTCATGAAGGACAGATGATCCAGTCTCATGATCATCTTCATGTCCACTGCTAAATAATCTCCATCTCTACATCTCTATTTCTAAGTGATTGAGATTAACTACTAATTTAAAAAGGAATTATGTACACCTTATGTGGTGGGTTGACCCTGGCTGGACACCAGGTGCCCACCAAAGCCTCTCTATCACTCCCTATCCTCAGTTGGACAGGGGAGAGAAAATATAACAAAAGGCTTGTGGGTCGAGATAAGGAGAGGTAGAGATCATTCAGCAATTACTGTCACAGGCAAAACAGAATCGACTTGGGGAAATTAGTATAATTTATTACCAATCAAGTCAGTAGGACAATGAGAAATAAAAATCAAATCTTAAAACAGGTCCACAAGTCCTGCCAGGAGCCTGATCCAGTGCAGGCTTCCCACAGGGTCACAGCCTTCTTTGGGCATATCCACCTGCTCTGGTGCGGGCTCTTCCCCAGGCTGCAGGTGGAGATCTGCTCCCCCGTTAACCTCCGTGGGCTGCAGGGGCACGGCCTGCCTCACCATGGGCTGTACCAGGGGCTGCAGGGGAATCTCTGCTCTGGCAGCTGCAGCACCTCCTCCCTCTCCTTCTTCACTGACCTTGGTGTCTGCAGAGTTGTTTCACATATTCTCACTTCTCTCTCCAGCTACTATTGCCCAGGTTGGTTTTTTTCCCCTTCTTAAATATGTTAACCCAGAGGCGCTACCACCATCACTGATGGGCTTGGCCTTGGCCAGCAGTGGGTCCATCTTGTAGCCGTCTGGCATTGGCTCTATCAGACATGGGGGGAAGCTTCTAGCAGCTTCTCACAGAAGTCACGCCTGTAGCCCCTCCACTACCAAAACTGTGCTATGCAAACCCAATACACCTTACTAAAGGCAAAACATCTCAAGTTCTATTTTGCATAAGCCTCTCAGTTAACTGTTATCCAGCATTTGCTGCCTAACCTTGATTAGGACTGCAGGCAGAAGTGGTGTCTTTGTTCTTTCTAATGCAGCACACACCCACTGCACCTTGTAAGACTGTTCCAGCTCTATTTGACAAGCTAAAAATGACTTGTCACCTTTTCTAATCTGCTTAGAGCTTTTTGTACCAAGTTTAAAGACTTATTTCCAGGGAGTAATCTAAAATAATACAGAATAAAAGCTAAGGAAAGTTGGTATACATTTTTAGCGAGGCTTTGTTCCCAAAGAATGGAAACACTTACTGTACAGACAGACTGCCATTGATTTGGGATACAAAAACTTCCCACACACTCTACCTAGGTTCTTCAGGAGAAAATTTGGAGCTGCCTATCTTTTCAGGATGATGTTAAGTCATGAGAGGCTGTTTAAAAAAAAGAAAAAAAAAAGTAAGCTTGATCACCACATAATATCATAACATTCCTGTTTCAATGCTGCAGCAGGACAAGATGCCACAGTTTGAAACTAAAGGCAAGAGAGGGCCTCCCATACCCAGGGGAGGAGCTGGAGGCAGTGGTAAAGAGCTTCAATCAGTATAGTCACAATATAGGTCATTTTTTCAGAGCATCCGCCTCTTATTTCAGTGATCCTTCTGATTATTTGCCTATAAGAGAAGAAGCACTGTTAAAGCTTTCCTCTTCCTACAGAGTTACAATGTGACATTCAGTTGTTCCTCTCCCCCTTCCTTCTGTAACATTTAAGAGAGCAGTTCCTACTGTATGCTGTGAGAGATGACTGGCATTCACTTGGACTCAGCACAAGAGAAACCAGAGCTTAATTTTCTTTTCTAGGACAGCCCTCCTCCATCTGCAGATAGAAGGGTTCATTTTTTACAGGGATGCCACATTTAAAAGCTACTCCTCCTACAGTGTCATTGAAGACTTGCCAGAGAAAGAAAAGTCTCATCCTTTCATTCTCATCACCTCCCTCCCCCCGCAAACAACCAAAGTATAAAACACAGCAGGCTGTATACAAGGACCTCTCATTAAGATACTGCTGCTTAAACAAGATTTAAATAAAGCTGCAATATAAGTTCAGTTGAAAGCATTTTTCAGGAAGGTGTTATTCCTGCAAATACTATTCATCTCCTAATGACTCCTATACATCTTTACCCATTTGCTCCTTTGGTCTCACATTTAAAATTTAGCAAATGTTTTAAAACTAATTTTAGTTTCATGGCATTATTTCTTGCTCATGTCTTAATGAAATTGTCCAATTAAAAAAAACATTCAACTGAATAGGTTTTTGTCAAAAACAGAAGTTATTAGGTAAATGTATTCATTTTGAGAAATACTTTAACTGAAAATGTCAGACATTTTATTAACTAATGGAACACTTATACATGACTATAAAGGTTTTACTTCCTTTCAAACTTGTGTTATAGAAAAGGAGCCTCAGACAGACTTTACCTAGTTGCTTGGCATCTCCATACTACAGATACTGAATGTTCATCTCAAATTTATTTGTTGCTAAATTTAACTAAAAAAGTAAAAAGCTCAAGTATCAATGTTGCTGCTTCTCAGCCAGTTAGAATAGCCCTGTTCTTCCTATTTCATCCCTTTAGATACTATGTCTCTCTCAACCTTTGCTCACCCTATTGAGAGCAGTCAATGCTAGTATTAGTCCAATTGTCTTTACATAAGGTACAGAAATTATCTATGCCTATCCCTGATGAAAAAAAGCAATGTCAACAACTGTTTTCACAAAGATCCTATTACACAACCACTAAACACTTACTACTTCTATGTCCCATTCTCCTACACACATAGGTTTTTCCACCATCTCAAGCAATGAAATGTTCAACACTCCTTCTGTTAAAAACCTTCACGTCATGCTTACGGCACTCTCATCTGGTTTCTGTTCCTCTAGTTCTGATAGGCCATTTGATTATTCTTTCCTACATTAACTGCTTCATATTTACCTTATTAAATTTTACACTGATTGCAGTCCGTGTTCCCAATTCATCAAGATCACACTATTTAAACAGATTCCTCCAGAGTATTTGCAATGCTCCTCAATCTGCCCCAGAACAGATGTGTTCTGGTTTAGAAACTGAAACATCCAAATACAATTTTTTTCTTTAAGACCTATAAGTCACCTTCTGTTTCACAAACGTATAGAAAACTGAATGTGCTAGAGCACAGGAGGTATTTTTAAGCAGTAAGAATAAAAGAAGTGCAATAGCATTTCAGATAGCAATATGGACTACTCAGACAACAGGAAATAATAGGGTGCCTTTTTATATTCCAGGTCCTCTCACCCTAAACCCAAATGCTCAGCTATAAACTCTGCTACCAGACCCTATTCATGCTCATGTAGCTATAGTAAGAAGTTGACAGAAAATGAACTACTCTGTATCAGAATGAACAATGTCATATATGGACTTTTTTATGATCATGAACTTCTATATTTTTAACCTTTTTATTCTTAAGCACCAAGACAGAATTATAGCATGCATGAGTTTATTCTCATGTGAACACAGGGTTTCTCATTATCAGTGTCTAGTGTGCCAGAATCATTTCCCACAACACACGCGTGTTACACTCACCTCCTTCTCAAAGTTATTTCCTCTCCAGGGAGCATGTAAGTATGCCACTTAAAGACTCCATATATTGCATTAGCTTTAACTCAGATTTTGTGTGGGTGTAAGTTGCAAACACAGATTTCATACATGGAGAAACAGCAGAAGGTGAAAGAAATCTTGATATGCTTATAGCATACAAGATATACAAACAGAACCAAAAAGAGCTGGACTATGGAGTCTAGATGTGCTCAGGAGACCATTTCACACACAGAACAAGCTCCACAGAAAACACCATTTGTCAGAATTTGCTAGATTTTAAATGAACAGGAGTTGCGACTAGAAATCAAAAAAGGAGGTAATACCGAAATACACAAGAAAAGTAGTTAAAAACTCAAAGAAAATGAAGGAGTCTCCTAGAAAACCTTCAGAAACAGACAAATGATTCAGAGGCATATAAGCAATCAAGAAAGGGAACATGAGACAGCGGGATACTTCAGGGACAACTAGAATAAAGAAAGTGTCAAAGGTTTAGCTTTTGGATGCATGATATATAGCAGCAGCTGCAGTTTGCAATTCAAATTAATGCAAAACAGACACATAACCTGGCTGCAAGGAAAGGCAGGTGAAGGTATTTTGAACAGTAAACATTTTTCTATTTAAAAAGTCAGCATGTGCATTTCAGGCAACTTCTGCCTTCCCTCATTTTTAATCAAAGGCACTCTGCCCTGGCTATTCCACAAGATGCCCCCAATCTTCCCCTACTGCCTGGCTGCTTTGAGAAAATCATTGCTTAAACCAAGCCAAAAAGATAATTAAAAGCAGTTCAAACTGAGATTTCACTCAATGAGTAAATGTCTCTTATGGTTTTAAGCTATTAAAACTCAGGAGTTTTAAATAAAAGAAGTTTCTGAGATCCAACATTTAATGGAAAACCAAATCCACCAGAACAACTGATTTGGGAGAGGCAATCAGCCTTAACTACTTAACAGGAGTTTTATTTTCAGTAACATCCAACTCTGAATTCCAAACCTATAATGCTTTGCTGGTTCCAGTGTGAGCATACTACAGTCTTCTGTCTGGCTTTCTGAATTTTAACTCACTTCCCTCTGATAATTTCACACTCATTTGCATTTATGTGTAAATTTTATTTATGTGTGAAGTGCCATATTCTGTCTTGCATGCCTCAAGTCCCCAGAGACTTCTTTGCTCTTCTGTCTATGACTTCAAGAATTCAATCCTATGGAAGAACCTCGATTCCCTCCTTAGCTGCCTTCTCAGGCAAAAACACCTCCTTGTAGCAGGTGGTCTGACCTACTTCAAAAGTTTTTTGGGGGAAAACGTAACAGAAAGTACTTAATAAAATTTAAGAACAAACTATAAGTGATATACACCTTTTCGCATACCATTAACCAGTACCATCAAGAAAACAGCCTCAAAGAGTTTGGTTTATTTTTGTAAATAAAGCCATTTTCAGAGTACTACTGGCTTCATTCAGTACAATGGAAACATTTTAGCTTACTAGCAATTGCATTAGTTCCTAAATCTGATTGAGTCTGGACATTCTCCCCCCATGAACTGCCACACATTATTGGGGACATAGATTCAGAAGAGATTAAGTCAGTACTTCCTACAGGATTGAACAAATTAGTTTCAAGCTTAAAGAGGAATGGAGGGGGAAAGAGGCAGAATACATTGTACATCACTGATTTAATAGTATTTAATATTGTTGTCCCTGAAGATCCTCTAAGTCTCAGTCCCACCTCTACTGAAATTCACAGCAGAAATCGTCAGACACACAGAGCAAGGAAACAGAATTGCATCTCCAACTTCTATACACAGCAGGGTTCATTTAAGAAAGAATCCTTCTAAAGATAGAGACCTGGATTCATCTTGATTAAATTGATGAGCACCTGAGAAGTATGTCATTGCCCTAGACTCACTTTCTACAGAAAAAGAATCATGAGAGGCAATTCCAGACCAAATAGGTAGAATATCCAAAGACATTTGTGTTTCTTGCCATTCTCTATAAGGGACAGTAAAATGCATGGCTTGAGAAGCTGGAAAGTATTGAAAAGAAGTTAAGATGCTTCACAGTTAACTGCAGTTTCAGAAAAGAAACTGGGTTCATAATAGCTTAATTAGTAAAACAAGGTACAAAATTGGGCTGTCACTACCATCTCCTCCACCATCAGTAATTTCAGGACTATTTTGCCAGTATGAATTATGTTTTGTGGTTTTAAAGATCTTGGTTCCTAAAAACTTGAAGAAAAATGAAAGGATTAGATTTCCCAGAAAAACACATCTAGTGACAGAATATTTATGTAGTTTGCCCTCTCAAAATTCATCATTCACAGAAGAATTTTCTTCTGCACAACAGCCTGGCAAAAAGGTGTTGAAGAGACAAGTAAGTGGAAAGAGTGAGTATTCAAGGACATACTTGCACTAAGTGTCAGGTAGCTGTTCAAACTTGAGTTTGATTAAAAAGTTATCAGCCTTTAGTTTATCAATTCAACTTTTTCGAAAGAGAGATTGTGAGGATTTTCCAAGTGTTTGTGCAAAAATTCAAGGCCCAACAATCCAAGAATAGAATTATACTAAAATGCTTACATTAAAAAGCAAATATTTAAACTCTAATAAGCTGCATGCGGTATTAAGAATTTTTCCTATGAATAGTATAATTTAATTTCTTAGCAAAAACACGTGCTGCAAGAAAAAAATATGAGAGGAAAATGTTCTCTCTTTTGATGATGCTTAGAATTCTGCTAAACGGCTGGAAAATCTTCAACCTTTTGTAACAACTAGTTTTGGAAGGAACGGGAAACAACCCAGCAAACCCAAGATTCATTATCCTTTTTAGTCTTATTACATCATACCACTTCAGAAAAAGGAAATACACACACACCACTTACTTATGCCAATGAAAAATATATTACTAACAATAACAGTTTCAGAGAATAAAAATAAAATTGTCCCAGTGAACATGAAGACTTTACAGTGTGCACTGTCAAACTCTCAAACTATTGAGCTGAGCTTGTTCCGTGAAAGTCATGAAATGCAGTATCTTAACAGGATGGAGGAGCAGAACACAGTAAGTTTAGGATGACCACTATTTGAAAGCATCACAAAAAGATTTCAGCTGTTGACAGAGAACCTATCTGGTCCTGAGGACTGCGTGTTACTGAGCAGTGGAAACTCTTTTCAATGATCACCAATAACCTCATGCCTGTCTCCACAAAACAATCGTACAGCATCATCAGAGAAATCTGAAAGCATTTTTCCAAGTCTTCTTTTGCCAAACAAATAAGGAAAAAAGACACACACAAAGCCACCCCCAACAAGACTATACAGTTGGGGATGTTTCCATTTTCTTTCCTCTTGCCCCCACTAGTCAGCAATACACAAATCAGAACTTAAATGGATGAGAGGCTCTTCTTAGGTATATTGAGCATTTAAAGCAATGAAACAAAGTTCAGATGTAGAGGAAAAGGACATTTATTATAGTAACTGATCGTTGTGAATGACCACACCATCTCCTTACCACTAAGACACCCTTCCTCACACTTACACAATATGATACTCCATCTTTTAAGATTTGGAAATTACTCTTCCTTAAAAAAAAGGCTTCTGACTATACATAAACTCTCTAATGAGTAGCTAGATATCCTTATAAGACATTAAGATCAACTTATATGATACTTAAAGCATACTGAAGCAGATGCGCAAGTTTTCAGTCTTACTCAATTAATAACAGCTTTTGTTTTGCACAGCATGAAAGCCAATCTAAAGGTCACAGAAGAGAAGATGGCATCTTCTCTTCTTAATTTTCAAAGTCAGCCTACAGTTCCTAAGGGATGCCAGTTAGCAACCCTGGAAACTCCTATTGTCAGAGACCTTTTAGAGACAGAGCAACACAGTTAGTCTCAAGCTTAATAGGAACCGACCCTAGACAAATGAATGAACACACTGCTTTCAATTAGGAATGGGCTTCTGTTCACTCCTTTACAGAACTTTATTCAAGTAACAATTAAAATTGTTAGTCAATGTCGTAACATGACATCAAAACAGTGTACCCAGAGTCACAAGGGTTCAAGGACCTATCACCTCCTCTAACACCAGGATAATACCAATTGCCAGCAAACTGTCTACCTTAGGATGTCTTTAATAAAAGCATAAAAATCTGGTTCAAAATAATTCAAAGTACAGTCTAATTTGTAGTAGAAGGCCACTTCTCTCAACAGGAATCATAAGAATCTTCCAAGACCCCCAGAGCTCATCACCACCTGCTGAGACAGCCAATTTACAGGCACTGATTTTTTTTCCAGTCTATTTTATCTTCAAAAAGGGGCCCTTTCCCCAGCATTGAGAAAAAATCCTCATCTTTTAAGTCCTTTCCCAAAATCAGTTTCAAAACACCAAAGCCAGAAATGATACATCTTCCAGAGGAAGAAAAAAGTTTTTGATTAAATGTACTGCAGGCAGGAAGGAAGCAAAGTGAGGTGCACTAAAAGCTGGAGACACTCTTTGTTCTTGGCGAGTGTTTCACAGCTACAGAGTGTGCTGGTCTGTCAGCATCTTCCAGAAAGGGCACTAAACTTCATGTCTAAAATTAAGCAGCTAGGGAATTTTCTGAGGGGTGTGACCATCAAGCATTCACATTAGAAGCCCCTTAGGAAGAAACAGCTTGTACCATGTAAGCACAATGGGTTGCAGGTCCCCAGGTGGTAACACAGTATTAAAGTACCACCTCAAAAACATAAGCATAAGTCTCCTTAGCTGTTGCTTCCCTGTTAAAATGCTTGCCTGAGCTGCAGAAGCCATTTTACTTAGTGTTTGCTCCCAATTAGTCAGTATCTGCACAGCTACATCTCTCAGAGAATTCACCATGGTCCTCTGCTCGAGCAACACCACCCCTGCGTGCCTGGGGCTGGCAGCGAGCTCCAAAGCCTTCAACAAAAGAGAGAAGTTAAAGTTACTGCACTCAAGAGAGGTCATACAGAAGATAAAATAGCACTTTATTGTCCACATTTTTCAAACTAGGAATAATTTTAAGTTGCATACATCTCGAGTGGATTGTTACTACAACTGAAGAACAAATAAAAAGAACATGTACAGTCACCCTTAAAATTAAATGCACCTTCTATATTAAGAATGGAACTGATTACAAATGCTGATGTGAATCAAAATTACAGAGCACACACAAAACGAGTCACTTGCTGCACGTAAATTTTATTTTGTTTAACATTCATTCTGTCTAGATTGTTGTATAACATACGCTACACAAATGCTCAATAGAGAATGTCTTTTCGTGAATGATACCTACCTTGCTTTATGTAGGCTTTTCTGTACCAAGGACAATCCAGGTCTAGAGAAAGACATTTGAGATCTTTAATCCATCCTACAAAAGGGTAGATTTTGCCAAGAATTTACTGTAGAATACAGACATTATTATCAAATGTTTTCCAGTTGTTAAGAACAAAACAATAAAAAGAGCACATGCTCAGTTTAGGCGTAGGTGCAAACCGTTGCCTTCTTTTTCTTGAGAGTACTTTCTTAAAACTTAAGATATTAGGTGCCTTCACAGAGAGGAGTCCACAGAAAAGGGAGTTTGTTTGTATCACATAAGACACGCCCTTTAAAGTGGGGTTCCAATTAAAAAAACCCCAATTATACTCAATGAGGAAGCTTCAAGCTTTTCAGCACTATGATGTTCCCTATCCTTGCAGCCAGTTTTTTTAATAGCTATTTCAATGGCTTAAAGCAAGGTTATTGAGACATCCTACACCTCTCACACACACTTCTGTAAGGTATGTCTAAGTAATAGTAGCTGTATTTCGTATTTGTAAAGGTAACTTGATTTGTAATAACATATTTATAAAATAAAATTAAAAAAAAATCAGATAGTGACTGGTATCTCTGTCACTGACAACTTATCTCTCTGGAGTCAAATCAACAGCATAATGCATAAACTGAAAAATAATTTGCATGATTGCATCTTGCTAAGCTAAACAAACCACATGTTCAAATAAGTAGGTCCCATTATAAACCAGATGTTTGTTCTACCAAAAGCTAATGGAGGACTTACAAGGTAACAAAGCACTTTGTCCAAATTTTAGTCTTTGTCTAAACATGCAAACTGTAAATACCCTGTACAAATGCACACATAATACTTCTAAAAATGACACTGTTTCACAATTTAGCTGTTATGTGTGACCTTCATTAGTTTTCTCCCATTTTAGTCATTGGTGTCATTTTAGAAGTGCACCAAGTAAACAGAAACCAGAGAAGTAAGCTTGCAACACAGCAACCAGGCTCTATCTCCATGGGCGGCTTGTATCCTTAATGTTTGCATTGTGTGTCCGCACACTGTCTTTTACAAAACCATATTTTAATGCACATCAAACTAAAAATGACACCTTCTGTTAAGTGAAGGTTAAAAACCAAACTGCAACGGTGCAGCTACAGTAAAGCAAGAGATATTTTTAGCTATGAGGTGTTCCTTCTCTGCACAAGTACATGATAATATTAAGGGTCAACATAAACACTATCTTTTCACGCACTTAAACAACCTTTTAATCTAAAAAAAAAAAGATAAATACAGTAAGAGCATGCCCTCATGATACATATTCCTACAGGCAGCCATTAAACCTACTCAATCTATTTTCTTAACACAGCAAAGTTGGCAAGGAAAACACCTCAAGACCTCCCCCTGGAAAGATTTTAATTTTGGCCTGAGCTCATAAGACTGTTAAACACTTCTGAGAGTCCCACCATCTTCAAATACATGAGTATGTTACAGGACAGTGACTCCATCTCTTCCTCTAAACACCATCAGTTCCTTGTACCAGTAGAAAAAATAAGTATATCCATAAAAATATACTATGCCAGACACGGTACGAAACCTATCCTGCTTTGAGGAATCATTAATAATTGAACTGCAAGAGTACACTAAACACAGGCCACTGATAAGCTATACAACCAGATTGCAGTTGTATATTGTCCCCCCTCTAGCACAAATTAAATTATAAACTTTCAGAAACCTCGTAGCCAAAATACAGGTTTGGACAAGTTATAAGGAAATGCAAATAAACCACTAGTCACTCTGTAATACGGAGAAACACATTTTAAGAAAACTGAATTGAATGCATGAAATCCAAAGTAAATACCTACTCAATACTAGAAAACATCAAGTATCAGTCCCTGAACTGCCACTGACCCAATGAGACAAAATTGGTTAATTTTGTTGGGGTTTGCTTTCTTGAAGGTTGTTTTCTTGGTGGTTTTTGTGGTTTTTTTTGTTGGGGTTTTGTTTGGGCTTTTCCCCCCCCTTTCTTCTGCTATTCCAGCATTAAAAAATTGAAATGGCTACTACAACACACTTGCTTAATCAAGCTCTCTCAAGTTCTAAGGAACACCCAAAAAGCATCATGAGCACCAAAAAATCCTGAATTTTCCAAAACCAAGAAGGAATTTTTGTGATGGGGGAAGCAACTGGATGGCATGGAAGAGCTTTCTCCCTAGTAATCATAACTTTCCTCAGGTACTGATTGTTCAAGCACTACCTCTCTCATCAAGACAAGCTCTTTACATTGTCATCAAATTTTATAGGCCATCATTTACATTCCTTTTAACTGAACATTATATTTATTAACATCTTTTAGAGACACAAATCAAAACTTCACAACTAACCAAGCTGCTGGAGGGAGAGCATTTAAGTTCAATTCCTCAATGTGTAGGGTCAGTATGAGACAACCACGTAACTTGGATGCCCAGTTAAGACTCTGACTCCTACTACTTTCTTTTTATTAGCCTGAGGCATCTAATGATAATACCCAACAACAGTACACATACCTCACTGCCCACTTGCACATGGGACTCATGTCCATCCATAGCAAAAATTGACCATTGTTGGCCTCATAAAATAACTCACAAGAGATGACTGTACAGAATAGCCTTTCTCCAAGCTGCATTCCCAAAGAATAATCCTAGGAGAGCTTTATTCTTTTATCCTTACAGTAAATTACTTTTCTTGGCTCAGAGCTTCAAGATTTTATTGCTTTTTTAAGTTAGTGATGAAAGATTTAATCACAGATTTGTTAGATTTAGCCACTGAACATAGGCTTTACCAGAACCTTCAAAGCTGCAGCAGGACTCACAGTAGAAATTCCCAACTATAAACACTGCTGGAAAAATTTTGGATTTACCATGGATTTCCTCCTAGTAATCACTCACAGCTTGAGTTTAGCAATAAAGAAATCCATCATCGTGCCCCAAACGCCATCTGGGAGATCAGGCTTTTGGCAGAGAAAAAATGGAGCAGCAATTGTCTAGCAGCACAGGAAATCAATGACTTCCCTGCACAGGGGTGAGCAACAGGCTACTCCTGCTGAGCGCAGGATCGTTCATTTCCCTTTCTGCCAGCAAAGCTGCTTTGTACGTGCAGTGAGCAAAGTCTCCATTTCACTGGAAGGACACACACACACCTTCCCTCAAAACCTGTCCTTACCAGTAGGGTCAGGCAGTGAGCTATGCAGTTTTTACTGCATAGCCAAAAAAGGAAGGAGTGTGGAGATACCAGTCTCCTAGAAAAGCCTTTAGACACAAGGGTTTCAGGCTACAAGGTAGGTAACAAATATCCCAGTACACCACTGATTCAGGGCCAAGAAAACCTGGTCCTCCCTTTTCCCCCAGTAGTAGGATAGTACTATTTACTTCTAGCAATTAGAGCTCTAAAACAGGTGTAAAGGTATTTTTCCATTTTATGCACAACCATTAAAGGGGACTTTGGAATATAAAAAAAGTGAGCACGTTATCCAGGAGACAGTCCACATTGGCATCCTTCCAGGCTGCACTTCTTCATACTTAAACCACAAGTTTATTTACATATACAATACAAAACAGATATGCATCCCTTTTTATTGAGTGTTTGCAGGAACTGGAATAGTCACTCAAGATTTTCTGTCAAGGTCACAGCAGAGACCACCACTGATCTCTGCAGCTTTAAAATCCCAACTCTTTCCTCAAATTTAGTAGCCTTAGTGCTCTCTGGAGTATGAGGCAAGGTAAGGAGGACAGGAAATGAGAGTTTCCCCAGACACACACTTTACCTTTGCTGCAGGCAAAAAGAACTTCACATGCACATTTTTGCTCCAGGTCAAAGTTCCCAACGAAGTCACAGTAATGAGATCATTACAGGCATGTATGCAGTCATCAGGAACTGAACTACTGTCTGTGTCTGGTGTCAGAAGTTACTAATACAAAACAGAAGATGGAATGGACCTCTGGTCAAGCCAGACTTGGCCCTGACTTGAACCAGTGCTCTGAATAAGCAGCCTGTCCATTAACCAGCCCTCTCTGAGATCAGAGGGTGCTGCTGTAGCTGTTCCCTGAGCTATGCCTGCATATTAACCCCAGTAACTGCAGACCATGTTAGGATCACCACCAGATCTAGCTGAGTATTTACCTGTATCAAGCATAGTTTGCAGCATCTGCTGATAGCTACACTGTTAGTTGTATACCTGTGATTCATTGAGCCTAGAATCTGTAAAACACAGCTATATTACAGCAGAGATATCTTGGTCTCAAGCAGCCTCTAGCTTCTCAGGGAGAAGCTTCTCACTTATCTTTCTACCCACATTTTATACCTCTATCATTTCTTTGATTTAATAAGTTACATCTCTAAATGCAAGTATCTGCCTATTTCTCTAGAGTCACCATTGCTCTAAATCATGCTGAAATTAGTCTAAGGTCATGCTGAAATTAGTCTTGCCCTTCACCAGGTTAACAGCTTCTCCAGTTTTGCTATAATTAATATATGTCCGTAGATAAATTACAAATAAAGTGAAAGACAAAAAAGAAGTAGGATTACTCTGTAATATTTTTTCCTGTCCCTCCATCCCCATGTTCAATAAGAAGCCTCTCAAAAATCTCACCCTACTGCAATTTAATAAGTCAGCAAAAAAGAGACACCGCTTGAAGTTATTTCATAGAAGAAGTAACACGTAACCTGCAAGAGACTCCTCAATAAATGTGGGCACCACACATAACCCTACCTGTTTTCCTGCAAAAGGGAAAAAGCTCACTCATTTTGTAAGCTTGCACCTTCTTCATAGTCCATTCTAGCTGCAGTAAGATTCATCATTTGGTCACTCTGGACAGCATCAGGCCTGCATTTATCATGGTGGAATGTGTCCTCACTGTTCTTAAAGTTCATGGAAAGGCAAGTACAATGATTCATAAAACTGCTGCAAGAAAAAGCTGAAACAAGTTAACAGAATGAGCTTCTTTAAAATGACATCCTTCATCCTATGTTTCCAGCCTGCAAAGCCAAAACCACACCACACTTTCGACTGACAGATTTAGAGTTATTATTTATCATAAATGACAAGACCGTCACTGAGGCCAACTAATGCTTCATTATATGTTCCTGAACTGCTCACAGATCTTAAGTACACTGTAAGTAGTGGAAGGCCTGGTTCTATGTTCTAGAAAAAAGTAATTTTTTACTAATGTACAATTCTTTTCCTTTTGGAAAACTGTATTTTCTTCATGATGAGAATGAGCATCATGAAAATTCTTACCTGTTTTCCATCTAGTGTGTATAAGCGTTTAACCACCCCTGAATCCAGCTTGATGGCATCAGTTATATCAGTAAGAACCTGTTCAAATGAATGTGCTGTCTTCTTGTTGAGCAGAATCCGGACTGCTTTCCGTGGTTTCACTCCGCTCCTGATGATAGTGACTAGTTTAGGCCTAATGAAATCCTTATTCTCTTTTGCATCTGGAGTACCTCCTTTAGCAGTGGCAAGAGACGGCACTGAACGAGAAGTAGAAGTTGTCTTAACATTCACTGACCAGTTTGGGTTTACATTCTTCGTGTACTCCAGTTTCTTGAAGGGTTCTATGGAACCACATACGTAGCTTTCCCCTGCAGAAACAAAAATTCCAGACCAGCAAGTCAGATTGGAGAGGGAAGAAAAAAACACACCACAAAACCAGAAAAATATTAAATCAAATCCTTCTCAAATTATTAAACATTATTCTTATCGTTCTTGATCTACAGTGTATACAGTATTGATCTCTTCCCTTCTCAGATGCTACAGACTATAAAATATCTTTTAAAGATCACTCATCAGCTAACTGTTCAGAAAATGCTGTTACAAAATCCTTGAAAGCAGCAATTTTCTTTTCAGAAAACACCATCTGCAGTGGGGATTGCTGCTGTCAGTAAGTAGTGTTCATAACTAATCAGCTGTCCAGTCCCAGCACATCATCCCAATAGTCCCCCAGCCTTTATGCTTAAATGGCCCACTCCTAACGAAAGAGCAGGCCCCAAACACTTCCGAGGAAATAATATAAACTGTTATCAAAAACTATAGGTTACAAATAACTTTCTGTAAAAGGTGGATGAAAGTGTCACAGGAGATTTGTTAACATTTGGTTGTTTAAAGCTTTAAGTAGTATAAACCCAGGATATGTATAGGCAAAGAATCTCGATGTATTATTCTACTGACTCAATATATAATACAGGGGGGAAAGGAAGGCAAAGAATAATAATTAGAGAGTTCTCCTCACAACAAATTTACCATACTTTAAAAAGTGGATTATAGCTCATATTTCTATGGGAGCATTATCTACAATAAAATATTTTTGCAAATACCACACACACACACAATTTCTGGGGCACTAGAAGATAGACAGAAAACATCAGCACATCCCTGTTGATTAACACCTTAATTGGGTCCAGCTGCAGGCTGCTGTGAAAGGGGCACCTGCTTGGATGCTCCCAACCTCTCCCTTGAGCTTGACTGAGTGACTGTACTGCCAGTCGCACTGGGTGAATTGGATCAGCTCGGTGATCTGACTGAACATAACAAAGACAATACTAACTTTACAACAAGCTGATCTGGTTCACCCTCTGGCTGCAAAAAAAAACCCAAGGAAAACAATACTAGATCCAGCAAGACCACACCTTCTGGCAGCCTGCAGTTAAACTCCATTACAAATAATGCAAAATCCTATCCTGAACAATAGCACAGAAACATCTGAGATGTTTTAATTCTTCTGGGTTCAGTAGTTCAGTGTATGCTAACAGCATAGAGGCCTTCATGTTAGCAGTTTTGCCCAAGGTATTAAAATAAAAACAAAGCAAATCTCAGTGATGTACCTCCTATGCCAAAAAGCACATAAGAACTAAAGATTTTCCTAATGATCCCTACCCGAAGGAAAGAGGACTCACAATTCAATTATTAAAAGAAAAAGCAGTATTTAAATTTTACTTCTGGACACAAATTTTAAGGTTTTGGGGCACCCAATGCAACTCCACAGACAATACAGCACACAAGGAATGCTGGCAGATACAGAGTTACCACAGTTAGTAATGGGGGGAGATCTGCTGGGACACGAGGCCCTGGATGCAACAGAGGTTCAAGTCTGTTGGCATGATGATCCAAAGGTGAGACAGTAACACACTGTACCATGATTACCAGAAAGGCAGCGGAAAGACTCCAAAGAAGACAAAGAATTCAGAGCACCATGTGAAGATGGACCACTGAGCAGAAAAGATAAATGCAATGACAGCATAAGATCAAGCAAGAACCATAAAAAGATTTTTGGTTTTCCTTTTTCTTTTTTAATCATTCTTTTAAAGCAGAACAAAATACAGAGTGGGAGATGAAGTAAGACATTCCAATGCTTACTAGTCGTCATTTAAATTCAAGTTAACCTGCACTTTGCAGCAACATCTGAAGTGTTAAGAATCTAAGATGGAACACTTACATCAACCTTACAAGAGACAAAGGTAAGCTCTTCCTTTTATCCACTGTATATATATGAGAGAGATATATATATAGGGTGACATCAGAACAGAAAGGCTTAGCCACAGTAATGATCCAAGAGTGATCAAACAGTATGTACTCTCTTTTATCCATGTCCCTGTCCAATATTTTAGCACTAGCTACTCAATTACTGCAAGGTCAGAATGCACCCACACCACTCCATAAAATTAACAAGTTTTAAAAAACATTAATAAAATGAGGAAAAAAAAGATCCTACTATGAATAGGACTGCATTCAATACAATAAATACCTGTTCTATAAAATACTTTACAGAAGTCTCTTTTATAATTTTATTTTAAATTATTCTTGTCTCCACTTGTGTTTGCTGTAAGACTTAAAATCCAATAACAACTGGGGGGGGGGGGGGGGGGGGAATAAAAATCAGATTTTCAGGTTCAAAGCTATCAGAGAAACTGTTCAGTTTCATTGCATGAAATAACATTTATTTTTAAAAAGCTTTCATATTAAAACTTACTTCTCAAAGGGTAGGTGCATAAATAAATGGCCATACATGTTGTACCCAGAAGATTTACGTTTAGTTTATTAAGAACTCTTTTGGTTCCCCTTCTTGAAAGGATAGCATTCCACATGATTTTTAATATCAGCTATATTTAAAGGTCAGCTGGGTTCCTCGTAGCATCTAAGAGCACATGTCAGTGCTACATTACAAAACTAATTTTGTGTAAATGATCCTAAAAAAAGACCAAGACAACCACTGAAGTTATAGGATTGCTTTAACATGAGACTTTTTTCCCTTTCTTCATTTCCAATAGTACTATATTACATTAGTAAAGTATTCACACCAAGATATATTTTTTTCTCATTGAAGAGGCTCATATTTAGCTACAGAATATCTTGGAGGTAAGAGTATCCAAGGTCACCTAAGATTAATTAAATACCTTTAGTAAGAGCTATTTTATATAGAAAAACAGAAATACAGACAGCTCTCCCATAATGCTGTTATTTAAGACTGTTTATACTTCAAGCAAACTGCTGGGGCTTATAAACCTTCAGGGATGTTAGCCACGGACTGCAGTTCTCATTCATGGTGGTCCTAAGGGCCAGGCCTGTAAGAACAAAAAGCCTGTAAGAACAAAGGCCGCACCTCGATTACTGTGTTCAGTTTCGGGCCCCTCACTACAAAAAGGACATTGAATTACTCGAGCGTGTCCAGAGAAGGGCAACGAAGCTGATGAAGGGTCTTGAGCACATGTCGTATGAGGAGCGGCTGAGGGAACTGGGGTTGTTTAGTCTGGAGAAGAGGAGGCTGAGGGGAGACCTCATCGCCCTCTACAACTACCTGAAAGGAGGTTGCAGAGAGCTGGGGATGAGTCTCTTTAACCAAGTAACAAGTGATAGGACAAGAGGCAACGGCCTCAAGTTGCGCCAGAGAAGGTTTAGACTAGATGTCAGGAAGTATTTCTTTACAGAACGGGTTATTAGGCAGTGGAATGGATTGCCCAGGGAGGTGGTGGAGTCCCCATCCCTGGAGGTGTTTAAGAGTAGGGTCGATATAGCGCTGAAAGATATGGTGTAGATGGGAACTGGCAGTGCTAGGTTAATGGTTGGACTAGATGATCTTCAAGGTCCTTTCCAACCTAGTTGATTCTGATTCTGTGATTCTGATTCTGTGATTCTGTGAATGGACAAAACCCCTATGTCCTAAAAGTATCTTACATCGCTCAAATACAAGCTTAAGTTTCCTGAACATGGGACCCACCCTGACAGCAGCCAGAAATTTCGATGTCTAGCCTAATTCTTTAGTGCCCATGGTGTTTGTACGCAGAGGAAGTCTCAAAGAAAAGGACAAAAAGCCTTCACCTAGATTTTCATCCTCTTTTCCTTTGTGCTGTTACCTTAAGGAGAGAAGACTGCAAAGAAGTTTCACAAGTGGCATGACTTACTAGTCAATAAAATCCACCTTCTCCCTAAACCATTGCTTCCTCAACAAAACTATTAGGTGACAACACAATTTTCTTCTTTTTATTTTTAACAACTTCCCTCGCAGACAACAGCCTCACCCCCAAGACTTGTACCTGAGGGGAGAGAGAAGCTGTGATCTGCAGACAGGCAATACCAGCAACAAGTTGGTTTTCCCAATTCCAAAGCACCAGGAAAATACACGTCTGGGGTAATCCCAGTGCGCACCATCAGCTCTTACTGTGGGTCAGGCCTAAGCACAAATACAGCCCACAAACATCGGCTTTGATTAACTGGCAGCTGGAGGAAGAAAGTAACAATCTCCAAACACTAGATTTGTAACAGAACATATGTGTTGAAGAAGGAATCTTTGGAGCTAACTGGATTAAACAAAAGCATAGGAAAGACAGCCTTTAAAGTGTCTATTTGACCAAAGGTCCCCAAGAGAGGGGAGCAAGCATTTCACAGTGCAGTCAGCTGTCACTAATGAAATTTTGACTCTTGATTACAGTATCAATAGCCATTAGAAAAAGAAAAGGGGGACATGCAGCTGCTTTGGGATATCTGACATCTAGGAAAAAAGTAATTACGAAAACCTTAGAAAGAATCCCTTTCCTGACAGCCCTCCTACTTCTTCACAGCAACAGTGCAAATGAAATGCACAGCACTAAATGTTCAACAAAAAAAAAAAAAAAAAAGAAGATACACAATGCTTGTTTGCCAGTTTCGAACTAGTAATCCTACAATTTAAGTTGTGTAAGTGCACAACACTTCAGGAAATTCCATGTGGAACAATTGAAATAAATCTTAGCATTGAGAAGCTAGTCAGAAAGCTAATCATGTAGAAGGGCAGATCCCAAAACATGGTTTATGCTAAAAAAAAGACAAAAACCTACTACCTGCAATTACACCTCAGTCAAAATTCAATGCGGCTGAACCACTAGAGCCATGTAACACTGAAGGATAGTTCTTATAGGTCACAACAGAATTTCATGACATGCTTCGTGTATTAAAAATATAATTTAAAAAATAATATCTGTGTACAAGGTGGCTGCTAAGGAGACATTGAATCACTGCCTCCAAGTACTGGAGCTTTCCTGATGCAAGTGTTGATTCCCTCTTTGGCATATTGACATTAGCAGTTAGCTTGTTACATTCAGCTTGCTGATATTCTCACTACAAGCATGATCAAGGCGTTATCTCTTGAAGGGAATTACTTGCATTTCTCTTCTGTACTAAAAGCGACTTGGCCTAAAATGGCTTCATAAAGAAGCCAGCTGGTCTTAGGTGAAAACCCTGAAGAAGGAATAGAGAACCTGTTTGAATCATGCAAGCAGAAAGGGAACAACCAACCCTTCTTTGTGGAAGCAGCAGGACAGCCAATTCATTGAAAACTGTTGATTCCTTGCAGTAGAGTATGTACTAGGAGAGGAAAAGTTGATCTACAAGCCCACCAGAGATGGAGGAACCACAGTACTTGCACACTTCGGTGATGACGGTGTTTAGCACAGCACTTGCTGCAGTCCCATTTCCCCCAATGGACGGGGTAAGAAACAGATGAAGAGAACAGGGGCAGAACTGGCACCCCCAGTACCCTGTGCAACAGGCAAACCTGCCCTTCTTCACTTCCACATACAAAAGGCAGAAGAGCAATCTTTCAGGGGAAAGGACAGAGAATTCTGACTATCCCTCACCATGCAGAGCAGATTGCAAAAGGAAGATGACCTGAACCAAATAAGTTACTACCTGATAGTTCCCAAATGTGTTAGTTAATAGAGCAATAACCTACTTAAACTACACTACTGCTGCCTTGTCTTTCTGCAGTGTCTGAAAAAATGCAACAGTGCAAAAGAGATGGAGCACCTACAGAAAATAAATATGACCTACTCATGTTCACCTAGCAATCAGATGCACCAGAAACCTTAGATAAGATCACCTCAGACCTTTTAAAGGACTTCTTTCTGCTCAGTTCAGACTAAAAATTCTATTTTTTCCCCCTCATCAAAAGCCAAATGAAAAAATAAAGACATACTTCCTCCCCTCTGCCCCCATGAATTTCCTCAGTCTTGCTACAAGAAAGATAGGCATTGTACATGCTTAAAAAAAAAAAATAACTGGAAAGCGCCTAGAATAAAAAACCATGGGACCTTCCAAGAGTTGTTAAGGAAGACAAAGTGAATCAACTGGCTAATGGATGAATCTTCTCAAAGTCATGAAATAAAATAATCAAATAAACAGTGCCAGAACAACCTTGTACCATTTTATCCAACAGGATTATTCAGCTGTTTGTTTATTAAACAATGTAAGGATTGCAGGCATTTCTGCCACAGGATCCAATCCAAGTTTCACTAACTTTGATAGCGCTGGATCAAGTCCATGGTAAATATCCACTGTAAATTCAATCCTATAAACAAATGTCCACATAGATCCAGCTCTACAAACATTTAAACAGATACTTTACTATTATTATTTTGATATATTACATATGCATATGAATCTTTCCAGCCCATTAATTCCCAGCTGCTGAGACAGGCATGACTTAGAAGAAAGAGCATTATCTCCAGAGCGCATCAGAAACCACATCAATCAGCTCCTACAGTCTGGCCTGGCTAGGCTTCTCACCAGCACCACTGGAACGGGTGGCAGTCAAGGAGGCAGCAGTAGTAGCAGGTAGGAGAGGGAAAAGCTGAGATAAGAAGAATGAGGTGACGGTGGGAGTAGAAAGACCCACATACAAAAAAAAAAAGTCAAAAACTCTGTCACAGCCCACCACTTTAGCAAGGAGACACTGCCTTTCAAACCCTCCACTGGCAGGCAGTTTCTCTGCTGCATAAAACAAACTGCCAGTCTCCAAGACTTGCAAGAGCCTTCTCGCAGTCCTCATGTGACCCACCATCTCTGCTACTGGAATGAGGTCCAGATCTCCCAAGTTATTAACCAGTTACTCCCAGATTTTAAAACTGATATATCTGTGCTCTTTCAAACTGATCCTTCAATGAGGATTGCAGCTCCAAGATAACCTCTGAGAAACATTAATTTTTCTTTTTCAGATTATTCCCATTTTTCTCATTATGCTTACACAAAATGTGCACGCATGCATACAAGTCTCTACAATAGTTTGGCAGTGCACCCAATATTGACATGTGACAATATTGTTTTCCAGTATTCTCTCAGCCTTGTGGTTTGGGGTTTTTGGTTTGTCATTGACTGCCAGTTCTCTGCTGCAGGGTTCATCTTTTGTGGTAGGTAACATGGAAACCTAAAACAATTGATTCTGATTAATATCCAAGACTCTGAGGTAATATTATAACAAAAATTAATGAGAAAGGGATGCAGTTCTGGCTATGGATTGATTCTGTGGTCTTTGCTCCACATAACAGGACCCCATGAGTAAAAACTGTAAATAATACTCTGAAATAGAGTTATCCTGCTTATTCCAATCTACTACTGTTCTTATTACAGTGTTCAGTGGTAATTTTGGGGGTAAAACCCATTAGTTGACCTCTGCCTTCAGCTTTAAATATGGTACACTTTTGGAAAAGCAAATGGCATTTAGTCCTTTCCTGAGACTTTGTTTACAGCTAGACAATTTAGCCTTAATAGCAACTTCATTTTTATTGTTTCTATGTGCTTTGATTACATGTCATCCCTAGGAAATAAAGTCCTGTCACATATGGAAACCATTCTTCAAAAGTAAGAGGGTCCTGAACATCAGGGCTGACAAAAAAGAAGGTAACCTGAATCCACTGCATTCTTTCCTTCATCTAAGGTGACAGGAGAAGTTGTAGAGCATGTGAAACTTTTTACAACAGTATATACCCCTTGTTATCAAATTCCAACAAATCTCAATGCCCCAAGTCTTAAAAAAAAAAAAACACTAAACAAACAACAACAAAAAAAACCCCACCAAAAAACCCCCACCAAACAAACAAAAAGACCACAACAAAAAACTAGGGAAGCCACTAGTTTCAAATAAAGGGAAGATGTGTCCATGCACCTCAAAATAATCTACAGCACCAGCACAGAGCCATGCCAACTCTGAACTTTATGATAAACTAAATATTACTGAAGCAAAACAGCTCCTTTACAATCTTTTTCCTTTGGGACTATCTTTCATGCAGTTCTATGTATTTAGCTGTGGGATGAAAGACAGTGGCTGCTGTCTTGTTTTCCCCAGGAGCTAGTTGCTTCTCTGTCTTCACATGCCATGTGGGAAGGTAAGAGTACACTAACTTCCTCACAGGCATAAAGGCAAAAAACCACCACCAAATCAAAGTCTTGCACTTTTACCTTACAACATAAACACTAAAATCAATGACACGCCCCCCCCCCCCCCCCCCAAAAAAAAGAGATTTAAAAAAACGATTTCAATTCATACCAATCTCATTAAATGAATTCATAAAGTAAAGGAATAGTCTCACCACAAAGAAAGCAATGCTTCATATTTCAATAGTTCGAGCACAAATGTCATTTGGCAAGAGGCAAAAATGAAGTGATTTTCCAGCTATTTAAACACAAAGCACAGCTTCAAGCTAATTAATGCTGTACCAGACTAGCCAAACTCTAATAAATTTGTACTGTGGAGTGGAAGGGTCTTATATAAAAACCATCCCTGAGCTAACAATATATGAACCTGTACTCTACAGTGAAGCTCTATGAGGGAAACAGAACAAAATAACCCACCTTGTACAAATAGACAGAAGCCCTCTTTCAGGCGAAACAAGGATGTAGCTCTCTACTTGCACACAAAGACTGACTTCTGTAAATCCCACAGTGTTAATGGCACAAGAAAATAAGACTGTCCAACTTGAACTATACACAGGAAGGGAGAATGTGTTCATTGAAAAGGTAAGGAATAAAGTCCCACAGAACTAAAAGAATTCCCAAATCCCTTCTTTAAAATAAATTTATGCTCTTGTACTGTCATTCATTTTGACTGACTGATTTATAACTGGTATTATTCTTCCCTAGGTTGCAAAAAAAAAAAACCCACCCTATCTTATAGGTTGCTGAATTTATTTCTGCATTCAGTTCTTTCTTTTCAAAAGCTGGTTCTGACTGGCAGCAAAAGACTGTGCAAATCAACATTAACATCAATGATACTTGCTTCTTGATGAGCATACCAATCAAATAAGCACAATTATTTATACAACTACTGAGAAGAAAATGCACAAACACTGCTTTTAAACAGATGTTGATTAATATTGGCCTTTCCTTCCAGAAATTGATTTTCTCCACCAATTAAATACTGTCCTGACAAATACAGTTCTAACTCTGCCTGGAATTCATAACATTGATCTTAAGACCAGTTTCCTTTTCATTTCACTAAACCTACAGTCCTAACCCCCAAAACCCTTACATGGACAATTCCACCACTTCAATTTTCTTTTTGAGCATCTTCGTGTTGTGTCCTACTCTCCTTTTTATGCAAGGAGGATAATCAAGAACATCCTCTTCTCAAAACTTCCCCTTAAAAAGCTTTCTTCTGCTATGACACCTAAAGGAGACAACTCAACAGTGGCTGAACAGCTGCTATGCAAGATGTGCTCCCCTTTCTGGAGCCTTATTCAACACTACCCTTTTCTTCTCTCCCCACATTAGCCTTCTGATCATCTCATTACGTATTGATACTGCAAGTTCTCTCACCCGGTTCTAAAAATGGAAATCATAAAGGAATTACAATCTCTGTTACAATTCTAAACTGGCTATCCAGTGGCTATAGATCCATGCTTTCCAGGTTTGCCCATGGCACACTGGGGCCAGGGGCAGGATGGAAGCATGATGAAAAAATTTTTCTACCTTTATTTCCTTTGAGTACAGTCAAACACCTGCATTTAAACTTTACAGATAAAAATCAGCCTCATTTATGGCCATGTGCTAATTAAAGCTTTCAGACCTTATACATTCTGACGTTTCATACTAGGAACTACTGCCTACACACACAAAAAGAAACCCACTGCAAACCAGAAGCACTTTATGTTGGAAAAGCTACTTTAGCGATTTGTAAAATTTGTAAAAGATATTAGTATATCCTAGGTCTAATATTCAAATTGATTAACACTGACAGCCTCTTTTGCCAACAAAACTACCACTGAAGGAGTGATAAATTCAGTGTTGATGGGCAAATTAGTGACTGGCATCTCCAATGTTTGCCGGTGACCAAGACCTGCCAGTTCTGACCAAATCACTGGTAATGCATTATGCTACAGGTACACGAGCCCTATCTAAAAACAACATAAGGATGCCAATGGACTGAGGAAGAGGAAAAGGGAAATGCTACATGGGAGAAAAGTTTACAGTCTACCCCAGCTGACCATGGCTACAACATTACTCTTTTAACAGACTGCCTACATTTATGTCACTCCATGAGAGGCGAATATTTTACTTAAGCCATATTTACTTGTAGGGAAGAATTGGAACTCTTCACTAGAGGTACCAAGAGACTTTAAAAAAAAAAAAAAATCAGAACTGAATTTCATGTAGGTTTCATCAGCACCAGGGACCTTGTTGAGTTTAACTCACTGACATTTTTAAATACGCAAGTTCAAAAGCAGCAGATGTGATCTTTGAGATCTAGGACTATCAACGCTAGGTTAACAGATAAGGGGAAGGTCAGACACTTTCAACAAGAGGGAAATAAGTAGCAAGGCAACAACATTTCATGGCACAATTTAAGATATTCACAATTCTAGTTATACCATCGAAGATCCTTTCTTTATCAATAAGAACAACAATACCATTACCTATTTGCAGAAGACTTAACAGATTAGACAAACAAACACTGACTCAAACATAAATTTACACTTCCAAATCTTACTGCTGACCTTCCACTAGCTGGTCCAATGAGGAAATCTTCTTGGAGCCATCAATCGTGTAGATTGTTCTCACTCCCTGGGGCAGATTCACATTGTCAGACAGAGTTCGGGTCAGATCAGCCAGGAGAGCTTCAAAGGATCTAAATCGGTCAGGGGAGATGGCATATACAATCCCTTTGAAATACCGGTCTCCATTACGATAGAAACGAACTTTCTTGGCTTTTTTCTCAGAACTCAGGGTCTGTAGAGTACGGGTTCGGTAAAAGCTGCAGTGGGCACTGTGAGTAGGGCTGGGCAAACCATTTACCCGGGACCCTCTGCCATATCGCTGCGCTTTATCACGCTCGTCAAAATGCTCCAGCTCCATATCTCTCCCAAAGGACATCTTGAAGTTCAACCTAAGGGATGAACAAGAGAAAAGAAAAAGTTTAAGAAACTGACACATTTTAAGGGACCTCACTTTGAGACTTCACATTCTATACACGGCACTTACAGAGGACTGCCTTCCAGGTTGGGAAGAATATTTTAATGAAACTGTGCTATGTTCACATGTTAATTTTACCGCTAACGCTCTTGCCATGCCATAATACCTAGTTTATAAGTTAGGCTTTTATACACCATGGAAATGCCACTTATGAAACCAACTGCTAGCAATATGCAAACATTTAAAAGCGCTACTTCAAATTCAGTACGAACTCTGAAAATGAGGAGACAAAATTGAGCTACTGGAAAAAGAGGACAAACACATAAGCTTTCTACTTTTTCTCATGTTATATTCAGGTGCTATTTGAGTCCGGTCTACCTTCTAGACTGTTCAGCCCCATTAAACTGTTTGTTCCAACTGTGATCTCAAGAGGTACCATTTCAGAAGGGCAACCAGTCGCCAAAAATCAAGCAATTAAGAACTTCTCAGAGAAACAGATGTCGCAGGTTGGTGATGAAAATCAGGACTACCACTCTGTGGGTCAAGACCACTGTTCAAAAGTCCTTGTGTATTCCAACCACCAGTTTCCCTACAGTCTAAGATTTGTAATAAATTACTTCAGTTGTCCTTTTGCAAATACTCTGCACACTCTGAACTAACTGGAGTGCTCAAATGTCATGAAATTAAAAAAAATATTAGAGGGAGACAGGAAACTAGTATTTTTCAACGAGCAAGCTACTTTAGTGCTCTGTAACATTTGCAAGACGTATTATTAATAACCTAGGCCCGATCTTCAAACTGATTAAGGCTGACAGCTTTTTTTGCCTACAAAACTATCACTGAAGGAGTGATAAATTCAATGTCGATGGGCAAATTCACTATTGGTGTCTCCCATACTTGACAGTGACAAAAACCCATCAGCTCTGGCCAAAATGATCCGTTTCTCAATATAGTTCACATAATTGGAAGTTCTCGTGTTCTGAAATATAATCAAGGAGGTAGATACTTCTGTTCCTTTCTGTGACCAACACAAGAGTAAATACAACAAATTGCTCACTAATCTTCTCAAATAAAAGAAACAAAAATACAAAAAAACCAAACAATGATCAAAAGGTCATTATGTTGAAAACACACTTCTTTTAATTTAGGAGCCACCTAGGTTTGCAGCTGTCTCCAGAACAGCAAAGCACAGTAAGTTTATTTATAGCACACATACACAGATCTAATTTAGAAGTGGTCTCTCTTATTGATTTCCAATAGAAAGAAAAAAAAACTAGCAAGCAGAAGCTTTGTTTCAACCACTCATAATTGTGTGACCATTAAGAAAAAAAAATATATTCAGACCAGCTGTAAAACAGTAGGAGGAAATACAGAAAGACTTATGGATGCTCTTTAGTTTACAGGAGTTTGTATTAAACCAATAATTATACAGCTAGACCCTGATGCTGCAAAGCTGTAGGGGATGTGCTCAACAACTCCTCAGAGCAATTCACGTGCTTGACTAGAACAAGCACCTAAGGCTAAGCACTGCCATTGCAGGGCCTTGGTGGAAATTATTTACCCTGCTTCAGTTACAGCCACAACTTGTTTTGTTACATTGGCACAGTATCATGTGCTTATGTATATATGCAAGATTTATATTTGTAAATACTTTAAAAGGTACCTATGGTGCAGTATCTGTGTGCGTGTACACATATATAAACACACACACATAAAAGACTAATCTACGTTTTCCTCCTCAGCATAAATACACACACACCCCCCTCACTTCAATTGAAAGAACATTTGCTGTGACATTTCACTGACACTTCTTTATAGGTTAAATACAAAATATCACCTAGTGGCCACAGCTTAGGATCAAGATTACACCACCACCGTTTCCATGTTAAAAAAATTATGCCAGTTGTTTTACTTCGTTTCTGATTCCAATTAGAACCTGTTATTCAGATTTAAACAATCCCAGAACTCACAATTCAGAAACTGTATCTCAAAAGCAATGCCTGTATCAAGACAAATGGATTTTTCTTAGGTCTGCTGTTCCATTTGCTCAAACCATCTCAAACGCACACACAAAAAAAGAAAAGCAAGTTTACATGAAGATATACTTTTTTAAGATACTTTCAGCTTTACCAATTTTGGATGGGGGGAGGAAGAATTGCGAGTCACTGCCCTTTCTTCCGCACACTTACGCTTTAATCAATAACGGCTGTAATTCCCAATCACGCCCTTTAAAACAGAAATAGAGCTCCCCTTGAACACCACAGTCCTGCTATTTACAGAAAAGCATGTTCAAACCACAAGGTCAGAGCAGACAAAGAAATCCTAAACGATTTGATCTGATCAGACATTTCCCTGTGTGTATAAATATATATCCATATCCATACAGATACAGAAAAATGAAAGGACACACCCCTGGAAAACCACCATGCCCAACACTTCACACCCTATACATCTGCTAAAGAATTATTTATAATGCAGGTGTGGGTGAGCAATTACATAAAACAATCATACATGCTGACATAAAAAAAGAATACATCATGCAGCGATGTGACTAGGACCCGGCGAAGATCATTCAGAGACTAAGCAGCAGACTGACTACTAGTCATGGCGGGGGGCGGGGGGGAAACGTGGGTACATGCGGCAGCGGCTCCAAGAAAAAAGAGGGTTTATGCTGCTGGGGGTAGGGGAAACGTGCTTGAAACAGGACCAGCCCCGCTGCAAGCGGCATCAAGCACCTGAGCCCCGCTGCGGGCGGGCGGGCGGCGCAGCGCGAACCGCACGGTGACAAAACCGAGGCGCACTCGCCCCCGGGCGCAGGGGGAAGCACCTCGCGCGCTCCCCCGGGCTGCCGGGGCGCCCCACGCTCCCGCGGCCGGGCACACACCCCGGCCCACGCCACCGGCGGCCGCAGCCGCCCGGGGAAGGCGCCGCGGGCGCTCGGCGGAGCCGCCGCCGCCCCACACAATGGGCACATGGGCACAGGTGCACCGCGGCCGCGCCCCGGCGGCCCCGCGCGCCGCAGCCCCCGCGCGGGAGACGGACGGACCCATCCCCGGCCCCGGCCCTTACCTGTTGTCCGCAGCCTGGCGACCAACCTCCTCCCTCAGACCTGCCGGCGGGGCGCGGAGGGAAAACGGCGGCTCGGAACGGGAAGCGGCCAAAGAGGGGCAGCTCCCCCCTCCCCCCCCCCCGGCGACCACCCGGCTTTAAGCGCAGGAGTTGCCGCAGAAAGCGGCGCCGCTGCCTTTGTTACGCCTCCCCTGGCTGGAGCGCGCTGCTGGGGAGCCCGGGCTGCAGCTGCTTCGCCTTTCTTCTGCCGCCGCCGCTGCTGCCGATTGCAGTGATTTGCATTAGCCCGGCCCTCATTGAAATGCGGCTCTTCACACCAGCCTCTCCCTGGCGCTCTCTCCAGAGGGCGGCGCCGCCGCCGTCTCCCCCTCTCGTTCTCCCTCTGCGGGCCCGCTCTTCCCCGGGCGCTGCGGGGCGACCGCCGGAGCCGCCCCCGGCAGCGCGCCCTGCCGCGGAGCGGGGGGGGCGAGCGGAGCCGCCGCCCGCCTGCGCCCCGCCGTCAGCCCCGGGCGGGGGAGGCCGCGCTGGGACGGTCGGTTACGCTCCCAGCGGGCTCCCCCTGAGGTAATTTCTGGCCGCACCGCGAGCGGCTGCCCGCCCGCCGCCTCCCGCCGCCCCGGAGAGCCCCGGCCGCTGAGATGTGCCGCACGGGGCCTGACTGCGCGGGGCAGGGCCGTGCCTGGCGGGGGACAGCAGTTGGCCCTACGAGGCCCTGGCCCGGAGTCCAGAAAACGCCTTTAGATGTATTTTTACCAAATGTGTCGCTTGGCATTTCTGTGAGGTTTGCCTGGTCCCGAAGTACTGAAAGCCCACCCGGTCCCCAGAGCCCTATGACTGGGCTTGGGTGCTGAAGGTGGGATTGACATGGAATTTAGGTAGTAAATCTGGAGCCAGGCCTCCTCACACCACTGGCTTAGTTACAGCTCACCTTGGAGGTCACTAACCTCCAGAGATGCTGTAGTTTTTATGCTTAAATTTCCCAGAAGATGTATTTGCCCAAAAGCGTCTCAGGCTTCGTCTGACTCGCTCCTCCTATGCCCAAGCCCCTCAGGTCTTAGACTGCATTTGCTAGGTCAACCTCCACACAAAAATTCAGCATGAACTGATGCTTTCTTCTCAAAGGCTTGGTTACTGTTCATTTTAATATAAAAATCTCAGTGGTTAAAACATTCTCGAGGTGAAGCACGTGGTTTGCTTTCCTTTGTGCAACAAAGACTTCAACTCTCTTCTACTTGTCAGGCAAACAGCCCGCAGTCCAGGGGGACGTAGAAGGGAAGAAAACACAGCCCATCCCTTCTGTTGAAGCTGCTTCACTTCATACTCTGAAAGAATTAAAAATGCATTAGATCAGAGAGAAGGAATTAGTCTGTAACCTCGTGGTTATGGCACTCATTTGGGAAGGACAAAAGATGGCTTTGTGTGTCTGTATTACGGACCGTTTATGTGTTTTATATCCATAAATCCAGAAACAATCACTGGAGCAGGGACTTAAGCCCATGGTGCCCTGCTCCCAGTGATAGACTTCTAATCAGAATAGAGGCTCCTGCTTAATCTGTTTGAAGGCAAACGAAGCCTTCAGTCTACAAAACCTGTAAGAGGCTCAAAAGAAGAAGGGAATGGAACAGTCCTTTTCTATTCCCCTAGAATCATCCACAGATAGGGTCTTAGAAGGCGGGAGATTCCCTAAAGGAGAAAAATTAATTGTTGCTGTCTTCATCATCCTGGAGGAGGTTTTTAATCACGAAGTACAGAGCAGAGACAGGAGTCTTCTGGCGGCTACACTTCTTTCGTTAGTTTTTGAAAGAGAAACAAACACCTGAAACCTTCAGGAAAACCTCTGCTCAAAGGAGTAATAGCATTAAAATACCCGAACATTGAAGATTCATAATTCAATATACAGCTCTGTCCTCAGCACGCTCTTAGCACCTAGCTTAGCTTTCGTGGATCTTGTTCTAAGGCACTTGATTCTTCCCCTATGGTCAATGGGGTGCTGAGGCACTTTGCTAAAGATTGTCATTTTTCAGATTCGAGTTCCTAAAAATTGAGCACCTCCACACTGAGTATTTCACCAGCCATGTTGCTTTTTAGTCTATTGTTTCTGCAAATCTCTTGGTCTGTGTTTAGACCTAACAGATAATACGGCGATATTGGTAATGTTGGTATACTTGACAGGAGAATGGAAACTAATTTTAGAAGAATTCTGGTAATCTTTCAATAAAATTCTATTTAAACCACTTCTTTTGTAGGTCAACAATCAAATAAAATATTCATGACAGTCTTAAATGATAAGAAAAAACAGGAGATCACAAAGCTTAGAGATAGAAAAGACTATTATGGTCCTGACAAAGGATTGTTCTTTAGCATTCTTCAGTGCTGTTTTGTCCAGTTCATTTTAAATGTAATGGGGCTTCTAATTCCCAAAGGAGACATCTCTTCAAAGTTGAATTCCTCCAATTGTAAGGAATTTTCTTCTGACGATCAGGTTAATGGAAGTTTCTTATGTTTCAGCTCATTACTTTAGCTATAGTGCCCTGTGTTCACGTACATAATTTATTTCTCCCATTGGTGTTTACATCTCTCTGACATGTATTATTTATGTCTAGCCTAAGTGTGCAAAATGTTTCACAGATATTCAAGAAAGACCTTCACTCTGATTATGTTAAAAAAAAAGTCAAAAGAATACAACATAATACTACACAATACAACATAAACCCAATAAGAAAGTATCATTTAAAATGTGTTATTTTGCTCATTTAGAGTTTTGTATTTAACATGAAGACACAACACAATACTGTACAATCTGCTTGCCTGTCATGCATGCTTGCCGTGCCTTTCTTTTTAAAGCACTTTAAAAGATGCTTTTCCTTCACCTTTTTCATGTATTTGTCCTCAAATTAAAACAATGCAATTCTAAATAGAAACAAAGCTTGCGTGAATTGTTTCAACAGTTATATAGTCACCGTGTAAAACGGCATACTGTTTTACTAATGCAAAATTGTCTTTCCTCGTTGGACAGACTTCAGAATATTGTGTGTTTCCTGATCCCTTTGTAACACATCTTTATAAACCACAATACAGTCACTTCTTAATCCCAGTTTGGATAAAGTAAGTAACTTGGACTTCTCATCTCTGTTATTGTTAATCAGGTTTTTCAGATCTAACAGTATTCCAACAGTGCTGTTCTGAACATTTATAATTTTTAAGCACCTTTGTCAAAAGTGTGCAGTAGAATTGGATACAGTTATGGCACTACCCAATGCTCCCGTATCTGAAGGCTGTACCAAATGCCTTGGAACATTGTTCTGGGAGCTTCTCTTTAGTTGGCTAACCACTGTGACCCCTAAATCCTTTTCAGAGTCACTGCTTTCCAGGACACAGTCTCCAGTCTTCTAAACGTGACCTACATTCTTTGTTCCTGCTGAATGACCTTGCATTCAGCTGTCTCAAAAAGCATGTTCAAATGATCCTGGCTTACTAAAGGATGTCAATTTCCCCACAGAAATACTGTCTTTTCTTTGCATTATTTAGTGCTTTATGCATTTTATGTCATCTGCAAATTTTACCATTAATGCTGTTAAGTATTTCTGCAGATCACTCATAAATTTATGGAGTAGCAGAGGACAGCGTTTTCTAACATGTGGGGCTCTATCCCCCAAGGCAGTGGTGTCAGGGGTGTGTTTAGAGCTCACTCCACTTTGTGTCAGAGAGGCCGGCAGCTCTCAGGGTGCCAAACCAGGCCACGGAACTGGTGCGAGAGTGGTGGCGTGTGCCCCTTTCAGCAAACAGCCTGTGCCAGCTCCCAGCAGGGCTCTGAGCAGCTGGAGCTGCACCAGCCAGCTGGGCACTGCAGAGGCCTGGGTGGGGCGACCCAGCCCTGGCGCCACGCACCAGAGACGCGCTGGGAAAAACTCGCTCATGAAAAATGACAGAACTCTACGAATTCCTCAAGAACTACCCAAGGGATAATGATTAGCTGTTTATAGTTGTTTTTGGAGATCTGTCATTTAGCCGTTTTTTAATTAATTGCTATGTGTTACACTGATTTTGTGTAACGCTTATCACTTAATTAGATTGATGTACTGCTGTATGTCTGTTGCTTTACAGAAGCACATGTCGATGCAGTCACCTTTATCAATCATATTCGGCAATCTCACCCAGAAAGCTACCCAATTTGACATGCTCACTGGCACTAATTACACAATCATTTTCTGTATTGATTACATCACCTATCAGGCCTTCAGTTCTTTTACCTGCTACTGATTCCAGGATAGCTAGAATTATATAATATTTTTATATATATTTTTATGTTGTCCAAATGTAACCCTGGCTTTATCCAGGCTTTTAATACTTCCTTACTATTCTTTAATTTCTTGAATAGCAACATTAATCCTTCAGGCAGCCCCGTAAATAAATTCTTTTTAGGGTTAAACTACCCGTGTATTAAAAATCATTTGCCATCTTATTTTAGGCAAAAACATATGGCATTCATGGCTGGGATGAGACTCCATTATGCAGAAATATTCATTGAATACTTCTATCTGTTATTGACAATTTCAACTGTTCATTTCTAATAACAGACCTATGACTTTTCTAGGATTAATTTTGTCCACAATATTTTTTTTTTAATTCCTCTTTGTCCTTAGTATTTCTGGCTGTAAAATTTCTCACTGATGATTTCTCATTTGTCTGTTGTTCATATTTCACTTGTCCAGACTTAACAAGTAAATAAAAGTTTTTGCCGTATTATCTGTCCTTCTGTATTTCTCTTCAGTGAGGATATTTTTAACAAAAGACACTATTCTCTCTAACTGCACAACTGGATTTCTGAATCTGGTAAAATCATTCACTGATAAAGACTCTTTTTTGTCTCGTTTATTTGCTTATAACTGAATTCTTCAAGAAATTAATCCTTTTAAAAACAGGCTATAGACCAGGACTTAACTCTCTTTGCATACAGTAGATATAAATACATGCTGGTCTATGGGTAAAACACTCTTAAATTTATTTCTACATGTTAGTCCACTGGAAAGAGGTCCCATTGTAAAGTGAACATGTTTTGTATTGGAAAATTATGGTATTTCACTTTTTGATACTCCATGGATATTTTAACTAAGTCAACAAAAGACCTCCAGCATGGTTCGTCAGACTTATGACTCAATTCTTTTTCTTTCAGATATTGTTCAGATATGTTCCAGGTACGATTATCTAAGATATTATTAAGGGCATGTTTAAAAAGCTGTTTGTCTGATTTGATTTGCTTGCCCGTATTGGTTAACAAATTGAACATAAACCCCTGTCATTTGGGATTACCAATTATAAATGAACTATCCGTGTGGCAGGCCAAATACTACCTGTGAAACAACTCTATCCATCTCCAAAATATTCTACATCGTCATGTAGTATAGCAAGATGTATATCCAAGTAAACTGTTACTATAATCTTTCTCCTTTCCAGATTGCCGAGAAGCTGAATTAGAATAATTCTGAAGTGCAGGATCTGAATTTTTGCTGGTCTTTAGTTCAAACTAATTAAAGTAAATTGATACTCTTTGCTGACTGCTAACCTTTGGCAGAAGCATTTTAAATAATTTAGAATATGTATGTTCACAATAACCTCAAGTCAATCTCAATAGTATTCACATGCTCTAAACTGAGGATTTCAGGACCATCTTTTTCATTTTGAGAGAAAGCTGGAATGTTTTATGAATATAAATGCACAAACTGTACACAGTTTTTTTAACAACCTAAGAACAACATATGGGGTAGTTTTGTTTACCAGTGTTTTAAAAATAAGTTAGAGGAGCTAGGGTTGGGACACAATTTTTACAAACATTATTTTTAAGAAGGGCCTGCTTCCCAAAAGAATTTAGAGGGTGAAATTCTACACCAACTATTGGCACTTTTGAAGTAAATCCCCAAATAATTTTTTTGCCATGTGGGTCTTGCCAGTCAGAAGAGGGCTGGAACATCACAGTAGCTGAGGCAGGATTTTGCGAGGAGAGGGAGGGACAGACCTTAGCTCAGTCTCAAGAAAGTAATCAGCCAGTGTGTCCCAGATCACTAAAGGATGTCTGAGGGCAGAAAACAGGAAACAACGGGGGAAATCTCAGGTCATTCAAAGAGGAGAAGTGAAGTGGGAAAACAATAGTGACCTGAGAGGTGTCTCAAATTTTCACTATATTAAGAGTAGTTTTTCACCTTCTAGATGCTATTTTTTGTGATGCACTGGCCATATGAGGTTGTCAAGCAACATCTGCTGGGTTCCACACCTGTTAACAACCAGAATCAAACCCTTTGGGCAGCATATATCTTTTCTGAGTGAGGATTTGGATGCCATCCTCTGCCACAGATCGTTCGCAGGTTAGGGGTGTAAGGCACTGGCTGTTTCTTTAACTAGACTACCACTTCTCTCCTCATGCAGGTTGTGTACTATGGAGGGATCCTGGTCTACTGCTTATGTGGTCTGAAATGGCTCCTTTGCTGATGGTCCTTCCACTCGACCAGCCTATGGCTAAGCACAGCAGCAGGTAGAATTGATTTCATGACATTTAATTAAAGATTTATCTAAAATATGGCTAGAAGTCTAATTCTCATTAATTTAGAGGACATTCAACCTCCAAACTACTGTGGTAATCTTCAAGATTTCAGCCTGACTGTCTAGTACCATTAGTGCCCAGATAAATAGTGAGTATGCACAGATAAATAGTGAGTATTGTTTTAAGATGCTGAGCAGCGAATAAGTTTATCTCCAAATTATTGAAAATATAAGGTCTAGAGAAGTACTCTTTAATAACATCTCTGTTGATGCTAATTCAGTTATGCTTAGCCATCATAAGGTTGTGCACTGCTGTAAGGTTCATCAGGTAAAAGACAAACAAAATGATCACAGGTATCAATCTTAAATGCCTTATTGCTAAAGAAAAATGAAGGTAAATATACAGGCGGAAATAGTTTTATGTCTGATAGAGCAGACTGTTTTAATTAGCAATGATACTGTAAGTGTATTGTGACTCTTGTGGTAACATGGCTCAAGGTAAAATCGGATCAAAGTATAATATTCCCACAGTAGTTAGGGATTGTGTCAGGGATGCACTGATAACCAAAACAGTATACACAGAGGAAAAAGAATGAAAGTTAGAGCCTGTCTTTGAGATAAACTAAGCAGCTAGTAAACAGAGAAGGCAAGTAAACATAACTGACAGTCTTCTCTCCTTCCCCCAAAGAAAGAATTTAAATGCCTAGAACTGGACTCATACTTTACAAGCCTAAATACAAAACTGGAATCTGCCCAACACACTACCCTTCGAGGCAGTTCCAGGTACCTCCAGTTCTACTGCACCAAACCAGAATTACACCAAAATTCATTAAAAACTTGACCTTGAAAACTCTTCAGCCAGTCTAAATGACAATGATCTGCAATGATACAGAATTAAATATATTTAAGAGCAGCTATTTAGAATTACTCATTAGAAAATGTAAGGCAAAAGCTGTGGGCTGGGGTAGATAGATGTTTTCTGAATTTTAAAACTCTGTGGATTGTCAGCTCAGTCCTTTGATAAGAAATAGGGCCATTGTTATCTATACAGTAACTATGTTTTTTGGGGAAACTAATGAGACCTAGAAGAGAATAGGGTAGCTGACAGTTTTGCATGACCAGATAACTCTTCTTCTGCTTGTACATGAGGTTACATTTTGAAAGTTTAGGTGCAGTCAGTGTGAAATATATTCACTTATGGCCTTAAACATGAATTTTGATAAAAAGAGGCTGTTTCCATTAATATCCAGAAAGAACTCAAACACAAATTTTAAGATTACATTCAAACCATTGTTTATAGGAAGGAAAGTAGTATTAAGCAAGTTAATCCACATGCTCTTAGATGGTAACAAAGCAAAACCTAATTTGCCATGAAAGTGGAATTCACAGTCTCCTGTTTTGAGGAACTAATTAATTTTGCTTTAGTATAGGAAAGTTTAGTGTAACAAATCTCTTGAAAATTTATGAAGGGCTGTTTTACATAAACAGAATTAGACCTCTTTATAGCTTTAAAATAAAGAACCTTAAATAATGCATGCTTTAAGTTTGTGAAGCTTCAGTAAAGCAAATCAATGTGGAAAACAAGAATTTTTTAAGCTTAACAATTAATTGATGATATTGCAGTAGACAGTGACATTAAAATTCCTCTTTTCTCTCTTCCCTTTTGGATGGTGTAGGCCTCGGGGAAACTGCCTCCAAACAATTATTCTTGTTTTGTCTCCTCACTTTAATTTTATCAGGCTTATTACATTTAGAATTATCTGAACAACAGAAAACCTGCTTGTCGGTTTAAAAATGGCTGGGTTTTTTGATGCTCTGGAATGCCAGTTTAGAAGAAATCAGACATCAGGTAGACGTGTGGAGCTACCATGGACCCAGAAGCTCTCATGGAAGCCAGTTTCAACCATTTTTCAATCTTGTTAATTACACAGTTATCAGAGAAGAGGAAGATTTTTTTCTGTTATATCATATGTCAGGCTTCTTTTCAAGTATTTCTAATTCCTTGATTAGATTTCCTTTGTCAGAGATCTCTCACAGTGATGTCAGTATTTCCATGGTAAATCAGGGTTCCCCTGTAAAGCCAGGTGACAAATACGCATTTCTCACTCCATAACACTGCTGCCTTATGTGATGATAACATCTCATGTTTGTAAGTGGCAAGTTATTTTGAGGCTTAAATAGTGACCAAGGACATGGTTGCAGGGGAAGCTTCAGCTAAGGTTTTTTTTTGGTCACTCCAAGTTTGCCTTTATTTATCCTCTGTGGAATCTTGCTGTTCTCATATCCCTCAATCAGCCTTGGAGCTGAAATACTGTATATATCATCCATGACTTACCCAAAAGGTCTGATGAGTGAGTACCTTTACAACTCTGTATCCAGTAGGCCTGTCAAGTGTCACATGGTAAAACAGATCCTGCCTCTCCTCTTTAGCTCTGTCCGTACCTCATGCATTCATGCAGCGTAGCACTTTGCTTTCCTGCTCTATCATGTTCCTCAGATGATATCCTAGCTCTGCCGTTCCTTCCTTCCCTCCCTCCCTCCTCTCAATCACATGCTATAAGGTGCCAGACACATCCCACACCATACACCAATCTGTAGTGCTCCCTCATGCACAGAAGAAGATAATTAAGGAATGCATAAAGATGTGAATCCTTGTTAAAAACAAAGTATGGTTTACTTTGCAGAAGAAATAAAGCTTTTAGAGAGAATTATTTTAAAACAATCTAAAGATGTGTTTATATTACTCATAAAAACTCAGATTTATACAAATATCCCAAAAGTGTTGATTATGTGTCAGTTTTGTTCTTGCAAACTTGCTCTTGCCTCTGTCTTACAGGTTTCTTTTTTACCCTGCTATCATTCTTTTAGCCTGTGTTCTCAAGCTATGGTCCTTGTCTTGTCTGCTCATCAAGAGTCTTCAGGGCCTATGGGTCTGGCCATTGACCCTTAACGGCTTCTATGCTTGTTGGAGTAGCTATATTGAGAAAATTTCTTCTTTTGTGCCTGTTTCCTCTGCCAGAGTGCTGCCAGATCAGTCCTAATATAGCAAACATCCCATTAACTAAGCAATACACATAATCTCTCTCAGAACAGCACTAAATTTAACATGGTCATTAAAAAATGCTGCTAGGAATTCATCTCATAGACCTGCTACTATTTTGCTGCCTATGAAATAAAAGACTAGCACACCTTCTTAATTATGCCAAATAATTACGAGTTATAATCAGACTCTTAAGATACATTTACTCCAGAAACTGAGGGTAACATATGAAAAGAGGAGGGAATTAAAATGAAGTTGCTAATAAAGCTAAGATTTTCCTTACTATGCATGTTACCATGTCAACCTGAGTTATGCAGCATCACATTTGAGATCTATTCAAGACCCCTTCAAAAGCTTAGCAACTAACCAGGATGTTATAGATGGATTTTCAGCTGATTTTGGCATCTTTTTCATGATAAATGCTACTTAACCACATTATTTTTCTGGTTTAATATCAAATACAACTGAGCAAATGTTTAATTATATCCATGCAGATGGTTTATTACGTAAGAGATAATTACTTGTCCCACTTTGAAAGTACTAAACCATGCAGAAAACATGAGGCTCAATCATTTTAAGATGGCAAGTAACTTAATATAAATTATTATTTCTTATACACAGCAGAGAAAAACATGCAACCTCAGTATTCTGTGTATGTATTAGTTTCAGATGGTTTAGCTATGATTCTTTCAAGTTACTAAGTGAATACTATTTCCTCTGTTCTAGCTTCCTTCTTAAAGTCAGCATAGCTGTCTGGCAGTGGTCTAAAGCCTTTTTTTGAAAATTGAAACAATGTAAAATTTTTCAGCTGATCTTTCAGAAAAAACACTTTTCTTTATTCTTAAGTACTTACATATAATGGCCTTTAGCATTATTGGTTTGATATTTAAAATATCTTACATATGTTATGAGGAGTATTAGTTCCAGTTTCAGCATCTTAGATTTGAGGATTATATAAGCTGGTACACAACAGAAGTTGGTTGATAGCAGCTGTTGAGGAATTACAACATTTTTACCTGTTTTTCATATTAGTTGAGCTATTTAAATATGTTTCAAGGAACAGTGGAAAAAAAATATGCCTCAAAAGCAAAAGAAAAGTACTAGCCAGGAATTATTTAAATTTGCAGTCTTAGTAAAGAACCTGTACTTTTTGTTTTAAGTAAAACACTATATCAAACCTGCAAAAGGGAATAAATCCAGAACTGATAAATCCATTGTGCAATACCATGATGATCTCTTTAGCTAGGTGAAAGTCACCAATAATGTAAAAGGGATTAAACACAATTTATCATCAGATGCAGAAAGTTCCCTCACACTTAAGACAGATGCTGAAAAAAATTGTTCCCAGAGCACAAGAACGAATGGAGTTCAGTCGGTAGCACATCTTGCCTGTATTGATTCTTTGATGCTCAGTGGTGAATGAGCTTCTTAACCTTTTCCTCAGCACGGATACAAATACCCTTCCTCTCTACTCAGCTGTCTAATTTCATAACATTTTAAGGAATTCAGCGTACCTGAGCTCTCTCCTCTTGTCCAATTTGATTATAGTTTCCAGTGGTGGCAAATGATCAGAAGGCAGCTGATGGATATGACTTGCTCACCAAAGACAGCAGGCTGGCAGTGATCCTCCTCCGAGTCTGAAGAGCCTCTGGGGTAGGATGGATGCTCGCCACCTCAGCACTGCCAAAAACATATTGAAAGTTCAGACAATGAAATGTAGGTGCTCAGGTTGCCAGTACTTGCTCCGTACTTTAGAGGAGCTAATTTTGCATTGAGCCTCACTGAATTATCTGGGTTTCACATCCTTAGAAAACAAAGCTAAACCAGTGCAGAAAACCTCTGTCTTGTCAAATGTCTGCTAGGCACATCCATTTATGCAATGCCTGCTTGTTCCTTGGGCAGCTCAGCATATTCCCCAAACATCTGTAGTCTTAGCAGGAAAATTGTCTTCTTATGCTACTTCATATTCCAGAACGAAACTACAGAATACTCAACACTCCCCTCTTGCATGCTGAAGGTATGTTTACAGGAAGATAGCATTGTCCTGGTTTTGGCTGGAATAGAGTTAATTTTTCATCTTAGTAGTTAGAATAGTGCTATGTTTTGGATTTAGTATGGGATTTGGTATGAGAAGAATGCCAATACACTGATGTTTATGGCTGTTGCTAAGAGATCATGGTCTCTCCAACTCCCCATGTCCTGTCCATGTGTAGGTGTACAAGAAGCTGGGAGAGGACAAAGCCAGAGCACCAGACTCAAATTAGCCAATGGAATATTCCATATCATGTAACGTCATGCTCAGTATATAAAGGAGGGGTGGCCAGGAAGGAAGGGGCTTCTCTCTCGCTTCCAGGAGTTCTTGTTTTTTTGGGATCACTAGCCAGGAACAGGCTGGGTAGCAGTCGGCGGGTGTAGTGAGCAATCGCATTGTGCATTACCCATTTGTACTTTCTATTATTGTTATTGTTTCATTTTATTGCATTACTAAACTGGTTTTTATCTCAGCATACGAGTCTCCCTTTATACCTCCAATTTTTTCCCTCATTCCCTGGGCAGGAGGAGGGTGAGCGAGTGGCTGCGTAGTGTTTGGCTGCCAGTCAAACCATGACAAGCATGCAGGAGCATAACCCTACTGCCTACTACTCAGATGTAATTCCTAGACTGTGGTTTCCAGGGATTCCCTATTTTTTCCGATCCCTGGTAATGCTGGATACAGAAATAGTCCAGCAAACAGTGGGTATCTCAACCCAGAAGACATCCACAAGTTTTGTTGTTTTCTGTTTTCTCCCCTTTCCATTTTCAAAAGAAAATAGGGAGCAAGAGGGAAATGGAAAGAAAGGGCAAAGATGGATTAGAAAGAAAGAAAAAATCAGAATAATAATTATTTTTCAGTTGTGTGAATAATTTTGAAAAATGTACCTATAGCAAAATACGTACTTCTGGCAAGCTTATGAGATAAAATAATACTATTAGAAGTTGACAGTTTTATTTTGCAAGGGAACTGAATTGTCCCTAAACAAATTAAGGCCAAACTCCATAGTAAGATGAATACTTGAGTATCTGGGATAAAAAACGCTTTTTTCACCTTTCTCATTAAACACAGATTGCTTCACTGTTGCTGGACATGCATAGCGAGTCCTTCAGCTTCCCCACTGCCACATAGTGCGTAGTGCAAAGCTGGAAGAATTGCCATAGATTCAGCATCTTTTCTGTGGTTCTGTCTGTGTAAGAAGCCATGAAAACTGCAGGAAACAAAGTGGTAATAGCGATTTTCCTGAACTCCCTGCAGAGTTTGTTGGTGTTCATGCTTTTTCATTCTCAAATTAGAGAGGAGAAACAAAGCTTCTGGGTGAGTAAGGATAAAACAAACAGAAAGCTAGGTGAAGAAAAAGAAGAAACAAGGTAAAGATAGACCTTTAAAACATATGCTGCATGTTCTTATATTATGACTGTGTCTGATTATAATATGGGTGTAAAAAGTCACTGGTCTTATCGGTGGGAATGTATGCTCTTATATAAAACTGCTATCGTATTCTCTTACAGCTATGTGCAAGATAAAATGAAAATTGGGATTACAGGTTTTAAAGAGCACTAATTACTGCCCATGTTTGATCTGTCCCACTTAATTTCACAGTGTGCCAACTTAAAACAATAAGGTGCAGTATGTCTTTCAAACTCTAAGTAGAGCAAGTTTATGTGATGATATCCTAAACAAATAATGTATCTGATTTTTTATTATAAGACAATATAGCTTAAAATACTTGCTACTCTCCCTTAGGCGCATAAGGAGTCCTAGCACATCTTCCCAGAAGTAGAACCCAGTAAAACAAAAGCAGAACAGGTATATTCCCAAGTTTAAGAAAAGTTAAATAAGTTTATGAGCTGAGAATTGAGGGACTGCATATCTATATAGCAAAGGGAGGTGATTGCTATGTGGGAGCTGAGAGGAAGAAACAGGCTGCTGTGTTGAAAACTGAGGGGGAGAATGGTTATATAAAGATGAAAGACAAGGTACTGCCTACAAGCCAGATATAAGAACATATACTTTGGAAGACTCAGTGATAATGAAAGACAAATGAGAAAATAAAAGGATATATACATACACCCATGTACACACATCAGACACACTGCAAAATAAGTCAAGGGAGGTTAACTGTTTAGTGTTTGTACAGATCTTCTTATGTTGTATATCCTAGCCTCTACATCCTCTTTTTCTTGTGAGTTTCTTGTGTATATTTTTTTTTTCCCTTGGATACAAGAATGAGCTAAAATGTAGGAAAACAAATTGCCTTGTTTTTAAAAAAATAGAAATATGTGGCAGCATCCTCAAAGGGAATTTAGCCTATTCCAAGCAATCATAAATCTACCTCTCAGAGATCCAGGGTGAAACCTATAACGTATGCAATATACCTGCTCTTTGAGAGGTACAGCCCATTGGTTTCTCAGGCTTTCATTTGAAAATGTTTGCCATGGTGTGATTTGTGCAATACTTGCAAGCATATGCTTTCTATCTTAATGTTGTGAAAGAAAAAACTGCCTGTCGTGGTTTCAGCTGGGATAAGAGCTATTTTTTCTTCTTGGAAAGAAGAAATGGAATACCTGCAATACATTGATAATATCATCGTATGGAGTAATACGTATGGAGAAGTTTTTGAGAAAGGGGAGAAAATAATCCAAACCCTTCTGAGAGCTGGTGTTGCCATAAAGCAAAGGTGAAGAGAGACCTGCACAGGCAATTTAGTTTTTAGGAATAAAATGGCAAGACGGACGTCATCAGATTCACAGAATCATAGAGTGGTTTAGGTTGGAAGGGACCTTAAAGACCATCCATTCCAACGAATGTGATTAACAAAATAATGGCCATGTCCCCACCAACTAGCAAAAAGGAAACACAAGCTTTCTTAGGCATTGTGGTTTTCTGGAGAATGCATATTCCAAATTACAGTCAGACTGTAAGCCCTCTCTATCAAGTGACCCGAAAAAAGAATGATTTTACACGGGGCTCTGAGCTTTTGAACAAATTGAACAGGAAATGCAGCAGCCGTTGGGCCAGTCTTGGCAGGACAAGATGTTAAAAATGTGCTTTACACCACAGCTGGGGAGAATGGCCCTACCTGGAGTCTCTAGCAAAAAGCCAGCCGGGTTTATACCATGACACTGCCATTTATTGTATGATTCAGTGTAGTGCAGTGGAGAGAAGGTACAGTGGTGGCCCTTCACATGTGACTGTAACACAAATGGCATATAAATAATCCTTAAAATCTGAAGGGGAATGTAATGGGTCACATGATATAAGATATCCTTTTTTTTATAGTCCCAGTTTGGATTGTAATCAGGGAGTTCTTACTCTTGCAATTATTAGGTTATGTGTAGAGTATTAAGGCATTTACAAAATTAACAGTTCTATTATACTGACGATTGGAAACTGTCATTATCTGTTAATCAGACCAGTAACCTGTGGAAATTAGTACTGTGTGATAACAGGAAAAGGGTTATGTCTGCACATTTGTCTCTGCCTCTCCCTGCTAAGTGCTCTGGAAACCCTGTTGAGTCAAAATGCCCGGGCTTTGGCAGAGGGAGCATTGTTGTGTCTTGCCATGACCAGCAGAAGCCAAACTCTTTACCCTTCTGGTGGTACAGTTCTGAATTAAAGGAGTTAAATACAGAATCATGATACCAGGTCTGTCTCAAGTAATGATGGACAGTACCTTCTCAGCTTAATTTCTACCCCAAATACTCATAAAACTTTAATACTTCAGCTTGTTTAATACTTCAGCTTGTCCATCACCTTGCTGTGCTTCTGTGGTCCTCAGTCATTGTCTGATTGTCTCTCTTGCTTCTATCATCCAGGTAGAATATGTCAGCACAGGCTTCCTCTGTATCCTTGATGTCAGGCTCAAAGGGTCTCTGCTGCCTTCTGTGCAGACACAGGTCATCATACTATAAAATAAAGAACAGTGATGACAGGCTCTGAATACTGTCTCATTTCACCCAAAAGGGACAAATTAAAACTAAGTAGGAAATGAAAGTAAGTCCCCACTCCACCCCTAGGGATTGTTGTAATAGTCCTTGGTTATGAAATTGCAAGGACTGGAGGGGTTTCTCTGCAGATTGCATTACAGATTGCTATGAAGGATCTTCTAAAGAACTTTGTTGAAAGTTTACTTTCTAAGATTGGTTTTGAAAGAGAGATGAGGAGCTATGTTTTATGTTTAATGTTTTATGTTCATGTTTAATGTTTCATGTTTTATCTTGACCACAACAGCAAAAAGATATCATCAGACTGAAGATGTCTGCAAATTAATATTGCTGCTGATCACATTAATTATAAAAAAACTCAGGTCAAATCTCTTTAGACTTGAAGCATCTTCCTCAGTAAATACAGATATTGATGTTTTATCTTTAGCTAGTCATGGGAATAGTGCTTAGGTGGGGGATCTGTATCATGGAAAGGTTTGTTTTCTAAAAGTAAATGAAACAGTTTCTAAATCAGTACAAGACAAATAGAGAACAAATATTAGAGGGGTGAGATGAAGGAGAGCTGGGCATGACTAATACAGGACAGATAATGCCATTCTTATCAAACAAACCAAGATTATGATTTAGTAGCATATTTACCTATATGCTAATTGAAGTGTATACTTAAACCCCCTAGAAATAAATAAACTTAAGTACTCACCTAATATCTTCCTTTAATTAAACTGTAAGATTCATGGAATTTTACCGTGTTCAGGAATAACACAAAGTACTGTGTATGCCTAGTACAGAACAGAACAGAACAGAATCACCTAGGTTGGAAAGGACCTTGAAGATCATCTAGCCCAACCATTAACCTACCACTGACAGATCCCAACTACACCATATCCCTAAGTGCTATGTCAATCCGCCTTTTGAACACCTCCAGGGATGGGGACTCCACCACCTCCCTGGGCAGCCCATTTCAACGCCTGACTACCCGTTCTGTAAAGAAATACTTCCTAATAGCTAGTCTAAACCTTCCCTGGTGCAACTTGAGGCCATCACCTCTTGTCCTATCGCTTATTACTTGGTTAAAGAGACTCATCCCCAGCTCTCTGCAACCTCCTTTCAGGTAGTTGTAGAGGGCGATGAGGTCTCCCCTCAGCCTCCTCTTCTCCAGACTAAACAACTCCAGTTCCCTCAGCTGCTCCTCGTACGACATGTGCTCCAGACCCTGCACCAGCTTCGTTGCCTTTCTCTGGACACACTCGAGTAGTTTTAAGACAGTGCTAGGGAATGAAGAAAAAAGTGTAATTACATAAGGAAAGATACATGTGCTGCTCAAAACTGTGAGAACAGCTCTCATGAATGAACTCAGCTTCACTAAAGCATAGCCAAGTTTGCAGAGCTGAAAAGCTGTGTTTAGCTATTCATCTTAGGTTTGCACATTTGTATTAAAGAAAATCTCATCCTGATTTAGTGCATTGCTAACAGTAGCAAAATTCTTAATCATTTCAAGGGCTGCAGGAGCAGTAGACCTTTGACATACGAATGAAACCTGGAGATGGATATAGCAAAATGTAGTTTATGACTGGACACTGTTTCCCCAAATCAAAAAGACATCTATTTTATTATAGGCAAGTATAATGTATCCAAGAGGCTGACTAATGGTCTTTGAAGTCACTAGACTGCAGGTATTTTTATTTAGAGGTCATGGTGGAGCAGGCCTATACAAAGTTGTCTTGCTCACTTAAACTCTGAACACAGCTTGGGACCCAGTGCAAAAAACGCATAAGTACATGGTTAATCACTGAGACCAAATGAAGCTAATTATTGGCATTAATGTATATGCAGAAGTGTATGCCAAAGACAGATATTTAGACTTGTCTAAACATTTTTGTGAAATGATACACATTAAGGTGTTTGAATACCTCAGCAAGTTACAAAAAACTTACTTAGACAAAGTATGGGTGGGACCAAAGCAGGCATATTTTGTGCAGGGCAGGGCAGAAGTTCTGTTGATTGTAGTTTGTTGCCACTAACACAATTGGTTTTGCCATCAGCTGCCTGAATAATTGGTAAAGCTTAGTTTCTTTGGCCGTACCTACATTGCTAAATGCATTCACTACAGGGAGATCCCCGGGCCTATGCTACATGGTACAGAATGGCTCATGTCCACACTCAGGGTTCTCCTGTGCATCCACACTAGCCCTGGGCTTCCTCCTCAAGGACCTATATGGTGTCCTGATTGCTCAGAGATGTAATTGCTTTTTAATATCTTGTATTTTCTAGTTGAAATTGCCTGAAAAAAATATGAGGATCTTGTTTCAGCCTATCAAGAGCAGTATTTTTATAGCATGACACAGAAGGCACGTATTACCTGTCTGGGGGAGATATGTAAGGTTGCTTGAGGCTGCAAAGCCTACTGAGAGTGGGCTGGAGAATGTAATGCAGGAGTTAGAGCTTGTGCAGGCTCATATAAACATCTTTGGAGAATGGTTTTTGGACTGAATTATCCCCAGAACTGCACCTAGATTTTGTTTTGTGGGGAACTAAATGTTTCAGACTAAAAGAGTGCTTACCACTGAACTAATGTATACAGTATTGATGATCAGGGAGCCAAGACCCAGAAGACAACTGGGGCACTAAGATATTTGGTAATTAGGAAGTACCCCTTGAGAATAGATTATGAATACACAATTCTCTGTTAACCATTCAGAGAGTCTAATAGCTCTCTGGAAAAATATAAACAAGTCACCTGTGAAAAATGGAAATATGAATCTTATTGCTCTTCCTCAGACATTCAATTTCTGCCATCTAAAATTCTTTTTGTTTGACAGTCTCTCTCTGACAGTCTCTCTAGTATGAAAAAGAAATGCATTTAAAAATGATTTTGCCATCTCCTTTTATCACAGGCTAAGTCTGGTTTTTAACAAGAAATACAATTTCAAAGAAATCAAGCTTAATGGCTTGCTCTAAATTAATTCCGATTGTTTCCTTTAACATTGGCCACATTGTTTGGAATCAACCACTTAAACAGCACATGGGTTCTAGGTTTCAGCTTCACCAGTTGTGTGAATAAGAAGCAATATTTTAGCTCTTGTTTCAAGAAGTAAAAAAATTAATTTATTCATACAAGTAGGTGTGAGAAGCACAAAAAGGTGTAAGCCTGGTGTTGGGACATCCTCCCTTGACTTCATTCAAAACTGTAGGAACACATTGTCTGGAGACCTAAGAATAGTAGTCATAAAGAAGGTGGAAGCTTAAACAGTTGTTTGTGCTCCAGGCATCTGAACCCTTTCACAGGTGCCTGTGCTTCCCAGAAAGTGCATGTGGGGAATGAGGAACATCAAAACAGACTGCAAAGTTAGGTGAAATTAATTTCATGCTAAGTTTCTAGACCTCTGTAGGTTTTCCATATGAGCCATGCTGGGGTACTTCGCCCCGTGAAGGCTGATACTTCCAGACATGCAGTGACACGGGGTATTATCGATATGCACTGAAAGCACTGCACGCCAAAGAGAAAGGATGTTAGTCAGCTTTAGGTGTCTCAGTGTTTAAAAGGCAGCTGAACAGGGGGTTGCTGGGATCAGGATTTCTTTCTGTCCTCCACATACTCAATGAGAGGAGAAGACTGACTAAAGAAAAACCATTGTGACCTGTGAGAAAACAAGCAGCATTGTCAAGGAACTCAAGAGAGATGGGGTAGATTACAGAAAAAAAGCTTTTAACTACATACCACAGGTGCAGAAACACAACTGACTGTGTTCTTTGATACTGTATTTCACAGTTATATAAAAAAATGAAATAAAATAAAATTAAACTAAAAAAAAGTCCTTCAGGCTCAGGAGCATTTAAGTAATAATGTTTCCTAGCATAACAGAACTGTAATCTTATTAAAAGCTGGTCCTAAATGTTCATGTTTTACCAATTAGGTAAAAGTTTTGTGAATCAAGTCCTTACAGAGCAAATTTAATTCACATATTTCAAGGTTACTGAAAATTTATTTCCTAATAAAAACTCTTGTTATCAAATTGACTATTTTAGCAGAACAAGGCCCCACTGGAGAGTAAAAATAATTTGTTTTATAAAGGGAAGTTCTGCTATAGTTACTACAGAAATCTTCAGAAACTGTTAGAGCACTATACAAAATGATCTATTTTAGAAACTAAAATTGATGTTTTTAGTATGCTACATACTGGAAAAAATTTCAAGAGGTAATTGATTTGTTCCAGTAGAGCTCTAAAATAAGTTCCATTAGATGAAGCAATATTTATAGAAAACAACATTTAGAGAAACCAGTCTTAAGGCAAAAATGATTACACATTATGGAGCATGTGAACTTCCGTGCTATTATGAACTGTTTGAAAATTGTGGTTTCCCCAGATTAAATCTCAGATAAATGAAGCTGTGCTTGAATAACTTAAAAAATAATTTAGAGAGTTGCTTGTTCATGCTAGACTTTCACTACAGGAAAAAAAAAAAAAAAAAAAAGAGAGATAATGATTTCTTTACTGGATTATTCAACAGTTTCAGTGGCTATTCCAGTCCCCAAATCAAGAATGGTTCAGGAATAAAATAAGGAAATAAGGTAATGAGAATTTAAATTGTATATGATAGTATTCAACTTCCAACCTTGTGACCAGATGTGACACCAACAAAATATCTGTATTTCAGATTAATCCAGCATTGTAAAAAGTGGAGTAAATCAGGTGGCTCGAGATACAACTTCTCACGTAACTGATATCAGGTTTGGATAACAGATTGGCTGTAATTTAGATTAGCAGAACCCCTACATTTCTTAATCATTAACATGCACTCTTCCATTGTAGTTTTTCTTAACAAAAGCTTAGCTTTGTTTCCCAATAACTCAGATCTATGCTTATGTGGTCCCCAGAGAGAAAAGAACAATTTCACATTTGAAAAGGAAGATTTGTAAAAAGATTAATAGAGTAACATTGTTAAATTATATATTTTATATATTAGACAATAACAGCTGACCGAGCCATACACAACAATCTGGCTGAGCGTCATCTGGGAGAATTTGGCCGTTGCTTTTGTCTAATACCATACATGTGTTTGGCTCTTAACATACACTTTCAAGCTTACAGTCTAACAGGGACAGAAAAATAATTTGATAACTAATTACAGAATCACAGATCACAGAATCATTCAGGTTGGAAAAGACCCTTGGGATCATCGAGTCCAACCATCAGCCCTACTCTACAAAGTTCTCCCCTACACCATATCCCCCAACATCTCATCTAAACGACCCTTAAACACATCCAGGGATGGTGACTCCACCACCTCCCTGGGCAGCCTATTCCAAGTATCAGTTCATCCTTGAAAAGCATTTGTGTATTCCAAATGTTTTGGTTGTATGAAACAATTTGAAATTAATATTTAGTGTAACAGGTTAGTTGTCTGAATTGGCCACAAACCACAAAAATCTTAATATTTTAGTAAAACTTTCAGTACAACAGTATTCTATTCTGTAGAGTATATTCTTCACACAAATCTTTAAAAAAGGATGAGAAGTATGTAAAAAGCTTTGCAAAGCAGGAAGACAGAAAGACAGAAAGATAATACAGAATAAACAGGATAACGAACTTTTCATTTGAATAAAATGGCTCACAATAATACATAAGATAATAGAGAGTATGTCCTTTTGGCTATCTTAAATTGGCAGCCCGTTCAGAAGCAGCCCCTTGAGAACATCCTGCTAATGCTGTTTTCTGATAGGGACTCCATGTAGGAGACATCAAAATAAATATTGATATCTCTGACCGTGGTCTACAATATTACAGCAAAAAAAGATCAAAAAAAGCACCCATCACAATGTCACAAGGAATAGATGTACTCAATAGTATTGAATCCACATTCCCTGGAACATGATAGATGCATAAACATGCTGTATATATGAGACTCCCACATTACTTTTCTGACTGGTGTTACCATACTGCCTTATCTATATACTAAAAAAAAAAAAAAAAAAAGGTGTCCATTCAACTGTGTTCATGAATTTAATTAAACTGATTTTAAAATGCAGGTAATGTTCGGATTAGCCTTCCGTCCTGCATTCCAACCAGATTGTCTTTTGTGCCCTTCCGGCTTTCATGATGACTTCCACAGGATTCAGTAGTGACAATGCTGTACATAACTGAGGACTATTTTCAGATTCCATTTCAGTGTCTTCTAGAAGAATCCATATCTACCTGTATGTGAAACTGCCAATTCCTCACCTCAGCACTGACAGTCCACAGGCAATCTAGCGAGTTAAACTAATTAGGAAATGTATTTTTTAAAAAAATTCTTCCTTTGGATACTAAGTCATTTTAGATACTTAATTGCTCTTAGGCATTTCACAATATTCTCAGACAAAACAGACAAGGCTTTCACCATGGTAAGATGAAACCTGACCAAATATTTATCGGTCATTTAAAACTTCTGTGTTATTATTTGCTTCTCTCTATACACTTTTATAAGTTAATTGTGTTAGCCTCTTTATTACTTCCACTTTGATGATGCACAAGAACTACATGAAATTGTTTCAAATCAATATTGGATTGTGTTGTACTGATTAGTGGTTTGTTAGTATGATTTTATATTCCAGCACTGTGAGCTCAATTGTTTTCCAGTACGTTGTATGCATTATTTTACAGCAAAGCTTCGGAGACTTTTCTGCTGTTGGAAGCCTCTTGCAAATTCATTCTGTTTTGACTGGACGACAGGATATCAGCAGGGGATGACTAAAAACCAGCAATAACAAAAAAACCCTTTCCCTCTAGGAGACTCAAACTCAGCTGGAATGCAGACTACTTGTTGGATGGGAAGGAATTTTTAATTATGTAGAAAGAATAGCTGAATAAAGGAGAAAATGTAAATAATTAACGACTGACTTCACCCTACAACAGCAAGAATTCCTCTTGAATATTTTTAAACAGAAAATCATTATTGTAACATTTTGGAGTATGAGAAATAAACTACTTTTTCAGGTACTCTTTTCTGTTTCTTAGAATAAAACACCCCAATGTGATTGTGTCACTTAAACATTTGTAAAGGGAAGAAAATCCTCTGAGTCTCCTTATGCATATTCTGATTAGCTCATGGAAATGTCAGAGCCTTTGCACACATAACTGGTGTGTGAAAGTCTTCAACAGTGAAAGGAAGAGGGAGGAAAAATGCTTAGATAGTCCGCCTTTGCTGTAATCACATAGCTTTTGTAATCAAATGGTACTATCCCTATTTAGAGTAGTTGAAGAGCTAAGTCCAGAATAGAAGTTAATTGAAGAAACGGGACAACAGCTATTAGAACTGAAAGAGGACTCAGTGATAGTAAACAGATTGCCAGTGTGCAACGAATCAGCCAAAAGCACAGGACACAAAACAGTCACGAAGGAAAGAAAGTCTGAACACCAGTACGAGCTGGTGCATTGACGATGAATGTCATTTCTAGTGTGATTAGTTCTTCTAGATAAATCAAACTGGGTAGAGCACTGGGTTTCCTTCAAAAAGCTCAAACCCTAACAGCTAGAAAACCCTCTTTAAAGAGAACTATGTAAACTTCATTCAGAACCATGGTGGGCACCTGAATTCCATGCAGACTTTCAGGGTAGGGAAAGTGAGATGGATTCCATCCTACAGTATTCCTTTTTTCTCCAAGTCCAGTATGTCCATGTCCTTCTTGTCCTGGAGAGCCCAAAACTGGACACAGTACTGTAGATGTGGTTTCACAAGTGCCAAACTGATGGGCAGATTTTCTTCCCTGGACTCGCATGCCGATGCAGCCCAGGGGGCTGGTGGCCTTTTTTGACACCAGGGTGCATTGCTGGCTCTTGGTCAACTTGTTGTCCACCAGAGCCCCTGCGTCCTTCTCTGCAAAGCTGCTTTCCAGCTGTTGGTGCCCAGCCTGGGGTTTTTCTATTTCAGAGGTTGGAGACTGCCTTTGCTTTTGTTGAACTTCCTGAGGTTCTTTTAAATCCCTAAGTCAAATTATATTCAACCCTGAATTAACCGAATTCTTCATAGATTTGAAAAAAAAAAAATAATAAAAGCAATGGAAAGAGATTTTCATTCAGATCATTCTTGGAAGCATTGCAAACCTGCAGGGCTGCATTCTACTTACCACTGAGTAATGTCTGAATGAAACTGGTGAGTCTAATAAATAACCCTTGGAGCTCCCCACGCGATAAGTATTTTCAACTGATAGGAGGTCAGTAACTCAGATACATTTCTTTAGTTTAGCATCAAACACACTATTTTGCTTTGACAAGGCACGTGTGTAAAGATACTTAATTTCAGGAGGAAATGTAGGGCTGAATAAATCTTCTCAACTATTTTTTGAAATGTCAAATCAGGCATTTTCATACTGAAAGCAGACATTCTTATTTGTGAACCTGATGTCTGTTCTCCTTTGTGATACTTAGCTTTATTTACTGCCTGTAGGCATGGGTAGCTACAACCATTTCAGGAAAACAAGACGTTACTAGTATTTTAATCCCAGTTATGCAGGTATCACCAGCAGAATATATTGCTTTCAAGTTCTCCATGGACTACAAATGATGGTAGTCTAAACAGCCTTTAATCTTCTTATTGGCATGAATTATACTCCTCTGCAAACTGACAATGCTGTGCCTGAAATGAAAAAAAAAAAAAGGAAATGGTCTTATTATCGCTATTATTACTTGCAGCACAGTTTCTCCTGCTGATGGCAAGGGTAATCAAGGTGATGGAAACCCACACACTTAATTCTCATTCAGTGTATTAAAAGATGTCAAGTGACAACTCCTGAACTCCTTAACTTAGATAAACCTCAACTGAAAAAAAAAGTTACCCAAATAGTAAGCTACATTTAAGATTAATTTAGGCATATAATTCCATTACTTTAATGAAAATTCAATACATTTTAAAATCTGGCTCTTGGTTTATATTTAGGTTGGTAATGCCATATATAAACTGAGTAAACCAAAAACCATAATATTTTACCCTGCCCAGGTAGTCAGACATTTAACATAACACATCTATATGATAATGTCTAAGAATTTAATTTAGCAAATTGCAAAATTTGCTTTACCCTTATAAACTCTCTCTCTATGCATACGCATATTTCATACTGTTCTACAGTGCTTCAAAACATTGACTGCGGAAAGATGTAAGGCCATTTAAAGGTTAGTGAGAAGAGGTATTCCCTGAGGAGAACAAAGGGAGAAGGAAAGTCCTTGAGAGACACTGGTGAGGCATTTTCAAATGACAAGAACTGCTGGCAGCACCAGAAGAAGCAGAATTAAGTGATCTCATAACCTCTTACTAATGCTTACATTTTTGTGCCTAGCTGAAGCCTCAGGACAGAGACTGTGTGTTTTTGTTACCTTTTGTTTATTCCACTTTCGCTCTTACTCTTCCTGTTGTTAAATAATTCAGAGCAAACTATACACTATACTAGAATCTATGGCTGCAGTCCTTTCTGTGCATACCCCATGCATGGCACGAACTCTGGTGGAGATGGTCTAACCTGTGCAGAACATTATCTCACCTTCTCCTGAGAACCCTTGCGTTGTACGAGTCCATTCCTGTGGCTTGTGTGTCTGTAGGCATCTGGGCTGTGATTGCTAGATGGAAGCTGAATCTGATGGCTTCAGGACTGAGGAGTCACCCCGTCCCAGTCCCTGTGCCTACAGCCAAGCTGATACACTCCCTGACCTCGGGGACAGCTAGCAGCCAGGCTGAGCAGTGTCCCTGCTGCACACACGCGCTGCTGACACAGCCCACCACAAACAGCTCTCACACACACATGATGCAAATGATCTGATCCTGTTCTACTTGCCAGCAGAGCTCACACCCAGACTCACACAAACACAAATCTGGATTTATGGTCCCTCCAGTAGCCAGCTCTCAGACCCCCAGGCTCTCAATGCCTGGTCCCCAGACCTATGGCCTTTCCAGCAGCTGGCTCCCAGACCTCTCACCCTGTTCTGGCTTGTAGTTCCCTGGTGTCTCACACACACAAACACACAAAAACAGAATGGAGAGCACCCTCAGCCAGAAAAAATAGTTATGAATAGTGATTAATAAGAATACAGGACAGACTGCAGTGATCAGCTGCTGGACTTGTGCGGATGGGGATACAACCAACAACTTATTTATACACAGCTGGCCCCTATTATCCACCTCTCCTCTCCATTTGCACATGCCTGTTCCTTCCACATTCATCTTGGTCCCTCCTTTTCTCACCTTTGTCCTTTCCCTTAAACATCCCATAATAAATTTCACACTTTTCCACAATTCCTTTTCAGCATCCCATAAGAAGTTTTACACAATCTCACAAGCCCCCTCAGATATCCCAAAATAAGTTTTCTGTTTCCCACGAGACCCACAGAAAACCTGTTCCCCACGTCTTCTTATCACTTACAAAGTCCTGGTTGAAACTCCGGTGTGTCCCATCCATCAGTGATCTGAGCATTTTAGTCTTCAGGATTGTTTCTGTTATCTCCTATTCTTTAGGGTCTGTGTATCTGGGTGTGGTTTATTACTTCTCATGTCTCTCACCCTTGTTTTTTATGCTGAATAACAATTAACCAGATATCCCCACAAAACAGATGTCCTTCCGTGCCAGGTACTTACAAAGCCATTACCTTCCCTGTGTCTTTTACCTTCCATATACCCTTTCATTCCACACATCCTATGACCAATAATTTTAGGCACTCAACTGAGTTTTCTCTATAGTCAAAGGTGAGAGGGAAATTTCAGTGAAGAATGCACTTGCCTCAAAACTGAAACAGTTTCTAGGAGCAACTCTCTCTTTCTTGTCGTGAGAGGGAATCTTAAAACTATTTCCCCCACTTAGGGAGGGATCATGTCTCTTACAGGCTGATAATTTGGATGATTTCCTGAACATGGGAAAAATAAAAATAAAATAAAATAAAACAACCCAGATTTTCTAACTCTAAAATTTCTGGAGTTCACCAAAGTTATATTTGAAACATGATTTAATGTAACAGTATTTAGCCAAGAGAAGTCTATGGCATAACAAAATAGTTACCTTCCTTGTTTATAGTGCAAGTCACTCTGGCCTGGCGGTTGGAAATTTGACAGCGTATTCATGTGGTTGATCCAGAACCCTTCCACTCTTCTTGTACATGAACAGTTTTTTTCTTCCCTTCACTCTTTCCAGATGCATGTCCCAAGCAGTCCTTCTCCTTCCTGAATCACATTGCTGCAGAAACTTAGCAAGAGCTGTGAACAACTAGATTCAGACCAGCAAGATATTTGCCTTTGAATGATGAGCAGACCTTGCAGCAGTGTGAAGTAGCGTTCCCTCCATATTCTGAACCATACATTGATCCTCCACCCCAGCCCCAATGGTGAGTATGGTGCATCTCTACTTAAAGCCTCAGAAAAAACTATCAAGCAACCAAATCCTGACCAATCAGATATTGGCATATCCCTGACAACTGTGTCATGCTGGAGTCACAGAGTGCCTTCATTCATGAAAAACTCTGTCTTAGTAAAGCTCAACTTGCAAATATGGAGAAACAAGAAGATTTTGCTTTGTAGTTCTGCATCCTTTAAAAGCTGCCTGTGAAAGGCAGGGGTGAGGGGTGAAGTTAAGACAGTCATTGAGGAAAATGGGATTCTGGAATGAAGAACTGGATCAGTGCAACCCGCACTCACCCACCACCAGAGTAAAGAGTAACTTACAGTCTTTTTAACTGCAACTGCTTTACTCCTCTCTCCGTATTCCCACAGAGCTTGGCTGCAAGCTGACTGGCTGAGCTGATGGGAAAGTGAAGATAGGCGCCCACGTAAAGAATAAAAGACAGCCACCCACTGCCTATAAACCAGCTCTGCCAAGGTCCTCAGCAAGATCCTCAGGACATCTGAAAGCCCAGACCAGTACTCAAAGCATCTTTAAATTTGATTATTCCTGCTTGTTCATGAATGGAAAGCAAAAGGTCACTTAAGTCAAATCTGGTTTGAGTCTCATGAAGTAGTGCTGTAAACTACCAACATTGACTAGGGTATCGCTAGTGACTTGCTGCAGTCTCACACTGCCTTTCTTGTTGGCACGCAGCTCCTTTGGCAGCTGTGATGAGTGAAAAATCTCCCTTGGTGGCTTTTGCATGGTCATTTTCTACTAAATTTCCAAGTGCTGTATTCGAGTGTGTGTTCCAGCTTGTTGGAGAAGGTACATAGATAATCCTGAGACAGAAGTCTGGCCCCGGTTTCTGGAGAGCAAAGCACCGTGCACACATAAATACACAATTGTCAGAGCTGCTTGTGGGAGTACCTCCAGGTAACTCATAGCAGGGTGCCAAGGGACTTGGTCTCAGAGAGCATCTACGATAGATTTACATATATTTGGTGCCCTTATAATGTCATGTATAGCCACACAAACAGCATTCAGAAGACCAGTGATCCAGGTTATTATAAGATTAAGAAAAATTTCTCCTGACAAGGGACAAGGGACAGGTTATATACTTGCCAAGATTCTTTTCTTGTGCATGTTACATACACTTGGTGTATTGACACTCAGAAGTGAAGACGAATGACTGAGATATCAGTCCTGAAGGACCCACATCTGTCAGGAATACCTCTGTGCCATGACACAGGCTGGTGGTGATGGATGTCCAAGCATTAGATGCCTCTCATGAGTCCTTTCATCACTTTGAAGTGTTTGTGCAGTGTAAATATGGGGAAAAAAAATCAGTTAAGCACAGGGAAGTATTTTTAGGTAGGTGTACAACACTGTAAAGCATCCTAGAAGCAGTTCAGAGTGCCTGAGAAATCCAAGATATACCTTGTATAACCAGATAGTGCCTGAAGAATTCATATAACACAATTTTCCCCCCTTTATTTACTGCGGGAGATTAAACAGCTGTTCATGGTAACAACTTAATTTGTTGTCTAGTTAAAATAGTTAGAAGAATGTATATTTCCCTTGAAAGCAAGCTGTGTTGCAGTAGTTGCTTAATACATTAACAATACTCACCATCTTGGCTTCTTCTGGTAGGAGGAAAGCAGCACGAGCTCTTCCCAAGGAACACAGTCCCATCTCACTTCATGTGCCTGGCTTTGTACCACAGTGGAGAAGCTCATAGATAAAACTGTTACGTTCCTTGAAAACTAAAGTTCATAGGAGTTGTACATTACAACATTTGAATTAACTAGTTATTGGTAATATTTTCTTTAATTCATCCAGGCATAAGTCTTAAAATTGAGGAGATGCATCAGAAAATCAGAAAGCAAAGTGAGTCCACTGTTATAAGAAAAAGTAAACATTTACCCTCTAGAAGAATTGCTCGTTACTCCTCTTTTACTTTGTTTCCATGTATTTTACTGCTTTTTTCCCTACTCAGCATGATCCACAGTTTTCAAGATAACTTAAATATATTGCTTCCTCTTCTATGTCTTATACAAAGCAGACACTAATATTGAAACATTCATCTGTAGTGTTTGCTCTTCACCATTTCATTATTAAATAATGGTATTGTAAAACCAGCATTTAGAAACTTTGTAAAAATAACAGCCATATCAATTATGAGTTTGAAAATACTTTATCCTTCATTTTACATGCTCCGTGACAAATCATAATCTATCAGTGGGACACCTTTCACTGTGAATTTTTTTTCCCCCTAGAAGTCTTGCATATTGGAAGTTATTTAAGGTGCATTGTCTCTTTTTCCTGTCAACATGTGGTAAAGTTTCAAACCAGTCCTGCTGATTTACATGGCAGTTCTGTAAGGAACTCTGCAGTGGCAGTCATGGTGTTTTGTTCGTGGAGATACATTTCCTGCTAACTCATTACTGGAAGTTTGAAAATGCCTTGAAAGATGACAGCCCTCTCCTTTCATCCTTCCAAAAGTTGAGGAAGAAAGAGTGTGTACTATCATCACAGTCATGCATTTCTTCTTCCCATCTAGCTGAATGTCAGCCTTTTAAAAATCCGGCTTAAAGTTTCATTTTAACAACAAGTGTCAAAGGCAGATTCTCAGGTGAGATGGATGGTGTGGAAAAGTGGATGTCAAATAGAGACTTACAGACATAAAAACATGGAGACCATGAAGCTGAGAAACCACACTCCTCTGTTAATCACAAATGAACTTCAAGAAAAGTTTAATCTCCTCTTTGTACTTTTGGTCTATTTTTGTTCTGGAATGAGGGAAAAGTTGGTTTCACCTTTCAGTTCTTATGCGACAGAACAGTTTTAGAAAAATGTTTACATTTCTTCCTGAAGGTTTTTGCTCTGACTATGGCTATTATAAAACTGCTATAACAACAAGAGCTTAGAAAATAATGTTTCATTTCCCTTATGTTGTGCAAATGACAGCACTGTGTGGATATCCAGTCCCCTCTGCCAGCACAACTCAGTGAGTTTTAAGCTGAATAAGAGGCCCTTTACAACTCAGTTGGTTCTTCTTGCTTAATAACCACATTCTCCTAAAACTACCCATTTATCTGTCTAACAAAAAAAAAATCAAAGGAAAAGAAAGAAGCAAAGAGGGAGGAAAGCATGGACCATAGACAAGGTTAGTTCACTTGCCGGCTCTTTGAAGAAGGAAGCAGAAGACAGCAAAAGGAGAGCTGTGTCATATAATTTTTTTGTTGTTTACTCTGCTTTTCAAAGTGCCTTGGCTATTTGATAGCTAGCAGATAGGTGCTGTAGCCATTTTTCAGCAAAAAGTTTATCTTTATATGCCACTTTTAGAACTATATTTCATAGTGAATGGCAAGACAAACTTTCCCTACTGATCTTCAAAACAACTTACAAGCAAAATAGCAAGCTATCACACTATCATTCTCCTAATTTCTCTTTCTGAGGCTCACTTTTACATACATTTTTTTCTGATCATGCTCTCTCAATGAGTGTTGGTGCTACTTGACCTTTAAATGTCAAAATCCATTTGAATGGCATTTACTGTGAACTCTGCAGTCATATACCATATGTGAATGGCTAATATACATAAGAATCAAGAGATATATTTCATGATGCACAGCTAGGCTTATGAATTCATTTTATTATTCCTATCACCTCCCCACCCCCATGAAAATAAATTTTCAACTAGCTATTGCTATTTTAAGATTGACATAACTCAGCTAACGCTTCCAGCTAAAGGTCTGAGTCTACAAGCTGTTTCTTGTGGGTGGATCTCTGAGCTTAGATTGAGAAGCCTGCAGAATTTAAACTGAAATCAGCTATAGCTAAGGCATAAACTCTTATTTTAAAAGTTCTTCAAGCGAAGAACCACTTACAAAGTGAAGTCACTTTACATATCATTATTACCTCTTTCCATTTGCTCCCAAGCAGTTATAACATACAAATATTCTCTGTATTTTAATTTTTGTGCTTGTCTCACATTGGGCAATAAGAAGAGGTTTCCATCACTGCATCTAGCTGGATGAAATCTGAAATCTGAACCAAATATCGCATCTTTTTCCTTGAAAATTTATGGAGAAAGGCAGATCAGGGGAGCCAGTCATGAGAAGGGAACTCAAAATATTCCCAGTACAGTCAACAGCTTCATTCAGGCTTGTCTCTCTAATCCAAAGCTGTTTGGCAATGATTCAGTCATAATAGATGTTCTGTAACAATCTCAGCTAGGACAAAATAGCACATTTTGTCCAGTTCTCATGCCAGTAAAAAAAAGGAAGATAAAAGGTCCCTTTCCTCCATCAATTTCTGAAGCAGAACATGACAGATTTTGAAGCCATTAATTCAAAATTATGCCTGTGGCATGCTGGAGAAGAGAGTAAGGATTTCCACTTGTGGCTGTCCTTTTGCTTGCAAAGGCAGACTGGTCTGTTTTACCCATTGGAGGGTCTTTCTGCCTACAGACAAGAGGTTTAGTCTTCAGGAAGGGAGAATGAAAAATACTGATTAACTTGCCACTATTTCTCTCACTCACTTGGTCTAGACTGACAGTAGAAATGGCTGTCACAAAGAAACAGGATCAGGACTCTGCTGTGCTGCAGAAGCAGTCTATGGCCTGAATAGCCTGCAGGGAACTTGTCATTGTATAAATCTGGCTATTACATCTTGCTGGATGGCCAGTCAATAAACTCAAATAATCCTATTTTTTGGTGGACAAAAACTGTAAGCATGCACAATTTGCACCATTCATTCAATTTTCTTGTTTCATCTTTCTGAGTTAGAAGGCACAGATTCATTTGCAGATTTTTATCGGTGATGCCTGTCACGCTGAGATGGAGACACCTCTAGAACACGACAGAACTACAGTGCTTACAACACCCACAGGAAACACTTGTTATCCCACAGGCAAGTGAGAAATTGAGTCACCGTATCATCATCATCATCTCCTACAGCCCAGCCGAGTGTCCTAATTATAACATCATTCCCTATTCAGAATCATCTAACTAAAATGAAGCCTTAAAGGTAAGTACCTCTGTAGTATTGCGGAGCCTTGCCAGCACAACAAGCTGTCTCACATTTATATTACGGACATCTAGGCTAGATCATGACCTTCAGGATGACCTCAGGAGGTACTGTAGGCCAAAGCAGGGGTTGTTCAATATTCACCCGATGAATTGCTTTATCCTGAAGCAAACAGGGCATGGCCATCTCTGGGAACCTTCCACCCAGCCATGAAGAGCTCCCTCCCTTCTGTTCACTACACATACTGACCCAGTGCTACATAGGTTTACTGAGATTTCCTCCCAATCAAAGGAGCTAATTTGATTACTTAATGGCCTTTAGAAAGCAAAATTTAAAAGTAATCACCTATTCTTAGCTGAACCATTTCTCCTTTCAAAAATGTTTTACCAAGAGCTCAGCTCAGATGAATGAGATGTTGTCCATGGAGCTGTACGGCTTGCCTGCAATTTCACAGAATCACAGAATCATTCAGGTTGGAAAAGACCCTTGGGATCATCGAGTCCAACCATCAGCCCTACTCTACAAAGTTCTCCCCTACACCATATCCCCCAACATCTCATCTAAATGACCCTTAAACACATCCAGGGATGGTGACTCCACCACCTCCCTGGGCAGCCTATTCCACTGTCTGACCACTCTTTCTGTGAAAAATTTTTTCTTAGTGTCCAGTCTAAACCTCTCCTATTGCAGTTTAAAGCCACTTCCTCTTGTTCTGTCACTAATTACCTGTGAGAAGAGACCAGCACCGACTTCTCTACAATGTCCTTTCAGGTAGTTGTAGAGTGATGAGGTCTCTACTCAGCCTTCTCTTCCACAAACTGAACAGTCCCAGCTCCTTCAATTGCTCCTCATAGGATTTGTTCTCCAGGCCCTTCACCAGCTTCATTGCCCTCCTCTGCACTCGCTCCAGCACCTCGATATCCCTCTCATATTGAGGTGCCCAAAACTGGACACAATACTCCAGGTGTGGCCTCACCAGTGCAGAGTACAGGGGGACTATCACCTCCCTACTTCTGCTGGTCACGCTATTTCTAATACAAGCCAGGATGCCGTTGGCTTTCTTGACCACCTGGGCACACTGCTGGCTCATGTTCAGCTGCTTGTCAATTAGAACCCCCAGATCCTTCTCTTCCAGACAGCTCTCCAGCCACACCTCCCCAAGCCTGTAGCGATGCATGGGGTTGTTGTGGCCCAAGTGCAGGACCTGGCACTTGGCCTTGTTGAAGCTCATCCTGTTGACGTTGGCCCACTGATCCAATCTATCCAAGTCTCTCTGTAGAGCCTCCCTATCCTCATGCAGATCGACACTCCCGCTCAACTTGGTGTCATCTGCAAATTTACTGATAATACACTCTATGTCCTCATCAAGATCATCAATAAAGATGTTGAACAGAAATGGTCCCAACACCGAGCCCTGAGGAACACCACTTGTGACCGGCCGCCAGCTGGATTTAGCTCCATTGACCACCACTCTCTGGGACCGTCCATCCAGCCAGTGCTTGACCCAGCAGACCGTTCGCTCATCCAGGCCATGGGCAGCCAGTTTTTCTATGAGAATCCTATGGGGAACTGTGTCGAATGCTTTTCAAAAATCCAGGTAGACAATATCCACAGCTTTTCCCTCATCCAATAGTCAGGTCATTTTGTCATAGAAGGAGATCAGGTTTGTCAGGCAGGACCTGCCTTTCATAATTTCCACCCATTGTCCTGCAGAAGGTACATGGTAGTTAAAGGTACAATACAGCAAAAAGAAAGAAAATCCTCATATTACAAACCCAAGAAAATCCTTGTTTGGTTAGATAACTGTCACCTAAGAACAAAAGTACAGGTATTGCAGATTTCTGTGGTTTGTCATATGTTAGCCTCAGGTTTTCTCATACAGTGCAAATCTCTTCCAAGTGCTCAGGCATGCTGAATGTGTGCTCCCCGCCAAGCGCTATTGCACTGGGAACATTGGTAACGGTGATGGCGATCGATACTCACAGAAAGCAATACCTGTATTCCTCCATGCTGAAAGCAGAGCTTTCAGCAGCTGAAATGGTGCCTTCTACCTGAAAATTCAAAGACAACAAGACTCACAAATAGAATACAAGTCATTCAAAGTCATCAAAAAACTTTGGTACGAAGTATTTCCCACAGATTTCTCATCATGGTTTTTTTGTTGAAAGTAAAATACCTGTATTAGAAGAACAAGCATTAACATTTGGTAGTGTGTTTCCATTTTTTTTCCATAGCAAATAGTGTCCTTATTCCAGGGAAGCTGCAACCATAGACATGGCATATATCCTGTAGGCTGACTTTGATTTCCTACCAGAAAATTCAAGCAGCTTTTCTCAAAAAACATCTACATTTCTCAGGTTTGTGATTCCACTACCCATTTAAGAGCCAGGTGCCTCAAAGTAACTTTAGCATGCAACTATGATAATAGTACCTTTAATGCTTTCAGCACAGTCTTGGTTTAAAACTGGAGGTCAACATGTACAAAAAGAAAAAGCTTATTTGATAGCAGTGTCATACCTGGAGAGAAGATCTTCTGGTATTTCTGCACATACTGAAGGAGCCTAAATTTATCCTTCCTGGAAGTCACCAGCTTGACTAATCAGCTCATAGACAGAGTACTTTTGATATCACTGGCTTTGTTAAAACTGTCACAATCACTTCAGGGTCTTTAATATCAGTTGTGTTTACGGTCAGTGAAAAAGCAGAAGAGGGAGACTGACCTGTTACATTTACAGTAATGCTTCATAGACAACAAGAAAGAGAAAGAACTAACGTGGTAAGAGCATCACCCCCAGAGATGTACATATTAGAAATGTCAATTTGCTAGGGAGAGGGTGAAAAGGTTGCACAAAACCTCTTCAGCATTCCTATCTCCTCCTAAAATGACATCTTTTCCTTTCACTTGATTATGATTACTCTCAGTCTTCTTGTACATATACATTTCATAACATAAAGTGGTATTTAAAAAAAAACCAACCTATTTTATTTAACCATTTCATCAGAGTGTTTTCTGTTTGTAAAACACTGATGAATTCTGGATGACTGTAGAAAACATGTATGTTATGATGTACATGCAATGACATCAGTGATGCATTTATTTCTGCACTGCAGAAAATTCTATTAAAAAGAAACCATCAAAAGGCTGAACTGTTCCGAAGACATTTGAGGGATCTGAAATGGAGTACAGCACAGAATTTTCTGGTTAAACTGCACTTCATCATGAAGTGGCCAGTAACTGAAATGGAAGCTTTCCCCAGAAACAGCTTCCCTACTTTGAAATAAGATAAAGCAGAGTCGATGGGAGCTCTCCACTGTTCCTGGTCATCATGCTGATGATTGCTGGTTTAGAGTCCCCCCCATTCAGCATCTGAGTGCTACAGATCTCATCCTTTGATTTCTAACTTTTCCCATTTAATGTACAGAGAGCATCAGTGGCAGATTCCCTTCCTGGAACTTAACTTTCAAGTCCTATATAATTTGGGGCCTCTTTGAATCTACTCTGTAAAGTCCTTTGAAAATCTGGCTCTTAATGTAAACCTTAACAACACATTCTGTATTATTTTCTGGTTTGCCCTCTTTTTAAGGTCCAGGAATCTGGATACCGCTAGACAGTCTTTGCACAGATATATTGGGCAAATACCTCAGCTATGCTTACACTCCACAGCTCAAAAGGAATGCCAAAAGCATGCAGGCATACTTCAGAACATCTTCTCTCTCTTTTTTCTTTATATGAGAATTCAATCAGTCCATTAAACTTGTTAAGCTGTATCTTTGCAAGTAAATAAATGATACCCTCAGCAAGCCTCTTTTCTTCTGTAGCAGAAGTATCTTCCTTGCCTCTGAGCACAATTTTAGATTTAAAGTAGTCTGTCAAAGGTATTTCTTAAGTAAATCTTTCAAAGGCTTTTATAGGGCAAACTTACGCCTCTCCCTCTGCTTTGTACCAATGCTTGTTTTAAATTGAAGTTCATATGAAGTTTGATACTACAACGTTTTTATAGAAATGCTGAACTTTCCCTCAGAATAACTCAAGCCAAAGCTTGTATGGACCAGTTTTGTCTTTCATTGCATAAATATGTTATTTAGATTTTAGGGGGGATTGGTTTGGATTGGGGTTTTATTTGGTGGTGGTAGGGAGTTTTTTTGCACATCCTCAGAGTTTTGGCTGGGAAAGCAGCAGGGTACTGTTTGTCCTCTGTAGTGTTAACATGTTCTTTTTTCCATTTTCTGTATCTTTGGGCACAGACCATTCCTTCTTTCCTTCTTGGAAATGCCATGGGCACTACTCCTAAATTATGGTTCCCTGAGACCAGACAAATACTAAGCAGTAAAATTCAAGTAATTTCCATTTAAAGTTTTGATGGTGAGAGGAAAGAGGGCAGACAGTTCAAAAAGGGCATAGCAGGCACCGCCGCAGCCAGTGCTGACATTAGGAAACAGATGGTGCTGGGAAATAACCAGGCCAGAAAATAATAATTGAACTCTACTATGGCTCAGGTTTGCAGGTGACCAACTTTAATAAAATGTGATGAAGGAGTAAGTTTGCAGTACTGTGAAATGCTATAGTGAGAAAGTATGTGCTGCAGATACCAGAGAAGAACAAGCAATTAAAGCAATTAAGCAAGCAGGGGAGACTACTAGGAGAAGTGAGACAAGTATTTTTGCCAAGGTTTTTGGAATATCCACCATGAAAACTGCTACAACTCCCCCCACCAAATGCCAGCCCAGGGGGACAGTGTGAAATGCCAGATCTCTGAAGAGGCTTTAGCACAAGTTCACAACTCTTCCACCTCTGTATTCTTCTTTGCCATTTCAGGAAATGCTATGATGTCCACACAGTGATAAAACAAGCCAACAATGGAGAATGCTCTACTGTTCTGAATCATGAGATACTGTCAAATGCTCATATATAACATTAAAAGCATGCATGTTGAATTGTTGGATTTTCTCCTAATCATCCCACCTGCAAAATGTGTGGCTTCAAGTTACATGTGAGATCTTAACATGAAGGCCAGCGGAGGGGGGCGGAGGGAGGACAGAGTAAGTGCATGAGCGCACCACGGTAAGGTAACTTGTACACACGTGCCATGTGCTAAAACTGTAAACCCTGGACTGCCAGGAACAATCTGGGGCATGATAATCCCTTAATGAGCAACAGCAGGTGCTAAAGTGCTTAAAGTAAATCACTCTTGCATTTTAGTGAGTTGTTATTTATGTCACCGCTATCAACAAGTGCAAATCTGACAGGACTGGTGGCAGCCAGTGACCTCTGCTACAGAGGGCTGGGAGCTGCAGGGGATCCCTGGGCAGGCAGGGCAGGCAGGGCAGGGCAGGCAGGGACCGTCCCACCACCCCAGCCAGGAGCAGGGCAGGTGGGGTGACACCAGGGACAGCCCCAGACCTGAGCACTAGGCACCTCCCTGGGGACAGGGACAGCTGAGGCAAGGACAGGACATTTGCCCGCAGGCGGGGTTGGGGATCAGGCCTGGAGAGGGGAACCAGGGTCAGACCCAGCCCAGGATGGCTGAGGCATCAAAGCATAGCCAAGGAATTTGAGTATGGCTTTGTAGTATCAAGTTTTTGGTCTTCTAATTTTGATTGGGTTGGAAAGAGGTATTGTTTCTGTCTCTGGCAAGCCTTTTGTTGATTTGGATTGTTAGGAATTCCCATTATTTTGCCCAGTTTAGCACTTCTGTGGGTACACCCAGAAACACCAGTCACTGGAGAAGTATTCATACAAATTAAGAAACATTAGCCAAGGCAGCAATGCGCACAGGACAACACAGTAAGTTTTCAGGCTTGATGCTTCACTGCAGATGTCCAGAGTAGAAAACACAGCACAGACATATGGTCTTCCACTCTTCTCGTCTCCTCATGAGCCATGTGAAGGACACATGGTTCTCGTACCCCTCCAAGCCAGGATGGCCACAGTGGCACAGGAGCAGCGTTCGTCCTCACCAATGAGAAACCAGAGGCTTGGACTGAGATGTGATTTCTGGCGGCAGTCTAAGGCAAGGCAGATGATTTAATCTGAACATTTTAAGTGTATTTGTACAAATTATTCTTGCCCTAGAAATATATTATACTAATTAAGTTATGCTGTCAACCATTATAGGCCTGGCAGGAATTGCAAACTATTTTAATCCTCCAAGAACATATTTGCCCAGCCAATAACTTGACTTCTCATTAGTAAATTCCTAGCTCAGCTTTTTAAGAGACAGGCACACAAAAAAGTATTGATCTCTAGGTTATTGATTCTTATCACGATTGCGTCAGATTTCTTCTAAGGTCTGTAGCAAATTGATCTATGGGCTATATTTTCCCACCTGTATATTGGAGGTCCATAGGTTTTAGGGAGAGCTTTTTAGAATAATGCAGCAGCTTGTTGCTTTGATTTCACAAGAGCATGGAGCTTGCCAACTTTCTTCAAAGGGAAGGAAAAAAAAAGGTAATTTGTCCTTGTAAGTGCTGATGCAACATGAGAATAGATCTGTGGGCCTTGTAAATACGGTGCTTAAAGAACAGGTCCTCTGTTGTGTGCTGGGCTGCTGCAAGAGGAAAAGATCAATCCAACAGAGAATCAAATTGCAGCTCAGTATTTCTTCTTGGCTCAGACCCTCTACTGATCTTGGGTGTCACTCTCCCTAACCAGAGCAAGAAAAATAAAGACATTTTCATGAACAGGATTCAGTGTACCTAGTTACATGCTAGACAGGTTATTCTGAATTTGTCATCCTATATTCTCTTTCTAGTCAGTGGAGAGAAATCCAGTAGATGTGTCATCTGATCCATTTTAAGCATCTTTGTTCAAATGAGAGGAACTGCTCTCTGAAGGTGTCTGTTTTTTCCCATTGACTGCACATGGAGTACACAGTGATTTGTTCAGACTTAGATGTATGACTTTTAAGCCCCAAGCTGGGACAGATGATTCCCACGCTTATATTTCTACCTTTTCCTCTTCTGCTCTTTTAAAAAAGATGTCTCAGTATCCTCTTCCTAATCAGCACAGGACGAGTCAAGGAGGCACACCCTTGTTGCTTCATCCTTCCCCCAAAATAACCCTTCAGCTGTGCATGATTTCTCTGCTCCCCAGCCTGCATTGCTCCATTACACCACATCATTCCTCAGCAGATTCCCTGTGGGACACTTGCTAGTTGTGAGGAGGGATTAGACAGCTGCAGGAGGAAGCGTCTGTTGTACAGAGTGGTGGGGGACCAAGGCATACCCTTGGCCACACCTCACAAGGGGTTCTTCTCTTTTTGTGGTTGACATTGTTTCTTTTGACAAGATTTGCACAGCAACTGGTGACACTGCTGATCTGTGTTCACTGGGAAATACCCCGACATGAATCTTTACTGGTAATTCTTTTCAGTAAGATGCAGCAGCCACAGCTGTTAAGTTTCTGCGCCAACACAGCACCAAAGTTACTCATTTTCATTGTAAGACAAAAGAGAACCCATTTGATTTAGGTCAGGCTTACTTAGGCTAATTGTGTTTTTACCAGTTGGCCTCCTTCCAGCACTGGTGTATTTATCTTTGTATCACTTTTTTAGCACCAGAAACATCCTATTCTCCCCACTTTACAGATGGGTTCCTGAAGCAGAGTTCATCTCCCAGGCAACAAAGGGAGGGATGAGGAAGTTACATGGGAACCAGAGCGTTGGAACTTTACCAGCCTGGAAATGAAGCTCTGCTGCTTTCATCAGGCCAGACAGCACCAAGGAAGTCTTTGATATGGAAACCTGATGGAGTAGTGGCAATCCTCAAACATGGGCCAGACTGCAGCAACAGAGCACTCCTAGCTGCAAAATTTGAAGAAATTGCACTGCCTACACCTGGAAGCCCAGCTCTAACTTAGGAACTGCCCACATACCCCTGGGCACGAGCACAAGCAGCTGATGAGCCTCTCCTAGCTAGGTGCACTGAAGCATCTGCAACGAGTCAGTACTGTGTTCTCAGCCCTCTTTTGTCCCTGATCATAATGGGCAAAGGAACTTCAGCCGGGTGTAGTCCCCCTCAAATAACCTGCCTTTCTAGAGGGAGAACTGAAGATGCTCAAACCAGTCCTGGGCTAAGGGGAGCAGACTAGTGTCCCTCTCAGCCCTCAGTTCTATCCTGTGGGTGGACAGAGTGCAACTCCTGTTACTGTGCTACTACCACCAGGCATACATTGCTCTTCCCATTGCTATCAGGTCATGTGCCAACACCTCTGGTCATGGAAAGGATGTCTGAGAGCTTGGTAAAGAGAGTCATAAGCACCATGGGAAATCTCTATAAAATAATGTCAAGGGCACAGCTAAGCCAGACAGCTGTTACCTGTTCTGCCAGCCAGAGGACACAAAACACACCTTGATTCTCCTTCATGAGAAAACTTCTGGAGTCTTGACAGTCTTAAGAGGATGCTGCCAGCTACACAGAGCTTGCCACATGGAGGATAGGACTGTGGTGGAAGCCACCTGTGTGACAGGCAGCGCCCAAAATGGCTTCAGAGTTTAAACCCATTCCAATAGCTCAGCTGTTGATGGTTCTTGCTGGAAGAACAGCAGAGCCTGGGCGAGCCCTTTCTGTGGAGCGGTGCATCGGTTTGCACGCAGAACCAGAGGGAAAGCCTGGTCCCATCCGCATGCTGCTCCTGTAGATGTGAGATACTCATTTGGGCTCTACATGGTTCTTAGTCACCAGTTTACGGCACAGATTAGTAGCTGCAACCTACAAGGAACTGCATACAATGTTTGTATCTTTGAAAGGGAGGGTTAAATCGATCTGCCAAGCTAAATGACATACTGCCAGCTTTGAAAAGCCTCATTATCCGATCTAGAGCTGTCTGCCATTAATGTGACACCTGTATGTAAAGAGATAAAACTGTTGTCATTAGCTGTGATTTTCATCCACGCACTTTGCTTCTGCTTCCAACCAGAGTTAGTTCAAATCACTATGTTTGACACCAGTCCAGCAGCAACAGCAGAAGCTTAATAACACAGAGGTTTGTTTATTCATTTATTTATTTTTTTGCTTGCTACTGTGTCAGCATCACATTTCTAAAAATGCCTGTGCAGCATCTTCCACTACTGGAAATGTATTAAGACTAAATTATGCGTCTCATCTTTACCAGTGAAGAATAAATATCATAGGAATTGGGGAAGCTGTGAACTGTACCACCTAGTCAGTTATTTATATGGAGAACCCATTAAACAAAGTATTTAAGCAATGAAATATTTTGCTTATTGTTAATAATATCCTGAATATGAGGAAGCTCATCACCCAAGTTCTCTGGAGTCTGTGGTTATGCTGCATAATTACATAATAATCAACCACACAGTCAATGCCTATCCAGTAAACATTTTAATATTATTCTGTCATAGAGGAATACAGCGGTGCTACACTGATTTATTTAAAAGAAAAATCACAACTCAATACCCTCTTAAACCATGAGTCTTAAAAAAAAGGTATTTCAGGAAATAAGAAATGTTTGCTTACCAGCATGTGAGTTTTTTAATTCATATTTTCCAGCAACAATACAGGTAAATACTTAAAATGCCACAGTTACCTCAAAACCATGACTCATCTGGAATCAGTGGAGTTAGATGAGTAACCATGTAAGGGAAGCATACTCTCAAGTCCCAAGAGTTAGGATATCAAATTTCTCGGTCCATCAATTAAAGGCACTTACACTACAACCAGTACATCTGGAATCCCAATTACATTCTGTGCTGCAGGAAGAAGTTTGGTCAGATTCAGACCTTCAGCTCTATCTTCCTCTGATGTTTAGCTCCATTTGCTCACTGACCACAACTGTCAGCAATTCAGTTTCCCATTTTTGTCTTTGGATTTGTCCACTGTTTAAAATATGATGCACAGAGACTTTAGAGGAGACAAAATTTACCTTCTACCGACATTACAAAAGATCACTCTGCCATGAAATCAGGGAAAAGCCAGACATCACTACACTCTCATCTCTAATTTAAATAAACCTAGCTCTGTGATTCAGTTTTCTATGCCTAAAATGAGAATAATACTACGTACTGTGCTTTGAAGGATGAATTACTCCTAAATGTGCTGAAATATTCATATAGAAGATATTGTGTAAAGACATGTAGCTGTTCATTGCTGCAAATGTAAACAAACCCCATTTCACAGCACAGCATAATAGTAGTGAGAAACATCCATGCAAGATAAATCCAGGAGTTTCAAAACACTCATCCATCCAAAATCACCAAACCAAACAATCCAATATGGTTTGGGAATTTTATTCAGGTCCAAAGAAATACACACTTTTGAAACTAAAAACTACCTTTCTGCTGTTGCAAAGAAACTTGAGTCATCATACTTAATCATCAGGGTGTCCTTATTTTCAGAAAGGCAGGACAAAAATGAATTGCCAAGTAATTTAAAGAGTACAGAACTATAGCCATTTTGCACAGAAAACATTACAGCTGGACACACAATTAGAACGGTTAAACACGTGTTTTAGAGATTAATTATCATGCTACGGAGTTTCAAATCCTGAGCTTGTTCCTGGCAAGCTGAAACTAAATAGGACATAGGCTCCTCTCCTCAGGTCCTTACTGTACCAAACTGTACCAATAAATGTATCTTCTTGGCCTTCAGAAAAAAATGTCTCTGTTTAAGTCCTCAGTGAGGACTACCCATGAGGAAGGTGTCCATGTCTCCTGCTGTGAATAAATGCTGTTCTGCCACATTTGTGGAATGTTTCTAGTTATTTTGAGGCGCTACAGGACTTGAGTGCATTAACCAACATTTGATTCAGAGGCAGCAGTAGTAAATGTCTGCTGCATGAATCCAAGAACTGGATATTCTTCACTCCTGCAGATGTCCCTTGTCTCTTATGCCAACAGGACCATTATGGTGATTTTTTTCCCTCTCCTTCTCCACAATGACAAATGCCAGCACAATCAAAGTCTGGAAATTTTCCATGTGAAAAACAGGAACAGAAGAGTGCTAACCTAATCAGCTGTGCTATGCTTTCAACTGTAACTGTGAGGAAAAAAATTGCCAGGCAGAGCACCCTGCTTATGAAAGAATAATACGAGGTGCATCATGGTGACATTAGAAATATCTGTAATAAATCTGTAATACATGCTATGTAAGAGGAAAAAAATGGGGTTTCCACACTGAATATGCTGTACAATACTGTAGGTCTTCTTTCTCTGAATTTTAGAATAACATAATTGATCTTTTTGTATGACTTTAATTACAGCCTCACTTTAATGCTGCCAGTAATAAGGAACTATTTGTATTGCTCTTAAAGAGGCAAAAAGCTTTATTAGATACTGCAAAGAGCTAGGTATGCTCTTAAAAATAATAAAGGGTAGTCAATCAATCACATTTGCTCTGCCAAGAGCTTTTAAGACATAACCCAGAGGCTTGAAACTTCATTACCAAAACATTTTTCCTGTTGCCACTTAAAAAAATTCTGCTGAAGTTTAATGACTAAAATGTAGGTAATGAAACTGCAACAATAATTGCACACTTAAGAATGAAAATACAAAGTAGTTCTACTTTCATTGAAGAGATGACTTTAAAGACTGGCACTATTTTGGATCCTAAAAATACATGGATTGGTGCCACTGGAGAATACACATAGAATTTTATGGAACCCAGACTGAGAGTTGAGATTTCAAATAGCAACATACTAGTACAAAGAAACATAGTGTGTATGTAGTGTTTAAAAGAAACAACCCCTCCACAAGATAGGCTCTGAAGAATTGTTGATAAAAAGTGCTCAATTTTTCTTTCAGTTCTACCCATTACTAGTGTCTAAAGTAGCTGGAAACAGTGTTATGCTTCTAAACCATGCAGACAGAAAGTGATGGTCAACACAGGATCTGTGGCAAGCCAGCTTTTAAAAAAGTTAAATTTGGAGGTGTTTTGTCTTCTCTGCTATAGTAAGAAAGATCATGGAATATAAACCAACTTTATACTGTAAAGGGACTCTACTGTATGGTATCATGTAAGAAATCAGACTGACTAGTAAACTATGCTGTCTTTCTTTTTTAAAGCCAAATGAAAGGCATGATCAGCTGTACCAACATCAGACTACTTCAGAGTCTCTGCTGCCTGTAGTGAATGGGGATGTTCTTGGACGGAATTTTATTTGAGATTTACTGTTTTGGGTGGTGAAATAACACTTCAGGTTACATCAGTTTGGTTTTTTCTTCTTCTTGGCTGAGAGGTCAAAAATCTTAGAGGCTTATTTGTTTTCAGTGGTTGCTGTGCAGTCAAAGAGTTCAAGGATCTACCTAGTGTATAAAGACATTAAATGTTCTCTAAGGCTTCCAACTCCCTGACACCCAGAATCACTCATGAGAACCAAAATGGAAAGGGTCAGAGATCACCAGCGCAAAGATGTCAACTAGAAGAACAATTCTGTTAGGCAGACGAACACTTACATTAAGGCTGCCAAGAATACATGCCAGCCTGGGTTTGGTATTATAATAAAGCACAAATACATTCATTTTCAATTTAGAAACTTTCAGTTAAATTAAATTTTTTTTAAAGTGATTGGAAATTCTTGGCATTAATATTAAATCAGTGCTTTAGTTTTGGAAGCTGCTTCACTCCTACAGTCTTTTTAATCGATCCTTTTTGAGGATTAACCATCTTCGGGTTTCCTGGAACACTGTATCTCCCTCTGAAATGAAATGGGTGAAGTTAGTCATCAAGTGTCACATTCCCTGTAAGCTTCAACTGCTAGAAATTTGCATACTTTTTATATTTGCATAACTGATTACTATTGTGAATTAATAAACCTGAGAGAGGAAAAACAAGTATATTTCTGGCTTTGCAGGCTAGCAGAGCATCTAATTATTCTGCATACAAACTCAAGCCTCATCTCAATTCCTGACTACTTCCTGTTACCTAAATGATGGCATTTGAAGAACATGATTAGAATACTAAACATTCGCACAAAGAGAATGATAACTGGCTAAGGAGACATTTTTGTGTCCCCATTAGGAAATGGAAAAACACTTCATGTAGTTACAGTTCTCTGCAAGGTATTCCACTCTGGAGACCCACGCTCTTGAGCCCATGATCTTACAGAGGAAATTCTGTCAGCCGACTTCTGAAGTGGTACTCATCATGGATACATACACCATCTACATGAAACCTACTAGAGCTGTTTTCATCTTGATCTTCTAAGAGAAATCAGCAGGAATGTAAACAAATCTCCAGGCGGGGAATGGTGATTCCACAAACTCTTATGATCAAGCAGCATGCGTCTCTGCTCTTATGCAACGTACATTTGTTCCTCTCCCTGTTAATTACTACAGTGGACAGAACAGCACTTCACATACTCTAATGACAATATACAGGGTTTCAATGTCTTTCTCAAGCAATAGGCACTCTGAAGGAAAATATATCACAACATCACACAATTATATTCATGATGATAGCCAGAGAAATATTTTGTTATGGAGTAGAAGCTGTGATGACACGATCTGTGTAAGTTTCAAATTTCTAGGCAAACAGCCAACAAAGTTGTCCCTAGGGCTAGCTAGTCTTCTAGAGACTGACGCATCCTTTGTTCCAGCTCTTACAATCAGTCATGGTCTTGAAGGGAGACCTGCCCCATAGAGGTAAGGAGCTACTTCTACTCAGAACTTGGAAGATCAGAACCCAAGGCCCCAGTTTGCTCAATAATCAATTGATTATTCAAATTCAAATCAATTGATTACTCAAAATCAATTGATTAATCTGTAGATCACTGTAGAGCTGGACCAAGCAGACAGTGTGTGTCTGTATGGAATTCTGCAGGCAGCAAAACCTCCTTCCACTCAAAACCAGATGGATTTATGGACTTAGGAGCCAGGTAGCTGCAGCCAGTGCAGAGTTGCAGCTGAGCTAATAAGCCCTGCTATATGCCTCAGTCTAACAGTAAGGGCTCAGAATGACAGTACATTGGCGCTCAGATTGCATCAGAGAAATGAGTCATCAAGGCATCCATGTTTTTCCTAATTCTCAGCTAGCGTATCTTATTCTTGTCCTGTGAAATAACATTAAAAGGACCTCTACTGAACTTGGCTTCTATGTTTGCATGGCCAGGAAACTTAATACATCAACAATTACTGTTCACAATTACTACTCAAAAATGTTTCAGTGTTGCTTTAATATACAGGTTAGGTTTTCCATACCTGTACCTATAGTTAAAACAAGCATTAAGCATAGTTTCTTAGTATGGTTTGAAATCCAGTGAAGGCAGGTGTTTTCTGAAAAGCCAGCAAAAGTAAGGTAAGAACTCTGGACAGAAAATTTTCAAATTATTCTCAACAACACATTTATTTTCAGTCATGCAGGTCTTCTCTTATTTGAATGAAATTATTTCTCATTAATGTCAGCTTGAATGAACAACCTTCAGGCTGTAAATCAAAACATAATTAAAAAGGAATAATATAACAATGGCTGTGTTAACCTTGTGATGACCAAGGAGTGCTTACTTACATTCTAGTATTTCCTTAAAATACAAACTATGCCAAATTCCCATTCTTATCTCCATGTTGGCAACTAAGACCAAAGTTCTTTCAGTGACCTGAAAGTTCTAAGTCACTGGTTATAAAAGCCAATGCTTTGCAAACCGGGTCCTTAGCTACTGAGGACAATTTAAAAGATGAACAATTCCCTTCATGTGCATAAAGCACTTTGGAAAGTCAAAAAAACAAATCCTCTGAGGAGAAAGGGGTTGAAAGGAGATGTTTTGTTTTGTATAACACTGTTTTGTTTAACTCTTCTGAGACCAGCAATTACAGGACACTTTATTTTCTTTTGTTTGATATAAAGAATATTACAGAAACACACTGTCATATAATGTCAGGGTAAGTAATGGTTCACTAAAATAAATTACAAAAAAACTCCAACGTAATCACAGATCAGTGCTAACCCTCAACAAATCTCAATATCTGGCTGATGATATTTAATCTCCCAGCAGAGACAGTGAATTCTCCTAGTTCTAGCTTCCTGACCTTTTCCACATGAACTATTTTAAACATCACTGGGGCCAGAAGGGATACACTGGCTACAGGTGGAGTACCTCAGACCCATACAGCGCTTTTTCTGTATTGAGAAATTTCAGTTATAGACTTTAATTCATATTGTACTATATTAATTCATATTCTATTAACATCCTCTCCTGGAGCATGAAGATCCAGTGTTTCGATTTATGAAATCCTGTGATTCTGTGCTTACACACAATGAAAGGATAAAGCTGGTAAGCAAATATGTCTACACAATTTCATGCTTATAATTTATTCATTACATTTTCAGATGTTCCCAATATGTATTGTGTATGCTTATTTTAATAATATAGGTAAGTGGGTTAATGGAAGAGTATTCACTGAGATACTAAATACATAGAAAGCTCAGGAAGTCTCCAAATATAAAGTATTTGGGAGAGTTCCAAAAGCAAATATTCTATCTGCCTGCTTACACACTTTTGTAGGCATCTACTTACAGCCACTGGAGGCAGGATACTGGGTCCAACACACTTTTGATGTGATTGCCTATATTCTTCATACTTTATATTCTTAACATATTCAGTTCAGTTAAAAAATAAATCTCCTCCAATTTCAAGCTTTCTCAAAAGCACCACAATCAGAAATTCATTTTATTTCTATATGGCTCTGAGCAGGTGGGCTCTTTTCAAATTTAAATTTCTAACCCATATAAACAGAAATCTGTTAAACAATGCAGCCTTTATAGGTTGTCATCTAAAATCACTCACATTATCATCCACAAAAAGCTTTACAATATCTATTTGCTAAAAAGGACCAAGCAAGGCTTTTATTTTAATTGAATTACCTTTAATGGACTAAAGGGTATACTTGTTGCACCCAACTTCAACCAAACTGCTTGAAAAGCAGTATGAAAAATGATGTTAAGATTAATACTTTGTTAATAAGATTATTCTCAGTGATATTTATCATGAAGAGGAAGTTGCAATATTCAGAACATAGTACTTAGTAAAAACTAATAAACCAGAAAACAGAGAGAATATAAAGGAAATTTACCTCAGTATCCGGTTTTCTCCCTTGCATGTCAGAGCATCTGATTTTTGCCTTTCAACAATTTTAAGTGTAGCTGAGGTCTGCAATAGCCAAATTTTTACAAAACAAGTTAAATCCTAGCCACAATCACAGTTAAGGAAGTAAAATAGTTCCAAACTAATTTTGACCCATTGATGGTCTTACTGCCATAAAGTACTTTAAGCACATATTATACTGATACTATGCCAAAATCCTTTGCTGTGCAAAAATACCATTAGTTATTAAGCTAGACAATCAGAGAATATGTAATTTCAATCACCATATTTTTGGTCATACTGCCTATAACTCCGTATTTTCAATGAAGAAGCATTATATTTCTAACATACTTCCCTGAATGAGAAACAAAACAAATTATAGTCACTTATTTGTACTTTTGAATTATTAGACCATTAAGAACAGGAACTACTTCTAAAAAAATTAACACAGCATGGAAATCTCTGCATGCTCTGGAAGTCTGTATTACTGGACATACTGAAGAAATCCCAGTTGTTACCCTTGGTATTGCATTTAACAGAATCTGAGCAGGATTAAATCAGTTGGTTCTCCTATTCCTTAGCTGACAGGGCTTCCTTCTCACCCAGCACTTGCTAGCTCATCCAGCTGCCTTTACTAGAGCTACCTCTCAGAGGGACAGAAAACCAGAAAACGCAGAAGTTTTAGGGCTTGTCTGGCTGCTGTGCACACTTGGGTGTCTAGTGTAAGTGAATGGGATTTTCACAACCCTTTTAAACAGATCCATCAGGAACATGTAATAAATGTATGATAATCTTGATATTTGAAGTATCAGCTACACCAGACCAGTGAAGATTTTGTGAAAGTCTAGAGCTAGACCTTGGGACAAGGTTTGGATTATTATATTACATTACCTTACCACACAACATTACGTTTTATAGCATGTGTGAAAACATCTTGCATTTGTGAGAAAAAAATCTGGCACTGAAAAAAAGACTGTCTCACTGCTTATAAGACAATGGTTTCTACTGTGTTTCCACATATACAATGCACTAGGCAAGTATTCCTGGCCCAGTCATAGCAAAGTCAGCTATAACTAAAGCAGACTCTTTTCAGAGTGCAAATGTAAAAATGGAATAGGATCTGCACAGATTCACTTTCTTGAAGGCAAGACATTGTTTGCACTCAAGGAACTCCAGTACAAAAGATGACGGCTAGTATAATTTATCATCTTTCTGAGCAGATGTGATTCTGTGATGCAAGGCAAGACCTATGCTACGATTGCCTTCACTATTTTTTCAATTTATATGAATATAGAGTGCCAATATATACGATTATTATCCATAGCACTGTTTTTGCTGGTACAGTTTACTCCAGGCCTATCCCAACTAAAATGAGCTGCTGTTGCACAAGCAGCTTTCCAGCTGTACCTATCTATAACTGTGGGCTTTTTCTGCAAAGAAATCCCAGTCACATGTCAGACTCTACTACACTAGTAAAAGTCTCTGGTAAAAATCTAGCCTGGAAGAATGGCCCTTTTAAAGATCTGCTATCGTTCTTCTTTGCCTGCTTCTCAGACAGATTTCTGAATACCACCAGAAAGTGCTTTGAGATTTGTGGAGTCCAAATCCCAAACCAACATTTTTCAGACTGAAAACAAAACAAAAAAAGCAAACAAGAATACACCATAAACCATCAGGGCCTCTAGCATGAGTTCTCAAGTTTGTGAAATCTTTAATTTATTTTAAAACTATCATTTAAAATTGACTATATCCTTATGGATCCAGACAAGACAAACAACAAAAGCACTCAGAAGATACAAATATTTTGTAAAAAAGCAGATAAGCACTTGATAATAAAAAAGGTAAATAAAAGAAATGGCTGTTCAGAAGCATCTCTCTCTTCTGCTTCTGCCGCAGGCTTCAGGAGGGATCCAAAACAAAGTAGAAAAAAACCCAGAGCATCTGGAATTTTTTAACACCCACCAGTAAAAACTTCTATTCTATGATTATTTTTTTAACTGGGAGCTACAGAAAAACACAAACATAATAAGGAAAAAAAGGCCTAAAAAGACATTATATCCATTCTCTGCAGCTAAGAGTGTCACTGGAATATATTGTCACAGGATAACAATATCCTGTAGTATATTTACTTTGGGATGTATGGAAAATGTTAGCCTACGGGTAAATCTTTCTAACTCAACTGCTGCCAACATTACTGTGCAGACTCTAGAATAGTGAAATTTTAATACAGCTGAAAAAGTCTGCACTGAATACAAGTTTACTTCTGTCATATTGTTAAAAAAATGAACTGTTAAATGGGAGGGCATACATACGCAGATTTTAAAATAATGTAAAAGCAACAATCAAATCAAAGTCATAGTAAAACAGGACCTGAAGGGACCAGATGAGGCAGATTCTTTTGCGGCCAACAGTCAACCATGATTAGGTTGACTGCCATGTTCAGATTAGCAACGTAAAAGGTAGATGTCTAATCTAAACTACTCACCTAGGCTCTGCTTATAGCTCAGGAAGAGGGACAGATAAGTCCCTGAGAAATTAATTTCATCCTCATCTAAAACAGGTGAGATGGCTTGCACCTTAAACATGCTTCTTGCTCCATAGATCTCCACAGAGGATCCCTCTGCAGCCTCTTTAGATTGGCTGTTTAACATTCAGAGATCTAAAAATTAGGAGATTAATCTGAAGATGATTATTTTGCTCTCATATGATCCTGAGATCATGGGGGCAAATAACTGATTACTGAAAATACAATGCACTAACTACCTTGTGTGTTGGTGGCAAAATCCTAGTTCCTAATCCCCATTTAAGTAACATATCAGTGCATATACCTCACTTCAAATAATGTTTTAAGCATGTTTAAGTGATATTCTAGGCAGCTGAACATAGGCACACCTCTTGCTAGCATGTTCAGTAATAAAATCATCTTTTATTTTGTACCTTCTTCCTCCAGCAGTTCCCAGTTTCACTGCTAATACATATTAACAGCTATGGGCATTTCCTGGGCTTTTTCTTGGTTTCATGCTGGAAAGTTAGTTTAAGCAATTCTTTCAGATGTGCAGCAATGAACCACATAAAAGAATCAGTTGCCCACTGTGCAAACACATGGAAACACTGCTAATTACAGCCTTTTGCCCCAGTTGGCTGTGACAGGGATTCAGTGACAGCCATTCTTGAGTATCACACTAAACTATTACTTTTACATTATTCAGGAATTAAGAGCTCTTACAGAATAAATACTAGAAATCTTTACAGGTTCCTCTACAGGTTCCTCCAGTTTGTAGTATCAATTTTTATGTATTATATAATTTGCAGCAATAAAATTTAACCTCTGATTTCACAAAACCAAGGTATCTTATCCCTTATAAATTTAATTGAAATATGTGCTGTATTGTCATTCTGAGCTGGCTGGCTCATTTGTCTTTAAAAGAAAAAAAGGGGAAATATGAAAAAGAGGAATTGCTCCTAAGGTGGGTTTCACTACTGCTAATAATTTGGTTCTGTTCTTTTCAACTGAAACATTAAACTAGCACAGCAGTCTTGTGACTAATGGATGGACAAGCAAGTATCAGAAAATCGCTTCAGCTTTCTCAGCTAAGGGCACTTTGACTATCCTTGGGAACAATGAAACTCCAATTGACACAAAAGCAAAAAAAGTATTTAAAAATAAATAAACTGTAGTAATCTTTCAATTTCTAGCTCTTAAAATTTTTAAAAAGCAGCTTTTGTAATGTATTTGGTACATGAATTAAGTGATAAAAGACTTTGACCTAATGGCATTAACAGATGCTGTTGCTATATTAAGAAAGAATAATGATTTTTAAAAGTTACTGAATCGCACATTTTTCTTACCTCTAAGATCTCTGAGAGGTACATGCGCCGCTCATCAGTAGCTTTGTGGTAAGCCTACAGTTAAAATAAGGGATATAGGCTACCATTAAGCAAAATCTTTTAAAAGTTGAGTCATACAGGATGAAACAAATATACAGCAGAGCTTTTTTCCATTGACATATTTTGTGGAACTATTTTGTTGTGTGTTGCACACACATTATCTGTTTGTCAGACAACATAATGGCTTTTACAGATTAGAGGCATAGAGTGATTACAAACCTTTGTTTCCTGTTCCAGTCTAAGTTCATAGTCTTTTAACTGATTCTGGAGACTTTGCTTCTCCTCTTCTAGTTGTTTAAGAACCTCCTTTAAGGAACTCTGTGGTTATAGTAAATAAAAAAATGTTTTACAAATATTTCCATTCTGCATAAAGATATCATCACCATAGTCCTTATTCTTTGGGCATTATGATGTTTGTCATTCTATTTGCTTCTTGTGTACTTTTTGTTTACATGGTTCTGGCTGGCACACTGCAGAGAGAAAAGCGATTATATGCTGCAGTTATCAGTTATGCACTACACATTTTCACTGTGTTAAAATGATACAGATAATGTTTTCCACACGGCTGCTCTTTGATAGATTAGCAAAGTCACCCTGTGGTGACCAGCCAGAATTGCTCCTTACTTCTAACCAAAGTTCACTCTGATGGCTCCTTTTTAGCGGGAGGAAGATTTCATATCTCAACTGCACATCCGTTTTCAAACCACTTTCCAAGAGAGCTGCTGGACTGGCTGAAGTGGCACATGGGATGTCAAAGGTAACCCATAACAACTTGGCTAGAAAGCAATACTTTGTGGGGAGACTGTCTTAGGTATGTAGCCATTTATCTTGTCTACAATTGGGATGAGCTAGAGCAACAGTGAAGAGTTCATTTTTGGTTAGTGGCACTGGCCAGTTCTTTGTTTGCTGTGTAGTGGAAGCAGAATGCATACCCAAGCAGGTCCTCCTCCACTTCTAACAAAGAAAACTGCTTCTTATAATCCCTTTCATAAATAGATTCACTTCATCCCATTCTTATTGGGAGGGTCTAATAGTAGATGGCTTTTTTTTAATTCCTTGCCTCAGATTATTCAAGGTCAGTTTATACCTGTTGGTTCTTGTATTCAAATTATTTTTAAGATAACTGTTCTTCTTCCTCCCTGGTGTTTGCCCCCAGCATGTATAGACAGAAGACAGGAACATCTTTTTTCAACACTCATTTTACTAGGATAAATAAGGTGAGCTTTTAAAAATGGTCTCTCACACAGCAGGCTGTTCTTTCATCTAACCATCATAGTAACCCCTTTGTACACCAGCCTGGAGCTCAACCTTCTTATGGTTGGAGAACAGAACTGTACCAGAGTATGCACTACTCCAGAAGCCATCTTACTACCTTGAACAATGTCAGGAATACTTCTTTGTCTGTATAGAGAAATTTTAGGCTTGTGTTTTCCTTTTTCACAGGTGCACAGTGATGGCTCACAGTCAACAAGGGATCAGCTAGAATACTCAGATTCTCCTCTGCATCTATGTCCAGATGATCAGCTCTCAATTCATAACAGAATTTGTTTACTGTTTCCTAAATCCTTCGGTCTACACTATTAAATTTTAATCCCATTTTTAATAATTTAGTCTTCAGTGTCATTCTTTTTCTAAACAACATCCAAATCCCTATTATATTACATAATTTGTATCAGAAAAAATATATCATAATCTATTTCTACTTTATGTGTCAAGGTCATGTATTAAATGTTAAGATTAGTCCTAAACCTAGTCCTGGAAGAACTCCACTTGTACTCTCTCAGCAGCCTCCTTCACTAGTCACCGCTATCATGTTCCATTTGCCAGTTCTACTCCTTTAACAAATCTGCTATTTTTTATTTTTTCCAAATTAATCAGTTGCTTCCCACGTGACATGGTATCTTTATCAGAGGTCACAGTGAGCAAGATTACTATATTTATTGTGACAACAAATCTATTGTCCCATCACAGGATGTCAATGGGTTTGCCCACCACGAGCCACTTTGAATAAACCTGTATTTCAGTCTGGATTCTCAATAATTATTCCTCTCTTTCTCTCTCTTAAAACTAAAAAAACATATTTGCTTTTCCCCAATGCACATAATGCCATCATCCACAGCTTTATTAAAACCACCTGATACCAGATCAGTGATGTAGCAAGCCAGTTCTTTCAGAATCCTAAAGTACAGATTACAAATATTGCTCAGTTTAAGCATATCCAGCTCCTGAGTTTTCCTTAGGATTTGGTTGCTGTCATTTCCTTTTCCAGGCACTTGCTGACATTAGGTATTTCTTCCTTTGTCTTGCATTTTATTATTTCTGCCTTTACTGAAAACTTAAGGCAATATATACATGTTTAATTTAAAAGGAATTAATTCATGATCACTTGATCTGACAGGTTTTTTGACTGACTTTTCTGAAATGTTCTAGATTTTCAAAATCTAAACCAGTATTCCCGCCATTTTATCCTGTATTTTCTGATAAAATGTGCTAACTATCACATCCACTGAGATCTGTGCCTCATCATTATTACTAGCACTTGGTTTTTAGTCTTTACTTACAAGTATCACATATGATACAATTTCTGGAAGTGATATAATATTATATCCAAATTCATCCATCCAAATTTTACATTTATATCTATATTTGACTGTATGCATGGCATTCAGTCTGAGGTGAGGATATCTACATTTGAGTGTCCATATGTGAACTAAGCTCCTACTAAGAGTCACAGTCAATACAATCAATGATGTGCAGCAATTCATTCAGCTGAGCAGCCAAAGAGCTCAACTCAGTTGTCATCTGAGATGCCCTAGAGGGTCCAAGACATTCATGTGTGGCAGATATGACATGTTTTACAGGAGACACATGTCCTTCCGGAGCAGCGGTGGGCTATTCTGCATTGAAACATGTGCAAGTCTCTTTGTTTACACAACTATTTCACTGAAGATGCCTACTCAGATAAATCTAGAAAACAAATCTCTGTACTCAGCTGACTGTATTAATGAGACCTGCACTGCCTGTAGTAGGAATTAAAGACCTAGCCAAGAGGTAGACATCTATATACAGAAAATAAAATATTGGTGTCCTAATATTCAAGTCATATTGTTTCAATATAGATTTTAATATTATTTTCAAATATTATTGGGGCTGAAGTTTGTTTTCCTATCCATCATCAAGATTAATTAATCCAAAGAGGTGATGAAGAAAGAACAAAAAACATTGATGTAAAAGTCTCTCACATCTACTACATAACACATCTATCTCTGTTTCAATCTTTTCTGCCAAGTGCATACCTTTAATACTTGTTATCCCTTCATGTTTTCATTATCAAAGTTATTACATTTCAGGCTAGTCAGGTTCTTCCATTTGTCTGCTTAGGTCCCCTATGTAAAATAAGTATCTGTCTCAGAATTTTTGTTTCTTTTTATTTCTAACTCAGGCATCTCCCTAGTCAGAATAGCTGAATCCTTTCACTTTCTGTACTGATTACCTGATCACTGTTTTAATAATCAGTTATTTCTTCTCATGACCTTAATGCTTTGCTATGCCTTTATTTACCAGATTTTCCTGGTAAACATGGAAAGGAAGATAATGTGACTCTCTCCAAATATTCTTCCCTTCTTTTCCATGGAAATTTAGGGGTTTTTTTCCCTAGTTATCATGCAAACCTCAGATCCAGAAGGCCAGTATCCATATATGGTCTATTTTTCAGAGTTTATGAATGGTTGCTAATGGTGAAAAATCCCAAACCTAATTTAAGCCTTAAGGAATCAATACTGGGTCTGGTCCTGTTTAACATCTTCGTTAATGATCTGGATGATGGGGCAGTGTCCCCTCAGGAGAGTTACAGATAACACCAAACTGGGAGGAGTGGCTGATATGCCAAAGGGTTGTGCTGCCATCCAGAGGGACCTCAACAGGTTGGAAAAATGGATGGGCTGACAGGGACCTCATGAAGTTGAATAAGTCCAAAGCCCTGTACCTTCGGAGGAACAAACTCATGAACTGATATATGCTGGAGGTTGCCCAGCTGGAAAGCAGCATGGTAGAAAGGGACTGGAAGTCCCGGTGGATAACAGATTGAACATCAGTCCACAGTGCGCCCTTGTTGCAAAGAAGCCCAATGTTATCCTGGGCTGCATTAGGCAAAGCACTGACAGCAGGTCAAAGGAGGTGATCCTTCCCCTCTGCTCAGAGCTGGTGAGGCCACATTTGGAATACTATGTCCAGTTCTGGGCTCCCCAATACAAGAGGGACGTGGACATACTGGAGAGAGTTCAATGAACAGCCGCAAGGATGATGACAGGACTGGATCACCTCTCCTGCAAGGAAAGGCTGAAAGAGCTGGCACTGTTCAGACTAGAGAAGACAAGGCTGAGGGGGGATCTTATCCATATATATAATTACCTGGAGGGAAGGTGAAAAGAGGATGGAGCCAGGCTGTTTTCAGTGGTGCCCAGTGACAGGACATGAGACAGTGGGCACAAGCTGAAACACAGGAGGTTCTCTCTGAACATGAGGAATCACTTTTTTACTGTGAGAATGACTGAGCAGTGGAATAGGTTGCCCAGGGAGGTTGTGGAGTCTTCCTCCTTAGAGTGAAAAAAACATCTAGACATGATCCTGGGCAACTGGCTTCAGGTGGTCCTGCTTGAGCAGGGGGGTTCAACAAGACAACCTCCAGCAGAGGACCCTTCTAACCTCAACAATTCTGTGATTCTGTGACCTTCATTTTATTGTTACAACTGTGTCTTTCATCTCTCAGTCAGTACCTTGGTCAGACCAGTTCAGCTTCCACTTTTCTGGGCATCCAGTCAGTCTTGAAAATGCCATTTGTCATTACATGAAAGATTATGTCATTCCTATAAGAGCATTTTCATCTCATGGCCATAACTTATATCTTTGACTCTGGACATCATCAAGCCATTCTATCTTCTGGATGTATAAAGTGATAATCCTACCAATGGTTTCTAATAGATAGCCACCAAACATATACATCTGCCTCAACACCTGCCTGTTTGAAATCTCCAGTCTTCTCCTTTCTAACATCTGCAGATCATTGCATCTTTTATTCTTTTTCATAATTTTCTGTACAACACGTTACTTATTCGGCTCCAAATTTTATTTTTCACAAAAACATTTCTGGCTGTTACTGAGATTTCCCTAGAAATTATTTCCATTAAAGTCAAGATTTTGCAGGAGCATGGCAAAAGACACAGCACCTTTAAAACATGTTGCCAAGAGAGAAGAACCCCTCCCACTGTTCAAAGAAAAAAAAAAGCGATACAGAAGAGTTGTATCTTTCAAGAATGTTTCACACATGACTGAACTGTTATTAACTTTAATCTGTTATAACAGACACACTGGAGACATTAAAAGAATGGGGTTTTTTATGGTTTTATCCTAATTAAAGCAGAAGTACATTGGATGCAGATGAAATCTTTGTCCTAATACAGAAGGTTCCTACAGTCAACATTGGCCAATTCAAGGAGAAAAAGTAAGCTGCAGATTAAAGAGATCTGGCTAAATTCCGCTAGGGTCATGTGCTGTTTCATTATAACATCAGTGTCTGTACAGTATTAAACAAGACAGATAGAGAAGGCCTCAGCACTGTCAAGCTAGTAAACTAGTTTTTTTTGCCTTCTTGACCTGACTGCACATTAAAGATTATAGCCATGTGACAGCATATCTTGTACAACATATTTTTTACCACCTACAACATATTTTGTACCACCACAGTAAGCTTAAATACAGTAAATACAGAAGTTCATGCTGCTCTCCAGATCTGTTCTATGTAAATCCACAGCCCACTATTTATTTCCTCACTAGATTGTCCATCAGTGTTATATAAGACGGCAAGATGTGGTGTTGCAGCTGTTACTCACAACAGAGCAATTTGGTATCTCCTTGGTGATGGTACTCATCTAATTTCTTTGAGTTCTTTCACCTATGAACTAAACTACTTTTAGATCTTTTTTAATTTAATCTTTTCAGAGCGCTGTCTATTTTTTGCTGCCAATGCAGCTGGTCCAGTGCAGATGTCTCGGCAATCATTCAGCTCTGGAGCAAGGATGATATCCAACCACAAGTAAACGGTGCACTACACTGCTTCTGATGAGCAAGCAGACAGAAATAGATCGATAATGTGACTAAAGGATACAGTTACCATCATAATTTGTAATGTACCTATGCTTACAATTCTCCTGTGAAATAAGAAAGTTATAAACTACTCCCAATTTACATATTGGGAAGTGAAGCCCAAAATCAAAAAGGGACTAGAGTCTAAATCGCATTTCAGGCAGAATTTAACACCTTAATGCTAATAAAGCAATGTATGCAATGTGTTTCATTCTTCACATCTGGTTTTGTCGTATAACTTAGGCAGGCATCTGAGCTGTTGCTAGTGTGGTTGCCCATAAGTACAAGCTTAATAAAGCTGTTTAGTTTGTTGCTGAAAGCCTGTATTGAGTCTCAAAGCAAAGCTTCCTGGTTGTCATCTCCCTAATGGGGCACAACCTGAGAAGCATGACAACCACCCATATTACACGAGGAAGGAATCCTCTTCTGTCTAACAGCCTCAAAATTAATGCACATAGAAAGTTAGATGAGTTACATTTTAGTCCTCTGCCACCCTAAGAGCCTGAATTCATAGCATCTCATATCCTGAAAGTGCCCTTGTCATCATACTTAACTAGTGCTGAGATAATTTTTGAAGTTAGGCCATTAACCAGTCAGAAATGCAAAATTTATATGGGTGGAGAAGGAACACGTGAGAAAGGCTGGAAGGCCATGTCTACTTCTGGAAAGCAGGCAGGGTTTCAGACAGAATTCCTGGGTGTTTCTTACCAATTTCCCATTGGTTCTCCATCTCTATTACGCACTCTGTTGTGAATCCCAATCTAGCTGCCTTTCTCCCAGTTAATACCCAGGAAACTTAGGCAGCTAACTCAGCCTTCTGACTTCTGTTTCTGGATCCATGCACCTAATTGATGATGCAGAGCTCTGTGGCAATACTGAAGTTCTCATGGGAATCTAGCAACACAGATGTTCCTACTCAACTAAAAGATCTCTCTAAGACCCCAATCACTATAAAATGCAATGTCAGACACAAGAAAATTTTAAATAGTAACATTTCAAAGCGGTTCTAGAGTCCCACTTTAGCCAGGACTGGTTGTAAGTTACCTCCCACCCTTCCTTTCAAGGAAGTAATTGAAGAACTAGCTGAGACCTTATATATCTGAAGTCTTTAGCTGCTGCACAACAATACAAATCAAGAAGTGAGAAACCCCAGCATATGAACTCAGCCAAATCATTATGGTCTGGATTTGCCTTTCCTGAATTCTGTGGGAAGAAAGCAGAAAGAAACCTCACTGAAACAGAATCAATTCTTGATGCTCATGTTTGTATGATCAGCTTAGTGCTTAATAGGGTAAAGCAACACAAAAGCAAAAGCTCACAGAAAACAGAGCTTAAAGCGTAGAGTAACACAGACTTGTAGCAGTTCTTGGAGCATAGAAGAGCCTCAATACAAAGCAAGGGCCTGTGAGAGCTCAAGAGACCAGAACAAGCCTCCCAGCTATGCAGCACTCCCCCAGAGGGAGAAATTGCCAACAAAACTCCAGGATGAACCAGTAAGATAAATTCTGAAAAAGCTTTTTAGAAGTGCTTTAACTGAATATTCAAATGTTTTTTTAAGTTAGATTTATTACAGTTTCTTCTATTAAGCCTTGAATAGCTGGACAATGTATTCCTGAAAAGGAGACATAAGCTGACTACGGGATTTAACCTGAATTTAAGATCCTTAGTTTTCAATAAGTCGTCCATGTCAAACCACTCTGAGCAAGCTGGTAAACTAAAAGACACATTGAGATTTTAAATGAATACTTTCTTTATGTAACAGAATTTTGCAGGGCTTAGCAAGATTCACTCTCAGAGCAATGATACATTAAGTCTTGTGTCCAGCAGTGACCAAAGCCCAGAGTTTCACAAAGGGAACACCAATTCTCCAGTTCTTCTTTTTTTCACACAATTTCCTTTTCATTCGACTGAAGTTACATATTTGGCTTAACACTTGCCAGAAAATGAAATTATACAGAATGATACTGCAGCTGAATTTTAAGGCCACCCACATAAGTTGCTCTCATTCTGGATTTTTCCTTGCCCTGCTACCAGTGGCAACAGAGGTGAAAATTTCTATCAATTATTTCACAACAGACAAGGTGACAAATCCATGACATCATCAAGATGCTCAAACTTGCCTTCATCAGAGTCCAGCTCATGCAGACTATTGACCCTTAGGGCAATTTGCTTCAGCTCTAATCCTCTTTAACTTTTCTCCATGAGTTAGAACAGAAGCAATATGTGTTAGTCGTATAGAAAAAAAACAACACAAGAAGCCTTTGCAATCCATTCTACATGACATTTTAAATCAAGTGAAGTTTTGTTTAGAAAATAAACTCCCTTCTCTCCAACACTAGGAGCTGACATTCATCAGCTGATTTAGCTGCATCTTTTAACATATCATTTTAAACTCATCAAGGCAAAAAGCAATACCACATCTTTAGTTTTACTGTAACAGAATTTGATTTTAAGCTGGTATCAATAAACTCACTCATCATGTATTACTGAAAAACTGATACATAAAAATTATTTAGCATTTCTACATACAATATGCACTTGATAGATATACACTACATCCTAGAAGGGCTTCAGTGCAGGTGAAGAAAGGCTCCCTGCACTTGTCTAAATGCCAAGTGCCCCCTTGTGGTTAGCAGCATCTTTATAGGCGAAACCAGACCGAGAGTTGAACTACATGAACCCAGCGTGTCCTGTTCGCACCAGACATTGGCAATGCCCAGGGTAAAGAAATCAACCTGGAGACTTGTTGGAATGTTCAGGCTCTTTCAGTGTAATAGGAGTGGGACACTGCTACCCTAAATCCTTATGTCGATGGTCTCCACAGCATTGCTCATAGAGGTTATCTGCTGACCTGGGGAGAAGGAAGTTAAAATTGAGACCACCACTGCTGTGGTTCAGATTAACAGAACAAGTTGTTGCTGACTTTGAAACATTTCATTTAGTATCTCTCCTGGTAGGCCTGAAAAAGGCTGGAGATTGCTTCCTTATACATTTTCTCTGGAAGAGATCTCAGGGTCCCAACCAATTGCTAAGGAATCCTTGAGAACAGCCAGCTAATAATGCCACTTGACTGCAAGATTTTTCCCTGATCGTTTTCTTTGAAATACAAAGTGTATTCTGCCTCTGGGAATACCACAAAGTGATCTGAGTAAAATAATCTGCTGGTTTGTGCAAGGCCACCAGAAGGAACAACTAATACCAACATGACAAGTAAAGGCAGAAATGCAAATCAAAGAGGCCTCTTGGAGGCATCCAAAATACTTGTCTGAGGTCAGATGAAAGGAGTAGGACAGGGAAGTCTGTGAGAAGGCAAGATACAGTTTAGGGCAGTTAGACCAGACTACAGAACTTTCTCCAAAATACTTACAAGTTTCACAAAAAGACAATACCAGACTTCTTCTTTCCATAGATCTACTGGTGACTTAATCCAGCGAGAGCAACAAGGTTCATCTAACAGTGACCTGCTAGGAGAATTGTCAACATTTCCTATGCCATTATAAAGTGCTGATGTTCCCTATAGGCAGTTATCAACACCTACTGAAATACAAAGTCTACATTGCATGTTTTCATAAACCCAAGATTCCCCTCCTGTCATGTTGCCAGTGCTTTCTCCAGTGTGACACTGCCACACATTCTGCTTACAGTTTAAAACTGACAGAAAAAACACTGCGGTGGTTGTGTGAAGGTCTTAGTTCTGTGGTCACTGCTCTCAGAAAGGCAGCTTTGCAAAGCAAGTATCTGGCCCTTAATGTCAGAATTTCCTCAGCTGTGCTGCTGGACATTCCTGAAAATGGTGATTTATCACAGAAACCTTGGTTCCTTGGCTAATCTTAACTAGAGCGTTGCTAAGGCAATGCTATCAGGAGTGTGCTCTTCTGAACTGAATTTGCAGTATGCTTTTCAGTATTTGCATACTAAAGCCGCTATCTAGGGATTCTTTCTTGCAGAAATGTTGAAAGAGAAAGGAATAATTTTCTTTTTCCTTTTATGGGAAATTATGCTTAACAGAGAGCATGTATTTCACCAAAACTCATTTAATGAAAAATGAGAATGCAGCATGTTTAGGAGAGGCAAGTAAAATTCACATCATGTTATACTTTAGAGAGAAGGCATCCTTCTGTAATTATTTCTGAAGTACTATATGACATTTGTATTATTCATTGGGACATAAAGGAAATTACTGACTAAACAGTTTTCACTGTTGGAACTCCCCTGTGTTTGTCACTGTTTAGGTTATTTTTAATCACCCCTCAGTACACAAAAATTATTTTCTAAAACCTGGCTGTAAAATTTGTGTGTTCAAGGTATGGGTTCTGCATTTACTGTCATGTAACACCTAAATTATTTTTCTGAAATGAGAAAAAGGATTATCTCAAGTCAGTGAAAGGACTTCAGAATGATAATTGTATATTTAAATGGTTTAGGGGTGTTTTTAATAGCAAGACATCATTCACAATACAATTCTAAAGCAAAAATAGTGCAAACCATCTGCAACAATTATTGCAATTTATCAACACAGAAAATCCTCTGTGCTTCCTTGTTCATCACTCCAGAATTTGCATTTGTATTCTTCTCCTTCATTCAGGTTTTTATAGCTTGCTGACTGCCAGGGTCCCTGATGACTAATCTTTTTTTATTTTCCCTGTAGTGCTTGATATTGAGAAAATATTTTATGCTACCTATCTCTAAATGGGATGAATTACTCTACGGACATGTTTTTCTCCTTCTGTTGATTATGGTAGGACCTTAAATGACTAGCAGAGTGAGATAAACCTCTTTAGCATCTTTGAGATACCTTCTCTGTTAAATACAGCTGAGATTCCTTAGGAAGTTAAGAATTATTAAAGGTCCTTCTAATAACTCTAACTGCATAAGTCTAACTTCCTTGTGAACATAGGTTAAAAAGACTTGCAAATACTATTTAATTTTCTAAATATGTTGCTCAAAACAAAATCTACTGTCTACAGTTGCCATTATAGAAATTGTATCATCTTGCTGGAAGAATAATTATGCTATCTTTCCACAGAACTTCATATGGAACTGCAAGTTGAAAGCTGAATATCATAGTGTACTTCTGATTTAACACACACACACGATTTTATATATATCCACTCTCAGCATTTTTACTTTGAGCAAACGTAGATAGATGACTGGCTGCAAAGCTATTTGCTTTTTCTCACCCACTCACCACATCTGCTCTTTATTCTCATCTGTGGAAAAGCTAAATATTCCCCCCTATTTCCATGAACAACTCTCAAAAACATAAAAAGGATTTGGATAAACCTATATGCTTAAACACCACAAAATAATCTGTGTATTTTTTTACCAATGTTTTATCTCCTAGAATTTAGAAGAAAAAAAACCCCACAGCTCTGCATTCTCCAAGAGTATCTGTAAAAATACACTGACTCTTCTGATAGCTTCAGTGAAAAAAAACAGCAAAGCCCACAAAATACATCTACTTTCTTCCCCTCTTTCCATCTCCCAAAAATCAAAACAAGGAAAAATGAAACATTTCACTAAATCCCTAAGCACTTTTTTCCCCCCTCTGGCTAGCAAACAGAAGAACTAGGTGTCACTGAGTAAGTCTAGGACTCTCCAAACTGTCTTCTAGACTCCTTCTGGCAGTATGAATCTTTCAGCTGTGCTGACATTCTTTCCTTTATGGGAACAGTAATCAAACCTCTCAGAACCATAGCTCATAGGTGAGGAGGCAAAGCAGTATTTAGTAGGGATTAGAAAAACTGGATTGGTGCAGTCCAGCTGCTGGTAAAGGAGATTATCTCACTGATAATGACTCTTCAAGTGCTTGGCAAGGTGTAATTGGATTGGTTAAGAGAGTACTAGCAACTGGACAGAAATAAACACCTCTGATACTATAAGCATGCATGTCAGTCTGTGATTTACGGGCTGACAGGAATAATATTGTCTGAAGCAGACTCTACTGTAAATTTTCTAGATCAGTGTTCTGTCTTCAAGACTTTTCTTCAAACATAATCCCAATTGTATGTTCAAATCAACTCCATGAAACAGGGAAGTGGGATAGGAAAGATTTTGTTCTCTTTTTAATTAGCTGTTTAAAAAAAAATACCCTGCCAACCTAGAAAACACCATGGTCTTTACGACAGTATTAAAACTGGCAAGAATGTTTACTATCTGAAAACCATGGATCAGATCCAAAAGAGCAGTTAATAATTCACACCCTGTTTACAACAAATAATCATTTCCACTAATAGGTCATGAAATATGAGTGTATTAAGGGATAAAATTTAAAAAAAGAAAACAGATACTTTCTTTGGTGTTCCAAAAATTTACTGTACAATAAGGAATTTTCCTGTAACCATATTATGCAAAATGTTACAGCAACTATTAATCTATGTTATCACAGCTGATACAAAACTGGGAGTAGTGACTGATACACCAGAAGATTGTGTTGTCGTTCAGGGCGGCCTCGATAAACTGGTAAAATAGGCAGAAAGGAATCACATGAAGTTCAGTTCAACAGGGGGAAATGCAAAGTCCTGCCCCTGGGGAGAAATAACAACCCCAGGCACCAGTGGGGGGCCGACTGGCTAGGGAGCAGCTTGGCAGAGAATGACCTTGGGGTCCTGGTGGACAAGATGACCACAAGCCAGCAATGCACTCTTGTTGCAAAAAAGGCCAATGGCTGCCTGGGCTCCATTAGCAAGAACACTGCCAGCAGATTGAGGGAGGTGATCCATCACTTCTCCTTAGCACTGGTGAGGCATAATCAAAGTGCTGGATCCAGTTCTGGACTCCCCAGTACAAGAAAGATACAGACTTCCTGGAGCCAGTCCAGCGCAGGGATATGAAGATGATTAAGAGACTGGAGCATGTGACAGATGAGGAGAGGCTGAGAAAGCTGGGAGTGTTCAGCCTGCAGAAGAAAAGGCCCAGGGGGATCTCGGCAATGCATATAAATACGTGATGGGAGGGAATGAAGAAGAGGAAGCCAGGCACCACTCAGTGGTGCCCAGTGACAGGACAAGAGGCATTGGGCACAAACTGAAACATGCGAAATTCCATCTGATCAGAAGAAAGCACTTTTTTTTACTGTGAGAGTGGCCAAACACTAAATAATCCCATGATTTTGTGATCAAGGTTTAACATTTTTCCATTTAATCATAGAACTCAGCTACTCCATCTCATACGCCTTACTGCACATTCAATCACCTTCACTCAGTTAAAAATTTCACTACATAATTCTTCCCAACATTCAGGTCTTACTTAACGATTTTACTCTATAAATTTATAAGCAACTTCATATCTGAAACAATAAAAAAGTAAGCAGGACTGATTGTTTTGGTTTCTATACCAGGCTGCTGTTATTTTTTGTCATGAAAAAACAAAGATTATACAAGTTCTTCAATTACACTGCAATTTGTTGTTAACCAACCAAATGCCATAGTACTCACCACAGGCATTTGATCAAAGGTGCGAACAATGGACAATTTATCTACAAATAAGCAGAAAATTTGACCCATTGATATCATTTCAACATATAATCACTAATTCTATTGAAAAACAGTTATGAATACCCATTTCCACCTGCTGGATTTCCACGAATAAGCTCCATCCTGCCTTGAAGAACATTAATTTGCCTTTCCAGCTGTTTGTTCAATTCTACTTGTGTCTCATATCTGGTTTTCCATTCATCACCTTAAAAACAAATACAGGGTTATTCTATTCCCCAGATTATTTCATGCCATTTCAAGTAAAAGTTAGCATTTTCTCAATGCTAAGCTGTTCCCACTTTCTTCTGGAGACTGAGAAAGTCTTCAGTTAGCAATCCTCATAATGAGGACCTTTGCATACAAAAAAGTTTGAAAATATAAATCAAGGGAATTTTTCACTGAGCTTACTGTGGCCAGAATATTAGCCAACTCTATGAATTCATGTTATCTATAGTTCCATCAATAATTTACCAAAAAAGCTAACATGGCAGCACGTAGCATTCCTTAATTTCACATTTCCAGCATCATAAATTTCTAAATAAAAGTTTGTATCTCTGTAGGGCCTACCCAAAAGAATTAATTTTCTGTGTTTCCTAATCAATTAGCAAGACTGTTGTAATTCACTTACCTTCATCTTCAACACTGCTAAGTCTTTTCTCCAGTTCTGTTACAGTGGTTCTCAGTTCAAGTATTGAGTTTTCAAGCATTTGCCTGTGGTATTTAGAGAAGTCAATAAATTGGCTATTGCATTAATCCTATTATTAAAATGAAAAAGAATAAATTGAATATATTTTCAAATGAAGCATTTATTGGTCTTTCCATGTAATTACACCATCTTGCCCATGTCTTTTTAAAGTATTTTTCTTTATGGATACTACAGTGCCTTAAAAACAAATGAAGCATTTCTAGTTTGTGAATAAAATTACCTCCATAAAAAAACAAGACCAACTTTTCCTAAAATTTAATAACTGTGTAACAGATCATCAGAATTAAACAAATGTAGAGAAGACACTGGCCTTAATTTTTAATTCAAAAGAAGATATCCAAGGAATATGTTTTCTGAAAAAAGAATATGCCTGAGAGATGTGCTATTTGAAATTCTGAATTAATTCTTCATTTTGACTCACTGCTCAATGATTAATAATCATCTTCTAAATTGTACCCATAACAAAACCAACCAAAGCATACCATGTATTATGATTATCAGAAAAGAAAGCCAGTGATTAAAGATGAGCGTTACGAAAAAAAAAAAAATGGGCACTAAAGCCACCATTTTTTTTCAGTACCTTAAAGTTAATCTTGTGGGAAAATATATTTTTGCCCATTGATTACCTCTGTATACTGGTCAGGCAGCCAGACAGCTGACAAGTACCACAGAAACTGGGCTCTTTCTGCCTTGGAAGGTATGACCAGAAGCAGAAGCTAGCAGAGGACTTTGATGAGAGCACAACCCAGCTGCATGAACCAGACAACTTGCTGAATGACTCTCATCCTTGTAAGTGGTAAGCTGACAGTTTAGTGTGCTACAATGAATCTTATGATCTTGACCATGCCAAGAGGAAATTACTGTTAACTAAATTATTGATCATATTTGTGCCAAGAGCCCGGTTCTTTTCAGAGATGTCTATGGAGAAATGTTCCTGCCTGTGAGATCTCAGGAAGTCAGCCCACATCAGCATAGGTGCAAGCAAAACACAGTACAACACAGTGCAAGCACAGTTTGTGGTTTTGTCCTTTACAGTTAAGTCTGAAAGGCCAAGATTTCAAAAAAAACCAATGGTTCTTGGGTGCCTCCACTTTTCAGTGCCCAAATTGAGATATTTAAAAAGAACTGACAACACAACTCTGCAAATAAGGCCCTTTGGAAAATGCTTTACAGTACCAATATGACAATAGATATCTTTTAAATCTTAGGCTAGTTCATTAAAACATGCAAGAGAGAAAATTATTGTGCTGTCCTGTTGTCTGGGTTTTTTTTTAAAGGGGACCTTCCATGTCAACATGAATCTTCTCTTTCTGAGCATGTTCATAATGAGGAGTGTCCTTCAAGAGATAGTTAATTAGCCCACGAGAAATCAAAACTCTGATGATAGAACTGATTACTGAGAAATGGTATCACTTGTTGCACTCCTGATGTTCACATTCAATTGGTGACATTTATTTTCCATAGCTTGAAACATCAGATTTCAACTGCAAGCTGCAGAAGCAAACCAACCAATCTTAAGAAACAGAAGAGGTATGCCTGGAATAAGGAGGGCTGAAGAGCTGAAATAGCAAAGAAATGTAAAGAAGAGTAATTTAAGGTAATTCAAGTAAGTTTTCAGTGCAAGAAACACACTGGAGCACAGTAAGACAGATATCTTGAACGGCAGGGGAGAGCTGGGTCTTCCAACGCTTTTTGTCCCTACGAATGTTAAATTAGAGAGGGGGGGCATAGGAAAGAAATCATGAACGTACTGGTAACTTGCTGGAGACAAAAAGGACGTGTTGAAAGCCTCAGCAAAAGATAGGCATGAAACACGTGAGTCAAAGCTTAGATGCAAGAAAGGAAACCTGATTGCTGCTGCCTGTTTGCTCCCACTCCAAATGAAAGAAGCAGATGGCTAGGAAGAAGACAAAATCTTACTACGTTGCTGGTGTCATTCCAATACAAATAGATAAGGTTTCTGTAAAGTAGATTTCTATCAACCTCTCAGTGCTTGGAAAAGAAAATTATGATGACAGTGAGTGCTAAAATGGGGTTTTTGGAAGGAAATAACACTGAAAATTAGACACAGTCAAAGGTGTAACTAGAGCTGGGCTGCATCAAAATGAAATTGTTTTCCTTTTCAAAGAAACCCTATACTTGGTGCTTAGATGGATGCGGAGGGATAACACAGGAAGAATGAGTTCTTTAAATCCAGTGTTTTCAGGTTTTAATTTATGTTACCATTCCTAGACTATACAACATTTCTTACATTAGATTTTATTATTCTTTCTGCACCATTAGCAAAACTGCCAGCCAACTTCCAATTATATTTTGTCCTGATGAAAATGTGTACAGAAATGATAAATTGTCAGGTGTCAGACTGTAATTGCTACCCTGACAGAGAGTCTTATTTTCATTTGGCAACTGAAAACAGTTTTTTTAAAAATCTAATTATTATTAAACATTTAATACTCCAATAGCACCCAGAAAGTAGCCAGGGTGGAACCTCTCTATTTTAGTCAGTGTATATGCAGTAAATTACAGTCCCTGCCCTGATAGAGAAGGGATGTAGCAATAAATCACTTTGGCTAACTTGGTAAATACTTCAGCTTCTTAATGTATTGGAGTATTTTGCATTTCTGGAGTTACATCTAATTGTGATAGGAAGTGATGGTCACGCCATGTATCTGTTGCTGTGAATTTAATGCAGCTGTGTATAGGTGCCTGACCAGAGCCTTGGTCTGTACTTAGAGAGATTGTGGCGTGACTTAACCTGCAACCTCACAGGGTTAAACATAATCAAGACACATTCAAGGCCTATGAATCTCTGCCATGTCAATGGACAATTTATAGTCATCACAAAAGAAAGCCCAAAAATTCTGGAAGCTCACGTTTAAGTCATCAGGGGAACTTAACTACATCCTTGCATACTAAGCATAACAAGAAAGCTCTTGTGAAGGAAAAAAAAGCACAGTTCAGATAAGAAGGTTGTGATTGAAATGACAAAAGAAAAAAATTGCTAAGTATGCCTTGGCGGGCAAGGCATGCACCATGTACTTACAATGGTGGAAGCAACCACCGGATGGCTGGAAACATATCCGATGCCCCATGCCACTGCCTGGAACACTATCCTGAGCCTTGAAAAGCAAGTCTTAAGGTGACATGGTACCCCAGAACGAATTGAGTCAGACAATGAGACTCATTTCTGAAACAACCTCATAGACACCTGGGCCAAAGAGCATGGCATTGAGTGGACATATTGCATCCCCTGTTGTGCACCAGCCTCGAGGAAAATGGAATGATACAATGGACTGCTGAAGACTACACTGAGAGCAATGAGGGGTGGAACCTTCAAACATTGGGATACACATTTAGCAAAAGCCACCGTGTGAGTGAACACTAGATCTGCCAATTGGGCTGGCCCTGCCCAATCAAAACTTCCACGTACTGTAGAAGGGGATAAAGTCCCTGTAGTACACATAAAATATATGTTGAGGAAGACAGTCTGGGTTATTCCTGCCTCAGGCAAAGGCAAATGCATTCATGGGATGGCTTTTGCTCAAGGACCTGGGTGCACTTGGTGGGTGATGCGGGAGGATGGGGAAGTCTGATGTGTGCCTCAAGGGGATTTGATTTTGGGTGAGAAAAGACACTGAATTAAATGGTATGATGCTAATTGCTATATAACACTATATATCATCACTTCTGTGGTGGCTGCATGCCATATCAAGGGTATTACAGTAAAATCACCCAGATTAATGAAGAATTACAGTAAAATCACCCAGATTAATGAAGAATTAACTTTGATGCAACAAGCAAAGTGCAGTGATGATAGAACAAGACAAGCGCAGCAGTGATGGAACCAGAACCGGCTTCAGCATGCAACACCACACACCATCTTTCCTGCTCTGAAAGACTGTTATGACAGATGGAGCCCAAAGTCATGAACTAAATGAACTCAATGGACATTTATAGGGATGGCCCATCAACTAAGGGAATGATATCTGTGTGTGTATATATCAAGAGACAGGAAAAGTGGTGGTGGATGTATTGGAAGTGTGGGACCCAGGCATGATGTAAATGGTATAGAATAAGGGGTGGATATTGTCCTGGTTTTGGATGGAATGGAGTTAATTTTCTTCTTAGCACCTGGTACAGTGCTGTGTTTTGGATTTAGAATGAGAATAATGTTGATAACACACTGATGTTTTAGTTGTTGTTAAGTAGTGCATATCCTAAGTCAAGGATTTTTCAATTTCCCATGCTCTGCCAGCAAGGAGATGTACAAGAATCTGGGAAGGAGCATGGCCAGGACAGCTGACCCAAACTAGCCAAAGGGATATTCCATACCATAGGATGTCATGCTCAATACATAAACCGGGGAGAGTTGGCTGGGAGGAGCTGATCGCTGCTTGGGGATTGTCTGGGCATTGGTCAGTGGGTGGTGAGAAACTGCATTGTGCATCACTTCTCTTTCTTGGGTTTAATTTCTCTCTTTTTTTGTAATCTTCCTTTTCATTACTATTATTATTATAATAATATTTGATTTCAATTATTAAACTGTACTTATCTCAATCCACGAATTTTACTTTTTCTGACTCTCCTCCCCATCCTACCAGAGCGGTAAGGAGTGACCGAGTGGCTGCGTGGTGCTTAGTTGCCAGCTGGGGTTAAACCACGACACTTTTTAAGACAGTGTACAGCTGTTATTTCACTTGAAAGTGACAGCCATTTAGGATGAAAGCCATTTTCCTGCACATTTTGCTATCCATATCTGGATATGTGGTACATGTATCAGGCAAAAGGCTGCTTGAAGCCGTTTTCTATAGTGGAGAGAGAAACCAGTGAAACATTACAGAAGAAGCTCAAGGCAAATCATTAGTTATACGGCATCAGCTCTATAACATGGCAGATCTTTACTGATTCCTGTAGAAGACAAAATATATAGATGCCTTTAGAACCTATGAACAAAGCAGAAACAATACTGCGCAGTGCGAAAGGCACCACAGGGAAGAGCATAAACAGTACTGAAAGACTTTTGAGACTTGCAGTCAGCAGTATGTGAGGAAAATGCTGCAGCTTTCCTTGCTGGGAAAGCCACAGAAGCTGAAATCTCATAAGCTGAATTAACACAAAACTCCATCAACATAGCTGACATGCATAAATATATGGCTTTAAGACCTCTTTGGCTATTAAGAAGTATACTGCAGTATTACATGCCTTCTCTCTCTCTCAGAAACATTTGCTATGACATTTCCTAATCAAAACCTGTACTGAATCTTGATTACAGTAATTTGGAGTCACAGTTAAGCTGACTTTCATTAAAGCTTTTGAAAGATTTCACAGTACTACATCCACAATCATTGAGAATCAGCAGGTACTTTAGCTACAGACCCCTTATGGACATGGATGATTCAATCTACCCTTCAAAGTAAAAACCTCTTCATGAGTGTTAAATGAGAGTGGTAGGTGGGCTGTTAGCAAACTGCCCTACTGGCACAATAACCAAATAAGTAAAGTAAAAAGACAAGGGTGAGATGGCTGTGAAGGAATGCAGCCATCTATCTGCAAGCCAGTCATCCTCAACTTGCTTTATACCCAATGGAGAGAAACAGGCACCTCCCAGGGTGTGAGTCATCTCAGGCTAGAACAGCCAGCCAAAGTAGGTCAGATGAGTCACACCTTCAAAGAGCCCTTCTGTATTCATTGACTACACATGCCACTGATTTACATGTAGATGTCTAACGAGCCTGGTCATTATCAGTTAGGTTGAATAAATAACTTCTGTGAAATCGACAATAATGGTATAGTCTATTTGTACAGACAAGATACACACGGGAAACAGGTGCAGAATTCACCTGGAGCTGCAAGTCTTTTACTGTCATGCCATCAAAATAAAGGTTTTCATTAAATATATATTTTCCTTTCATCATCAAATAAGTCACCACTTCACAATGTGTGCTGGGCTTTGGGCCCAGACTTGCATAAGATTCTCAGGGCTATTAGCAAGAACTTAAGGTGCACAAAGAATCTAGGTTTTTACTAATTAAAAAAAAAAATCGGGGCAGTGAAACAAAGCAACTAACATTCTGCTTTTTACCTGAATACCTGTAATACCAGGACTGTGTGCTAGGTAAAAGAATTGGTGTATGCAGAGGATAATTGATATATTACACTGACACGCTACTGTTCAAGAGACTTAGTAACTTTTACTTACACATTGGTGCAAGCTCCTTTTTATGCCATTCTGAACACAGAAGCTGCCTATTTTGTCTCTGTTAATTTTGGCTTCCCCCTTTCCATTAGTGAATAAACATTTTATAAAGTCTACAATTGCAGGACTAGTTTGAAGAGAATCTGCAGCCCAGACACAGAAAGAAACACTGTTCAGGGGAAAAATCAGTATGGAATACAATGTTTAAAAATAGTATGGAAATGTAATTATTAAGGGTTCAACTTAAGGCAGCACAGGAGCTTCTGACATTTTCTAACTTTTAATTTATTAACATTCAAAAGGCAATCATATTCTTTAACACAGGGAAAAATGTGTAACTTCCTAAGCAAATTGGGAAAAAACCCCTACCTAGAATCCCACCACTGCACGAGCATCAACAATCATCAGAGCACTGAAACATTTGCTGCTTAAGCAAGGGGACTAACTGATAGCGCTAACAAGTTCTCATGTTTTCTGCAAACTGCTCTAGAGATAATGTACCTTCCCTGTAGGTTTCTGTTATTTACTGATAGCAGAGTAAGAGCGAAATCCAGCTTTCCAGTTTTATTCAACATCGTGGAAAGGTGTGTTTAAAGAGCACCTCATTATCCATTTGATTCTTCCCACAAACAGTCACACACCCACGTAAGGTCTTTTCTGTTCTTACCCCATCGTGGCTTCCAGTCCCTGTGTACTGGTTTTGGCCCAGTGGTTTTGGCTCAGTTACTTTTCTTCACAGCAGCTCATATGGTGCTGTTCTGGATTTGTAATGAAAACAGTGTTGATAATACACTGATGTTTAGCTATTGCTGAGCAGTGCTTATACAGTAGAAAGGCCTTTTCTGCTTCCCACACTGCCCTGCCAGCAAGCAGGCTCGGGATGCACAAGTTGGGAGGGGACACGGCTGACCCCAACTGCCCAAAGGGATATTCCATACCATGGAATGTCATCTTCAGAAATAAAAACTGGGAGGGTGAGGTTTGCTGGGGCTGCCTTGCTTGGGGATTGGCACTGGTCAGCTGATGGTGAAAAACTTGGGTTTCTTGCATTCCTTGCTTTTCTTGGGGTTTTGTGTTTCCTTTTTTTCTTTTTACTGCCTGAACTGTCTTTGTTTCAACCCACAGATTTTCTCACTTTTAACCTTCTGATTCTCTCCCCCATCCCACTGGGAAGGGAGTATGTGAGTGGCTCTGTAGTCTTTAGTGGCTTACTGCAGTTAAACCTCGACACCCTGTCCTATCTTCCTTGCCTGTTCAGAAAATTATTTATCCCACCTCTTCAGGCTCGTTGTGCCAGTCCCAGCCCTTCGGCCAGCTGTTCCTACTGCCCACCGCGCCCTCTGCCCCACGCCACCTCACCAATCCCAACCGAGCTCCCGGCACAGCCGAGCCGAGCTGTGGGATCTCCCGGGCACCCACGGCCTCCCCGGCCGCTCCCCACCCACCGCATCAGCCGCAGCACCCGCCCAAGGCCACAGCCGCCATTTTGCCGCAGGGAGGCGGCAGGAGCCCCGGGCAGGGCAGTCCTGCGGCACGGCTGCCCGGAGCCGCCGGCCGCTGCGGTGCCCGGCCGCAGCCCCGTCCCCCGCCGGGCACTCACTTCTTCCGCCTCTCCCGCCCCAGCTCCAGCCCCAGGCGGTCGGGATCCGCCGCCCGGCGGCCGCCGTCTTCCCCCATGGCGCCGCCGGCCCCCGCCCCGCGCGCAGCCCCGGCGCCGGTGGCCGTTGCGCGGGGTAACGGGCGCCCGGCGGAGGCCTGAGGGAGCGGCGCGGCCCGGCCGCCCTCCCGCGGCGGCGGTGTGGCCAGAGGCGGGCGGTGGTCCCGGGCCGCGGCCCGGTCACCTCTCGGGGCGGGTGACCCCAGTGTCCGTAGCCGCCGTGGCACTCCCGCTGCTCGGGGCAGGCGGGGGCCGGCGCAAACGCCCGCCTGGCAACCGGCATCACCTTGTCCTCCTGTGGCCGTTGCCGTTCAACCTGCCCGCGTTTGTAGCAGCTCTCGTCCGTCGCTGTTAACTGCCTCTCGTTCGATGGGTTTTTCCTTCCCTCTGTCCAGGGAAATCCCCACCATGTGGCTGGAGCAGCACCAGAAATTAATGGGACAAACAATACAGTTTTGGCCCAATTAAAGAGTTTCGACCGTGTAGGATGAACTGTTGCTGTGCCAAGTTTTTCATGACCTGGGAAACACAAATATGTGCAGATTTTTTTTTAAACACTGCTTTTGGATGGAAAGTAGCACGGTTTTAAATAAATGCTTTGACCCACATGCGAAGGCAGGCACAGCACTGCGAGGCCTGGTCTTAAAAGAGTGCCTAGCCTGTATTTTATCACCCTTGATAATTGTGATCTGTGCTGTGCATAAACTAGTTTGCAAGAACCTAACTTGAGACAGGACAGAAGAGTTTAGAATAATGGATCTTAATCATCACTGATCAAGTCAATGGAGTCAATTAGTCAATCTAAACTAATATTTTAATTGTCTTGCAATGGTCTGGATTCATGCTTTGAAATTGCATTTTTCAAACAAGGGATTTCATCTGGGTTCATGGCTTTCTCAAGGTAAAGCTTTATGGGGTGGATTGCATTAATCTAACAGCTTAATGCCACAAGAGTGGCATTGCTGTCAGGTTCTCCCTGTTACCTTCTCTGTCTGCTTCAGTGCCAGCTCTGACATTCAGGTAACTCCCCAACAAGCCAGTACAGCTCATGAAACCTAGAAAACTTACATCAGGAAAAATGTTTAATGTTTGCAGTTTCTGTTGATGAGTGAGCTGACATGGTTCACCAGCTGCTCAGAAAAGCACCAGAGTTGATAAGAGGGACAAACTGGGAAGGATTAGTGTGCTCTTAGATCAACTCACGATTTCATGGGCCCTAGTGCTCACTAGAGGAACTAGCAGTTCACTTTCTCAGGAAGGAGATAGACTGTAATTTTGCTTTACTGGTATACTGTGAAAAAACAAAGGGTGTAGTTTCTCAGTTCAAGGAATTCCACTGCATGAGTAGCAAGCCAAATGCAATAGCCCTACAGCTTGTTGGGTAACAGAGGCATTGCTTTCAAAGATTAAAACAGGAGTTATGTATTAGCATTACTTTAACATAGCATAAATCAGCATTGCCATCCAAAAGTCAGTCCTGAAATCTTGTGAATTTTAGTCCTAAAGTGGTAGTGTGTGACACTGAATGGGCCAGTCCAACACCTTACTGATACTGCAACAGCAGGGTCACTGATCCGGCAGGATCTAGTGTCTGGGGGTAAAACAGAAGGATGGAGAGTGAGAAGCTTGATCATAAGAAGTCGTCATTTTAATTTTGTTTGGTGATACATATTAGAGCAGGAGGTGATTTTTGACAGTCTCAAGTTATAACTGATTCTATCATCTAATCAGTGAATTACCACTTGAGGTGTGGTTCGAATTAAAAATTATCTGAAATACTTTAATCAAGAAGCAACTTTAGAAGAGTGCTGCAGTGTAACTGCATTTAAATTTAGCTGCTCATTTTGCCTTCAGGATTTACTGAATGCTACCTTTTTATGATACATATTGAAAACACATTCCATACCAAACCAATAATTTAAGTAATGACTTGGAGCTAGGTTAGCATTCATAACTGAGTGTGCTGAATCTTAACAGCAAAGGTGTTAATCAGTAACCATTTTTCTTGTTACTAGTTTTTGTGAAGAACTGCTTCAAGATTAATTTAACCAGCCTTCCGAATAGTTCTCAACTGGAGGGCACATTTAGAGAACTTAGAAAGATCCCTGGAATCACAAGGAAGTCTGAGAACAGAATGCACAGAGTAACTGAGGGCTGTATCCCGGCCACAGTGTACTCTGCCCCAGGAGACTTTTCTTTGACCTCCTCTCCAGGATACTTTCAGGTCCCAGCCTCAACTCCGGGATTACTAGGTAAACTAAGTAGGTAAGCTCTCAGGAACTAGGTCACAGTGCATATAAGGATGAGCCCAGGCCACACGGGTTGGGTTGGCACAGGACAGCTGGTATAACTGCGTGCTTTGCCACATGGTTTGGGAACTGGAGTGGGAGAAGAGTGAAAGTGTTTTGTGGACTGAGGTCTTGTGTGAGTGTGTAAAACTTCAAAACATCACTATTTTTAACAATCACAGCAGTAACATAGCTACACTTGCAATACATGAGATTTTTCCTCCATTTCTTTATACCAAATAAATCAGTTAAAATTAGATATATGGATACCTATAAAGGTACTTTCATTGTTATAAGGCTTTTAATGTTATTTTTGAGATGGAAATTTTTAGTAAGAAAACTTAGGAAACTTGATCACAACACAATGTGGTTTGAAAACAGAATTTTATACTTAAATACGTATCTTTGGATTATGTGAATTCAATAAACAGTTGCTTAAAAGCAAGGTAGACCTGTTGCTGAAGACAAACATTTGGATTATGACATAAATTAATTTTTACAAAGTAGTTATTTCTGTGGCACCAGTAACTAGGGTATGATGACTGGCTGTGTGTACAAGGGGAAACTGGTGGATGTTGTGTATTTTGACTTTACCAAGGATTTTGATGTAGTGTCCCATAGTACCTTTATAGCCGAATTGGTGAGTTATTGATTGGGTAACTGAGAAATAAAGTTGCTGGAAAATTGGCTGGGCCATCAGGCTTAAAGTGTGGCGATCCGCAGTATGACTGCTTGACTCTGGGCTCAATACCTGAGCTGATACTCTTAATTCTTTATTAACATCCTGACAGACTGAGCGCACTCTCAGCAAGTTTGCTGATGATGCTGAATTGTGGGGGAGCGGTCACTATGCAGGAGGGCGGGGTTGCCATTCAGAGTGGGGTATACAGCCTGGAGAAACAGGCTGCTGAAAGGAACCTAATGAAATTCAACAAAAAGCAAATGAGTCCGGCATTTGGGGTGGGAAAAGCCCATGGATAAGTACAGGCTGGGGGTAGTAACTAGAATGCAACTTTACAGGAAAAGGCACAGGGGTCCCCAGTGAACAAGCTGACCACGAGCCACAATGCACCCTGCAGCAAACAAGGCCAACAGCCTCCTGGGCTGCGTTAGCAAGAGCATAGCCAGGAGGTTGAAGGAGGTGGTTCTTCCACTCCATTCAGCTCCCGTGGGACCACATGCTGGAGTGCTGCAGCTTTGGGCTCCCACACAAATCCTAAGGGCTGCCTTAGGTCAGGGGCTGGCACACGTGGCCTATGTTCAGTGTGGAAAAGAGAAGGCATAAGGAGATAGTGCTGTCAACAGCTACATAAGAGGAGGGTGTAGAGGAGACAGAGAAGCCAGAGTTTTCACCAGTATGCACTACGGAAGGATAAGCAGCAATGCACCCGAGTGCATATAAAAATTTTTGGCCCAGTATAAGGGAGAAATATTTAACTTTACCAGACTTAAACTTGGCAAAGGTTGCCCAGAGAGACTGTAATCTCCATCCTTGCAGATAATCAAAACATGAGCAGAATTAGTGCAGAGCACTGTGCTCCAGCTGGACCTGTTTTGAGAAGGAGGGTGGGATACAGACCTCTGTAGTCTGGGACCTCTGGAGGTCCCTTCCAACCTACACCATTCTGTAGTGAGCTGGTGTCCTGGTTTCAGCTGGGTTAGAGTTAATTTTCTTCCTAGTAGCTGGTATAGTGCTGTGTTTTGGATTTAGGATGAGCATCACGTTCACAACACACCAATGTTTTAGCTGTTGCTGAGCAGTGCTTACACTAAGTCAAGGACTTTTCAGCTTCTCGTGCTGCCCTGCCAATGAGGCTGCTGGGGGCACAAGAACTTGGGAGGGGACACAGCAAGGACAGCTGACCCCACCTGACCAAAGGGATATTCCAGACCATATGACATAGTGCTCAGCGTATCAACTGGGTGGAAACCTGCTCAGGCACTGGCTGGGCATCGGTCCATTGGTGGTGAGCAATTGTTTTTCATTTGCATCACTTGTTTTTCTTGGGTTTTATTTCTCTCTTTTTGTTATTTTCCTTTTCATTAAATTTATTATTTTATTTCAATTATTAAACTGTTCTTATCTCAACGCATGAGTTTTCTTACTTTTACCCTTCCCATTTACTCCCCCATCTCACCAGGAGGGGAGCAAGCGAGCATGGGGCTTAGTTGCTGACTAGGGTTAAACCACGTCAGCTGGTCAGCATGTTTTAGTGGAAGGTAGTTTTACTGGAAGGTAGTTTTACCAATTCTTTTTAAAGGATTACAGATTTAGTTTGTCAGGGAATATTAAGAAATAGGCTATCCCAAGGTGTTTTTAAATCAGCATTAAACAAACTAACCAACCCTTGGAATCTAGAGAAATCCATTCAAATGCAGGGTTTTAGACTTGAGGCAACAGTGGTTTATACCTACAGAATGATGAAGATGCCAGAGACAGCAGTAGTTTAGAATGACTTGGAGGTCATTAAGAGTAACCTTCTCAAGACAGGATTTGAGACCAATATCCTAGAAGAAAAGACTCTGAATAAATTAATTTAGAAATAGCAATGCATTAGGAAATTGGGTAGCAGTTCACTTGGTAAACAGCATTAGGAAGACTTACTTTTAGGACTGCCATACATCAGATGTTCAGTGTTCAAAGAAGAAACAAACCCCAGCTGGGAGTAGAAAACAAACCTAAGATATGAGGCTTAGGGAGCTTAGTGTGTATAGTGTGTAAAAGGGAGAGCCGAGATAAGGCAGTAAGTGTGTGAAGGCTGTTGTATATGGTGGAGGAAGTGGGGAGAAGCCTATGGATTTGCTGACCTGGGCCCAAGTAGTGACAGCTGTAGCAGGGTAAGTTCAACAGCATAATACTTTCAGCAGTGAGAATTAACTGAACTTTAGAACAATGTAAAAGGGTGTATCATAGTGAAAACTGTAAAATGGGGTAGTATTATTTAAAAAAAAAAAAGCTTTAATCTACTTTGAGACAAATTTGAGAGTCCATGTGAAGAGAACAGCAGGTTGAACAGGACAACAATGCTTGCCTGATACTGAGGGCATTTAAGTCTTTTTTTCCTCAGTATGCTACAACTTGGTCTCTTGAGGACAGTAACACTTTGATCTTAACTGTTGTTTTAATAGAACTTACTGTTCTGATGGTTTATAGATGAAACTAAAGGGCATGAGTTATATGCAAAACCAAAATGGGAGGGAGAAGGAAGATACAAATGCATACATCCTGATTGTAAATGCAGTTCATAACAAAAATGCTTCTGCTACTGTGAAATAGCCTTGAACTGGTTACACTTGCTGGCAAGTGACAGACTGTAGTAACAGAAATTGTTGTAGTGTACTTTTCATGGACCTTTTTAGTCTGAAATATTTTAAACTCTAATTGATGAGCTTGTTTCTAGTAGACATACCTCAATACTGTTCTTTTATTACTTCAGAAGTCTGAGTCTTTCCACTCACTGATCCATACAGTAGCTTCACATCATAAAAAGGCCAAGCACAGATTAACCAACTTTAATTTCATCTTTATTTCCACAAATCAAAGGTACATTTTAAGTGGTTAGACCCTTTGTTTCACATTTCTCAGCCTAAGTACACACCTACAGTAGCTACCACAAAATGTGCACCTATTACCATTCTAATAGACATTAGTTGTTACTGTATTTTTTCAATATGATGCAAATATCATTTGCTAACAACCATTTATAGTTATGTTCTCCATTTACATGAAATGGAGATAAGTTGTAAATTGATGGTGTTCTGTTTGCTGCAGGTCCAGCCAATATTACAATGTGTAGCAGCTTTAAAACTCAATACCGAACTGTTAAAGTAGCAGTGTAAAAGCATCTCAAGGGTTCTACGTATGGAGTTATTTCACACTGCACTAGGAACAGGATGAAAAACCTACACAGTAGTGTCTATTCTATTCCACACACATCTCTTCATTAGAAGGGCTTGTCTTCATACTCTCTAAAAACCTACCTTGTGCAACTATGAATTTAATGGAATAAAGATGCTGACTGTTAGAACTACTTGTTGAAGCAAATACATAATGTCTTCCATTAGGAGGCCATGATATATACTGTGAATCTTTCTGGATTGGCCAAAAAGTACAGAATGCATAGAAGTTCCTAGTGTCCTCTATAGAAACTTTTTACAGAAAAATACTTTAATTTATGAAAAAAACATACTTATCCTCTCTTAATAAAAATCTCAGTTTCAAAGAAAATTTGTATATTCCTTACGGAGTCAACTGGAGAATACATTTTTCTAGAGTTGTAAATACCCTCTTTTAGAAGAAATCCTTGGTATCTTTGGTTTGCTTATATGCTGGAGGGAAAAAAGTTTTAAAGGGATTAACTACCTAGTAACCTGAGGTTCATCTTTCATCTCTTCTAACATGAACTTTGCGTGAGATTAGCTGTTTGGTAGCTGAAAAGGGCAATTCTCTACCAAACAATGAAACACAAAGCTTATTTTAGTAGTGCATATTAAATAAGACAAGGCTGTTTTAGTAAAACTAATTCTTAAGGATGGTTAAAAAACAAAACTAGTAATCTTACTTGTTCCAGAATTAGTAAGCCTATTTGTTCTATATCACCACCTTCTTTATAAATATAAAGTATTACAAAAATATTCACAATAGTATTTCTATATTAATTTATTATCCCACATTATATTTTGAAAAAGTGCTTACAGAGGCAAGTTTATTAACTGCAAACTCCTATCATTCCAGTTCTCTAAAGCCCTGATCAGTTGTTTAAAACCCTTGTTCAATACACAAGGAGTTAAGACAACTTTCATTTGTCCTTCTACAAATGCCCTCCCTACTTTTACATTTTCATGTCAAATTAAGTAATAGTTGCTTGAAAAGTACAGTGTGATTTGTGTTAAATCGCGGATTAGCAATATAGTTACTTCTAAATAGGAAGTTTCATCTCTAATGTAAGGCTTTGAGAAGTATTTCATCAGTGTAATTTTTTATCCTCATCATCCAATACATTATACTCATCTAACACAGCATGGCCGGTTTCCTTTGCAGTTTTCTTTACAACAGCTTTGATACCAATATTGTCAATGTTAAATGCTGTCACACCAACATTGATTGCAGAATTCACAGCGTTGTCTGTAGCATGGCCAGCATCATCTCCATACCTTAAGAAAAACAGCAGTTTTGTAGATTTGTATACTTAGTATTTTAATCTTCACTGGAATTCTTTTGAAAGCAAAAATGCAAGCATTACCAAGAACAAATAATGAGCACACAGCCTGAATGCTTAAAGAATAAAATTAGAAATTACCAAGCCATGTGAGCAAGGGCTGCTCCTCTATCAGGCAGATTATTCTTTAAAGATACCAATATGCTTCTGCCCTTTTTCCTCAAAAAACCTTCCAGTCTTTCTCCCTCCTTCCTCTCTCATTTTGAAGAGTAGAAGGCTTATCTATAGAACCATAAACGTGGGAGAAGTTGTGTGCAATAACCCCCAAGTACTTTTCACCTAAGTTCTTAGGTAAAATTCCTGATACCCTCTATATCACCATGTTAAGTCTGCACAGCTAGACCCTTGCAGCTGCTAAACCTTCTCAGTCTGCATCAAAGGTGGCAGCACTGAGGAGGGAGGGCAAACACTGTCCTACCTTCTCACCTGTTACACAAAAAGGGACCAGAACCACCTCAGGCATATTCTGCCAGAATAGTGCTTGGTTAGTACTTGTCCTGTATCACCTCTGCCTGTGTCTACATGGCTTAACATGATACCATGTCTGGTGTAACAGCAACACGTTGGCACGTTAGTTCAAAGTCACAGAAGTAGACTCACTGAGGTAGTGCACCACTGTGCTCAAGCAAATTAACTCAAGGCAGTCTAACAGGTCTCCTGGGTACACAGAATTGCTGACACAGCTATGCTCGTATGTTGGACGTAGCAAGGTGCCTACAAAAAAATTCCATTGTGCAGTGAAAGCTTATCTGAAGTAACCGGGAATCAATAGAGTGGCAAAGGGGAAGAAGCGAAGCGCGGGGGGAAAGGAGATACGAAACCCCTGAAGGCTCAAGAAAGCTATCTTAAGGATATAATAAAAATTACTAAGAGATAAAACCTCTGGTCTCTCCACTGGGCTGTGCGTCCAGCTTCTTTATGCTCTAGGGGGCAAGTCAGTGGTCTCATATTAATTACTAAACAGTGAAGAAAGGTGCACATCTACACCAGTATAGAGAGCATACTGAAGGAGGACAAGAGTAACTCCAGTTGTTCCAGGCAGCCAGACATTTCCCCAGAGCGCACTGTAATTGGACAAACTAGGCCAAAGGGAAGTATTTCTGGCAGCATCAGCATCCCAGTAGTTAGCAGAGTTACTTTTTCCCTGTGCTTCTTATGACCAGAGATTCTTTGAGGACCTCAAAATAAGGCTAGAGAGAAGCACAGAACATCAAAGAATCCAAAAATCTATCACATTATCAGTGCAGTAGCCACAGCATAATAGCTGGAACCAACAATGAAACCTAATAAAAAGAATTAGTGCTTTTTTGTTTGGTTGGTTTTAATTCTCTCATAGAGTAACAGCCTTGAATCACCAACATCAGATCTGCAGATCACAGAATTAATCTCACAGCAAAATGTAGTATTTGTCAATTTATTAGTTATTTTCACCTCAGGAACATCAGAAGCCAGTTTTATATAGCATTAGTAAAATAGGTAACCTCATTTAAAGTAAGACTATAGCTTATCCAATACAGTTAGATTAACAATTTCTTAATATTTGATAATGGATTTTTCAGTTTGCCCACCTCAATTGCATCATTTGTAACTTTACTTTTTTTTTAAGAAAAAAGTTGGGCAGATGTTGATACTGCAGTTATTTAAATTGCCATAAAAAACCCACCAAGGTAGAAGCATGATACTTTGGCAGAAATATTACTTCTGAAGCTACATTTTCTCCCAATTCTGATCATATGATAAGCATCTCTTTATAATTCCATCCACAAAGGTATTGTAGCTAAGTTTTAGCTCAGTTTTTTGTTGATTTAGAGACACTCTGATGATACCCCTTTAGCTTTGTTTCCATTAAGTGGAATTTAGCTTATTCACTGAAGTATTTTGAGTGGCAGAAACCTTTGTCACTGAAGCAAAAATTAGCTTCCAAAAGAGATGTAGAATTTTAATACATTTATATAGACAGATTTTAAAGATCACATATCAAATATTTCTAACTGTAATTAACTGCAGTTTAATTACTTATTGTTTTTCACTCTTAGTGGCTGTTGACTGCTGATCTCCACATTTCCTATTTTTATATCTAAAACAAAAACATTAATGTGAATTTATGTGAAACGAGTACCAGTACAATACCTTCTGACATTCCTACTGAAAACAAACATTATTAATAAAGCAGCACTGACTAGAACTTCACTGTCTAGCCTCCTATTTGAAATGCACCACAACACAACCCCGAATGCCAGTCCACTTAATACTGTATGCTGATGTTTACCTTGTTGCCTTCTGCTAGTAGCCTGTATGCACTTTCAGCGATCCTTTTTAACGTCTCTTTTGCTACACTTACCACTGATTCCATTTAACCTACTATTGCACTTTTTTGAGGGGTGCATTTCATACGTTTTGCAGTTACTTCAATATATTCCCTTATTCTCCACAGCATCTTCCACTACATGCACTCAACTTTGGTCTTTCCATCATCTTAGTAACATCTTAATCGCAACTGTTATTATGTTCTTCCCCTATTATCTTTTTCTAAGAACATCCGCGTTTTGCAAGTTGAGGCTATCCTATTACTGCTGTTATTGCTATTTATGCCATATATTTCCTTACCAATTTTCTTTTCTATACCTCCTCACTTTAGTCAAACCTGCTGATAGATGAAATTCTTCCATCTTTATTAAATTTAGCTAAGTTTACATAAATTCAGGTTCAGAGCTGAGAGGTTTAAACCAGTAACCTTTTTTACCATGACATTATACTGTAGAACAAAGATATAAATCTGAACATTATTTGTAAGATAGCCTGAAGCTGTAATACTTTTCGAAGAGAGCTAAAAAAATACTTACCACAATCATTTACGTATTTCATATTTTTACTTACAGGAGGTGCTCATTACTGAACACTTATCTGCTTTGCTCTAATTATGCAGCATGTGATAAGCTGCTATTTCATCACTTAGCTTCCCTACACTTCCATAAGCTTTTTTTTTCCAGTATTCAAACACAATGACAATATGCTGTAGAAAATGAAACCAATCAAAACATAACTTACTTGTATTTGACAGTTTTTACAGTCTCGGTTGAAACACTTTTAGCAATGCACTTCGCTGCACTTTCTAAACCTTGCCACACTGTTGCAAACCCTGAAAAAATTAACAGCTTATTTGAGTTCATAGCATTGAAAAGTATGCAATTAAAAAAGTATAAGCAATTTTTATTACCTTGAATTCCACTTGCTGCTACCACCAGAGCACCATCAAAAGTGGATTTGCCATCTTTATCTTTCTTAAGGGATTCTGGAACTAATTTGCTGCCATGCTTCTTCATGTGTGGAGCCAGCTCCTTTCCGACACAGCTTGCTATGGAACACACTCCCTCAACTACCATAAAACAACAGTATGCAGATTATTTAGTAAGAACATAGAACATCTTTCTTTAAGAGCCCTTACTCCTAATTAAAAGTAAGCTTCACTGAAGTCTTAAGTGTTACTTTTATTTAAATACGCTTATTTGAAAGACAGACTTTAATCCATGCTTAACTACCCAACTGATACCGAAGCAACCTTATTTTTCCGATTCTGCACAGCTCCAATTCCTAAGAAACAAATAAGGTTGGTCTTACGGCTAAAACACTTGAAAAGAAATACATACACGTCTCGCACTCAAATTTCAAGAAACTGTTTCTATTGCTTTGTTATTCCCAACTTGCAGATGGGGAACAAGCTGTTTCTTTCCTGACTGGCCTTCTGGAGAAGTCTTTCTTACCACCATTCCAGCTCTTCAAAGTAGTTTTATAACATCCAGCACAATTTGCTTTTAAACTTGGATGAGTCACTAGTCGCTAAGTATAAACATTAATGCAGATAAATAACAGAATGAAGTTACTGAGAGCTGCTAGGGTTACCAAGCACCTGTGAACACCAAGCTGTTTCTATCTGAAAGTTTATACATAGTCTAATAGACTTGTTTCCGATGTGCATATTTAAAAATATGTGCACACACGTTCTCTAGTGGTACAATATGTTAGTAACCAGTGACAGTACATAGTTATCAACTTAAGAAGAAAAGAGACACACCATTTTGAATCAACTGTCTAAAACTTAGAAAAGCGTGCTGAACTGAAGAATGTACGGACTATTCTTTTAGGAAAGGAAAAGATGCCTCAAGGCTATATAATAAATACTAGTCCTAAAGCACGTCTCTCACAGGGGGTAACTAGGCACAAACTACTGATCTCTGGATTTCATCAGGTCAATCTATTTAGTTCATTGGCTAGAGAAATCAGCTCTCATTTTACAGAATATTTATTATTTAAGGCAAAAGTACAACATACTATGAGATGGAAATTTTTACCTAAGAACTGGCTGACTTTCACAGCTCCTCCTGTAGCCTGTTTTGCTACATGAAGTCCCTTTGCCACAGTTGGGTTGACTTCTAGAGGTTTTTCTTCTGGTTGAATGTGTTCTCGCAGTTTAGAAGCTCCTTTGTGGATAGCTTTGCCAGTATATTCTGCTCCTTTTATTAGGCCCCAGCTTACCCAAGATGCACCTTCAAGGCAAAAATTGTTTTTTCTTAGAATGTACAATTTTACAGACAATGATTCCTACAGCTTTCCCTCCTCTGCCTCTGCAACACTGACTTTAGAAAGATTCCTGATGACACAGTCTGCAATTATAATCTTCCCTGAATGGGCCAGCATGAATTCCTGCAGTGATTTCTGCTCCTACACCACCCACGTTTTTTCAATTCACTTAAGTTTAATACAGCCAGCCCTCATCCAAATGTCAGCTTCATAGAGATACTCAGTTTTTTAATAGATATCCAAGGTCCAGCTGGGTCACAAGGGACAGAACTGCACATCTCAATGCTATTAACATTCTGAAAATGTACAACCCAACCCTCTAGCCCTCCTAGCAGGTTCATGGGTACTACAGTTGGTCATTAGTGTATTCCAATGGTTCTCAGAAGTAAAAGAGTGTTTATCTGCAGAAATCACAATAGATGCCTGCTTTAATATAACTGCTCATACAGGAGTAAAATTGTTCTATCATAGTGGTTTGAGTCACAGGGGGTAATATCTTAACATACAGTCAAATGAGGAGCCTAACTCATTCGCAGTGAACAAGACTGTTGGGAATGGATTTAAATTCTGCACTGTTTTTATAAAGCTTAAAGTATCCTTTAGATGATCACAACTGGAACTGGTGAACAACTACTTCTGACCACTCAGCTTCTACCAGCACACATGCATTTAGGAGTTTTAAATGTTACTTACAGACGTTTATATTCAACACAATCCTCTTATTACAACAGTACCTGACAAGATTCCATGGGCAACTTTCTCACTCCACTCTGGCAACTCTTTCTGATTTTCTGCTCCTTCAGGTTGTGGTTGGATACGTACAGTCTGAGGCAAGTTAACTGTATCACTAGAGGCTTCTGAAGGCTAACAAGTGAAAGTAAATACATGAGAACCTACTTCACAACATATCATCAGGATTTCTGGTTTAAATCATACAGCTCCATTATCAAATAATGCTAATGTTGCATATTCCTTGGGTAAGTGTACAGAAACTCAAGGGAAATTTGTGATTCAATTACTTTTGCACAGAAATGCTATGCATTCAAAAAAGCTTACGAGACAGCTCAGCATTTTCTGTACACTTTCTTCATCCAGTTACAATGAAAAGATTTGCTTGCCAGTATGGCCATATGGTCAAGTAGCTAAGTAGGGAAAACTTATGGTGCAAGTTAACTAGCAAAAAAGAGACGAGACTTGTGCATCTACCATTTTTATCTTCTCAGAGGGAAGTCAACTCTGTTGTTATTAAATATGGGAACTGCAGTCTTTGGTCAGAGAATCCAGCTGCACTAAAAGAATGCAGCTGTTCTGGTTGTTTTGTGCCTCATCCTCTCCTCCCAAACTCAAAAAGAAAAGACATTATTCATTCTATGTGCTGTTGATGCTTTTGCAGACTGGCACAGCCAAGGAAGACATCAAGCTGTGCATGATACTGCTCCCCATTTAAAGCTGGGTGGATAGGTTCTGTGTGATTTCATGTCAAATACTAGTGTCTGGAGTAGATGTTAATTATTCAAATATAGCAACCACCACTACAGTCTGGTTAGTGCTTCTAAAATGCGTAACATCGCACAGTTCACAGACAATGTATAATTAAACTTTAATTACAGAAAGCAAAAAAAATGTAATAGATTTAGGATTTTGTTAAGATTCTATTTTTAGGACTTTTCCAATGTAAAAGTAAGAAACCCTAACACTTCAAGTGGTTAATGATGGATAGAAAGAAAAAAACCTTTTTGTTTAGTCCAGAAGAGGCTAAATGAAAGCATTCATGGGTGAAACCTATAAGCAAAATATAATACACAATATAATATTTGATATTACATGGAATTCTTAGATTCCCCTGAAATATTTACTGGAAATAAAAGCAGGGTATTGCACAAAGATGACTGTTGCAATAAAACAAAACAAAACCAACATACAAAACAAAACCAACATTAACAGAAAAGAGTAGATTAAGACTTAGAAGGTTGCTACGCAGGTGGTTAACAATGTATCACTGACATGTACCCTATCATCAATTACTGCCTAACAGCAGTGTGAAATCTCATGTTCAAAAAATGTTTTCAGCATGTGACCAAAACACTGTGGGGGGTGGGCAGGAGAAATAACCTTAATACATACCTACAGCTGCAAAACAAACAAAAAAATCCCAATAACAAAACCCCAACAAACTATGTTCCAGACATAATTTAGTTACACCACAGTTTGGGTCACTATAGAAAAACAGTCAACAAGACTTCTAAGGACTATACTAAGGAGCAGAAATGGATTCTCTAGTAAGGCAGGTGACTCAGTACTATAATTACATTAAATATAGTTGTTAATTAGATCCTCATGAGTACTATGTAAAACAGACACATGAAGTGGCCATCAGACTAGGCTCTGAAATATTTGTGCTATATCACAGTTTTTAAAACACCAGAAATCTGCTAGTTCGCAAAACGTGGTAGCCTGCAGTAACTGAATCAGCTCCTAACAAAACAAACAAACAAAACCAACAACAACAAAAAAAAGACCACCACAGAGCACAGCATACATTGCCGCTGTCAATCAAGTCTGGAATCTCAGCAGTTCTAACATGTATTTCAGTGACAATTTTTTTTTTTTTTTTTTTTTTTTTACTACAGAATGTTTGAATCACCGTCCTGGAATTTACCTGGACTTTGTGGCCAGACATCTGTTTAAATTTATCTTCAAAATGCGCTCTCTCAGTTGCTGGGAGCTCTGAAGATAACCCTACTCTCTCATGGGATCCTGGCACCTGTGACATCATATCAGGGAACATTAACAAAAACAGGGAATTTTAGGACAATAAGGAACTAATGAGATATCAAATTTGAACTATTTGTATGCAGGAAAGATGACAGAATTTTATCCAGTAAGTCCTGCACGGAAACATCACATAATTCTGTTGTATTTTTTCCTTTAAAGTAAAAATTAGTGGCTTCCTGTGCTAGTGAAATTCCCTGCTGAACTCAATAGAACTCTGCCCACATGGCATGCTGAAAACTGGTCCTTCATCATCACTGCATTGAAATCTTGGTGATTCAACAACATTCTATTTTTCATGAAAAGATATAATCTTGCTATGAGCTTTTAAGTAGTTATTGATTACCATTCTTCCTGAAAAATGGTGCTCCAGTGCTCTTACAGTAACATTTTCACCTTCTTTCTGGTCGCTGTATCTTATTGCACCTTTGTTAAGACTACTTTTTTTTCTATTTACTCTGTCAACATCTTACTGCAATACGGTGCTAGATTATCTTATTTTGAGATCCCATTTGAAGGCAGATTTTTGAGGTACACACTACTTTCACAGGTCTTCTCTGGAGCGGCTTAACATTCTTGAACTGTAAACACATTTGGGCACAATATTCCAAGAATGGTATCATCAAAACTACACATAAAGTGTGTGCATGTGTCTGCACACACACAGGAAGAAATGTGCTTTCTCCTGAACACAGATTTTCATTTTGGGTCCTATATTATCTTTTGGAAAAATAGGCAGAATACACAAAATGGTCTCCAATTCCTCTCTGCGCTTACAACTTAGTATTTTAAAATTTCTGTCCTCCCATCTCACAGGGATCACAGTTTCATTACTAGGTTGCTTAATCTTGACTCTTTAGCTACTTCTCAACTGGTGAGCTTAACAAGCAAGACACAGAACTCTGTAGTTTTACACAACTGTAAATGGAAGAATATAGACCATTTACACCTTTTCTTATTGGCTTAGAACAGGCAGCCCAGAGATTTACTTGGATTCGAAGGTCAGACATCTGTTTTAAGAGATCCTCAAACAGCTCTCTGTCAGCTGCTGGAAGTTCTGAAGACAGCACTACTCCCACGTAGGACCCTGGTATCTGGGACATCGTGTCAGGGAACATGTAGACTCCAGTATTGCAGCACAGAACAGGAGACTGGTTACACATTAGAGGATACAACCAGTCACAAACCTAGAAAAGATAAGTACATAAAGGAATTAAAGGATCCTTTTAAAAAGAAAGGCAGAACGTACTGATAAGCACCACAAACTTGATTTTCCATAAAGTTGAATAAGAAAAATAAAAAAGCCTTATACTATCTTGGAAAAAACAAAAAATCTACATGACTGTGGAAATATCATTCTTGATTAGTTCTGACAGTCTAATATTGAAAAAATACTAATTTTCACAGGACTAGAATTCAGTCTGGTATTCTCTTAACTGAGGTCTAGTCTTGAGGCCCAGATGTAGAAGTAGATGAAAGGCACTGCCAAACAAGTCAGGATTCACATCACCTGCAACTTCCTGTAGATCTCAGGACAGGTTTATATGACAGGATAAAGAGAACGTATGGCTGTCACTGGCTGACTGTTGAAAGCTGCTAACACAGGTGGAGGTGAACCAGCAGACCCAAAACCAGGAAGCAGTTTTTATTTTCCCTCCAAGTTTCCCCTTTGCTGATGAGACTTCCGACAGCCAATCTTAGCAGCAACAAGGAGATCCAAAGTCAGAAACCAGACCAGAAACACAATGTATGTTACAGAACATGCCCACATGAAGCAAGCACGGACTGAAAAAATCCAAATAATGCATCTTCTTTATTTGTAGCTCAGAGTCTGGATTAACTCGGGCCCTCAAGTTTCAAATTATCAAGTTGTCCTAACTGCAACAGCTTATCTCTAGTTGAGACTGGAGTGGGTAGTGCACAACCCTGTTTTACACTGACGTGTTACAATAGGTGAATCAACATGTCTTCTCTATGTGAGGAAAGGGAAGTTAATTTTATGAAATGAAAATACATGTTAAGTCAACTCCTTTGGAAAACAGAATTCACCAGAACAATCAGCACTCGACAACCTTGGGAAGACACAGAGGTGATTTTCACAGAAGAAGTCATAAAAGTGTACATTTACAGAAAACCATTTTTCCAACAGCTATAACATCCTTCATATTATCACACAGAGATTTAGGCTCAGAAGAGCAAGAACTTAAGAAGATTGCCTTTTAAAGTTTTATGACAGTTCTTGAAATTTAATTAAAGGAGAAAATTATCTTCCTGTTACCTGAAGAAATGCAGGTGGACGATTCTGGGCCGTCTCACTATCTGTATCCAAGAACTTCACAATGCGTAGATATCCAGGATACGAAGGAGCACTAACCTGCCCATCAGGAGTCACAAAGAATATCTGTACTCCTTGGGGAATCAAGATCAGCTCATCTGCATCCACTCCCAGGTTTTCAAGGGGAGGTGGCTGAGTACACTTACTGTAGTAGTCCTCACCTACAGAAGAAAACTCCCCAGAGTCTGTGCCATAAGACACAGTAAAATGGCCATTGGTAGCTTGAGGAGTATAGGCAGGAGGTGCTTCATTTGGCAGACAAAGAGGTTTTGCAGATGATGGACTCATAGCTCCAGTTTGCCCCTGGCTCACAGTTGCAACACTTCCATCTGCTGCAGGTGGCTGACGTGGTAGGAACAGAGAATTAGGGGCTGGGGGTCTTTCTGGCTTTTCTTTGGAAGGAATGGATGGGTACAGCTTGGACACCCCAGCAGGGGCATCCATTGCAGCAGGACTTGCTTGTACGGGTGGGGTGTTTTGTTCTAGAATGCCGAGTCGAGCATGAACATTTCGGAGCGTCTCCCTCATCTTCTGTTGCATTTGCCTGGCAGACTCCCACTGGGACCCGACACATGCAGGGCCCTGCGATGGAATGCTAACTCCTCGGAGCAAGTGGTCAAGCCCTTGCTTATAATAACTTCTTGCCTCTTCCTTCTGACCCAGTTCATCTGTATTCAGTCCTTTATTGATAAAAATAAAGGCTTTCCTGTACTCTTCATTAATAGCTTTAATATTTGCATCTTCTTGCATAACTGGACCCTGCAGTTGTTCCATTACTGCAAATTAGAATAAAAATTAGTAAGAGTATCCATAAGATGAAGCCAAACAAAGTTTACCTTAGAACAAAATTCCTTCCAATTGGTTTCTAATGATGACCATACTGTATATATTAGCAGAAAGCTATCTAGTTGCTTGGTACAGTGTCTGGTAAGTTATGGTAATCTCAACCTTCAGATTTAGAATACATGATTCCAAGACAGCAAGGAATTTATAATCATCACATCTAGTTACATCACAGACATGTATTTCTTAAATGTTAAACATCTGGAGAATACGGACATGCCTGATACTAAACTTTCCATCTTAAAAAGTATTAAACCAGTAGGAAATAGTAGAGTAAAAAAATAATTTAAAAATCTAACTTAACTTTTGATAATATTTTTTAAAAAATCTCTAAGGTATTAAAAAAGTTCAGTTAACATTTTGTCTATTTAAATAAAAGATGAACTCAGTACATTTTTATTTAAATAATTTAAGGGAAAGCACTCAACAGATTTAAACATATTTTGATAAACTTCAACTAACATCAACACACAGAACCAGCAAGAAAATACTCTGAACAGTTAAAGCTGTGCTTTACAAAATGAAAATAGGGAATTACTTATTTCCTTTACAGTGTTTATAAAGTGAGAAAGACAACTGGTGTTTTCCCTTCCTTGCTCCCCGGGTGACAAAAACTTGGAAGTATCAAGATGTACAAAAGGTTGCAGGTTCTGTCTATCTTGGAATGTATTCCTCAAACTGCCTCATGTGTACTTCAACAACTGAAGAGCCAAAAATAATCCAATAGTTTTATCTGAACTCTAAAACGCGTAAAATCACTGTTTCAACTGAATGCAGGTCTTCAGTCTTAGCCAAATGCAGCAAATACAAATCATTCTTGGACTAAGACAGTGTTTACAACACGCAATGTACAAAATTCCAGTGGTATTTTTTCCTGACAATGTTGAGAGGCATTGTCAGTTCAGAAAAATCAGGTTATTATACTAGAAGAGAATAATGATCATGAACAACAAAAATAGGATACTATATAAAAATGAAAGAGCATGCATTTTCAAGAAACCAATGATTCTCTGCTGTAAGCTGGATGGAAGAAAGGAGAAAAATCTAGCGACATCTGTCAATCACAATGATAGCAAGCTACAGAAAACATGGGGGCAAGTAAAATCCAAAGTGAAAAAATAAAAATACTTCCATTACACATACAGCACCATTAATGCCACTGAACACAGCATTGGTGAGACCTCACACAATGCTGAGCCACATTCAAGAAAGCTGCACCAGAATAGGAAAGGCTGTGCAGAAGGTTACTGATTTTTTCTGGTGAATCAATTACTTTTCCTTTGAGAGAGGTAAGTTTGGCTTACCAACCCAATAAACCACTAAATCAAATTGGATTAGTCTCTATAAATATACTGGATGAAAAGAAGAAAGTAAATCAGGAAAGAAGAAAAGAACTATTGAAGTCCAAACTTTTAATAAAATCCTGAAATAGTATCTACATTTAAGTTTATTTAACGTCTCTTCTTGTTTTAGTCTAACTATCAATAAAGTAAATATATATATATATAATCTGGAAAATATCCTCCTTCTATGCCAACAAAAACAGAGAAACTTAAGAACTGCAGGTCATAAAAATATTTTAAGGAGGCCAAGATGGAATACCATGCTCTACTCCACATCCTTTATGATCAAAATGCATACAGTACTTATGTGACTAATGCATCTGCAGTCACATGACAGAAGTGCCATGTAATCTGGAACACATCTGTATTTTTATGATGCGACAGAATCCAATTTCATGCAAAAGACAAAATGTGTGATTTCAGTCCAATGACAGACAGGTCATAGGAATATGACAGGGATGGCTTGAGAAGGCAGCCCATGTGGAGCAGATCAGCAGTGACTCAAGCCACCAGGCTCACTGCCCATTCCCCATCACGTAGCAGAAAAACAGATCTTGGGCCGGAGGGGATTTTTCTGGTTGACTGCAGTCACTTGCTGCCAACAGGCTCGGCATCTTTGATTAAAGCTGAAGAATGCTACCAGCATAAAAATAAGCGTATAGTTAATACCCACCAAGGACATCAAGTTCAGAAGTTAGAAGCATACTCACCAGCACAACAACAAACAATTATAATGGAAGTAACTGGAAAGAACTCTAACAAGTTTGCAAATACAGCTCGATCCTTACATGAAAGATTATACTTAACTATGTGATATATATTTTATGATCTAGACATTGACCACTTAAGATATACATAGTCAAATTATTTGCTAGCAAAAAAACCTAGGGACTCCCAAACTACATCATATTGGGTCAACACTTGTATTTGCTAATGAAAAATCCCTTTGTCCTTTTAAGAAGGGTTTAAAGGTGAAAAACAATTTAACAGTAAAGAACTCTGATTTAAAAATTATTGTAGGTTTCCAAAACACAGAAAATGTTTAGAAGACTGAGACAGACAAGTTTAACCTATCATCACAGTTTACTTCTTTATGAGCAAAATTTAGTGTTCTGACATTTTTAGTGCCTGTGTATCCAATTCTGTAAAAAGTCTGTTCTTAAGGCTTACAGTGAACAATTCATTTGTTTGAACACAACTGCAGTACACAATAGTCTACTCTGCCTCACGTTTTTTGATTTGTTTTTGCTGGTGGGCGGCTAAGGCAAAGATACTTTACAGATTTTAAATAATTCTTTTGCTAGTGATCATTATTATATAATCATAGAATGGTTTGGGTTAGAAGTGGCCTTAAAGATCATCTAGTTTCAACCCCCAAGAAGAGACATCAGGTAAAATTCTAAAGGCATAGCTACATTTCATCTTAATTGTGAATTAATTTACTATTCACTCTACGCTTGTCATACTGCCAACACCACTGTTCTTGCTAAAGCTCAGTCTTTATTAACACTAGAAAAGGTCTGAGAAAATGGAGATGTCAGCATGATCAGTGTATATACAGCACTAGTGCGTGGCAGAGATACAAAAGCTGTCTCAGCAATTCAGAAGAGTGCAAGTGTTGAAACTCATCTCTGATTGATTGAAACATCCCAAGTTTGCAGTGTATGTACAGTACAGTTACCACCCAACTATGCATTTGGGTGCACTCGGAAATGGAGGAAGGAATTCACAGTAGATTTTAAGTTTAACAAGAGATAACAGAAAGTCATCCTGAAGAGCTGAATTTAATTCAGTCATTAATTTATTAAAATTAATACAAAATAACGGATGGTATAAGGTAAATAAGCAAACTGGATTGCTCCCTCACAACACAGGAAGTATTCTCTGAAACAGAACATTTAAGAAGCAATCTGTTCATATGCAAGGAAGATCCTCAGTCAGTGTTATTTTCAATGTATGCTCTTAATACGGTATTTAAGTGCCCTGCATGTTTTAATATTTATCTGTAATCCATTTCTCTGCACAACGCAGAGTCTTATTTCCTCTGTTTTAAAGCTGGAATGAATGTCAAAGTGCATATGAGAGCACCACAAACCAACCTTTGGTCCTGCAGCTGGTACAGATTGGCCCAGATCTGTACCACGTAGTGCTGAATAAGATTTAGAGGAACTTGTCCTGGAGAAAGCTGGTCCAAAACAGCACTAAGAAAAGAGCTAATGGGCACTGTAGATAATGACAGATTAATCCTGTGCTCGAGCTCATTCCTTGGCCCTTTTTCATTTATCAGTACAGATATACTCTGTGGTTTTAAGTGACTAGACCAAGGGAGGCTACAGTGCAACAGGGAAACTTGAGTTCAGTTTGATACTGTAAGTTAGCATCTCAACTATCGGGCTGACCATCCTTCCTCTGAAGCAGCAAACCCTACTTCATTAAAAAATAATGTATATTTTAAAAAGAAGTAGCTCAATGGTAGATCTTACTGCCAGAAGGTAAACATTAAGCCTAACGCTTATTAAGAGGATTAAATATCCTGACTGACAGAGGTAGGACACTCTTTCCAACTCGCTATTTTTGAAACCTGGGTGGCGTTGGGGAGGAAAAAGCAAAACCAAAACAAGCCCCTTAATCCAAGAGCTCTCCCTATATGACAACTGTTTTTCTATCAGCCACTGATTTCAAAGGTGAAGAGGATGAAGGAGAACTACATGCCGACAGAATTGTTTAAGCCTTATTGCTGTAGGGAAAGAGCAATGAAGAAAGCCTTAGTAACTTTCAAGAATTGAGAACAAACTGAATTAAAACAAACGCTATAAAGGATTTAAACCAATACAAGCCAGGTACTAGCTGATAAATTCACACTTTTTTTCTTTTAGTTTATTTAATTGTTTAAAGTAGACCTTAAATTTTTCATTAAGTGGTGGCCTACTGCTAGTTTTTACGCAGCTAAGGCTAGATAGTATCACTGACTAGATAGCAGAGAAAGTCAGTGATCTGATCTAACATGATAATTCTTACTTTCAAAATTACTAAAGACTTCAATAAACTCCCATCTTCTGACATTTCAACACATGCCATCTTCTCAGGCTGGTACCCCAGCACCTACATTCACCCACCCACTACTGCTATCTCAAGCATTTTTTTGTCCAAATAAATGGACTTCCCTCCTAACTCCTTGGTCTGTATTTCCATCACATGCTCTCGAACACAGAGCTTTTAGGCTTTGAGTGCCTACCTGGCACTTCCCTAAAAACGAAAGTGAAAAACCAGTAGGGCAGATAATTCTCTTCATCATGCAGCTGTGCTGTCCAGCACTTGTATTTTTCACAGCACTGAAGTCCAAAGACATGGTCACTATCTACCATCTGTGGCCAAAGATTCTGTCAACATCATGGAAAATTTAGTTTTACGCAAGATTGCTATTTAATACTTTTTCATTAACTGTGTGCCTGCCAGCTTCCAATCTCTGCCAATTTTTCCATATTCAAACAACTCAAGCCCAAACTGTCCGGCATGAATCTTTTCAAAAAAGACAAAATACAAGGCGCGGTTTTCCAAAGTATTTTGACAAGTAACCTCTCAGTTCCACGAGGAGACACTCGAAAAATTCTTTATCATGGCTACTTTAACCTGGCCTAATCACACCCCCCCCGCCGCTGCTCCCCCGCCTCTCCCTGGCATCAGAGCTCGCGTTGGTGAGGCGGCACCTTCCCCTCACCAGCCCCGACCGCCGCTCGCCCTGCAGCGCAGGGGCGCGGAGACTCCCAGCTCCTCCGGGGCCAGCCCGACCGCGCCGCCGAGATGCGGGGCCGCCGAGATGCGGGGCCGCCGCGCCTGCCGGCCGGCCTCCACCGCTCCTGCAGCCAGAGGACCCGGGCGCCGTCACCACCACCCCCCCAGGCCCTGCCCGGGCCCGCGCCCCGGCTCCCCGCCGCTCACGCCGCCACCCCCGCCCCGCGCTGACCGCAGCACCGCCCCCCCGCACTTCTCCGGGAGGAGCCCCCGCCAGCCCGGGGAGGGCCGACCCCGCGGCCGCGCTCACCGCGCCAGGCCCCGCTCGCCGCGCCGAGCCGCGCCGCACCTCGGCCCGGGCCGCCTGCGCCGCCACCTCACGGGTCAGGCGGCAGCGGGCGGGGCCGCCGGCACGCGACTGGAACGTCACCGAGCGCCCGTGGCGGGGGCGGAGCGGGACGGGCGGCGGCGGCCGCCGAGGGGCTGCGGCGGCAGCTGGGAGCCGGCGGGCCCGTGGTGGCTTCTGGGCAGGGGAGGCGCCCGCGGCGGGGCGGGAGCCCCTCGGCAGCGCTGTCCGGGGCTGGGGGCGGCGGGCGTGAGGAGAAGGGGTTCTAACAGCTTGGTTATCTTGCTTTACCAGTTTAATTATTAAAAGGTGTTTCATGTTGTTGTGATCATATTGGTTGTGACCCGCGACCTCCCCCGACTCCATCTCCTGTCGGGAAGAAGGAGCACACGCTCTCCTGCCGCTCCGTCACCCCGGCAGCGGCGGCGGCCGCGGCCTGGGCCCAGGCGGCAGCGACGGGGGCGCGCGAGGCGGCGGCGCGGGCAGTGCCTGTGCTGTGCGGGCAGGCCTTGGGGCTGGCCCTGCCGGACACGCCGGGAGAGCTTGCGGTCACTGGGGCTTCTAGTTAGGTGGTTGATAGCAATATTCAAAAATGGAAAAATAAGGCCTAAAAGCTATCATTTTGAAGCTTAAAAGTCTTCCCTTTTATGTCACATTTCATACTTCATTTTGACTGTTAATTGTGACAGAGTGACTGACTGCTGTAGTCAGAGAGATGCCCTGTTGGCAGAGGTGGCTGTCTGCAGGTGAGGCTCATTCCACATCTGGGGAGGGGAGGGCTGGCTGCATCCCCCAGTACTGGCTCCTGAGCTATGGGAGGGATGAACTGCATTTCTGCACCGGTAGTGTGACAAACCAAAAGAAAAATGGTCTCACTAAATTTCCAGCACCTGTTTTAGAACAGTGAACACCCATGTTCTCAGTGAAACTTCCAACTTCTCAGTGAAACAGCTGTTAGACTTTCTGAATATAATCTGGCAGTATATTATTTATTCGTCACTTTCCTAATCAATGCTAAAAACCTTCTGCAGCTTGACTTTCACATAGAAAATTTCTAACCATGTTAAATCTAGCAAAGGTGCATTCCATGGTGCACAGTTCTTCCCCTGAGCTAGCTCTTCCAGAACTTGCTGAGTGCCAGCCCCGTTGGAGCTAATTAACTTGCTTTCTCAGGTACTGTCATGTGTATGCTTATCATGAATCAACCTTTAATACGCTGAAGGCCACAGACCTTCATAGAATAAATTCATAGTGAACATTGTGTTTAGGTAGTGGCAGCCCTGTCCAGCACAGTCCTGGAAGATGGGTTTGCTTTTTGGCCTCGCTTAGCTCTGGAGTATCTCTGGAAATGTCACACATGGTAGTTTCTAGCACAACATCTATTTAGGAACTCTGTGTCCTCAACTTCTCACTTGCCTGCTCTTCATTCCTTTCTCTATTGACAAAAAAAAAGAGAACCTGGAGGAGAGACAAGCTGTGCACAAATGGGGGAGAGTTCCTCTCTCCAAACAATGAGAATGACATTTGCACATGTAGTGTAGATGGATGAGGGTGTCATAACATGGTTTGGGCAGGTGGAGAGGACCCTAAACATTGTTTTAGACCCATGATAGGTTGGGCTCAGGTAAACAGATAACACTGAATTATGTGGATATAGGCAAGACTTAACAAGGAACTAAAAAACAGTTTTACAAAGGAGAGTGACACTCTTTTTTCAAGGAGTGTTGTTGTAAGTCAATAGAAAGACTTTTTAAATTATTTTTTTTAACCATGCACGTGGTCAGACACTGGTCATGGTTAGCCCAGGGAGGCCATGCAACCGCCATCCCTCGGGTGTTTGGAACCCAACTGGACAAGAGTCTGAGTAACTTGGTGTAGCTTCAGAGTTGGCTATGCTGTGAGTGGAGTGTTGGACTACATGGCTTTCAGCAATCCCTTCAAGCCTAAATTTTTCTGTGATTCTATGAAATAAATGCTGGTCTTATCCTTAAACAGAGAAAAACCCCAACCCCAAAACAATCAAAACAGTGGCCTTAAGTGGATTCCTAGCAAGGAGTAGGAACAACAGACAATTCTTCATCTCAGAGGACTTCTACTTCAGTTTGGTTGCTTCTTAAATACATGCTTTAATCAGAATGTAAAAATAAATTAAATAAACCAGCTGAAAGAGTGCTGAAACACAGGTCAGCCTTGAGAAGATGTAAGTGATGAAGTGATGGTAGATTTTTTTTTATTTCTGTAAGAGCAGAAGCTGCAAGTAGTTTATATAGATCAGTTGAGAGGGTGTCTCCTAAAGAGAAACATTTATGTCATTTTTGTCCGTCAGTTGAGAGAGCTCAGCATTTTCAGTAGTTCAGCATTTTCTGGAAACAGGCCTAAATAATCCCTTTTACCATCATTGTTTTCTGGAAGCAGGCCTTGCTAGGCCTAGAAGTTGGTGAAGGGCACAGAATCATCACAAGTGAGGACGAGATGAGCTGGACAGATGTACGCTGAGGCCTCCTGGCTGCATGCTCTGAGCTATCAGGAACACAGGCACATCTGCAATGACAACATTTCCATCCATGCAGATGCTGCTCTGCTGTATCAGGCTCCCTCACAGGGCAGCTTAGATCCACCATCAGTTTCTACAAGCCCTACTACTTTTGGTTTAAGTCAGAATTCACATCGGTAGAGGGCTGAACCTCTGTTGCTACACGTTCCCTCCTATAGCTGTAGAAATAAGCTGCTTCTGCCTGACCTGAATCTGCAAAAATTAAACTGTGTGTTTATTCTGCAAGTCTTCATCCTTATTTGCAAATGATAACTCCATTTGTGGTAAGCTATATCTTTAGTGATTTTAATCTAAACAACCACTGTGGGCTTGCTTAATTTTTGTCTGCACTTTCACAAAAATTATTTTCCTCAAATATCTCCTTTTCTGTGTTTTAATAACATATAAATAAGTTCTACATAAGCTGGGAAATATTCATATACATATATATGTATTTAGGTATATAAGCATGTATATATATCCAAGTTATTTAAACATTCAATCAGTAATATCATTGAGGGATATCAAACTGATCTGTAAAAGTTAGAACACATGAGGGGGTGGTGAGGCTGTGAGTGAAAAATATGAGAGAATTCTCCAAAACCACTTACTAGTATGCAAATAAATTTCATTGACTTACACCAAATGCCAGTACGACTGTAGCCTGGTTACACATCTGATGGGAATCACGCAGTGTAGACAGAGTGCTTTTAGTCAGCAGCCCCCAAAACACTGATGGAAACACAATAAATCACTGTTGTGTGGGTACAACTGGATATATAATTATTCTACAGCTTGTAACAATAGCAAAAATTTTTGTGGTAGATGAGTAAATGATCTTACTGTGATGATTACCTTTTTTCTGCCTTCAAACTCTATAATCATTTGCAGATAAATTGTCCTCAAGCCAAGTGAGGAAACAGCAATAACAGCTGTCTGACAAAGGTAGTACTGCAGATTTTTAAAATTATGCCAGCTACTGACCTCAGAGTGAACCAGCACTTTATTAAGGTGCAAGAACACGTCTGTGGTGTGTATGTGCAGTGTTGATAGGCTTGAACTACAAGCAGAGGTAATGCACTTAACAACCTAGCAGCAGACAAGCATGAAACATCTGGAAAGGGTAGGTGGCTCCTGGGAAGATCTCATCTGGGATGCCCACTCCCGAAGTGTGATGGAATAACCTGTTAACAGTATGGCCCTGGGAAGGAGGAGGCTTTACCAACTCAAAGATATAGATACGGGTCCAGATACCATCTGTGCATTGCATTCAACTGTTTGCCAGGCTGCAGCCATCTTGAGCAAGGTTTTTCCCTGCCCTTCGCTGTGAGCAGTCATTTGCAAGTGTGTAGTCATTAAATGCTATCTCCCTAATCTGCCATATTATATTGAATAGGGTACCCACAGAGTAAGCACAGAAAACCTAGTCCATTTTATGGGACCCCAGATTTAACATTTCCTACCTTCAGGGATGCTACAAGCATGGTCCTCAAGTCCAGCCTAAGGGAAATTTTTCTGGAAAGGGGTCAAAGTGCTCTTGGAGGGTCTGCTGCAATGGAGATAGGAATGTGAGAACTGGGGAGACAAATGATGGACAAGCTTAAGCTGACTGTGAGTTCAGTTTGTTAATTCAGGAGTACATATAGTAAGTTGACAAACATGGTCAGAAGAGAATACTACCAGGGAAATACCTGGCTCTGTAAAGGCTTCTCTTGGGTGTTTTATAGCTAAACACATCTCTGCTGGGACAGATCACAGTAAAGCTGGGCATCACAGAACTCGAGTTATTCACACATGTTGATTACAATATTGAGATGCTTGTTCAGTTCAGAGGAAAAATAAATTCAAATGCTGATTGAGTATTTTATCATGCCCCTTTGTGGCACTTGGAATAGTGGCCACTTTATTAGATAGCAGCTATGTGTTTTCCAGAATGATTTGACATACTGTCAGACTGCAGAAAGCAGGGAGGTGGTGATATATATTTCCTTTTGTTTTAGCACCAAAGGTGCAAAGTATGCTGCTGTCAAAAACGAGAGACCATTCAGGGGCAAGGACTTTGCACTTCACTAGTCTGGGAGTGAGATTTTATAAAATTAATAAATAATCCTGAATTATGCAATTTATACTTTTTTTTTTTTTGGCAGGGGGAGGCTACACAGAAGATTAAAAATGCGAAATTGAAAATGCAGAATTAGAAAGCAGTGCATCTCACACTGCATCCATAATTAAACATTTTTTTTTAATGCTCTTGATGTTTGGGAGAAACAGATGTCTGCATGCTGATTTCAGTTCACCACAAATTAATTTCTCTGGGAACATGAAAGATAACTTCTTGTTTGTCTTCTGGCTTTTTGTGGCTCACAGCACCATCAAGCACTAATGTGTCAAAAATAATGTATAGCCCTTGTGATATCAAGAGTTGTTTTTTCTATTGTTCTTCAGTGGCCAAGAATGGCTTGGTGTCTGTGATAAATTGAGTTAGTCATTTGATTACATGTAGTCTTTCCATCTTTTAATAAGAAGCTGTAACTCTCATTCATCTCTCTGTGGGTGTGAGCGTGCGTGTGTGTACAAAAGCACACATACCCAGACTTCAAAGTGTGCTAGTCCAAAAAGGATAGTGGCAGAATTAGGGCCTTGTGATACACTGTATGTAAGAACAACTACCACCAAGATTTTGCTACAGATGATGTGGGAGAACATCTGTTTTCCTAATGATTTAGGTGAGGCAAACCAGGGCCCTGCCTGTGGCAGTTCTGTCTTGTCTTCTTGTAGTTTCAGCTCTTCACAATTTGAAATTCAGGCTAAGCTCCTGTTGCTTGAAATAGAACGGGTTTGAGGGCTGTTATTCAGTAAGTAACAACATGTTTTCCTGCATCTTCCTTTGATGAATCTGGTATTGGCCAGTTTTTGGACTTAGACAATTCTGTGAACTGGTCCTGTGCAGGGATGTATGTCATATTGTGTGTCTTGTTCAGTAAGGATATAGGAAATACTAGCTAAAAGGCATCTACTTATGTAGATTTTCTCCCCTTTTATGTTTAAGGTATGTCTGTCTTTGGACAGATTTTGCTTTCTAGTTGGAGTCCCACTGTGTGTGTGCTAGACTACGTAGACTTTTTCTACCTCAAGTGGGAAGCGGATAATTTTCCTGGTAGCTTTGTACTTAGAAAAGAAACTGTGCATTTAACTAGGTGGCCTATGTGTCATGTAATTACATCAGCGTTCCCCGCCTAGGGAAGGAAATTGAAGGAGTCACGTGTTTCAACTTGTTTTGAAATACAAACTCCCCAAATTGATGGGCAGGGGCTCAAACAGAATGGTTCTAGTTATCCACTGAGTAATCCCAAACAACAGTCTGGCTCTGCACAGCTCTGTACATAATGCTCTGGATGAAATGTGGAAATAGACAGTGTAAATTAGTTCTTTTAGTTCCCAAGACTAGGTACTGACACCATCCATGGCCCTCTCAGCATCAGGGCAGGTCCTGTCTGCAGTCTCTTGGCCCTTTGGTTACCCAAAGAGGTGTTGAGTAGGACACTTGGTGGATCAACATCTTAAGCATGCAATGATGTGCATCTGAAAGTGCCAATGGCAGAACTCAAACGGTACAGTTTGAATACTGAGTGTTCAGCTGACATTGTATATAAACAGCTTCCAAACAATTCATGGATCAAACTTAATAATGATATTTGTTAGACAAAGTGTTTTGTAGAAATCCTGATCTTTGCTAGATGAATCTCAAACTGCAAAGAGGATCTAGATTTCAATTTACAAATGTGTGGTTTTAACTTTGTTACCCCATTCAACTGAAGGCATGTATAAACCTTTGAAAAATAAGATCCTGCATTTGTAAAATAAGTCATTCACAAGGAGTAGCCTGTTCACCATCAGATGCAATAATTTTAACCTTGTTCTTATCTTTTCAGTTTGCTGTCAAAACAGTATTTTATAATATTATTTTTTTTTTAAGAATAAATGGTGCCTACACCTTTTTAAAAGAACAGAAATGCAACTGGAATTTTTGTATCTCTATTCTGCTCTATTCCAATCTGAAACTGGAAAAGTTTGAGTCTATCAGAACTGGACTAAAGATATACCATTACTGTATGGCTAGATGGCAGCATTCACATTGCTTTGAGAAAAACTAGAGTTATTTGAAAGATTTTCAGAAAAAAATGGCTTCTCTGTAACAGTTAAATGGCATGGCCATGTAGTGAAATGTGCTGCATAAGAATGTCTGAATACCTAATACATCTGAAAATCTGATCATTTCATTTAGGTGTCTAAATAGGTGATGCATAATTTGGCCATATAGTATGAAGTATAGTATTTCCCTGGTGATCTAAAAAGATAAAAATCTGATTACGTGTCTACATATTTCAAAACAGGCTAATATATTATTATACATGATTCTTTTTATTAGAGAATTATATAAATAGGATACTGCAATAAAATAAAAACATTCTTTTTATGCACGTACTCCGTTTCCTTAAAATTTGAGGCAATGTTAATGGAAAAATTGAATCTTTGCCATTGACTCAGCAGGCCTTGAATCATTCTTAAAATTATCTTTTACTTTTTTTCTTCATTAGAAAACCTCCCAAACCTCATTTATTTCATTACAAAAGCAATTAAACATAGTACAATAAAATGAACAAGCTATTGAACATGTCTATAAAAATAGACTAGTCTGTAAACACAATGAATAGGGAAACAGATTCCAGCTTCAAATCCCAGGAAGCCACTTTAAACAGCATTAGAGGGAAACATACGTTTATGATAGTATCATGAAATGCTACAACAAGCTTGTTTTGATGAAATATGGATTTTCTTCCTTTCAGGTACATAACAAATTACTTATTCAACAAAGTCTTTTGGAATGTCCAACAAGCTTCTTCTATCTATCCCATCAAGCCTTACCTATCTTCATCAAGCATAGCCCCGCTACCTCTTGTCTTGCCCTGTAAGGGGACAAGGACACCTTTCAGAACATTACTGCATTTTTCTCCCTACTCACTGAAGATGTTTATTTGTCTAGTCCAGGCTACTGAGCACAGTGGCATAAGCCTTCCTGTCCCTAACGTGTCCCTAACCTGGAGGTTAGCAGATGTGACTCCCATCTACAAGGGCCAGAAGGAGGATCTGGGGAGCTACAGGCCTGTCAGTCTGATCCTGGTGCTGGGGAAGGTTATGGAGCAGATCGTCTTGAGTGCCATCACATGACATGTACAGGACAACCAGGTGATCGGGCCCAGTCAGCATGGGTTTATGAAAGTCAAGTCCTGCTTGACTAACCTGATCACCTTCTACGACGGAGCAACCTGCTTATTGGATGAGGGAAAGGCTGTGGATGTTGTCTACCTGGACTTTAGTAAAGCCTTTGACACCGTTTCCCACAGCATTCTCCTGGAGAAAATGGCTGCTCATGGCTTGGACAGGCATCCTCTTCGCTGGGTAAAAAAAAAGCTGGATGGCTGGGCCCAAAGAGTTGTAGTGAATGGAGTTAAATCCAGTTGGCAGCCAGTCACAAGTGGTGTTCCCCAGGGCTCAGCACTGGGGCCAGTTCTATTTAACATCTTTATCAATGATCTGGGCAAAGGGATTGAGTGCACCCTAGTAAGTTTGCAGATGACACCAAGCTGGTGGGCGTGTTGATCTGCTGGAGGGTAGGAAGGCTCTACAGAGGGATCTAGACAGTCTGGATCGATGGGCTGAGGCCAACTGTATGAGGTTCAACAAGGCTCAGTGCTGGGTCCTGCACTTGGGTCACAACAACCCCCATGAAATGCTACAGGCTTGGGGAAGAGTGGCTGGAAAGCTGCCCAGTGGAAAAGGACCTGGGGGTATTCGTCAACAGTCAGCTGAATATGAGCTGGCAGTGTGCCCAGGTGGCCAAGAAGGCCAATAGCATCCTGGGTTGTATCAGAAGTAGTGTGTCCAGCAGCATTAGGGAAATGGTCATCCCCCTGTACTTGGCACTGGTGAGGCCTCACCTCGAACACTGTGTTCAGTTTTGGGCCCTCCACTACAAGAAAGACATTGAGGTGCTGGAGTGTGTCCAAAGAAGAGCAACACAGCTGGTGAAGGGTCTAGAGCACAAGTTTTATGAGGAGCAGCTGAGGGAACTGCGGTTATTTAGCCTGGAGAAAAGCAGGCTCAGAGGAGACCTTATTGGTCTCTACAATTACGTGAAAGGAGGTTCTAGTGAGGTGGGTGTTGGTCTCTTCTCCCAAGGAACAAGTGACAGGACAAGAGGAAACAGCCTCAGGTTGTGCCAGGTGAGGTTTAGATTGGATATTAGGAAATATTTCTTTACTGAAAGGGCTGTCAAGCACTGGAACAGGCTGCCCAGGGAAGTGGTTGAGTCACCATCCCTGGAGGTATTTAAAAGACATGTAGATGTGGCACTTAGGGACACGGTTTAAGTGGTGGACTTGGCAGTGCTAGGTTTATGGTTGGACTTGATCTTAAGGGTCTTTTTCAACCTAAATGATTCTATTATTCTCTTTTTACTGATTTCATTGCTAACTGCTTAAAAATGTCTTTATATGTATGCAAAGTTATATATTAATTTACTAGTGAGATGGTATTTCCTAGAATCATCCTGTCCATGACATTCCTCTGCTGAGGGTTGCATAGATGTAGAGAAAAACAGGGAAGCTCCTGTGCTGGAAGGACTTGCCTTCTCAGCAGGAGACTAAAGACAGCAGGGGATACAGACGAGAAGTCCAAGAAAGCCATGGGACTTTTCAGAGCCACATTCAACCCTAAACTAAAGTAAATTAAAGAGTAAATTAGAGTGTTTTAATGTCTTCTGAAAATCAGCTCTACTATGCACTTTTAAAGGTCCAGGGGGAAAGGATGGATGCGGACTACATGTCAGACAGGGGGAAAGAAGAGGGAGAGCTGGCAGGAGTGGCTTTCCTCAGATGCTAACCACCACTTCAACTGTGACACAAGTCATAAGAGTCTTTAGGATTGTGCTGACATGATCTGGAGGCCAAAGGAGATCCTGGCATTGCCAGGACAATGTGGGCATATTGTCTTTTCTGGTATGCTGTTGCTGTGGCCTTAGCATTAAAACAGGGCTGAGTTTTGCCCTGCTATCACAGTTCAATTATTTATGAACTTCAGCTCACTGTCCTTGGAGGTAGTATCGAGAGAACCTTTTCTGCTGCTCTCTGTACTTTCTTATCTTTAGTTTATAGACTAAACTGCAGAAAGCAAAGCAGGCTAACTATGTAGTATGCAGAAGTGTCAGCCTGAAATCAAATAATACTGTAGTTAAAATCAGGTTTTGCTCAGTGTCTGTCTATACTGCAGACTGTAGAATAGTACAGAGATTCTTAAACCTATTTTCAGTATTTCTGCATAACACTGAAGGTTATATTATGGACATATCTACTTGAAATCATAATGTAAAGTCTAAGCATGATCTTATTAGCAAAAACGCACCATTATATTTCTGTCCAGTAATTCTGGTCTTACAGCCCTGTTCTGACTGTCTTGCTTGCCAACCCATAGACTAAAAGCTTTCTGAATTTTCTTTATTTCTGTAAATCCAGTGCCTGTGCTTTTTAGTTTATAGGAATGCTTTTTATATTTATCAGCTCAATGGAGGAAAGCTGCCATCAGAACCTGACATGAAGCCCCAAAGATTTTGCAGATGTGTAATATCAACCAAATGTCAGTAAATCTCATAATCAAAAGCTGTATACTATAGAACAAAGGTCAGTGGTTCATTAAATCTCATCATCAGAAGCTATAAAAGTTGGATTAAAAAGTCACTTGGAAGTTCACAGCTCTCTTACCAATACTTAGGGAGCTCATGTGAAGCCTTGGCCTTGAATATACAGGTAAATGTGCTAGGTAATATATTACTTCTAAATATAATTTATTTTTAAATTTGCCAAATGAGAAAAATGAGGCCACGATGATACTGACACCTAAGTACATCTTTAATGTTATGGACTGACCTGCAGTATATGGACCTACATGTGTATGATTTTGTCCGAGTGTCCAGAGAATTTGTGACCCATTAACTGTTCTGTGCTTATGCTAATTCCTCTTTCCTAGGTGAGAAGGCTGCATCCTTTACTCAGAGACACCTCATTGTTATTCCAGCTTGGCAGTCACAATACTTAAGTACCTGAAGCATATATAAAAGTTGAACTTCAAATAAAAGCTTCTTTGTTATTGCCTTTATGTACTTCCTTTGGTAAATTACCCAGTACAAGTGTTGGCATGTTGTTCCAACATTATGTAAATAAATTACAGTAAAATTACTGCTTTCTTCATTCAATCTTCTTGGGTGAAGGAGAAATATGTATTAAATTTAGTGAACATGAAACTCTCCTGAAATGAAATGGATATTTTTTTAATTTTCTAGAATCTATATTAGACTCCAAAATTATTGTAATTGAAATATTTAATATCTTTCCTTTTTATACAGGGATTACAAGGAAAACCCTTCTGGTGTTAATTTAACACAAACAAGTCCCAATAACTAGCACTGAGAACTCTTTAACCAACGGGATAAAGTGTCTGTATGATATTGAAATGAAAGTAACAAGGTTATATCCCAAGGATTACATTTTTATGAGAAATTTTTCATACCTGTTATTCCCTCAGTGCCTGAGACATTATTATATTCCAGTACAATTATTTTATTACTCTCAAATATTATTTATTTGTTAAAATATTTAAGAAAACATAATATGCAGCATAATTAAATGTAGATTTTTATGTGCGTAGGTCTCAATAAGTGCTATTAAGGAATTAACCTGGTTTGAAGTTTGTACTTGTAGGGCCAAAATACCCTTTCACTTTCCCTCTTGCAAATCACATGAACTAATGTTCATTTCACCCTTCAACAGCTCAGGAATTCATGCTGTCTGCATACTAGTGGAGTGCACAGAATCTAAGAGTATAACTACCTCAAACAGTTGAATCATCCTGGTTTAAAAAACAAGCAACGAACCAACCCATGAAGAACTGTTTCTTTTTCTTTGATTTGGCAGGTTTTTAATGCCACTGATGCAGTTCATGGTAGGTTCACATTACAGTCACTTCCGCGGACCTGATGGGATGATGAACTGCAGCATGGAGGTGGTTAAAATAGCCTTGCCACAAGAGAAAATGGGGCACCACCAGCACCCTAACGATATAAAATACACCCTCTGAACTATTTTCTGGGTGTATAGTAGTTAGCAGTTCATTTCTTTTGTTAGCATAAGCTAGCAATAAGCAATAGGACAGGGATCACCATTCTTTGAGGAGAACAGTGGCTCTGCAAAACTAAGGTGCCTTGATAAAGGTACACTTCTGTGCAGAAGGAAGCACATGGATGTGGAGGATGGTGGCTTGCATCGTCCAGGAAAACAACACCCACACCATATGTAATGGTGAAAGGTAAATTAGCTTTCCTCAGAATATGCCATGTTCCATCTTGGTCTGTTCAAATGATTAGTTTGTTCTAATTTAAAGAAAACACATAGTTGAAGATGTTAATTCTCTTCAACTTGTTTTTACTCATAAAATGCTTTAAATTCAATAAATATTCAATACATATTTACTCAAGCGGAACTTGTTCCACTGTTCTTGTCCACTGCATAAATTTTATAAGTATTTTCAAAAGCTGCCTGAGTAAAAATATAGATCTTCAAGAGCAGAACATTGTTCTCCTGGCTTCAAGGATGGGTAGCTCAGTGGCTTACACAGTTTTCTTGTTTTGCTTGCAGCCTTTAAAAAAGAAGTAGCTTCTGTAGACATTTTTATCTGGTAGGCATGAAAATAGTGAGTGGATAAAAAATGCTTTTCGACTGAAATTAAGGTGCCAAATGCAACCTAAATTTGAGTTAATCCCTATTGAACTCAATTCTGTTTTAACAGGGTTATGCACATCAGAGGTGAGACAGCTCCTAGTTCTTTGTCTGATCTGGTTTGAAATATTTAAAATAAGAGGGCTTATATCACCTCTGAAACATAGTGCTCTCATTTTCTCGTATTACACCTTTCTGCCTCAGCTTTTGTACTTATGGTAAAAGCAGCATTCTCTAGTGTTGTCAACTATTGCCCTATCTTTAATGTTCCCTTCTTGAAAAGATTATAGCCAAAAAGATCTGGAAAGAGATTAAAAATCAATAATAATTTAAAAAAAAAAAAAAAAAGAAAGCTCATGTAAAGCAACAAGTAGAGCAGATACTGCATTTCCCTACATACATGCAGGGAATGCTCCTGCCTAGAACCATTCTTGCATCTTGTAACTTTACTGAAAGTAATTCTGCTCACTTGTTAGCCAGCACTGACTACCCTGCCCTGTAGAATAGCACCTAATGTCAAGACCTATGAATGATCCTAGATGTTAGTCTATATTAAATACACTCAAATAGCAATGTATTAAGATATAACAAAACTGTGACATTAACATAAAGAGTCATGAACCAAACTTTGAGAGACTGATGGACAAAGAGAAGGGGCTAACATGAACAAGTTAGCAGGCAAATATCACATATAAGGAGGAAATATAAGACAATGTATGATTGAAGCAGTATAATATAGGTATGGAAAACTGAAATGTTTTACTAACAGTTGATATAGCCAGGACTTTGCACTCCCTGGGCAAGGCAACAGGAATTCTGTGCTAATGTAAGGGATCTGGAGGGGAGAAGAGCCTACTCCAACCTAGTGCTTATGTACTCTTTCTGACTGTAAAGCAGAAAAACTTTCCAAACTTGATGGGGTAATGGGAAGGTTTATATTGTTAAGAGCAACGGGCCAGCAAGTGTTCATTGTCAGTCTTGGTCAATCTGAAGTACCTCAAGCAGCCAGGTGGTATAATTAAATCTGATTGGGCATTTATGCTGGAAATACCCACATCAAACCAAAGATGATTCAGAAGTTCCTTGGACTAATTCTATCATAAACTGCAGAAAAACCTAGCTAATTATCTTATTACAATATACTGCTTAAGCCTTAACTAATAATCAATAGTTTTACTTTGTGGACACATTATTGAAACAAAAATTTTCGTAGAAAACACAGTTTAAATTTCATAGGGCCTTATGAATAAAATATTTGTTAGTAAAATTATTGAATATCCTCAGAATCATAATCCTACCACTGTCCCACTATTATCGGTGCATACTGCTATAACAGCTGTTGCCATGGGTGTTTTTGAAGTGCAAGGCACGGTGCAGTGCTTACTACCACCAGCTGCTGGCCAGTGCAAATTATCCACCTTGCGCAATAACCTCTTTCTGAGGAGCAGCAATAGTGGCTGGAGTTGGTGAGGGCCAGGAGCTCTTAAACTGGAAGCAGAAAAGAACATATGTCCAAGGCCTTGTTCATATTTTATGATTTGATTTCTATGTAATTCAGGAAGTGTCTCACTGTGAGACAGGTACAATACCCAAGTTTGCTGTGAAACACTTCAAAACCAAAATGATTTCAGTCTCCAGATAGAAAGAAGGTGTGCAGAGCCACCAGGCTCTATTCTCACCCTGACTACTGGAAAGGTGCCCTCTGCACATTAAGGGTCTTGTGTGGGGACCCAAAAGAGAAGAGAATGAGGCTTCCCAATCTTTCAGAAACCTTGAAGGTGTGAGGATATCCCCAGCTGCAGAAGCTGAATCCATGTCTCACATGCAGTTGCTTTTTTTTGCAGATGTTTTAATCCTCCTTTCTCACTCCTTTAGGGATGGAACTGACACAGGTTAATGCCTCCAATGCACCATAACCGCAAAGTAGTTGCGAAGAGGTGCACCAGTATGCACAGTATTAAATAAAAACCCCCAATTTCTTCAGCTTCCCTGTAGAATAACTATTTCCTAAGGAATCAATAATTTGGCTCTGTTGATTGTTGTGTATGTATGTTAGCAGCTAGGTTGATCTGGAGCTGTAGCCTTTTAAAGCACATCTTTTGCTGCTCTTTTAAAATGTCAACATTCCTAAAATTATCACATGAGAATGTCCTCATGGTCAAGAATTTGGGAGGAATGAAATGTCTCTAGGTTTGCTGGCTGCCCACAGCTGTAGCAGAGGTGGCCTGTGCACAAGGGGCTGAAGCCTGGCTGCTGGCCTCACTTCTGGCTGGCTCCCCTGGGCTCAGCCGCGGTGGGAGCCGAGAGCTGGACTTGGAGGAAGTCCAGGAGCAGTGGGGAGGTTCAGGCAGGCACGCCGGCACTGCTCTGTCTTTGTTGAAGTCTCTGCATTTCTTGAACGAGTGATGGTAAGGACTGGAATTTGGGAACCTGCAGGAAGGCAGTACGTCTGTCATAACTGTTGTACATCTGCAGTGATGATGCCCTGGTGGAGTGCTGGTTGTGCTGAGAGCAGCTGGGGTGTTAGTAGTGGTTCTGGCAGGTGTGAGCGTGTTGGGTATCACGAGGGGTGGTGGGGGAGCCCCAGGCAGGCAGCTGGGGACAGGGACGGTCCAGCCCAGCTTGGTGTGTAAGGGCACACAGGGATGTGCATCTGGGATCCAGGGTATTCTGGGAGCTCCTCCAGCAGCTGTTGCTTGAAAACTGACAAACTCCATCTCGCTTCACTCCTGCTAAGACACACATACAAAGTCCTTGCATTTCCCAGCCTCCGAGCCCTGTGGTACATCCCACTGCCCAGGGAGGCAGCTGCCTATGTTGACCCTGCAGTGTTGAGTCAGTGTGAGCAGCAAGGCCTGTGTATCAGCTGGCGAAGCTGGTGTTCACAGCTCATCCTTTATCTTTGCTGTACAATCACTGTGGGCTCTTCCTCAGAAATGGCTGAGTTTCTGTGATTCCTTTGTCTGGTGTATGCAATTAATTAAAATCTCTAGGTGAAAAGCTCTTTTGAATGAAGTGTCCTATATAATTATGTTATTGTCATTGCCAAAAATGATTTGGAAACCCTGCTTATCTCTATCTTGTTTTTCCTAGTTTGGTTCCTTTAGAAAAAGGCATAATAATAATGAATAATGTGATGATACCATCTTTATCTATTGCTTTAGTTTTCTAGATGTGTCAGTATTATCTTTCTCAGCAGTCATCACTGCACTGAATGGATATAAACTCTTATTAGAAGGCTGAATTACAGCTTAAATTGCACATAGCAATCACCTTGAATTTGCTTGTCTGTCCTTCAAGCAAATTCTAAGCCAGAAAAATATTAGTAATACCTTAGAACTCCTGATGTACATAATTTTTACAAACAATCGAAGTGTTAATAAATTAAATTAATTCCAAGAAAAAGTGTCCTGTGTTCTTGGAAATGAAACCAAATCATATCAATTTACCCTTTTCTAATTGAAGCTGGACAAACACTCGGTTTATGATTTGGAGACAGCCAGTAAAGAAACAATATGCATTACTCATCATTACTCTCCACTTCTGCGACGTATCAGTTCAAGTGGCATATAAATATTCGATGTTGTTCAATAAACAAATGTCAATAGATCTGTAGAGAAGGCGGCTCTTGATAAACAATCATTTATGAAAGACTTCTTAGAGAAGCTGTTACCAGTGGAAAAGAGTGGCCTCCCGCGTATTTGTTTTTGGTATGAGTTTCTACAAGTTGATGTGTACACTAGTCCTAATTAGCATGACTGCACATCAGCTCGAAGCCCTCTTGGTAGCTAATACCAGCAGTGCTACAGCTAACTGTGTAACGGAAGAAATGTGTGGCAGTCACTGTTGTACTACACCACTGGAGTTACAAAGATGTTTCAGTCTCTTAGTAAAAGACACTGCAGGTTGTAAGACCAGGTATTTTGGATCCTAAAGCAGTAGGGCTAAAATATATACAGAGCTTCAGGCACAGTAACAATTTCTTAGAAATAGACTGAGCAAATTATTTTTTTTTTAAATAAAAAAATAAAAAAGCTATAGATTTTAAAAAAAATTTAGGTAACGATCTCTGCAGCACAGAAGGTGCCTGGTGAATGCTAAAACAAAGACCAGAGGGTACTGGAGAGAAAAATCCTTGTAATCTTTTTGCTACTCTTCCTCTCACCTTACCTGCAGCCATTAGGCACAGAGGGATATACTGTGGGGCACCCCACGAGCTTTACCCACCTGCTGTGCCCAGCAACAGCCAACTGTTTGTTCTTCTTCTTTAGTTACATCTCTCAGCTTTTCTTTGAATCTATAAGTCCTGTGGCTTATCTTTTATTGCTCACCAGAGGGAGATAACAAGAATAAAACCCTTTGTTCCAACAGTGATAAAAGCATGAGAGGGAGAGATGGTATCCTCCATCTTTTTTCAAATCAACAAAAATCCATCTGAGAGAATGCTATGGTGTGTGAGGCTGTGAATTAAAGGGGTGTGTTGAACCAACGTAGGGAGCGAACATGATGCAGCAAGGTTTGCTTCATCCTTCTGGCAAGCCAGCAGCAAAAGATTTGCAGGAGAAAATTACTGTCTGCAACAATTCACATACATTTCTATCCAGAACATCTATCTCTCAGTGGGAAGGGAAGCAGTGACAAATTGTTCAAGATCATGAGTAGCCAAAAGATCCTGATGCTGCAAGCTGCATATCAGAATCTCCTGTAAGCACTAGGCAAGCTGGTGACAGCAGCCTTAGCAGCACATGCTGGTTTGCTTTTTTCCACCACAGAGAATTCAAATAATCCCCTCAGCACTCTCTGCCCCATGGGGGGACCCATCTCAACTTTTGCTAAATATATCTTTTTCACAAAGAGATGTTTAATGTACAGAAATCAAAGTTGAATATAGAGCCCTTGGTGGTCATTAGACTGAAGTTCCTTCTCAGGAAAGGTATTTTTCCCTCTACTCAAAAAATGAAATTACTACATTATCCAATGTCATAGTCTATTTACACTTTAATTTTTCTAGTTGAAGACATTCTTACAAAGGTCTGCCCTGACCACTGCTCTGGAGCTGAGGTGGCTGGGAGCAGCCTGTATGGTGATTAGAGCACAGAAAGGGGACAGGGTTCACATCCTCTTAGTCAAGGAGACATCTGACATGGAGTCTCCCCCATCTTAGCTTGGGACGTTTATTACCTGAGCATTGTCACCACCAGCACTAATGATTTTGTGAATGTCGGCTGTCATTTCCCACACTTTTCAATGGTCCTGAAACAAACCCTCAGGCAAAACAGAATAAAGTAAATGCAAAACACAGAAAATATTTATCTCAGTATCCGTTCTTCTTGGGCTTTTGGTGGGATTTTTTTGGTTAAGCCACAAGAGAAGAAAGGATATTGGCACAATCCTGACCTATACTACCAGGCAGCAGATTCAAACCTTGGGGTTTTATTACTGTGAGAGTGGGGGAATGGAGCTCACTGACAGCCTCCCTCCAGGTAGCAGGGCTCCCCCTCAGTGAGACTCTTTGGCAATAGATTCAGCTGAATGCCAGGAATATCATTAAATTGGATCTTCCTACAAAGGGTGATTTTTGTTTCCTGAAAAAGTCATCCATTTTCCTTACTCACTTGCACACTCTTTTCTGTATAATTTCGAAATACACTCTGTTCAAAACCATTGTCAAACGCATAAAGAAACAAAATTATTTTTCCTTAAATATAGCATATCTTATTTTTCTTATGATCTTACTTTGCAGTGGTTTTCTACAGATAATGCTGTACGTGGTACACTATATGTTGTCATATTATTGAAAAGCCAAACGCAGGGTAAGAAAAAATAGGAGGTTTATCTCATTATCTTTAGGAGCCTCCAGATAAAATTGTAAATGACTGTTTTCATAAAGCTTTCCTGTTCTCACCACCTGGTACTAATTAAAGCTTTGTATAAATTCGCACGTCTTGTCACAAGCACAGAGAAAGTACAGGAAAATTAAAAATGCAAGTTTTGTTGACATGCAGGTGACCTTTTAATTTTGCATATTTTTGCTATCTTTATTTTCAACACAGAATTTTGCAGGGGAAGTTAATGCTGTCCTATTAAGAGAGCTCTTTTATACGTGTGTGTATATACATACACACATATATATTTGTGTGTATTGCTGTACTAGCCCTAGCAGTACCTGCACCTGGAAGACAAAATTCACACACGGTGCTGAGCTAATACAGACACACAGAGACATTCAGCCTCCTCCCAAGAGCCTTGCAATACAAATTAAAATAAGTTGCAAGTGTGAGGAATAACAATCATTGGGAAGAATGAGGGGAGAGGACAGGATATCTCAGATAGCACTGTGATACACAAACCATTGTAGATTTAGCTTTAAGCCCTTCTTTTAATTTCCTATGCAGCAAGCATCTGCCTGGGCTGGTATTTCTGGCTGCCTCTGATATCAGAGAAAAGCAGGAGCCTGCTATGCTGGGAGATGCACAGATTTGTGCAGTGGGACGTTTCAACCCTCTTAAGGCCACTTAGTGTTTTCAAAGTGGACTAAAAAAGCTTGTCTTCCTGAGAGCCAGGATGCCTTTTTAACTCAGGACAGCGCAGGGGTGTAATTGTTTCCTCATTATTTGAGGTCTCTCTATCCCATCAGTCAGGGTTGCCTCTGAGTCTGGGAGCTGATGCGCTCTGCACTGCAAAACCTTGCAAGAGGTGAGATGATGTTCTCATTAAAGTAACTGTCAATCCCAGGGGGAACATCCCGGCCTTCAAGAAACTCAATTTGTTGTTTGACCTGTTTTCTTCAGAGAGGCTGCTGGAGAACGTAGAGGAAAGGTTTGACATACAGTACCCACACTGACATGTCAGGCAGAATCACTGGAATACGTCATTTATGAATCACTCTGGATTAATTCACCTACGGCTCTACAGAAAATACAACTTGTAAAAAAAATTCTTAAAAGGTTACCTGAGACACTGCATAGCAAATCAATTAATAATTAGGAATCCACTAATAACAAGCACTTTTTACAGTTTAATAGGGTTCTGTGCTGAACTTAGATGAAAGGTTTTTTCAGGTGGTTATAGGGACTATAGATTTTATATGTGGATGTATGTGTTTGATTTCTCACTGCCTTGGATTTTGTATGATCACATGCATATGGAAAAAATGCTGGAAAGCTCTGTCAAATCAGACTGGTAGTGATATACAGTTTGGTTGGTTGCAGGTGACCAGATGGGTGGAGAATCAGACACTCTTCTGTGAAGACAGTGGTGAAAGACTGAAAAGACTCCAAAGTCTTACTTGTCTTACTTGGACAGTAAAAGATAGGATATGTTTTTAGTGATTCATTAAGTAATAGTGCATTTATTCTATATAGCACTTGCTATAATGGCTTCCGAATGTCATTTTAGCAGTCTTTTTTATTACTAAGTCTCAACAGATCACGCAAAAAAAACGAATTGTGACTTGGCAGTCACAACATTAGTCTACTGCGCATTTAAACAGACTGTTGAAAGAGAATTTTTTAACAGCTAAATTCCAAGCACCTGGCAAACAGAATGTTTTGCAAGGAGATTGGTTTATTTCACTTGACAGTTTTATTAAACTTTAATCACCTTGTCAATGCATGCATTGTCTAGTACTCACCGTTACTTTGGCCTAAATCGGGGACTTCTTAAAAGATGAATACTTATTTTCCTGAAGCACAGTGCAGTTCTGCTGTCTTTCATTATTAACTGTAAACCAGAGACAGAAATTGGTGAGATAAAATGAGGCAATAAAACAAAATTAAAGTGCTGTCAACACTAGATTTGTCAGGAATTTAATGAGCTTTGCAATAAAGGGTGCTGATTATAGGTAATATTTCACAATGCCATTCATCACTCAACAAAATAATATACTTTTAGGAGACTACTGTAACTGTGTTCTCAAATGATGGAGGTACAGACGAGATTGGTGTGTGCTGTGAGCAGGTGCCATTACCACTATGCTCCTGTTAAAGACTATGTGCATTGTACGAGGTTAAAGTTGTCTTTTACCCAGTGTTTGCTTTACAGAAAGCTTAAATAACAGTAACAGAACACCCAGCTCAGCTCAGGCTGTCTCCTGCTAGCCATTCCTATGGTTTTATTCAGATCCCATGTTTCCTCCATTTCTCTTTGATCTCCACATCTTCTCCATGCTGCAGGAATGCATGCGGCATGTGCAGCTGAGGCATGTTACAAGTCAGTAGCCGAAGGTGTATGATAAGGCTATTGCCCTGTCTGGCTCCCGTGGATCCCCCAGTCCCGTTGACCAAACACCCATTAGCAGACAGGCCTCATGGGGATAGCCTTTACAGGAAGCACTATGCAACGTTTAAATTTCTGGCACAGGGAACATGGTGAGACACCTTAATTGCTCTGTCTTTGCCCCTGGTACCTGGGAAACTTGCCTTTCAGTTGCTTTCTAGGAAAGTGAAAAACCTGAAGAATTTACTGAAGAACTTAAAGGGAGATTTTTCAGCTGGGTCAGATCTTTCATTTACCTTAAATTCTTTTTTCTCAACTATAGTTGTTTCCATAGATTACTTTAACTTCACACTTGTGCAGATGAGAAAATGAGGTCAGTCAGATCTGCTAGATGTCATCCTCTGCTTATTTGCATTGGTATAACTTAAGGTAGTTGCTAAACCTGTACAGGAGAGGAATGAGGATCTCTCAGCACAACGACTCACACTTGGTGGGTGTGTGCAAGTAATATCAGAAGCCGCCTGCACCATGCAGAATCTGATTGGAAACTGATCGTTTGTGACCACAGAGCGCCATGTAGAAATGACAGTCTGAATAACGAAGCAGCTGACTTCAGAGTGGACACAGGTACTTAGACGTTCAAAAGCTGTAAAGCATTTCAATTGCACATGCACCTTTATGTTACTTGTTATTTTTGGCTGCTGTCACACAGAAAATATTGGCTGGCTTTCGTGTTAACAGAGGTTCAGAAGATCACATCAAAGGTAATCAAAAAGGCAGTTTTAGAGCTGAAAGCTATGATATCTCAGTCCAAATCCTGAAAATCCTTATTGACCCTGGTAGTCTGACTCACACAACCACCTCCTTCTTAGCAGAGCCCTCTTCATTTGGAGAAGGAGTACCAAAGATTCAGAAAATCTGATCACATATTACCTGGAGCTGGCTCCATACAGCTGTAAGATTCAATACATTAGTATTTCTGAAGCTAAGAAAGAACTCATTGATACGCACTAAGATTTTAATTAGTACTCTGATCATCAGTATTCAGTATTCCTCAAATATGTAGCCATTGCTTTATTTTGACCATATTTTGTCACTGATCCATGTGCTATCAAGACATCAGGACATCAAGAATGTAGGCCTATGGACTATCATGTGAGGCTATGGCAGATGTTCTGGGTAAGCTAATCTGGACAGGGGAAAAAAAAGCAAACCCACAGTTAGCTGTAACCATTATCAATAGCTTACACCTTAGAGTGCATACAGCACTGACTTGGCATTGACATTGAGTTACTTAGCACTGAGTGGTCCAGGGCAAGCCACGAGCTCTAAATCTGGGGCATTTTCTGGTATCCTTGTAAATATCAGCCAAGGCATATATAGTATCATTTTGATTTTTGATGCATGCCAAATCACTTTTGGATTGAGATTTGTAAAAGTGATTTTCATTCCATTTCAGAGCGCTCTGGAAGATGCTGTCAAGGTTGTGAAAAAGGCTCACTAGCTCTTTAATAAAGTCCTGACCCTATAAATGCCGGAGTGAATGGAAAACCTCATTTTGTCTCCAGTTGTGCTTAGATGAAGACACGAATCTCCTGGGATTCATTGCAAAATCCAAAATGGTGCAGCCCAGTTCAACACCCAGTAGCCTGGAAGTTGACTCTGATCAATAGGTGGGGAGTTTTTTCACCGTTGCTTCCCTTTGGACTGTTATTTCCCTTTCATAATGCGCAGACATGATCGTCTCTTTGTCTTTCTCTTAATTCACAGGGACAAGATCCAAGCTCAGTGCCCACCACTGCACATACAACACAGGACACCTTCGGTCCAGTACCTGCGTGACCCCGGAACCACCCTCCAGCAGTCACACTCCTTGGTAACTTCCTATTCTCAGACCACAGTTATTCAGGGCATTATTGTCATTTGTTTCAGCTTGTTTTTATTGACTGGGTAAATAACTCTCTTGATTACAGCAGTTACAGTTTTCCCTGTGGTTATGTTTGGCAACAAGCTGCTCACCCTTCTTTAACAGCACTGTTAATTAGGAGGTCTATGTTTCCCTTCTTGTCAAAAGAAACTAAGCTCCCTGCCACTGGAATTCCTTCTCCTAGGGTGAGAGAACAGTGATCGTTTGCTTGGTTACGCTTCAAGTCTTCTGTATGCTTTTAATAAAATCTGTAATTAATACTTTGAGAGGGTTTTTTTTCCTCTGACTGAGCACATCTTGAGCACAATTTTTTAATGGCAGTAAACAAAAATAAAGAATACTTAATACTCCCAGCACGACTCTGACATTTCTCATAACGATGCAATAGCCTTGGGTGGCTAAATGTGAATATTTAAAACAAGTCAGTATTGTATTTGTAACAAGCAACCAGACTTCATTAACTAACCAAGTGTTAGAGGGAAAAATCTGCCCAAACACTGCCAAATCTTTGACTGTGTTAAAATCCAGGGACACGGAACTTTCTGAGAACACAGGGAAGGCCATTAGTTACCTCTTCCTAGGTTTAAGAAAGCAGCAGTAGTCTTTGACCTGTAAAAATGTATAAAGAGCAAACTAGACATGTTAATATAAGTAGAAATGAGCCTAAAACATCCACACATGGGAAACTGATAACAGTATTATTTCTAAATAGAGAGTATATATTACTTATTGTCATCTGATATTACAGACTGAGTTTTGTTTTAGACTTTGAAAAAAATTAGACATTAATATGCTTTTAGATACAAAATAATCACAAGAGATTGTGTTCATCTCACCTAACTTGTTGAGATAGTCTCCATCTATAGCCAAAGGAGGGAGAAAGGCACCTCCTAAGGTTGACTCATCTTTTCAGTATTTGGGCCCCAATTTAAAATGAGATGTGCCTTCTCTTGCAAGAGAATATAAATTTAAGATTTGTCTTCAATAGAAGATAAATTTTCAAGCAAGACATACTCCACTTTCCATATCTGGACTACGAGAAATTCTTCTCAGATTTATATGCCACTGATCACTATCATGACTGGAAATCTGGAATATAATGAGGATGCAGCACTTTCTGTATTCACACAATGTGCACATGAAAGGAATTTTGTATTTTTCTGAATAATAAAGTCTTGGTCCTTGCCTGAGGTAGGCTGTTCAACGAGATGAACCACAGGTCTGCAGGGAAGACTATACATACACCTATTCATGTATTCTTATCTGTTTTCATATTCTTGTAAGAGCTTTACATTACATTTTAAAACCTCAACCTTTCTGAAAGAAGTGATATTTATGTGGCTATTGAATGAAAAATAAATTTATTGACTCTGAAGAAACGCACTATTCCCTACTATGAGCTGCCCTGTTCAATACTTAAAATTCTTCACCACTGTTTGTACTATAACATTTCCATATAGTTTGATTTGAAGGCATCCAACTGTTTTCAAGTTTTGAGATTCCCTTGTGTACCAAGAAATGACATAGATAAGTTCATTACAATGCCTTAGGACAGAAATCACAAGATGCATTTAAAAGCTTGAGCCTTGAAGAGGGTGATATCACATGCCATATCAGTGCAGCCTTCAGCATCTATTGTGGACATATAAGGAAGGGCAACTCTATCACATTCAAAGTATGGGTTAGATAAAGTGACAGTGAGGTGGATTGAAAACTGGCTGAAATGCCAGTCTGAAAGGACTGTAGTCTGTGGCACAAAGTCCAGATAGAGGCAAATCACTACCAGTGTACCCTAGGTGTCAATATTGGGGCCAATCCTGTTTAACAACTTCATTAATGACCTGGATGATGGGAAAGAGTGCATCTTTAGCAAGTTTGCACAATACAAAACCAGGAGGAGTAACTGATACACCATATGGGTGTGCTGCCCTTCAGAGACACTTCAGCAAGCTGGAGAAACGGGCTGACAGAAACCTCATGCATTTGGCAGGGGAAATGCCAAATCCTGCTCTTGGGAGGAACAAGACCAGGCACTAGCATATGCTGGGGGCTGACTGGCTGAGAAGCAGCTTGGTAGAGAATGACCTTGGGGTCCTGGTAGACAACAAGGAGACCACAGGCCACTCTTGCTGCAAAAGCAGCTTCCTGGGCTGCATTAGGAAGAACATTACCAGCAGGTTGAGGGAGGTGATCCATCCTCCCCACTCAGCACTGGTGAGGCCACACCTGGTCCAGTTCTGGGCTCCTCAGCACAAGATACAGATTTACTGGATTGAGTCCAGCACAGGGCTATTAAGATGATTAAGGGACTGGAGCATGTGACAGATGAGGAGAGGCTGAGAAAGCTGGGAGTGTTCAGCCTGGAGAAGAAAAGGCCCAGAGGGATCTCATCAATGGTATAAATATGTGATGGGAGGGAATGAAGAAGAAGAAGCTAGGCACCACTCAGTGGTGCCCAGTGATAGGAGAAGAGGCATTGGGCACAAACTGAAACACATGAAATTCCATCTGATCACAAGAAAGCACTTTTTTTACTGTAAGAGTGGTCAAACACTGGAACATGTTGCCAAGGGAAGTTGTGGAGTCTCCATTTGCACAGATATTCAAACAGAACAGGGTGTGATGCTGGGCAACCTGCTATAGCTGACCCTGCCTGAGCAATGGGGCTGGACTAGATGATCTCAAGAGCTCACTCACAATTTAAATGATTTTGTGACTTTGTGATTCATGATCCTTGAAAGTCCTGTCATTGCTAGTAGCTTATTGTAACTGCAGTTGCCTGCAACTGCAGACTGAATGGCTGTTTGCTCTGTCCTTGTAAAAAGTTTCCAGAAGCTTGATTAAAACTAGTGCAAAAACAGCGGGGTTTTTTTTCCCCACAAAATTGTATTACTTCAATGAAAATTCCTATAAATGTTTCTCAATATGTTTAATTTTGGAATATTTTAATTTCAGGAAACTTTGAAACTCCTTCATAGTTGACTTTATGCATTTTCATTTATTATTTTTTAAGTGTTTCATGACAGATCAGGAGCGGCATTGCTACAGCATGGACAGAGTATTCTTAAAATCAGTAAAAGCAGTTAATACGTTTTACTGATTGAAACAGCTTATATTTTTTTAAGATTAATATTTCAGGTTGTTTCATTTCAGTGCACAGCGAATCTAGACAAGGTATTCTGTCCAACCACAAAGTAATAATTTATCTTCATGATTCTAGAGTAAAATTAAAATAAGAATGTTTCCTCTATGTACATGCAGTATGTTTGTTTGTGGTGGTGCACATTATATACTACAATAGGTATTTTATGAAATAAATCAACATTAAAACTAATTGAAATTACATTCTCAAATTTTAAAAAGAAGTTTTGCATATTAATTTTTATGTGAAAATCCCATCTCATGGGAAACTAAACTGTGTCTTCAGGCAAGGAAGACATTTCAAAAAGTCATAATTTCCAGCAAATTAGGAATTCTGTTTCAATTATCTCAATTTCTCCAGATTATGAGTGCTTTACTAATCCATTCCATAAGGAGCATCTGAGAAAGAGCATCACATAAAAAGAGGAGGACCTGATCCCCTGGATGTTTTGCGTACATAAAACAGAGCGGGAAGTCTCTCAAAGTCAAATGGGAGTTTCTTGTGTCGTGCCGATAAATGTGAAAGAAGAATCAAGTGTAGAGGTAACCAGTTGGTTATTCAGATACTAATTAACCTTTCCAAGACTTCAGTACATCACTGTTTCACAGGCACACAGCAGAGGAGTCCAGAAGTCTTTCTGGACATTTCCAGCCAGGTGTTGAGAAGCCTGTTTCCCCAAAAAGGGACTGTTCACACACATTTAAGATGCTCAGCGGCACCCAGGACTGGGTCCAGATTGTCTCTGGTAAAAGAGCATATGCTGGGACTGTCAAATAACCACACTGGCACCGTGTGCTGGGGAGGGATCATGGAGAAGGGGAACAGCCGTAAGGTGCTCGAGTGGAACTGCTGCTCAGAGGAGCTGGCCCTGCCCACTGGGGCTGATCTGCCATCACAGACACCGGGTCATTCGCAGGCAGAAATGTAATTACCATGTTCCAAAAGGATACTGTGATTAAATGGGTAACAAGGAGACCGTAATTACAGGAGAACGGGAAAGCAGTGACATTTATGTCCTGTTTGGTACACCTGGCCCCAAAGGCTTCCTTACTTGCCCTAAAACAGTGGGATCCCATGTCTCCATCACCCTACTGCTGAGATCAATGCAAGAATCAAATACAAAGCTGTCAGCAGTGCACAACTATATGCTGGAAAAGGACCACCAGGAAAATTCTTAGAGGTCTTAAAGGGTATCATGCATTGCTGTCCAAAACTAAGATCTGAAACCCTAAAAAGCTGGTAAAAAAGTAAGAGCTCTCTACTCTTTTGGTACGAAGCAAGTATAAAAAAATAAAAGAAGAGAGTCTGAATACATATGCTAGGCATTAAAATAAAATGTAAATTCAGTAAATGAAACAGTTCTGTAAGTACTGTTTCTGATAGTATATTCTATTTTGAGAAAGGCATTTATTTCTCACTATCTTATCAGTACCACAAGGGTAGTCTGTAAAGCTAGAGATAAACAGCAATTATTTTTTTCTGGCTAACAAATGAATACTTAAGAGGCCTTGGCTGTTTTTACAGATATGGACTCTTGTAAGATGGCTATAGTTCCTTCACCTCTCAGATGCCTATCTCTTTTCAGGAGGGTATCAGAGGCAAAGGTTTCCCTGGATTTAGAGACAACCTGTGGATGCTTATTAACTACCTGAGAATAGGACATGGTTGGCTTCTGGAGTGGGAAGTAGGGAGTGATGAAAACAGGGAGAAGGCAGCATCTGGAGGACAGAAGAATGTGACACCAGTCTCTTGACTGTCCAGACTAAAAGGGAAGGAAGGAAAGAGTTTTCAGCAAAGAGCTGCTTCCAGTGTAGGGAATTAGGTAAATATAAACATGCCGATGAAAGCTTATCTAGTCAGTGATGCTACAGCCCAAATATAGCTCTACAGGAACTACTTTTCAGACAAGAGTTGTTTTGATCTTAGAGGCCAAAAAGTCTGTTAGATCATCTCATTGAGCTTTCTATCTATTACCATACCATAATATTTTTCCCCAGTCACTCCAGTGTACAGTCTGGTAGCATGTATATTTTTTAGACAAAGTATATTTTAAGTAAAGGCATACTGAAAACATTAAAAGACATCCTGTTTTCCCCTGGGGGTTTGCTGTAATGGGTAATCAATCTCATTGTTACAAACATTTGCTTTATGTCTAATTGGAATCTGACTGTTTTCAGGTACCTGTCACTGAATCGTTTTATCTCAGTGTCTGCTAGAATAAATGGGCTTTTCAGGCTTCATATGTTCTTCCCATGGGAGTCCTGATGCAATTCTGTCATCTTTCAGTCTTCTGCTTAGTAAGATGTTGAGATATGTAAATCTCTTCCTGTAAGGGTTTTCTTTTATAAAAATCTTCACCTTTTTTTTTTTTTATTTATTTATTCTGTTCTGCATTCCTTGCTACATTTTCAACATCTTCTTTATATGCAGACATTGGTTTTCCCTATTAAAATCATCACTCGTGTTTTCTATATTACAGAGTTCTTATTCTTTACCACATTGAATTTGGAAATTCAAACTCTATGATGTCAAAGCTTCTCAGCTTTGCAAGATATAGCCAAGATGAATGTTAGCAAGCCAAAGAGCACAGATGACTACATGAACAGAGCTTTTAAAATGTTAACCAATGTATAATAGAAGTGCTGAATTTTCCAGTCCTCTGTTTTCCCCTCCTAATTACCCACCTCCACTGCTTATATACAGATTTGTTCTCTGTTTAGTAATTGGATTATCCTATTGTTTGGATTTCTTTATTCACAGTTAGGATTTGTTTTATTCACACTGGACTTTTAATATCTCTCCCTCCCACAAGGTCATTTTTTCCAGCTATGCGTTGCATTTTCATGAGAAGTATACACTTGCAATTACAGGTGCTCTATAAATCATCATCACTGTGAATCACAGACATAAATAAACAAGGCCGATGAAAGACCTTTTACTGCTATCAGTTATAACATAAAACGGGTTACACAGACAAGCTGTGACCTGTGAGATCAGATTAGTATCTAGAGTTTTAATCTCTGTTCTTGGCTGCAGTAGAGAAAAATGGCTATCATTTATCACTAGCAAAGCATGCAGTAAGCAATAAGAATGTGTGAGCTCAACTACATTAAATGATAGCTGCTGTGTATGTACATAAGCAGTGCTGTACCATACATCTACTACAAACATTTATTAGCAATATGCTGTAATTATGAACACAGATTCATTACAGACAACTCGAAACAGCAGAATTCAGGTAAGTGCAATGGGAAAGTGGAATTGCAATGAGCAAGCATCATTAACTAATTTACTCAGATAATCAAGGGCCAACTAAAATTTCATTGTGGAGAAACCACACAGTATTCCAATTACAACACAGAAATCAAAGAAAAATGACAGGGGAACTCTCCAATTACTAGAAGAGTTTGGCTACTTCTGTTTCTTCTTTCAATACACTTTCCTGGCAATAAAGCTAATAATCCTGGTATATAGTTTGTCATGAACAGTACATTGTTGCAAGCAGCCATATATTTGTATTTTTCTTTAGTTTGAAAATGGCAAGACTGCAATGCTCCAGGTATGATCAGTACATTACAGCCTATTTGCTTCACAGGTTCTGAAATCCGCACTAATGGCCTGATGTCTGCGGAGCTCATCTAACAGTTTTGACAAATCTTATCACTGACTCCTATGGGAAAAAGGGGAAAGAGTGCCAGAGACATGAAACCACCAGGCAATGGCTCTGTTAAGCCACCCTCTGTCTACGCACCTCTCTCTCCCTTCACCCGTGCAGGGTGGCACGAAGTCATGTACTTAAGTAAGGCATAGAGTTCAGTGGACAACCTCTCTTCCAGTTTAGGTAAAACCATTGCCAGACTCCAGCAATGCCAAATCTTGCATGCAGAGCTAACTGAAAAACAACAGTTGCTTGTCATGATTCATTCTGATAAATAGTTGTCATTTTGATCATTCCCTCCAAAACCAAAACATGCATTGCTTTCGTTCAGAGATTGTTCATGCCTTCAGCAGAGATTTTCAACTTAATTTGAAATAAATGCTTGTAATATCAAAAAGTTAAATTACTGAAAGATAAGATCTGAAAGTTTTGCTATTTGATTTCTTTCTATTATAAATCAAAAAGGAAATCCCATATCAAACTTCTATTTTATTAAAACTATTAAAATGGTTTCAGACAATTATAGTGACCACTTCTGCTCACATCCTGTAGTTTAGCTGTAACAAAGTTTTACAGTATGAATTTTAGCATGCAAAAAGTCACAAAGAAGTCACCGCTCTGTCAACATCCAACACACAGTATTTACACCGGTACTTCAGAGCTCTGCTGAGTAAATAGTCTTTGCCTTCACAACACTATAGATGTTGATCATTGCACTTACTTTTCAAAACAACAAAGATAAAAAACTATTTTTCAGGATTACTGGTTGCTATGAATTTTGCCTCGATTTTTGTTGCAGGTAGCTGATCTCCAGCTAGTCATGGATACAAAACTCATCTGCTTTATATGCATACAAGCCACTCCATTTGAATTACTAACATGAACAAGCAGAACTGATAGGAACAAATACGAAATGACTGTTCTTTTAATGTCCAGATGCTGCACTCTGAGAACTTGTCTGTGATTTGTAACCTGAGAAACAGAGCCCAAGAGTCAGCTTCCATAGGATCATCAAGTCAAAACATGAATTTCTTGTGAAACTTTTCAACCATCAGCTTCTGAGTAGAAATGAACAGCAGCTGTCATAAACAGTTGAGTAACAGATGCTGTGAACACAGGGACCATAAATTAGGGGCCTGCCTGATAAAAGATCTACTATACAAGAAGGGCATTTTAGCGTGCGCTTCAGCAATATCTGGCAGAAGGACCTAGCACTGGAGCTAGACAGTTATTAAAAAAAAGTGCTTTGAACAATCTGGAAATGTCTATTTCTGAATTATGCAGAACCATTTCAAGGTTCTATCAAAGTTATGGGTGTTTTCCTCTGTTGTTCTGAAATGAAAAGCAGGGGTGAGATATTAATGTTCTGTGAAGGACATTTGTTTAAAACACGCACAGTGCTAAAGTACGCTATCAGTTGCTTTACGATACAGAGAAACTTGTAAGGGAAGAAAATAAGGACAGCAGAAATGTTTGATTTTAAGCTTGGTATATTCCCTTCACATGCAGCGCTAAAGGGCATAGTTTATATTCTATGATTGTTTTGATACTGAAAAACCTCATTTTCTTGTCCTTCTGGGTGAAATGGGAGTCACTGCAGTGGTACTGGGCAACATACATAGTCACAAAGCTAGTAGGAGCAGCCTTAGACTGGTGTGGGGAAGCAACCCCAAAGCTGGAAATGTTTGGAGCCATATTTGTCACCTGTCACTCCCCTTGATTCAGACACATCTTTGGTGTCAGCTTCAGGCTATTCTGCTGACGCCCTGTAGTACAAGGCCCTGGGGCTAGTGTACCTTATGATCCCAGTAAGAAAGGCACTCAAGACTCCATAAACTATTGCTTAAAATACCTTTTTCTGGTGCTAACACAAGAAAGAGAAAGAATACAGATAATTTTACATCCTTTCAGGTGCTGGGAACCCTGAGCTGTGCATCAGACAGACCTCTGCTCAGGGCACGTGGTACAGATGCCACCCGTAGAAAGGTTCATTGACATTTTGGTTTTGAGACTTCTTGTAGAATTTTCTTAGACAAAAAATACTGTATTCGTCATTTCTACTGTCAACCAACCATACGTTCACATGAGAACTTGCTGTTCCACTTTAAGATAAAGACAAGGCCATGCAGGTGGGTAGTCAACAACACCAAAGGGGAGCTGCCTGTGGGCTCCTCTGTTATCATCACCCAGCTGAGTTTATGCTGCAGCCAAGAGACCAGCGCAGCCCAGCACAGACCTGAAGGACAAGCTGTACGTGCAGCACAGCGCAGCACAGCACTGTCCTGTGCCTACTCAGGTACACTGTTATGTGCATCACTAACTCTTTGATGCACAACAGTCTTCTGGTTAGGATTGTTACAACCCCAGAGGGGAACATCTTGCACCTGCTCAAGGCTTTAGGCTTTGCTTCTCTGCCGTTGGCATTGGCTGGTGCTCTATGCCAGCTTGGTAGCTTCCACTGCTCCTCAAGGTGAGTTCTGCCTGCTCTCAGACATGAGACACAGTGGCAAAGGATTGTTGCTGGAGGGTCCCTTTATTATCTAGCATGAGAGCGATGGGATTTACAGGCAGGCTGTGCTTCAAGGTCAGGGGACCTACGGAGATAATAAGGATGCAGAGTGCATCAGGCTTCTCCCGGCATCAGCCACACCGTGAACAATGCAGCTGCAAGCTCAGAAGCAAGTGTTCTCCTCTTACAGAGGGAACACGAGGCTTGTGGCTCTGTCTGGGACATAAACTATGTTGCTGCTTCCCCTCCTTCTTTACACAGACACCCTGGGACTTTCACAGATTATTTCTGTTTTCTGTAGCAAGTGGAGGATGAGTATGTGCACAATACAGGCAAATCTCACAGTCTTACCTTGCACAGCATTTGCCAAGAATGCACACTGTGTACTGTAACTCTGAAAACAGTCAATATCTGGGTAACAGGAACCTGCTTTTGAAGGCTGCTCTGGGATCATCACAGCTCTTCTTACACCAACATCACATGGTTGTCTCTGGGCTGTTCTGCAGAATGGATTTTCAAGAACACTCTGCTTACTAAGGTCCTACATTTATTGTCTTCCCTCATGCCCCTGGCTCTCTATGTAAGAATTACTCCACACTCACTTTACATTTAATGTACGTGCTATAGTGGCATGCAGTATAGTAAGAATCAGAAATTGTCTCACAGGGTTCCATGCAACAAAATGGGTTGCTTGATCGATCCTGCAAGCAATGTGAACCTTTCACACTGATTGGTGATTTGGCTTGAGGAAAATTGCTTGGTTCACTTTCCAGATAAATTTTAGCTCTCAGATTTGATAATCTGCTATCATACACATAACGAGTAAGAGTTATTAGTTTAGGCCTCTATTTAGGAAGAAAGCTTTAACTCTAAGCCTTGGAGTTAATTGATCTTATAAAGTCAGTATGTCTAAAAATACACAAAAGTGTGTATTACAGCAGAGCCCTAACACACATAAAAATATAATTTTGCACAATGTAAACTTATATGTGTGTGGCGGTTTAATTTTCTTTTTTATAACTGAAAGGTTTAGTGCATGAAACCTAGTGGAATTTGCTTAGTTAGATAACACTGGCAAAGTTACAAGAGCAAACTTAATCACTAAATGTTTCTGAAAGGCAAATATCAAGTATTTTCTAGAGAAACCTAAGGAATACTGATGCATTACAAATTAAAGTTACATAGGTATCATTCACAGAAGCATCACAGAGGGGAAACAGATTTTAAAGTACATCAGGTGTGTATAAGCAACAGTTTAAAGATATATGTCCACTGGAAGAAGCTACTTTCTTTTACATCCTGTAAATTACAGGTGAGTATTACACATAGCCTCAGCCAACAAGCATACATGTAGCCCTATTTAAATGATACCAGTTAACACTAGATAATCAGTACAACCTGCACCATTAAGTTTAGATTAAGGGTTAGTAAGAAAAAAAAAAAAAAGGTTATAACATTCCAATGTAGTTTCCATCTTCTAGGACTCAGAACATATTTATTTTTCTAAAACTTCCCTGAAATATTTTAGAAAAGCAATTTAGTGTTTTGAAACTCTGATTTAAACACAGTATTTCTTCCTTTTTATCTCTGCCTTCTTTCTGCCTTTGTAGGCAATGGAATAAATTATAGCTCTAGTTTTCTTCTACTTTTTGTTTTGTACAAGTGTAACTTTCCAAAAGCTAAGAGCATTTGGAAAAGCTACAGAACGGCAAAAGGAGAAACAAAAGAAGATGAAAGGAAACCAGATAGCAGATATTACTAATTTGACTGCATCCTGAAAACCTCTTTCAGTTATGGCCATGCATTAAATTTGCTATGCAGTGGGACTTCCAGGGTTGCTCTGCAATAAACTGACATCAGAAGAGGGTGTGGCACACATGGACTGGCTGTGTGACTGCTCGGTACATTGGTCTGAAAAAACTTACTGAATATTGAATGTGACCTGGCCAAGGTCATAATAACTCTGTGTCTAACCTGCCTGAATGTGTTTTCCTATATGAAAATTGTGTTGTAATTCAATATGAGACTTAGAGAAACAAGGCTGGGAAGTTGCAACAGTCTTACATTAACTGCTTCTCATCTTGTACTCACACATATTTGCTAGACAGTGGCTGTTTTATTACCAGTAAAGATGCTACTTCCAGGCTGCAGGCCAAACAGCTGTTTATGCCAAGCTGAAAATCTAAGGATTAAAACACACTAGGGACCAAAAGATACTTCAAAGGGTGAAGAGAGAAGAGGACAGCTGACAGTGGTCTGATTAGTGGATAGAGGGAGCTGCTGGGAGCTTCTGAAGCAGCTGTGTCCTTCTCAAGCTCATGAGAGGAAGAAATACACAGAAAAATATCTTGGGATAAAATATGCCACAATTTCCTTTCAAAAGGCAGTTTTGCCCCTGTATGCTTATAATCAGAGAATGGATGAATCATGTGATTTCAAGTCACCGAGATAAAGGATGCTCCCTACAAGGGTGACATGACCAAGATCCCAGGAGGGGTCTGTGGTAGTGGTGGTAACTTGAAAGCCCTTAATCGAACGAGAAAGGAAAAATCAGTGCTCTTCATCACTCCTCCTGCTCCCAGGCACAGCAACAAGCACCTGCATATGTACAGGCAACATTTCTCTCTCCTGTAAACAAATCTTGCAAAAAGATTGATATAGTAAAATATAAACTTCAAATACTTATATTGTGAAATTTTAAAATTAAATGCAGCTCTTCAATCTCTAAATAAGCCCTATGTGGCACTTCTGAGAGGTCTAACATCAGGGCAGAACTGGAGGCCTGGCACAGTCACTCTCCATGCCCCAGATCATGAACTGAAGCCTGTGCGGAGTTTGCTGTGTAAAAGTTTGGGGCTTAACAGTGGTCCTGCAAAACAGAAGAAGAGCTAAGGAGCTAGGAAAGATGCACGAGACACAGATGAGTCCTAACCAGCCCTTTAATACTATCTTTTCCAGAGCCACAGAGGAAGCATCCTCGCCAAGTCAGGAATTGCTCTGACTTCTCTGTCTTCCTAGAAATCATAAGTAAGACAGTAATTACTGCAAGAAGCCCTAAGGAGCCCACTCAGGAAGGCTTCAGTTTCCTCTCAAGCACACACAGGGAAGCTCAGAAGTAAATGATTAATGGCCCAAAGCTTTATTTGATCTGCTGCTACAATTAAGTAGTGGCTGGCAAAGCTCACTGGCCTCCCTCAGGTACTAATCCATATTGGGCTGTTTCAAAGAGTTCCTGAGAAACTGGAGCTTAGATAACCTCATTAAAAGCTATTTGAGAGGCATTTCAGTTACATTAATGTACTATATGACTACTGAGTATATCCATATGCTGCTTATACATAAAGATATGAAGAAGTCATCTGTTGGGTAGCTGAGGTTCTTCAGTTATTTCTAAATTGTATACAGATATGATGGGTATTTGGGTATACAGGATATTCACTGACTGAAGACGAATTCAGTAAATAACTTCCATCCATATATTGGCTAGGAGTGACAAGTGATCTTTGTATGAATGTGAGTTACGTGTTAGACGTGTAACTACCAAGTTCTGACATTCCTCATGACAAATACCATATGGAGAGAGTGAGCAGTTAGAAAAATAGGTTTGGGCAGAGGTAAGATTATTTTTATAAGCTACAGGCAGTTTTCACAAACAGCATTTACCTATCTGAAAATATGTACTTGCATAATGTTTCATCTATCTCATTATCTTATCCAGATGTTTTTACTGAAAATAAAAAAAAAAAAAACAGCTCTGGCACTGCCAAAGGAAGATCCCTTGAAAGAACAGCTGGTATTTTCAATGTTGACAAAGAATAGGATAACATTTTAAAAATTACAAAAAAATTCAACAGCACTTAAAATTATTCAGGCATGGAGTGCTAGGTCTATAAAGATGAGGGATGGTACCACTGCCTTCATGATGCTGGTACCTCAGTCTCGTAATTTCTTTTGTGCTGGACCTACAGTTCATGGAGCTGTCTAGAAACCCAGCTCAGAGAACCCATCCCAGTTCTGTGTGGTTGTTGCAGCTGTGTTACTTTTCAGGTGGACTAGGTCCTTGGTTTGTCTCACAACCACAGGAATCCTTGTGCCAGCAGAAGGGTGGCAGCAGCAGTGAGTGGCTGGGAGCAGGGCAGTCCTTGTCCGTGGCAGGCCAGATGATGCTGAGTGCAAACTGGCGCCCAACAAGGATGTCAGGGACATAAGTGTTTTGGGGCATCTGAGCCCTAGAACCATCATCTCACTGATGTCCCAAGAGAACTAGTTTCATAAGTCATCTCCTTATTTTTTTATATTTTAACATTTAACTCTTGAATATACAATTTCCATTATTCTCAGAGGAGATTCTGAAACTATCGACCAGTATTGATTTAAGGTCAGAAGAGTAGTGCCAGCTACTTAAAATATAATTAGAGACTGAAATCAGAGTCCTGATACTCCTGAATTAGAAAAACATTGCTAAACTGTAAGTGAAAGAAAATTTTTGCTTTGATGGAGAAATCCAATTTTTTCTTCCTTTATTGCTAAAAAGTGTGAGGCTGGGCTTTTTTTTTTCACTCACAAAATACATACATTTCAAAAGCCTTTTGTTTCAAAAATGTTATTAAAACTGAAAATTGTAATTAAAATGTGAAATAATCACACATTTAGAAATCGTTTTGATTAACATCCACCTTTTTAGACTGCTATAGATTCCACATATATTGTAGCACAGGAATTTTTCAATATTTTTTAGTAATCCCATCAAAACAATAGGATAAAGAGTATTTAAAGTTCTGCTTAAGCTGGTACTTAATTTCAAAGGCTGGAAGCTAGACTGATTTTTTTTCCAGAAATAAAAACTTTGCATGAAAATGTTTAGTGTCCCCATGTGAAGTCCTTCTTGTGCCAACCTGGTGTTTAGAGATGACATGAAAGGAAGAGAAGAACACAGAAGTACAGCGTAACCTTCTGTCCCCCCTGCCCTGCATTTGCCCACACCTGTAGCTGTGACAGCTCCACTGTGATAACTACCTGCTTACAACCTTGCTGCTTCAAGGACATGGAACTCCTGCTGTCAAAAAGGTAAAGTAGTGTTACATGGCTTATGCATCAAACACAGGTAACATTTTTCACCATGAGATATACCACTTACCTCCTACAGTAAATTCTTTTGGGGGGTGGGGGGAAAAGTCAATTAAAAAATAAACTTAAGAAAAGTGGGAAGAAAAAATACAGACCTTAATACAGCCTGGATGACAAGAACCGCAAAAACCAATTCTGGCATAAGACCCTGCTTGATGTATCCAAGTTTTGGATAATAGCTCCTACATTTCAATCACTCTGGAGAGCATCTCAAGAAGTACCACAACTGCCAAGGCACAAACATTTTTGACAGCAGTTTTTTAACTTGCTCTTAAAGATCTGTAAAAGGAAATCCCCAAATGTCGCATGCTGCCTCTTCTGGGGCATCACAACCCTGGTATCTAACCTAAATTTCATGCTGAGGTTCAAGCTGTTACACTGCTTGCTCTTTTGTCTTCACTGTGGACTTTCCGAGGACTCATGTCTCACACAGGCTGTATTGCTGTTTGTTCCTGCTAGGACAGCCATGAGCACGGTGACTCATGCTCACTCCAGGGTTCACTGTAACCTCCTGATTCTTCTTCAGGGAGCTGCTACCTACCTGGCTCTTCCCCATCCTGCATTTCTGCAGCCGACGGCTCTGTCTGACCTTGCACTTGTGCTTCAGGAGCATCCCGCTTTTCCAGAACATTTTTCCAGTTTGTCAAGATCATTTCTGAAATCTAATCTTGTTCCCCAGCATAGTCAGAGCCCTTCCCAGCACCATCGTGGTGTTATCCACAAATTTAGTAAGCGTGCTCTCTGTGTCATTATCCACGTCACTGGTGAAAATCTTTGATGGCCCTGGACAAACTGCTGCTTGATTCCTCTTATAAAGCTCTGTGCTTCCACCGCTGATGGCTGAGAACCGCCCATGTGTACAGCTGTGCGATCAGTTCTGCAGTCGTACCCTGGCTTAGAATTTATCAAAGTGTCACGGGAGTCAAATCCACGCTTAAATCAACTAAAAACTCTTTTTTGTTGGCTTTCCCTTATCAAAGAGAGAAGCAAAATTCTTCTGACCTCAACTGTTCCCATAAGGCTGCTGTTGTCGCCTGCATGCCGTTTTCTTGTATTCTGGGTGTTTAGGAATGGCAGACAGGGCGAGGCGCGGGGAGCCGGCGGGGGCCGCGGCTCTCGGCCGGGACACTCGTGCCCCACCGCTCCGCGAGAGCTGCGCGGGGTGGCGCGGCCGGGCCCGCGGCGGGCGGCCCCCGACGGGGTCTCCATGGCGACCCGCCGCCGCTTGGGTTGCCAGGGCGGCGGCGCCGGGGGTTGCGGCCCGAGCTTCCAACTGGCCGCGGCCAACAGCCGCCGCCGCCGCCTCCCTTGGCCGCCGCCTATATAGGGCGGGCGGGCGGGCAGCCTCCCCCGCGGGGCGCGGGCGAGCGGACGGCTTCCTCCGCGGAGCGCGGCGACCTCCAGGGACCGGCGGCGAGCGGGGCCGGGTAGCATACGCGGTGCGGGCTGCCCGAGGCATAACCAAATATTTGTGGTGGTTTTGGGAATTTTAGGGGTTTTTTTGTCCCCAACTTTATATGTTGTTTTTTTTTTTTTTTCTTTGAAAGGTACCGACCGTCGGGGCGATGCGCCGCACCGGTGAGAGGAGCCGGGCGGGGCGGCGGGACCCCTGTCCCGCTGCCCCCCGCAGCGGCGGGCGGGCCGTGCTGGGGGTGCTGGCGGAGAACGGGCAGCAGCGGCCCGGCGGCCAGGTGAGCCCCGCCCGCGGCCGCAGCCTCCCGCGGAGCCGCCCCGCAGCGGTGCAGCGGCCGCCGCGCTTCCCTCCCGGCCCGGGGGCCGCAGCTGCCCGACGGGCTCCCCGCGGGGCCCGGGCCGCGGGCAGCTCCTGCCCCAGGCCGGCACGTGGGGCCGCCGCCGGCCGCAGGCGTGAGCGGCGCAGGCACCTGCCCCCGAGGCTGCAGGCGAAGGCCTGGGGGTGGCGGGGTGCGTGTCTGACTGGGGCTCCCGTTCATGAGCGGGAGTTTCCCGAGAGCCCTGCTAGTAACCGCTCAGTCCTAATCTACAGACGCTTCCCCGTGGAGATACTTTGACCAAATAATTCTTCCTGGAAGGAAGGAAGACTCGGTGAGACTTGATTTGGGCGCTTACCCCCTGAAGTGTAGGGAGTGGTTTAAGAAAAAGTCTGTTCACTGATGCTTGCCCAAAGGTCCCATTGCCGTGTGGCAGAGCCTCCCAAAAAGCTAAAGTTCACAGCAGGGTGTCTGTCTGTGTTTCTGTTTCTTGGTCCCTCCTGGAGTCTGCTGCTGTGGCAGGGAAGTGTTGCTGTGCTGACTTACAGGACCTAAAGCAGCAGCTATTGTGTACGCAGACTCTTCTCGGTTACGACTCCATAAAGCCTGTTGGTGGTTTGCTGATAGGAGGTGATGTCAAGGCTTGTAGCCTGGTCACACGTTGTAGTCCTAGGGACTGTGATGCTTGAGCTCAGAAATTCAAAGTGAAGACTTTAACAGGTCTGTGAGAGTGCCTGGGCTCTTTTGTTACTATAACTTGCTGCACTTACAGCAGCTGTTCCTTGTCAGAACTGAATGCAGAGCAGACCCTGCACATGTCAGCCCTGTCAGACCGGAGCAGCACCCTCACCTCATGCTTCTTGGCGGTGGGCACTGGAGATGAGGCTACTCCCCTGGCTCCTGACTTTCACACCACCTCACTCTGTGAGGGGTCTGTGACAGCAAGACAGCAACAAGTGGTACTTTTGAGGTACCAGCTGTGGCTGGTGGCTTTTCCAGTCAACTCTTATGTTATCGGTGTCTGTTAGGCAAGGAAAGTGATTTTCTTTTCTAAAACAAGCGATACTGTTGTGTTCTTCCTGAGTTGCCCTCCCACAGCATTACTCTGTGCTCTGTTTCAGGGTGCTACTGTTGTCAAACACTTCTCTGGCTCTGAAAACACCATCCCTTCATCTGGAAAAGATGAATTACCTAACAGTGTGGTCAATGCTTCATCAAAGCAAGGGTTTGCTATCTATGTAGATGAACCAGAAGAGAAAGAAAACTATGGCTGCCAAGTGGCTGAAGAGCTGGAATCAAGCCTCTGTCAACTGGATACTAGTGCGATGACATCCAGTATTCACCTACTGCTAGATCTGAGTACAGGTAACACCCATTACTGCTCAGGTGGTATCTATAGCATAAGTATGTGTAGGGTGGTTATGAATTAGTGAGTAGCTTCTGTTACAGTAAATAAGACTTCAAGATAACTTGGATTGTGTCTGCATGAGGCACAACTCTTCTGTTTAGAAATAGCAGGAGAAGGTAAAGAGGCTAATTACACAATGTCTTGCTGCTTCCTCTCACTTGTTAGGATCTCCAATGGCAGTGGACACATCCTTCCAGTCCAAACGTGAGGATCACATGGAAGATGCCGTAACTCTGGCTGTGGAAGAGTATGCAGAAGACATTCATCGGTACCTCCGAGAGGCTGAAGTGAGTGGCTTGTAACAAGCTTATAGGTATTTGTGTCTCTGATGGGCTGCAATACTGCAAGGATGTATGGCTGCCCCAGGATAACCCAAGGCTGACACTGAAATACAAAAGAGAGAAAGCAAGCAGTAAAAGCCATCTCTGAAGGCAGGATCTAGACAGTGATGAGATCTTTCAGGATTACTCTCTGTCCCTGAAATTGCCTACCCCCGGAGCATCTCTTGAATCTTTGGGATGAGGAATCCTTGCAGATGGGAATTGAATGCTGCAAAAATACTAAAGCAGTTGGATGTGATCTCACCGACAGCTCTCTTGATATAGTAGTAGTTTTTCCTGCCTTTCTGTATCAGAGCAGTAAAGTGCAGTCTCCCGATAGGAAGACAGGAAAAAAATGTGATTTATTCACTTTCAGGTCCCTCTGAATGACTTATATGTGCTTGATGGCAAAGGCTGTCCATAGTCTAGGAGTTCTTTTACTGTTCTACTACTAACACAGACTCCTATCTCTCCAGTGTAGAAATACTACTTCCTAGAGATGCTGCTAACTAATACCACTAGCACTATAATTGTAGTTAGTAGTAATGAGTTATAGTGGAACAACTCGTAATCCTTTTGGTGAAAGCATAAGAATGTTAATAAGCTCATCCATCAATGGCTGGTGCTTCAATGCATGATTCAGCCATCAATCCTGATTCTTCAATTCTCTCTCCAAACAGGTAAGATTCAGGCCTAAGCCCCACTACATGAGGAAGCAACCAGATATCACAACAGGAATGCGTGCCATCTTGGTAGACTGGCTGGTGGAAGTAGGGGAAGAATATAAACTTCGAACAGAGACTCTGTACTTGGCGGTGAACTTCCTGGACAGGTTTCTTTCCTGCATGTCTGTTCTCAGAGGGAAGCTGCAGCTTGTAGGAACAGCAGCAATTCTTCTAGCTGCGTAAGTGTTTCATCTCCTGAAATCTCCGTGAGCTAAAACTTATTTTTGGACTGAGTCTTTTAGTTTAATTTGAAGGACTGAAGCTTGCAGTAGTAGGTAGCTTTTCATGATGTTTCAAGATCAGCAACTTTGCCTACTTTGGCATTAGCAAAATTAAACATTTAGTGTTTGTGAGGAACTGCAGTAGGGAAAGCTTGTAACCATAACAGCAGGAGCGAAAACACTACTGTGTTAGGCTGCTAGCTATAAGGCTGTAGTAAGTTCATAGATTCACAGCTGCAATCTGCAATTAGCCTTGAACTGCTTTAAGCAGACGGGGTACCCAGCGTAGCCTAGGAGCACATGGGGGTTTGGAGTGAATTGTGTTACTGAGACTTTCTCTCTGAGAGCTTGCTATTAGGAGTTAACAATGTGAGAGTGTGTCTGTCTACACTGATGACTTGGAGTTCCTCTAAACATCTTTGCCCAGATTTGAAACTGAATTGTTACATAGCCTGGAGGACTAAAGTAAGAGCTCTACACAAATCTTAGTGTCATATGCTCATCCTGATATGGGTCCAGCGGATGGCTTTCTTTCACCGTAACTTTCAAGCTGACAAATGTGGCTTCCATGCCTCTTTCAGGAAGTATGAAGAGATCTACCCACCAGAAGTGGATGAATTTGTATATATAACAGATGATACCTACACAAAGAGGCAGCTGCTAAGAATGGAACACCTGCTTCTCAAAGTGCTGGCTTTTGACCTAACAGCCCCAACCATCAATCAGTTCCTCCTTCAGTATATTCAGAGGCATGGAGTCTGTATCAGAACAGAGAACTTTGCAAGGGTATGAATTATCTTCCTTTTAGGACTGAGGGGGGAGAAGGGTTTCCAAAAGCAGAATCACTTGTATTTCACTAAGTTACCTGAGCAGACCGGTTCTGCTGCTATACTATGCTTTATCAGAAGATACTCTCTTTCTCATGCCGAGCCCTATCGGGAACTACAACAGGCCTAAAACAGGATGTTTTGTAGTCTACTACCTTCAGTAGGCAGCTTGTGACTTCTGGATAAATGTCTCATGGAAATCCTAAGGTTGTTCTACCTGTCTGATCAGGGATAATGCACTGACTAGGTAGCTAAGTGTTAGGAATGTGGTTGTTTCTTCAACAGTGCCAGCATAGGAAGTCTGTCCTGGATGTGATGGTACTACATATTGCTACACGATGACACAGTATATGCCTGCATAGCTGCATAGGCAACCCTGCTTAGAAACAGGTTAACCCAAGATTATAGCAACACATCTGATCTGCTGCTTATCTGCAAAGAGTGTAGGATTGTACAGTGACTCTGCTCCAACAGAGTCCAAATTCTGTTTCTTAGAGCTGTGCATTTATCCCTGATCTCCAGGTGAGGTCCACCTAGGTGAGCAAGAGCCTTGGAAGATGGGAAGAGTGTGTCTTTTTTATTTTTACAAAACATGAATTTTCTAAGTTTCTATCTGTAAAATTATGTCAGAGCTGATGATAGGACCAGAACTTCAGATTACAGTGTAGATTGCTCAGGCTTTGACAGTGTGGTCTTTCTGTCCCCACTGAAACATGTGAAAGGTTCTTCTGTGAGATCAACAGGACTAGAATGCTATTTTTACCCACCAGACATGTAACTCCTTTTTTTTTTACATGAAATTGAGACCACTGACAACTTTCAGTGCTTGCTGTATTGGACTGATTATACCAGCTAGGCTCATTCTGTTTGAAAAAATGGTGGCTTTTTTGTTCAGTATCTTGCAGAGCTGAGTCTCCTTGAAGCTGATCCTTTTCTGAAGTACCTTCCTTCACAAACTGCTGCAGCAGCCTACTGTCTAGCAAACTACACGGTGAACAGGTCTTTCTGGGTAAGAACAACTACATGTTAATGAGTAGCTCAAGCATTTTATGTTATTAGAACTAGGCTGAGAAGCAGAAGGAGTAGCTTCAAACTATGTTGTTATAAAGGCTGAAATCCTAAGATGAGTAGCAATTCCTGACCTACAGGACTACCTAATAAATGAATGTTAAATCAACCTGAAATATCCTGCCTCTTCTCTGAAATGGGAGGGACCTTGCTGTCTTGCTCACATCAAATCTGTACCTAAGGCCTTGTTAGTGTTTAATCTCCAAAACTCCTCCCCAAATACAATTCAGGGGCTTTCTGAGAGGGAGGGAAGAACTGAATATGTGCACTTGAGTGGATTACACTGAGTGGCTGCTTTAATGCAAGCCTTGATAGTTCTCTCAGCTGTGTGTCAGAGGAATAGCTTTAACAGAGAGCAGGATCCAGAAGAGATGCAATGGATGCCACATGCTTAGAGCAGAAGGAGCTTCTTGTCAGATCTCCTGGCACCAAGGAAGACCTAGAGTGAAACTGATGGCAGGGTACACTTGAATCCTTTTCAGGATTAAAGAATCTAGGGTGAACACTGATGCAGTGAAAGTACATTTTCTACAGAAGCAGAAGCTATCTTCTAGATGAATGTTGCTTACAAGAGAGTTAACACTGTTTTTTCTCCCCTGACCAGCCAGAAACACTTGCTGCATTCACTGGGTATTCATTAAGTGAGATAGTGCCTTGCCTGACTGATCTGCATAAAGCATGCCTCGATGCTCCCCATGGCCAACTGCAAGCAATTAAGGAGAAGTACAAGTGCTCAAAGTAAGTAACCAAGAAGCCAGTGTTCTGTAACTTGGAGGCTATAAGCACAAGATGACTTTGGTTTAGCAGCTTGGGCTACAGCTGCTGTAGCTGACAGACTTCTCATAGTGGTCAGCTTCTATTCCTGAAACAGAAGCCTCTGTCAGCCTGTTTGAGGGGCAAACTTTTCTGACCAGAAAAGCAGTTAATCCATAGGTATACAGATGTACTGGATAACAATTCTTCTGTGATGTTGCAGGATGATTCTTTTCTTCCTCAGTGCATGGCACAAGAAGGTGGTATCTCTAAATTTGTCAGCTAAACAATAATCTTTAGTGATTGCATTTATATTCCAGGTACCTGCATGTGTCTCTTCTGGAGCCCCCAGCAGTTCTTCCTCTACAATAGAGACTGTGGATTCTGGACTTGAAGATTACCTTGTCCCAATCAGCAAAGCTGATCAAACATGTCAGAGCACTGCAGGTCATGTGTCTGTAACCATAGTGACCAGAATGGTTTTTAGCTAGTATTTTTTAATTGCATGCCTTTTTTAAAAAAGGATATTAGACTACAGCTCTTAATATAACTGACAGCACTTTTAATAAATGTCTTATTACACTGTTCCTCTATGAATCTTCTGACTCCAGTTGATATCTGCAATAAGAGTGAGTGGAAAGGGCTGTGGTTTTTTACAAAATTGTTGTGAGCAGGGCTTCTAAGCTAGGTGGAGTGGATAAAGTGTACTCTGAACCAACACAACCTGACATCTCTATAGACACAGGTGATTTGCTGCAATATTTTATCTGTTTCTTCCTCTTCTATGAGACAAGATTGTGTGGCCATGAACAGAACCTATTTTCTGCAACTCGTTTACCATATCAGAGCAAAAACATCCAGATGCAAGTGGTCTATGAACAGTGAACCTGTGTGTAGAAGACCATTAATGTTGAGGTAAAAGTCAAACTTCCCTTTATAGGGGTGAATAAAGGGTATTCATCTGCAGGGAGCTGGAGGAAGGGGAGATTGTGGCTGGGAGAGCCTTTGGAACACTTCAGACACTGGCAGACAAACTGCAGTAGAGAGCAGTGTTAAAAGCTATGAGGTACTGGAACAGTGGAGATAAATGGCTGCTGTGTCATACTTGTGGTATTGAGTAGTCTTACAGCATAGCTGTCTGACCTCTCCTGCCACCAGAGCACTGCCGAACATGTGTGCTCTGCAGTCTCTAGAGAAACCTTACTCTTAGCAGAAAGGAGGGGGGTGATGGGACAGGACTAACTATTAACTCGTATCCTGAGCTGCAACACTGTCTTGTGCCCCCCCAGTTATTGTTAGGTGGTGTTTTTAAAAACAAACAAAACATGACCTTGAGTACTCTTAAACACAACTCCTGTCCAAAGTACTTAAAAATAATTCAGTTGGTCAACATGTAGAGAACTATATTCAGCTCCTCTAAATAGCAAGGTAAACCTGAGGTGTTCTCTTACTGTAAGAGTTTGAAGCCTTCAGTGCTTATTGCTTCTTAAGAGTAATCTGTACAGGGCATTACGTGTTTGCAAGCAAGAATATGCTTAACACTTGATATTAACATGCAATTCAGCAGACATACCAAGTATCAGCTGACAAGCCTTTTACTTTAATTTAAAACCTGGTTATACCAGTGTGTGTGTATCATGAGACTGCTCTTAGCTTCAGGGATTTCACTTCCCTTGGTTGTGTGTAAGGCTTTCTTTCCCCTGCCTCCTTCCTGTCCTGGATGGTGAATCCTTCTAGTAATGCAAACCCTTGTATTCCTTCAAAATGGAGGCAGTGGTAATGACTGATTCAGTTATCTCAAAGTAAATATCCTTTAAGTGAAGGAAGCATTCAGTTTCAATCTAGCCTATGCAGTTCTTAGTGTCTTGTTTTGAACACTTTCTAGTCAAGTAAATTAATCTGTCTTGGTATTTACTAATAATGACAGATGTGACCAGATATCCCATGCTCATGTCTGTGGTATTCACTTTATGGTGGGGACCTAAATCCATGGATTGTCTCCATGCAGTGAATTTCACAGCTTTTGGATGAATGTCTTAAAGGTGGGCTATGAACTTCACTCATGAGTGCAGCCAACTCCTTTAGGTGGCTCAGTACAAGGGTCAGAGCCAGTGGTGCCTAGTTACAAGGGGGAGTGGTGACTTCGTTGGTTGCCTGTTTCATGAGGAAATGGTGACTGCTGAGCAAGAATCTTGCTAAATCTACCAGGCTTATGGGTACCAGCTTGTTTACGGTGTTTCAGGCTGAACATAAGGTGTCCTGAAACCCCATGTTAATAAGCCTTTAGTTGTAAGTAATAGTGCTTACTGAACTGCAATTACTGTAGTGTTGAGTATTTTGAAAATGGTAATGAATGTCTCAAGCACAGAACCGTTTTCTTAGTGTTATAGCAGTTTGAAGGTATTTGTGTGGTCATGTTGCAGTAACAGCGAAGAGATGAGTTTTTTTCTTACGAACAGTCTATGGCCACAGTCATGTCTCATGCTCTTAGGCCAACATACTTGGTGCATCTAACACAGTAGGAGGTGTCCAGGTCTGAATTTACTAAGTGTTTTGACATGGGGTGTCTTCCTAGAAGCCAAACTTTCATTCTGTTGTACTTCTTTAGAGTTTACTCAGCTGCAAGACAGATACAGTAGTAGCATTTAACTTCCTTGAAGCTTTAATTCTCTGGTCTATAAACGTGGCAGATTTTTTTTTTTAAACTACAGTATCTGAAGAAGATTGTGCTTCATCTGCTTTCTTGTTTGTTTTGTCATTATTTTGCAACTGATCTAGTGGCTTAAATACTCTTTCAGTCCAAAGACTAAAAAGACAAAATGAAAAAACTAAGTAGTTCATGTGATTCTTCACCTTATCATAGAATCATGGAATGGTTTGGGTTGGAAAGGGCCTTAAAGATCACCTAGTTCCAACCCCCCTGCCATGGGCAGGGGCACCTTCCACTAGACCAGGTTGCTCAAAGCCCCGTCCAACCTGGCCTTGAATAATTCCAGGGAGGGGGCAGCCACAATCTCTTTGGGCAACCTGTGCCAGTGCCTCACCACCCTCACAGGAAAGAATTTCTTCCTAATATCTAATCTAAGTCTACCCTCTTTCAGTTTGAAGCCATTACCCCTTGTCCTGTCATTACACACCCTGATAAAGAGTCCCTCCCCATCTTTCCTGTAGGACCCCTTTAACTACTGGAAGGCCACTATAACATCTCTCTGGAGCCTTCTCTTCTCCAGGCTGAACAACCCCAACTCTCTCAGCCTGCCCTCATGGAGGGGGTGCTCTAGCCCCCTGATCATCTCTGTGGCCCTCCTTTGGACCCACTCAAGCAGATCTATGCCCTTCTTATCTTGGGGGCCCCAGAGATGGACACAGTACTTCACATGGGGTCTCACAAGAGCAGAAGGGGAGAATCACCTCCCTCGACCTGCTGGCCACACTGCTCTTGATGCAGCCCAGGATACAGTTGGCTTTCTGGGCTGTGAGTGCACATTGCTGGCTCATAGTTAGTTTTCCATCCACCCATACTCCCAAATCCTTCTCAGGGCTGCTCTTCCTCCACTCATTGCCCAGCCTGTATTTGTGCATGGGATTGCCCCAACCCATGTGCAGGACCTGTGCAGTGCTGCAGTGTGAATGCAAGTTTGTGCAAGATGGATTAAACTTTAATTTGTGAGACAGAAGAAACTGGTCTTGAAGTGGTCTCATCTGAGATCTGTGGGTAATAACGGCATTTTGAATGTTCCTGCTCTATTCTCACTTGGTCTTGTTTTATTTGTCTTACTCAGAGCAAGGAAAAGTCTTACTGCTCTTGGTATGAGTGAACCTTGACTTCCAAGGTGAAAACTGGGTGCTGCCTCCTCTGCCGTTCTACGAGTCATCACACTTAACTCTGGCCTGCCCCTCATGTGGGCTGTCCTCTGCAGCTGATACTTGAGATCAAGGTATAAGAGATACTTCAGTTGAGCCTATTATGGTAATGAAGGTGAAATAATGCTGTTTTAATAAGATGAAGTGCTTAAATGCAGATGCAAAACCACTTAAGAGTACTTAAAAGATGTAGTGAAAATTATCAGGTATACAGAAACATGGATTTATAAGGAGGGAGATGAAAGCAACCCAAAAGGAAACTTTTAACTTTTCTTTGATGTAGTGCCTATGCTATACAGAAAAACTAAGACCTGTAAAGCTCACTTGTGTAATGTTTGAAATGGAACCAGACTTCTTGAAGACAGCCATATCCTGGAAAAGAAATAAAGGGGAATCAACATTAAAGACTAAACAGAGGCAGTCTCAATTTTTGACCATACCACTTAGTGGCTTGTAGACCACAGCCACAAATAAGACCTCACTTTCTTTTTTGTTCAGGAAATATTTAAACTGTTGCAGTTTCAGAATTGTCAAGCCTGATCTTGCTCAGTCAGCTCTGCTGTGAAGATCAGTCTGTTGATTTTCAGCATGTGTATTTCAAAGGCTGAATATTGATTTCTATGCAGGTCACAGTATCTTCCCCCCAGTTAAAATGTATTGTGACAATACAGTGGGGGTAAAACCTACTAGTGAGACAGCAGGCTAAGCGCATCCAAGGAGCTTTGAGTGATCATTCAATACTCTGAGTGGAGTGGGTTGGAATTGAGAAGTGTTGAGGATTTTAACTTTGACCCATGATGTTCAATTCAAGAGTTCTTTAACACTGGTATTAGAAACAAACACAGAGCTCCCTAATCTTATTCTAGCAGTTTCCGTACTATCATGCTGTGACTTTCAGAAGATGCAAATGTGCTGTGATTGCATGATCTTGGTTCTTCTGTGTTGTAGTTAATTTTTTTAACCAATAGCTTCTAACATTAAATATTGTAGCTGCCCTTGGTGTCCTGAGAAAGCTGTTCTTTATAGCTGGGGATGTACTGTGAATCCATTGTTCCCTTAAGATTAAAATGGACAAGCAGAACTCAAAATAATAGTCTATGGGAAGGTATGGACTTAACAACTAGGGTCTGCCTTTGTTCTCTTCTTCTCTGGAGTGAGTTAAGGATGTCTGAGAGATAATTGGGTAATTGGAGAAAATTATTTAACTGTAGTCAGGACAGTTAAGCTGTTAATTCATGACTGAAGGGTGTCTGCCTTGCTGAGAAATCTGGCTGCATGATTAGTCTGTGTACATACCTGCTTGTTGTCAGTTCTAGAAATGACTAGAATTAGCTCTGATTGCTGAGGTTAGTACTTATTTTAGCCAGTGACCTTGAAGCAGCTTGTGGGGCTGCTCTTAAGGATGAGAAACAAGCCAGCAGCATCAGTGATTTTTTTCCTGGAATTAAGCTTTTTTTATTCTTGCAATTTTCCTCTTGCCCCAGAGCAAGATCGTCTTTGTATACTGAAGAGCTGTGCAGACTCTGCTAGGCAGATGTGAACTGGAGGAGGTACAGTACCATACCCTACCACTCAGATGTTCTAGAGCCCTGTCAAGTTGAGTCTTACAAACTTTATTAGGTCCTCTGCTGGTTATAGTGGATGTATGTATTTCCCCATTGCATCAGACAATTAAGAGTCTCACTGAATACCTATTTTTAGCTCTGTCTGCTTCATAGTTCTTCTCTTGTATGGTAAGCTCAGACTTTGTCTTGAATGCTTGTTCAGATTGCATCCACGTAATATAAAAAAAAAATACAAAGCTTTGCACAATGAGATGCCCATCATCAACATCCCTGACAATACATTTATCTGGTGCTCCTGAGGAGATGTAGAGAAACATTGGCTTAGAAAGCCTGCGTGGTGAGTAGCTAATATAGCCAGTCCCAGCTCACGTGTGCCCTGCTTGGGGTTTGTCAGTATAGATGGCAGCAGTGCAAACATTGACGACAATTAGCAGAGACAAACTTCTAGGGCAGTCTACAGAAGGATGCTGAGCATATGATACGGTTAATCCTAAAGTACATGCCTACCCTCATCAAATTAACTTGTGACTAAACTAAGCCAAGACAAGAAAGATCAGGCAGTCCTGGCCCTAATCCTCCTGAAGATGCTACAATTAAGGCTCTGTCCTGGAGTTTTGCACAGTGCTTGCTAGGCTGTGCTGGTACTGAAAAATAATTGTGGGCTGAGCAAGGGCTGGTTCCTGGCCAAATGTCTGTCTCCATTTGGCTTGTTTCCACGATGCTTAGGGCTAGCTCCTTTTTTAAGCAGATTTGTCCTGGGGAGAGCTTGTTGGAGCAGGACAAAATAGTCAGTGTGAGCTAACAAGCTATGTGGGTGGCTGTGTTCAGTGCTCATACTTGATGTCTGCCCCTCTTTGGTCTTAGCAATGTGCCCAGAATGACCAAGTGTTCCTGTCACTAATACCAGTAAACACCTAGCTAAACTATAAGGGAGTCCTCAGTCCTTGTCTTTCACATGTTCAGGCCCTCTTTATTTGAACACAGAGGAGCATTACTGGTACCAAGTGCTGAAAGAACAGGCTCATGATAAAGCATTGAATTCTGACAAGAAAGAGTTTTCTCACTCCACCATCTGCAGCCAAGCTGTCTTTTCTGTTTGTTACTGTTAGTGTTTTGATGTGTAAACAACTCGAAAAATTAGGAAAGAGACCCCTAGACCCCACAGCATTCAACAGATTAGGCATTTGGTGATTTGGCATTTGGTAATCAGTGAGCTGCTTACAGTAGAATATTGTAAACCCTCTTCCTATCTAGGTAGAAACTGGAGTGTGACAGGTATCTCAAACCAGAATCATCCTCCATTTGGTTCTTTTTGTCCCTCATGAGGAGGATAGAAATATCTTGAAATTAACAAAATGGATGGCAAAACAGACTGCAGATGAGCAGCAACAGCAGTGCTGTTCTATGTGATAATGGAGTGAGATGTTGAGGTGGCAGAACCAGGTTTACTTCATATTTTCATAGCACATGCTTAAGAACAATATACCTATCCCAGAGCCTTGATGTATTGTCACCTCTATTTACTGAAGAGGCACATAAAAATATTCTCAGGTTCAGCCATACAAGAAAAGACCTTGAGTTTTTTATTGTGTTAAACCAGAAGCAAAAAACGAATTGACTTTCAATAAAAATACTAGTGATGCTGTATTCTCTATTCTGATGGTCTCCGAAGAATACAACCAGAAGAGGGCACCAGCGTCCTTGGTCCGTGGCTTGAGGGGAAAGAACCTCAGTGTTTCCCAAAAGGATCCTGGGTCAGAGCTCAAGAAGGCTATTTGGTCTTGCACTCATTTCTACGTGTTTCTGTGTAAGCTACCAACATGTGAGATCACTGCATCAATACAGTTATTTCAGTTATTTTTTCATTAAATGTAACCAGGGTTTAGGGAAGCTGCAATGTAAGTCTGTTAGCTGTGCTCAAGGGATACTTCAAGAAAATAAATGCAACTTCTCAGAACATCTGTAGTCTTGCACTGTGAAGTTCAGCATTTTGCATTAGTTTATCCAACACTTTCAGTTATATCTTTTTCCTGGCTATAAAAATTAGGCTATCTGATGTTGACTTAAAACCTGCTTCAGACAGGATGAAAATATGGTGGAAACTGTTAATGCTCATGACATAAGTGTTCTGTTGAAATGGGTCTGATGGAGGAGCATCTCCTTAGATTGCAGGTTAGGCAGATGAAGCTCTTGTAATATTACAGAGCTTGTATGATTTGTGCAGGAAAACGGGGATTCCTGCTAGATGATTCAGCCCGATTTGGAAGAAAGGGAAAAAATAAAAAATCAATGTTAATTTTTAAGTTAGAATGTGTTCCTCTTATTGAAAATTTCAGTGTTAACTCTTGCTTCAAGGTAATTAACTAGATGGAGAATGGTTATGTATGACAGTTATTGCCCAGTTTGTGTTGTTTAAGTGTAATTTTTTTATACCTTAGTCATGTTTTCCTTGTTCTGTTCCCAACTTGAATTGAGTTTTACTTTCATGAGCTGCTCACCCATTTGAATCTATATTTTTTCTTTACCTGTAGCTATTTCTAAATTGTATTTGCTCTCAGCTTTAGCCTCTAAACAGAAGGCATGAGATGAACTGGTAGAGTCAGTGGAAAGCCTGTATCCAGAGCAGTCATCTGAGTGCTGCATCAGAGATCTAATAATATTCAATGCAAAACTTGCCAGTAAAGCATTTTTTGAGTCAAATGGAAATGTTTTCTCCTTGGACAGTTATGTTGCTGGGCTGTGACTGAGCCTAGATTCCTTATTCATTTTGAGCATAGATATCTATACAGATGTATTTTAAGACAGTTGCTGAACCAGTTGTTATGTGCACAGTCATGGGCTGCCTGAGGCACTTCATGGACATTGGCTAAAGAAAAACAAATACGTCTATTCTGGCTAACAGTAGCAGCTTTCTGGAGGTGTTGCTGTCTCTGAGTAAAAGAGGTATGGGGGAGAGCAGAGCATGTTCACGTCATGCATGCATATCTTCAGTAGACACTTGAGCACCCGTGAACAAATGCAATTTTCCACATACGCCTGTGCATCTGCTAGCTGAACGTTGTACTCCTTCCTCTGTCTTTTTTCTCTTCGTTCAGTGACTGCTTACACCTTTCAAATGATGTGGAACAAGGATGTGGCTCTGCAGAGGCTCCTTTGCCAGTAGGATAACACTGTGCAGGGCTCCTGGCCCAGAGCCAGCAAATAATATATCTCCCATCATGCAGGACTGACACACTAGTGCTGAACAAAGCACACCCATTTTTAAAAGCATCTCCCTGCACCAAGTTTTAAACATGAAGTTGGCTCCTCCTCTTTTTTAGCTAGTTATTCTGTATCACCTGGTGAAAAGACAAGGCCGACAGGGAGTAAACGGGCTCTGATGGCTCTATTTTTTTCAACAAGTAATCAGGGCATAAAGCTCTGCTGCAGTCTGTCAGATTATGCCTCACAAAACTGTACTTTCTGTAAATAGCTGCTTGTCTTAGGGCATGAACATTAGGCCATCATGAAACTCACAGCACAACCACTGCCAGTGCTCCCAGATCACTGAGCTGGGCGGTATGTAAGGGATGTACGAGTAGGTTCTGCTGTTTAATACCATCCTCTGGGTCAATTCAGAGGTTACTGTCTGGGAACTGCTGATCTCTGTAACTTCCACTTGTGTTAAAACAAATGCTGACTGGACTTAAACATGGAAAATCCTTTATTTTATTGTCAGATGAAATCTCTAGAACCTTTCATAGTCATCTTGTGAAGAGAAAAGGATTTTTTAAAAAACAAAACAAAAAAACCCCCACTCACCAAACTTAGATTCACTAATTACCAAGAAGACTACATTGACAATATTGATTCAATACTGTACTGAATTGTCTCTAGCAGTACACAATATTAAAAAGTTGCTGTTTCTTCCATCTGGAGAAAAGAAACTTGTAGATGCTTTGGGATAGGAAAAACCTCCACAGGTGGTTGGTAAGTGTCTGAAAACATAGTATTTTAGAATCTTTGGGGTTATTTCCTTATATGGTGTCATATAACTGATCACTCTAAGAATGCTCAAGGAAATTCTGGGAATTTCTTTGTGCTAATTCATATTAAATATACTGAAAAAAATCAAGAGTAACATAAAGTGTAATGGTATAAAATTCAATGTAACATTAAAGCTAAAAAGAGTTTATTACAGTATTATATAATGAATCTATCTGCCCTTGATCTAGAAGTGACTTTGCTAAAGGATTAAAGGCTATCACTGGATTTTTTTTTTTTTACTACCCTTCTTGAGTGCCACTATCTTGAACTAGTGGAATCTTCACTAAATCTCATTGTGTCTTCAAATGGGGCCTGCATTTCATCTGGCATAAGAATGACCCGAAATCATCATCTTCTTTTTCTGGAAACAGGGAAAGGCTATTACGAATACTGCACCCAAGAGTAAATGTTATAGAAATATTCAATATAGTGTAGCCAATGATTACAGTATTTATTGTCTATAGAGAGTTGATTTTCTATCAGCTCATGAAACGTTAACCACAGCTTGTTTACCCTATGGTCAGAGTTTAAGTTAGGAACATACTTTACAAATATTTTCACTATCTATACTCTGTATCCAGGATTGATGTTGATAATTTCTGAAAGCCCATCAACAAAAGAGGTGCTGACCTAGAACTCTGTATTGTTTGATAAAAGGCTTTGCTTCTTGCATTTTTCTTTAAGGAAAGTTCTGTATGTCACTGTAGAGAGCCAAGGAAATACATGAAGCCTCCAGTGCTCACTAGTAAGCACTTGGAGCAAAATGAGTGGGGAGTCTCATTGTGTCTGATCTCATTGTGCAGGGGCTGAACAGGAGTATGGCTTCCTCTTGTTCAGAGAGCCCCTAACATGAACACTCTTTTGTGTAATTCATTAGGTCTCATTTGTATTCATTCAGTCTCTAATAAATGTTTTGTAGGATCCTGCTGAGCAGAGTGCTTTTCAGTTGTTTCACCAGTGATTCTGTTCTCTGGACCTTTTAAGTTACACTGTGTATGGACAGTCTCACATTGTACTTCAGCTATAGGAGAAACCTATATATCACCTGAAACAAGAGGTATGCTGGGATAGTTGTGGGCAGTGGTTAAGTAGGCGGCCTGTTGCAGTTCAGGCTTTGGCAACAAAAAGTGATTGGGTTTTTTTGCTCAATATAGAGTCGGAGTGTATAGAGGCCTTAATTGACCCTGTATAGATGCATAGATTTTTAAGATCAAAAGAGATTATCAGACTTTCTGATGCCTTTTATACCTGTTTAACTATGATTGCTGCTAAATCACCCTTGATACTAGAAGTTCTCTATTTTTAACTTCTACATATCTGACTCTAATTCCAAGTCCTTTAGTTTTTCCTTTTCCCAACTAGGTTAAAGAGCCCTTCACTAACTGCATTTTCTTCCCATGTGAGAATGTAACCACAATGGTTGAGTTACCCCATGGTTTTTCTCTTGTAAACAAAATGAACTGAGGTTTCTATGCTTTTTATGGTAATAAATTATTTCTAGTTCTTGTGTGTTTATAGCACTCCTCCCTAGTTACTGAACATCCTCTTAAAACAGGGGCATCAGAGGATGGGATGCAGCACTCATCCTGGTCTCATGAATGCAGCAGGTGTAAGCTGCAGGACTGCAAGGCCCGCAAGTCCCTAAGGAAAGTAACTTTCTAATGAGTATTGAGAGTAAGAGCTGGCAGCTACATGCTGTTGTAGATATGACTCTTGCTGAAGTCTGCTTATAATGAAAGCTGATTCACCAATTTTTTTCCCAGTGTATACAAATCAAAGGCAGTCTCTCTGCCTCCTGGCAAGTTACCAAAGCCATCAGTTAGGCAGGAGTTGGCCAGATGTCTTCTACAGTGAGAAGCACTGCTAATATATACTAATTGTAATTATTATGCCAGTATTAAATATCACCATCTGTTTTTTATCTAAAGTCAATGCCACTAAAGGACTTTAAGCTCTTCAAGGTATTTCTTTAAATTTCAGAGGTGACGGCATGGATTTTGGTCCTTATTTTGTTTCTAGCAATGCTCACCTCAGTGGTGCTTGGATAATCAAACATGGCTGGTACTTCTTAACTCTTCTTTTTTAAGTGTAGTGGAAGAAAATAATTAAGGTAAAGGAAGATAAACGGTTTATGTAGGTAAAACTCTGAAGGGAGCAGGCAACTTAGTGGTGATGGACACAGCAAAGCCTGAGACATGTAATGGTGTCTTTCCCTTAGTCTTTCCTGGCAGGATTGTGTTGAGGCCTTCCATGGCTCCCTGAGGACTGGGGGGACGGAAGGCCTGCAGTAAAAGAGAATTGAGTTAGGGATCATCTAATTACACAGGTATACTGGGTGTCTGTGGCAAGGTGTTGGCAGTGGGGGGGCTATAGGGTGGCAGCCTCTGTGAGGAGAGGCCGGGGCTGCCCTGTGCCACACACAGCCACTTCCAGCCAGCTCCAACGGACCCACTGCAGGGCCCAGCTGAGCCCCTCAGCCAAGATGGTGGAGCCTCTAGGAAAGCACCCTTTCTGGGTGGAAAATACAAGACAGGAGGAAGCTGAAGGTAGACCAAGGTTGGAGGAAGAGGAGGTGCTCTGTGTCCTCAGAGCAGTTATCCCCTGCAGCCTGTGGAAAGGATTCACACCAGAGCAGGGGGAAGCATGAGGAAAATGGAGTGACAGAGAAGGAGCCATTACAGGCTGACTGCAGCCCCCTACACTGCTCAGGGCAGGGAGAGGAGTCTGGAATGAAGCTGAGCCTGGAATAGTGGTGAGGAAAGCTGTTTAAAGTTTGCCTCTTTGTTTCCCAATAACTAAATTGGTAATTAAATATTTATTTTAATTGGCAATAAATTAAGTTAATTATCCCTAACTCAAGTCAGTTTTGCCAATGACGAGGAAGCAGGGTTTGTTTAGCCTGGAGAAAAGATGGCTAAGGAAAACTTAATTGTTTTCAACTGCTTAAAGGAAGCTTGTTAATAAGCCAGAATGGGATTTCTCTGAGGGGCATAGCTGAGGCTGGGAGGCAGCAGCTGCAACTTGTAGCAAGGGAGGCTCTGTCTGCACCTGAGAAAAAATACTTCACTATGAGATTGGTTAAGCAGTGGTGCAGGTTGCCCAGACATGCGGTGGGACTTCCATCCTTGGAGGTGGCCAGAGGTCAATGGAACAAGCTTGGAGCACCATCTCTGGCTGTGAGGCTAGCTCTGCTCTTCTCTGGGCTGATGGCCTCCAGGAGGGGTGGCCTAACCTGGATCCTTCTGTTGTCCCACAGGATGCACTGACGGAATGGTGAAACGTAACTATAGAGGGGCTGGTTTTGCCCTGTGTTCCTGTTCAACTGAACAGCTAAAGGCTCGTTAGAATGACAGGGAAGGATGACAAGAGCAACATTATGTAAAAAGGTGTGGAGTAGTTTCCTAATCGCCTGAGCAACAGAGCATCCACCTTTTAGTGTGTTACTATATGAGCTTGTTATATATATATATATATATAAAAAACTTAAAAATGTATACATATGCATACACATTGAGGAGAAATGGGGAAGGGTTGTATCCAGGCTGCCTATGGTCAGTGCCTGACCTGAACATCGTGATACTGAATGCTAAGAAAATGGTGACAGCTTTGGGCACCTATTTCTGAGACCTGGAAGAAAGGCGCTATGGTCACTGAGAAGCAGTCCAAATGCAAGTTAATCCTCAACAGTAAGCAATCTTCACGGTGTTGAACCTTAGGATGTATAGTACTGCTTGGGATACTTTCTGCAGAGCCCAGATCAGTACAGAGATCAAAAAGCACTTGTCTTGCTGTAGCTTTGAGTCACATATTTTTGTTTCCTCAATGCTTATCAAAGCCATGAGAATGAAGACATTGCCTCCTTCTTTAGGAAAAGTCTGCTTCTCTTTTTTTTTGCAATCAACTTGATTGGACATATATGTGCATCCTGCAATCTGGTGGTCTAATCCTCAGAAGTTTAAAGTGGAAGACAGGAAATTTATTTTAATGGTAAAACTCTACAGCTGTGGTGTGTAGAGGGGTTTTTGTATTTTTCCTCCTTTTGTGTGCAGCTGTGCAACCTCTGACTGGTTTGAACATGTTCTTGGTCATCTGTGTGCTGACACCCTCTGTTAATTTTGGATGCTGCACAGAGCTTCAATGTGTGATCTGCCACCTGTGGCCCTCAGTTCTGTCAGAGTAATCTGTCATAATTGATGACAGAAATGTTGTCATAACAGTTTTCATAAGTGTTTTCATGCCCATTTGATCCACTGTGCCATCTGCTACTATGATGAACAGAAAAGTTATTTGGTAACTTTGACCTTTGTACCCTAGAAGATGAAATAAACCCAGCTGACTCCATGGCATCCAGTAACTGTTTAATAGAAACAATTTTGGTCTAAAGCTGAATTCGATGTTGGGTGTAAAAGGCTCCAGTTGACTGACCCAGGCCATGGAGAAAGTTTTCAGGATTGCCTGAATGACCTTAGAAGCCTAGGTTGTCTTCAATTTAAGATTCAATTTAAATCTCATTAGTATTGCAGAAGCTGAAGTGTTGTAAGGTACCAAGAGCAGAGATGTGGCATTCTGAAACCTCAGTGAAGGTTTGGGATTTTCAAAGCAGTGCCAGACTCCATTGCTAACATCTTCTAAGATGGACTCATACTGCATTTTTTTTGTCATCTAACACTTCACTAACCGTCATGCCACTGATCTTGATTATGGCAGATCACATTTTGAAATTACTATGTAAACACACTCAAACTTCCTCAGGAACCAGGGCTGTAGAAAAGTCTCAGCAGTAGCCTAACAAGAGACATCTATTCTGTTCACTCCAGGGTTGACAGTTCTGTATATTTACATATTGCCTCTACATTAATAATTCTATTTCCATTTCTGTAAAAGACTGAATATTGCAATGCATGTGTTGAGCAGATCAGCAGCTGCAGTGTTTATAATCTTTTGCCCTTGCGTGCATTTTATGGGAAATGGCTTTAAGTCTGTGTTGGTATTACCTAAGTGGAGTAGCTTCCTGCATTTTTGTACAGTTTCTTTATTTTTCCAGAGATTTTGCACAATTGTTTTGCAAATGCTATGTTTATAACTTCCTAGAAACAGATGTAATGTTTACTGACTAAGAGGAGCCTGGGAGTTAGGTTTCAAACTGCCTTGAGGCAGAAAAGTAGTGTGGGGTTTTCAAAGGCACTCACTGTTGATCTAATCTTTGTTCCGTTGAAGTAGGTGGGAGTGTCAGAACTCCTAGGCCTGCTCGAAGGAATGATGTGAAGCTTTTTACAGTAAGTTTAGCCTCATTTTCTTACAGTTTTTCTGTCTGCAGAAATGAAGGCAGTAATAATCCATCACAGCCATGTCAGATAATCTTTAGTAAGAGGAACAAACAAACATGTTAAAGTTTCATATAACAGGAAAAATTGTGTGCTGGTAACAGATTTTTCTGCTTTGGTGTTAGAATGATCTAAGTTTGCCTCCCTTTTTCCACAAACACAGAAACAGGGATCAGAGCAACTGGGCAGACATCTGGGACTGGTGACATCTTGTCAGAGAAGAGATCTGGTCAAGAACAATGGCAGCTAGCAACATGTGATGGATGCAGAGACAGGTTGTTGTTTGGAGCTCACCAAGAATGAAGGATTTAAGGAGTTAGAAGGGGTGAATATGGAGAGGATGACTGTGACTCTTGGTAAATAAGCTGTGTAATCTTTCTTTACTCTCTCCAGAAGCCTTTACTCATGCAGGTTAGAGCATTCAAAACTGTTTACACAATCAGGAGAAAAATAAAGAGGTGAAAAAAAACAGAAAGTAAGTAAAACCCTCCAAATCTTTTGGGCTTGATGTTGGCTCTACCAGAGGTAAGGGTCTCGCTGAGGAAGAGAGGAGGGTGAAAAGAGTTTGTTTCCAGCCTGTCTTAAAGGGCTGTTGCCCTGGGGCATCTCTGTGGGGCAGAGGCACCTGCTGTTGATGGTTTACGAGCTCTGGAGCTCCTGAATTCAATTCTGTCCCTGCTAGGGCAGGTTAAGCCTCTTCAGGTTTTTTTTTGTGGTAATTGTGACAAATGGGAGCCCAGGGGCTCAGCTCTTTTCCTTTGAAAATCAGGCTTTCTGTGAAGGTGGTTGATAAATGGGAGTCTTGAAGCTTAAAATGTCCACCTTCTGCTCTTCTGTACCTTTTTTTCACCTATAAAGGTAAATCTATTTCAGCATGGCTTTCTGAAGACATTCTGAGGCTTTTTGCTGAGCAATTAGCAGGTGTAAAATTGTATGCGATATAAGAAAACAATACATCAGTAGTAAGAGTATGTACATGAAAATATTCTATGGGTACCCAAAGGAAAGAAAAACCTATTTACCCACAACTGAGGCTGGGAAGGCAGAAGTGTTAAATGCCTCTTCTGCTTTAACCTCACTCTTTGGTGGTTGTAGTTGGACTGTTAACTATTGTTAGTGACAATAAAATAAGTCCAGCTATGGTAGATGCAATGTTGAAAGAGTGAGTCATTAGCAATCCCCTCCCAGAACTGGAGGGGAAGTGAGTTTCAGAAGACTGTAAAAGGAAAATTTAGGGTCTTTTGAGAGGGGGGAAAAAGAAAAAGGAGCTACTAGGAAGTTATAGATTACTTGGCCTATTTTGAACCAGGAATATGACAGAGGGAATGTTAATAATCAAAATCAAACAAATTCTAATCACCTAGACAGTAACTAAGGTGGATGATAGCCAACATTGTTAGATGTGAGCTAATCATATGTCAGCGTAATGCCCTCCTAGGATGGGTGTTGTAAGTAAAGGAAAAGTAAATATGTCATTTTTCTCTTGATTTTTAGTAAGGCTTTTGTCTGTGATGACACATAAGTAAGGGGAAACCTGGATTTGATGAAACTGAATGGGTTTATGTGATTGGTAGAAAATTGTACTCAGATGGTAGCTGTCTCTAGCTAGTTGTCCAAATGGATAGTCATTAATGAAAAATTATTTTCACTAATGACTTAGATGAAGTAGAGAGCATGCTCATAAAAGTGCAGCTGGCACTAAGGTGAGAAAGGATGCAGATCCACTGGGGGACAGCCTCAGTGTTCACGCAGTCCTGCCAAGCTGAAGCGAGCAGAGGATGCCCTTCTGTCAGGGCAAATGCATGTTTGCATGGAGGCAGGAGCAGGAAACCTGGGAAATACAGAGTGAGGACTGATTGCTGGGGGAGGGCCGTGTTTCAGACAGGAGTCAACCATGTCAGGTTCCTGTTAACAGGAACATGGCCTGGCAGGTATAAATGCAGTCCTTGCATGCTGCTCAGAGCAGTAGGGGAGGGTCTGAAAGGGTCCAGAGGGAGCATGGCCAGCTGCCTACCATGCACAGCTGCTCCAGGAGGCCTGGATTTGCTCACCTTAGAGAAGGGTTACGTGATTATGGTCTTCAAATACAGGTAAGAGAGGGAATAAATCAAAGGGGCAACAAGGAGTAATAGGCTTGCGTTATAGTGATGGAGGTTATGTCTCAAGGAAAGAGTTATGTAGCAAGACAGTTGAGCATGGAACTTGGTCATCTCAGTGGTGTTGCTTATGGAAGATTTTAAGAACAAGTCAGGCAGGTAAGTATCTATTGAGAGTGATACAGGTATGGGTACTGCTGCCTCAGGAAAGGGAAGGGCAAGATAACTGCATGAGGAGATACTCCTGACACAATAATATGATTTTTGTGAAATGACTATAGAACTGGTAGGGCAGAACTCATGTATACACTGTTCTCTTCACATTTTCCCAGGATATGAGTAAAAATATGGCTCTTTATGGCTCTTTATCTACCATTTCTGCCAAATCAGAATCTAGCTTGAGGGCTTGCTGACTGTCTAGTCAATTGTTTTTGCTCACGCTGGCACTTGTTAAAACATGGTTTGGAAATGATGCTGATGCTGGAGAAGAGAATAAAAGCCAGCTCATGTGCTCATGGCTCTGTGGACTCAGCACTGTTCTGTGTATTCATACTGTCTTTGATGCAGTTGCAAATAGCCCTAAGCAACAGAATGGCCATAGAGCTGAAATGAATATTAGCCACAGGGACTTGACCCTGTCATACTTGTACACCAAATATTCCAAATTAAATAATATTAATAACAAAATTGTGCTGGGTAAACATGTCCATCTGACAGAGGTTTTATCTTAATGCTTATGGAGATCAGTAGTATAAAGTGGAAACTAAAATGTTGACATGAAATTGCTGTGTAAAAGGGCCGGTGGTTTGTCTCTGTGCACTCTTTGGGGGAAGAATGTGATCTGTCCTTCAATGATCCTAACTATGTAGCACTTGGTGCTTTGCCTTTCTGTACTGGCAGCAGTGATAACATCTGTCTCCCAGGCTTTTGATACATGGAATGTCCAAAGGCATCTCAGATGCACTTTCTTGGAAGAATCAATGGAGCACATTGTTTAAAATTACTCCCCCCCCCTTTTTTCCCTTATGGTTGGACTTGATGATCTTAAAGGTCTTTTCCAATGTAAATTATTCTCATTTGACTAAATTTTCTTTCTTCTGGAAAAAAGAAAAGGAGAAGGTAACTAAAGCTCTAGAACTTTTGATTTTGAAGGCTGCTCAGCTGAAGCCTTTCTCATGTGGAGAAAGAATTCAGAGAATGAATTCTGAATTTCTGTAGTAAAAGAAAGATGACAGACTTCTTTCCTGCTCTGTCTAAACTGTGAGGAGTTCATCACATCCCAGGATAATTCAGTAGGAAGGTACCTCAGGAAGTCTCTAGTCCAACCTCTAGCATGAAGTGGGATCAGCCATGAGGGCAGAGCTGGATGCTCAGAACTTTATTCCACCTGGTCTTGAAAATCTCTAAGGGCAGAGATGGCACAATCTCTCTGGGCAACCTGTTCCCTTGCTTCACTGTCCTCATGGTGAAAGAGTTTCTCCATATAGCCAGTTTGAGCATCTCTTGTTTCAACTGATAATTAATGTGTATCATCCTCCCATCATGCACCACTGTGAGGAGACAAGCTCTGTTCTCTTGATGACCTCCACACAGATATTGTACAGCCCTTTTTCTTCCCCACTTCCATTAGTAGAGTGACTTTTTTTTTTAGTTTTATCTCTAATGTATTTGTTCTTGGGTGCCAGAAAAGCATCAATACCTCCATTTTCACAAGTAAAGAATTAATCTCAGCTAAGTGAATTTGTTAGATTATTTAGGTGTCCTGTTGATCTGAGAGTAAGGTTTAACTCAGCTCCAGATTTAGACGCATAAATTTAGGTTTCTGCATTGTGGATGCCTTCATGTGAAGTGAGTGTCTAAGCTCCCATTATATTCAGTGGGGGTGAAGTCAAAACCGCTATTGGAGCTTAGAGGTCATTTGTCTCACACCTCAGTACACTCAGCTGTCTTGTTCTCTGGAGTCCACTACCTGTGCTGGCTATAGTGGCATTGGCTCACACATAGACACAACCTGGAGCTGAATCCCACCATAAGAAACTGGCTCAAACTGATACAGGAAATCAGTAGCAGAGCATCATTTGATGTTGCATCTCTCTAGTCCAAGCTGAATGTCCTACATACTGGAAGAGCTGTTCTGTTTCAGAGGAATTGTGTGACTGTCCTGTGAATATCAGAGGACAGGGAGGCATGGTTTGTTCAAAGCAGCACTAGTAGTTTAGAGAATGGTGCACAGGTGGGTTTTTTTCATATACACAAAGCTTGTTTGACAGTTCTGCAACAGCATTTTCTATGGTTTCCAGTTCAGTGGCATTGGGTCTAAACACTCTGATTTATTCTCTCAAGTAATTTACTTAAAACTCTGACAGCCTCCTTTTGGGCTGACACATGGAAATGACAGCAAATTCAATATTCAACAAAATTAGTGCCTGTTACAGAGGTGAATTCAATGTGCATGAAAGTAGAATGACAGTTGTAATTATTTAACACTTCTTCTAAGGAAAGAATAGTTGCTCTGATCATAAAAAGCTTTAGAAATGTGAATTCCTTTTGTGGTTACTGAGATGAGAGTGCTCTATTAAATATATGAAATAAAATACTGAAAAAAGTGTAAAATATCTTCGCTGTTCAGAGGATTTTGCTTTGTGGTATTTAGCTGTACATTGATGTCTCTCTGTTCTTTAGCTCCTCAGGCTCTATCAGATTGCATTCCCCAGTGCTTGTCTGACATTGCTAGTTTGGTGGTACCCCAAGGAGTCTGTGTCTTTTAGAATGAGGATTTTTGTTTAACCAAACCAGGAAAATGATGAATGATCAACTGGAAGTGAGCACAGGATGGCACTGGACTTTGCTAGTGGTCAGGAAGAATGATGACTGCTGTTAGGAAAACCTCTGTCTTTGGAGTTCAGATGTTTCTCAATTACTTCTAAAAAAAAAAAAAATCTATAAGGAGGCATAGTGTGAGTCTTCTATGTGTATGGAGAGACGAGACAGTCTCCTTTTACATTCTTAGTATCCTGGGAAGATAAAGTTGGTGGAACTATGAAAAATGACAATACTTAGAAATGTAAAATTGTAATACAAAAAAAGCAAATAACTATCATCTCTTCGCTACTTTAAAAACACCCAGTTCTCCCTTTTTCTTTCCATTTCCACTTCTTGTCCTTTATGACAAATATTCTGAAATGGAAAAGGCAAAAAACTTAAAATCCTAAAATGTATAAGGTTAGGTATCTGCCATGTGCTTAGTGCTGCAGTGATTTCATCTATGTACAATTCTTGTTGCTCACATTCAACAAAGTTGAAGTCTACCAAGTAAGAAGAGGTCAGTGGGGTGATTGGTCCTTTCTGATGAATCTATATTGCAAAAGGAAAGTAAAACCAGCTTTTCTAGTTTATCCCAGATTGGTATTCAACTCTCTACATATACAATATTTATTGTTGTATGAACATTAGGAGGGAAACAACCTCTTGAAGCTAAGAAACATGAAAAGATGTTGCTCAGTAAGTTTACCATGGTTTAGACATTGTGGAAATGAAATTCTGGAACAGCCTTCCAGCTGTGGGCCAAGAAGGAGCTTACTCTTGGACTATGGCAAGGGAGCGTAAAATGTGATAGCATATGACAGCACACTGGAAGAGTATGTCTACTTTGCTCAGTGAAGGAGCCCAGGGAACAAGCCCAAGTTTCCCACCCCTGTTATTAGCTTACTTGGTGGTGTTTTGGACTATGCCAACTAGCACTCTCAAAGGTGACATCCAGGCATGATTCCAAGGACAGTTTCCTTCAAGACTTCTACGCAAAAGATGATATAAATGTGACTGCACCAGGGTGGGTTCCCATGGTTATCCATAGTTCTCCAAGGCTATCACAGGGGGTTTTGCACTAATAATCATGCTTTTATGCCACTCCTGGGGAAGTTCAGATGCTGCATGGTGTCTTGCTGGCTCTCATCTCCAGAGCCTGTTCACCCTTTAAAAAAATGTAGGTCTCCCAAATCAGAGCCTGAAAATCATTAGTCACACTTAATGGTCTTCTGACCCATTTCAGGTCATACAAAATTAACATCTGTATCTGTACAATTACTAGGCCTCTGTTCCCAGCCAGTGGAAGAGGTAGTAAGAGGCTGTGGAATGCTGTACAAGGTCTCAGGGTCTAGTGAAAATGTTTTGGAGCCAGGCAACCTGAATCCATATTTCCCTTCAGTATGTTACATACCATTTTTCCTAATTTTCCCTTCTAGGAGAATTGATTGGCACATATCAAAGTCAAGTCTATGGGCATACCAGTACATAGGGAGTAGGCACTGTAGGCAGTAACACTCAAATACTAACTAGAAAGCAGCCAAATGTGATCACTGAGACAATGCCAGATCCCAGAATGCTGCTTCAAATCATATAATCTCTCTTTCTAAAGGTGGAGACTTTCAAGTGGTCTTTGGGAAGCCAGTGGCACTCACAACAGGTTCCCAAAAGACTGGCATAATTTCTACCTTGTCCCTATGCCCAGCCTATGTTGGGCCAAGCATCGATGTGAGGAAGAGGCCTCAGAGTATCCTTGGATAAGAGACTATCACCCACCATTGATTTTCCACTTTCTGAAAGTAATTGCTAGTGGTTAGGTGTTCATTCAGGGCAACACTGCATGAAAAGCCTGAGGCACCTGTCTGCTCGGTTCAGCTCAGAGTGAGTTGTGTGAATAGCTGCTATAGGTAGTTCCCAGATCAGCTATTCACTCTGACATCTTCCTGAAACTATCTATCAAGCAGTCTCAGTTAATGGATGCTTTTGCAAAAGTCGTAATCTTATACAGCTGTGAGCAGGAAAAGACCCACATTTATGGGATGTTCTCATTAGTAGTTCAACCAGTCCAATGGCAGGAAGAGCTTTTATCTTCTGCCAGAAAGCAAGTTACTTGAGTGCTCTAAGAGCTCTGTGAGGCATCAGGGTACCACAACATCATATGACCATTTAGAATTGATCATCCAGTGCAATGCACCTGAGGAACTGACATAGTCTTAACCGAAATAGGCCTCCATAGAGCCAGGCTACTGTGTTCATGTCACGGAGGTGAGAGCATGTGGTTCATTGACTGTTGTGTGTCCCTGATAGAGGAGAGGAAAAGAGAAAGGGATATTCCTCTTCTTAATTTCTCAGTAGATCTCTAACCCTCAGCAGAGTTGAGAGAGGCTTGATATTTTAGACCCCAGGTTCTCATTAGTTTGGAAAATTATACTGGAGCTTGTTACTTGTTACCCTGAGTCAGTGATGTCTTAAGGAGGAACGAGATTTTGTTCACAGACTGCGGCAGTACTTCAGACATCTCCTGTGGTGGGTGGCTGAGCTGTGCCCACACCTCCCACCAGACTCACCAGTAGTGCTGCCTGCCCTGATGGAACTGGCATTGTTCCTCCTACCTGCCCAAGACACTGATTTTTTGCAGTTCTCCACACTTCAGAAAAATACTGTGCTATCTCAGGGAAAGGTTTAATTATAGGTTGGGGGGTTTTTTTGATCTTTGTATTTTTAGGATCTTTCTTACTCTTCAGTATCTGAAGGCTTTGTTCTTTAGGAATGCTGGGCATGCAATGGAAGACTGCGGAAACGGTTTCTCTGCCTTCACCATTTATGTGAAGAAGAAAGAAATATGTTCTTTTCCAGTGAGCTGGGATGGGCTCAAGTAGGTAGTATCTCCTCACCTGACTTCACAAGCTGACTTTCTGGATCTACTTAGTCTCATAAGATCCTGCTCGTAGGTCTTGAAATGGTGACCATTATTTTACCAGTGATAAGAGTTGCTCTTCCCTCTGACTCTCTGAATCCAGGAGGATTCATGGAAACCACACCTCACATCCAGGATGTGAGAAAAAGATGTTTATTGCTACAAAAGGAGCAATTAAAAGACTAACAATTGAATTACATGGCAACTTATGCTGCTTCTGAAGCCGGGAGCCCCAGAGTGACCACATCAGATGGACCCCTTCTTTGGTGTACAGCACTCTGCACAGTCCCATCTGCAATGAGGTGTGGGCTGACAGGGCTTCCCCACTTTTATTCCACCACATGCTCTTTTTACACTCCTTCCTTTGTAGCATAAACATCTTATGTACTATGCAGTTGCATGCTGTTTATACAGAACTAACTACTGCTAAGCTTGTTTGAGACCTTTGTCCACAGCTTGTAGCCCCTCGTGATAACAAATACCTTCCTGCTATAGTTACCATTTTATAGAAGTTATTTTCTCCCATAAACATTTATAAGTTTAGATTTTCCCTCTGAAGATTTTCCCTCTCCACCTTTATGAATATTAGTCTTAATTCAGAAGCTCAGAACACCCACAGTCACTAAGCTAAAATTAATCTGGTTTTGCATTTTTACATTGACTCTGACTCTAGATAATTTTTGGTGTATATATGAGGGAGCCAGAACAAAACTCAGGCTCCCTGGTATTTTGTTACCACTGCTGAAAATATTTTTGACATCTGAACACTTCAATTTCTTCCTGATGTCTAGTTAACAGATCAACTGGCAGCCTCATCATAATATTGGTGTACTTTGGTTGGGGTAAGAGAAGTGTGAAGAATCATTGGAGGAACCACAAACGCTATCTGTCTTGCAGGTTTACTTTAATCTTTGTAGAGGCAATTCAGCTTCATTGCCACTGAAGTTCTTGTGACAGATCCACAACATAAATAAATTGTACCCCTCTTCACAGAGAGCTTTCTTTTTATATCAAAAAACAAGCCTAAGGGAAGACAGTGCAATATTTCATAGGCTCTGTGTGGGAGAATGTCTTTTTGGTTGCCGCTGCTAGAAAAGAGAAAGGAAGAATGAAAAACGTTCAATCACTTCACTTATTTCTCCTCCTCATTCTTCAGATTTAGCATTAATCTTAATGAAGTTGCAGCTATTGAACCAATAGGATTTTTTTGCCATAGACTGAAGAATCTCATGCCTTGTTTGCAATTCTTTATATTCTTCTCCTAAAAATGCAAAGAATCACCAGATCTGCTTTTAGAGTAAGAAATCTTTCCTTGGATGCCATTAGGGAAATGCTGGTTTTCAAGTCACTACTACTGCCTGTAGGAAGCCTGTGCAATAATACTTCTCTTTGCTATTAGTCTGTGCATTTGGTATTATAGCACGTAGTCCAGAACTCAGAATTACTTTCTTCCTCAGCTACTGGTAGTTCCTGTGTCAGATTAAACAGGATTTTCCTTAGCTCCAGCAGAGTTCTAGAAACACACACCTCCTACACCAGTACACTGTTCAAAATATGTAAAGTCACAGGAAAAAAAATCTTCTCCAGTCCATAGTAAAGAGTATCTGAAAGTCTTGAAATCCTCTCTCTTCTATATCCATATCCCCAAGTGCCACATCTACACATCTTTTAAATACTTCCAGGAATGGTGACTCAACCACTTCCCTGGGCAGCCTGTTCCAGTGCTTGACAACCCTTTCAGTGAAGAAATATTTCCTAATATCCAGTCTAAACCTCTCCTGGTGCAACTTGAGGCTGTTTCCTCTTGTCCTATCGCTTGCTACTTGGGAGAAGAGACCAACACCCACCTCGCTACAACCTCCTTTCAGGTAGTTGTAGAGAGCAATAAAGTCTCCCCTCATGCTCCTTTCCTCCAGGCTAAACAACCCCAGTTCCCTCAGCCACTCCTCATAAAACTTGTGCTCTAGACTCTTCACCAGTTTTGTTGCTCTACTTTGGACATGAATTTGTTCGTGTTATAAGTTATCATTAATTATGATTGTGAATGACAGTGAAGCCCATTGTAGGAACAGTATAGGAAGTCATATATTTAAGATACTGCTAACAGATACGTGATCTGGATAATGACCTAAAGAAGGGTCCAAAATCATGTAAGATCTCTGACTCCCTATCTTTGTGGGTACCACGTATGCTTGCTGTGTACTGCTCTCAGGTGAAAGAATGAATTTTCACAGGCTTTGTGAGTGAACTGAAGAAACTTGTGCTGTGGAGATATCTGTTGGTCAAAGGCCAAAAAAATCTTCTCAGTTTGATATAACATGGTCAAAGAGTGTCTTGCATTCTTGCATGATGCTGCTTTGCACTGAAGGTCTCCCAGGGGAAGAACTAACAGTCCAACACATTCCTAGTTTGTTGTTTTCCCCTATACAGGCACAAGTTTCAACACATATAAACAATAGTAGTGAGCAATACCACCAGTTCTGTGTCCTCAGAATGCTTCTGAGCCCTTCCCATAGGAAGTCCAGATCATACTGGAGCTAAAATGGTTCATATGTGTTATGTGACCATGAAGAACACAAATAAATTAAAGACTGCTGCATGCTCTGTAAAGTTCCTAGAAAGAGAATGGATTTGTGCTTTGATGCTTATTCTCTGAATTCCAGTTAAAGAATGGATTTTTTCCTAGTTTCTTGGGGCTGAGGGAGAGGGAAAAGGGCCTTGCTCAGGTCTCTGTGGATGCTCCAGGGATGGCTTACCATGAGCATCTTCTCTGGAGAACTTGCATACAGTTTAGGACAAGCCAGAAGGGGTACGCTGTGATGGGAAGTGTAATGTTTTCCTTTTCTCTCCTCTTCTATCTTGTTCCTGCTCACCACCCCCCTGCCCCCAAATCCCAATTGTTAGACTAAATAATTAGTTTACTAAAATAGTTAGGATAAGACTGTTCTGCCTGGATAACTAGGCATGCAATAGCTAAAAAATACCACCATAGGTAGAATATGGTTTCTTAACTTGTGTGTTTACCTTATATTTCTATCATACGATCACCTATTATCTTGTAATTAATACAATGTATTAAGACATTTTCTGCAGCTTCCAGTGCCTTCATGTAGCAGAACCACATATGACAGAGTCCTTGCAAACAAAGCTATAGATTAAGTTGTACTTTAAGCATATACTCTACTTTGCCTGGTCATCACTAGTGTAGGTTTCTACACCTTCAATAAAACCCATAGATTTCCGGCACCAGATTTAAACTATATAAATTATCAAATATAAGAATGAATGTTTACTGGTATGCCTAAGTTCGTTATGTAGTTAAATGAGTCAGGATGCTTTTAAGGAAACCAACCCTGTAGGGGCATGCTTGATTTAACTGACTTTGTGCTAGCATTCGTGCTACCTCTGACTAAATGTTTTGACCTTGGAATTGCCTAGGCTGTGTTTTTATATGTACGCAATATATAAGGCTTTCAAAGCTGAACCTTAATGTCCAAGGAGAGGATCTATATGTAAAAAATGAATGAGCATTAAGCAGTAAGATTCCTAGAAATTGCATGTTATGCTAAGATAACCCAGACCTCAAAGTTGGTTCATGAACCAATTGTCAGTGACCTGACAAAAGTGTTATCTCACATGAACAGTCTTTGGGGTGTGCTCTTGGAATAATTAACTGGCGACTGGAAAATAATGCTGTGTGCAGGACTATGTGTAGTCAATCTTTTAAGAAGAAAAAGTTAATTTTCTGTTAAAAGTGGTTTAACTGAAACTTTTAAATTTTGCTTAGGGGAAAAAATGTACACGTCTTAGACCAGATTCTTAAAAGTATTCAGATGTTAGAATGACAACAAAAATCTAGCCCTCGGTCCATGTGTTTCTGTGGAAATGCAAAATGTGTAAGTTATGTTCTGTTCATTTCTGCATAATTACATATCCCCCCAAGGAATGAGCTTTAGTGAGTTCCAGTTTTGCATATTAATTTATTAGCTAGAACATTTAATCATAAATTTGAGAAAAGAGTAACATTCAACCATTAGAGAAGTGGGAGCCTTAGGAAAAGGATGGCAGGGTGTAAGGACACTGATCACCTAGGGAGCCATTCACCTTCAGATCACTTTTTCCTGCCGAGGTGTCCTTAGAAATAACCAAGGTTCTGTCTCATGGCGTTTCCTTGCTTACTAGAAATGAACTTATAGTCTCAGGCCATCACCTTTTCCTCGGTGACCTGGCAGGTTCAGAAGGCAGTCAAAAGCCTGGCTGGCTACAGAAATAACAGGGCTAGCTGGAGAAACCGGTATTCCCACCAGGGAGGGAAGCCTCATCTGTGTGAGGGTGACTTGCTCCATTAAACTGCCCTTTCTGCAAACAGCCAGAGGACTCCAGTTACCACCTTCCACCAGCAATCTTCCCTTGTTAACTCCTTATTAGGATTTATTTTATCTAAGATGTCATGCTTACAGTTATGGATATAAAAAACCCCCCGACAACCACACCATTATTTTTGCCCATGGCCTGTGGTATTGACAGGCAAATGCTGTTCCCTCTTGACTGTATCCACTAATCAACAAATGGCCTATTCCATGCCTGTCCTTGCTCAAAACCCTGCAGGCTTCTCAGTGTCATCCCTGGTTTCCCACAGAAGTGAGGTTTCGTACAGTTTATGTGTGGAGTGGCAGCCTGTGCCATTGGCCAAGTCCAACCCATAGCTCCCTTCAGCCCTATCTCAGCTATAGGACCCTCCAACAGGTCTTCTGAAATAGTTGGCTGGGTGGGGGGGAGAAAGTGTACGTGCCCTAACTGTGAGAAAAGCTGCAATGTTCACCTAAACAACAGAGTCTGAGAGAGAACATGAGGGAGAGCAAGAGCATGCAAAAGGATACACCTCTACTCGCTGCCACTCTTGAAAAGGTTCGTGTCTAATGCACACTTCTTTGGTTGTCAACATCAATCAACCTGAAGACAGAAGTCCAGGGGAAAACAACCTTCATTAGTTCTGCAGCTCATCAGCCCTCTGGTGTAATTCAGTGACGTGCCAGAAACACTATTAGATGTCTGTGTACATTACACTAGTCACACTCTGAGCTAGTTAAGATAGAACTTTGATTGGTATTTTATGAATCATACTATTCAGATGTGTTAAATGCTATCAACCACTTTCTGTCATCAAAAGAGCACAACACTATCTTTTGATCTTCAGAAATAACAGATCCAAGGGTAAGTAAAACAAATGAATTTGTGTAATTACTGAGGCTGAGTAAAACACTCTTTAAAGTCTCTAGAGCTGATAGCGATAATTATATGAAGTAGCAAAATTTTAGTTCTATCATCTTGCTTATTTGAGTATGTCACATAAACTCAGATGAGGTCAGTGAAGTTAAGAGACACAGAGCTAATAAATATGAGACAGATATCATAGAATCATCTAGATTGGAAAAGACCCTTGAGATCATTGATGTCATGTAGCAGGTTCTTCAGTCCTCAGAGTTAGGTTTGATGCCTTTGCTTCAAGGGAGGAAAAATAACAATCTGAAAAATTCCAGTTATGTGAAGTATAAAAGTACTTTTCAACTTGTGCCCTTTCTGCTGTACAACTGAAATGAGGTGGCATTCATGTAATTTTAAATTCATTGCATTTTGAAGTATGGGTGAAATGAACTGAAACACGGAAGTACATTTTCTTCTGTAGCACTCTGGAAAATAAGATGTTGCAGTTAGTCATTTTCTGGAGGAAAAAAAATCCTATTATGCTAGGTTTATTATTTGATGCCAAGCTAGTCTGCTTGGCAGAGTTAATCAAACATTGATTCTTGGACTAATTTTCACTTTACTGTGTGAATGTATGATAGCAGAGAGAATGGTCTGTACTGATGAGGTATGCACACTGGCTTGCTCTCTCTGTCTTCGCCTTTGCAAAGCCTGGGAAGGCTTTGAACTCAAGCCACAGGGGAGCTAGAGGAATTAAGAGGCAAGTCCTGTGATCAGAAGCAGCAGATAGAACCGTTATGTGCAGTCTAGACATTTGTCATGTAAGTATTTAGTCTGGGAAAAACCCCTATGGCTTGTGTTGCTTTCTGATGTGGATGCCTTTTGGGGAGCTATGTTTGGTTAGCAGCCACAGCTTTTCCTCTTTACATGAAGGAGGATAATTCTTCCTAAGCAACATGAATTCTTGAGATGGGGTTGTTGCAATGGCACAGTACTCTGAGGTCTGGACACTGCTCTTGGACTGAAATTGTCAGTATTGCTCCAAGTCAGGTACATCATCCAGATGTCAAGTCATTGCTTGTTTCCTATGGGAAGCTGACTTGGGATACTCAACCTCTGCAACTTCTCCGTGGGTGTGCAACATCAGAAAAACACTGCTTTGACACATATTCTCTTGCTGTGGGTGATGCCATTTTTCTTTCTGCACAACTATCTAAACTCTTTCTATGCTGAGTCATTATTTTTCCCTCCATCTCTTATTCTCTGGGTTATTGCAAAGCTGCATGTGCAGAATCCCGTCCATATCTGAGGTCTGAACCCCAAGTCTAATATTCAAAAGTTTGGGCTTCTGTCCTTCCTCAGTATATTTTGGAATTGGAAGATGTTAAACCTGAACAAAGTTCTGTTAGGTGGTTTCTGAGAGTAGGTTAAAAGAGACAAATTTACAAATGTTTTAATAAGATGTAAGACCAGTTGAAATGCTCCCAAGTGCTTGTTGTATGGTTCAGGATAGAGTTTGTTTTAGAAGAAATACATTTCCTCCTTCACTGAAGACAGCATTTTCAGAATCCTGTAAAGAATTAACTAATAACAAAAGTCATCACTGCTGGACATTGTACAAGTGGAGGTGAATTGCAGATGTTATTATTTAGATGAAAAAAGGATGAAATCTCGTTAAAAAAAAATATAAAGAGTTGTCACTCATGAAATTAAAGAGATGTCCCTTCTCCACCTGTCAGACCTGATTGCCTTTGTAGGTACAAAGGCTCAAATCAAGGGTTCACTCATGTTCCTTCATTGTAAGAAAGATATGAATAAAGTGCCTAATATTCTCTTTCAGTGTCTGTGTCTCTGTAATTTTAATAATGGTAGGAATGTTCCTCCATTAGGGCATAAGGGATTTAAATCCATAAATAACTTGAGTGAATAGAAATGATTTCCCATCCCTCAAGTGACCAAATTGGTTTTTTTATAACTTACAAAGAGGGAAGGTGCCATTAATATTGAACGGGAACGTGTCTGAATGGATCTCATGTGATTTCTGCAAGAAAAGGCAGCCCCTCTCTGAAGCCAGAGAATGCATGCTGTACACTTAAAATACTTAACAGCCTTTATGTGCTAAGGTTAGTGGTGAGGACTAAAGCAGCAAAGTCAGTACGCTTGATAGATTATACAAAATGCATTTATTTTTGTAAGAAAGTCAGAGTGACACTGTCAATATTTTAATGAAATCACAGATGCTTTAACAAAAAAAAGTGATCTGTTCTGTATCATGAAACTAGAAGCTGATAAAATGAAGAATAAGGTGAAATGTCTTAAGCAAAAAAAGTGTTTTATCACACATTCAAATGTAGTACAGCATGGCTTATTCATCCATCTTTCTGGCTGTACATGAGAACGACAGAAGAGCAGTACCCCAGGGAGCTGGGTTTCATGCCCTCTGTTCTGTTCCATACACACAGGCTAGCTGTAACCTTGAGATGCAGATTTTGGAGGACAGCTTCAAGATCAATTTTTCCAGTTCAGCTTCTCTAACTGGAGCCTTAGCTGATATTACGTGACTGTCAGGGTTTGTTATATGGGGTCTTGCCAGCCACTGCATTGGTATGAAAGGAGCGTTAAATGAAAGCTGAGGACATGTGCTGTATTTTTATTTTGAAGCCATCTGTGTGGAAGGACAGGTAATTAATTCAGCATGAAAATTAAAAGGCATAACTGGAATCTGTTAGAGAAGTAAAGAGACTTGATAGCAGAGTGCTGCCCGGGGGGGCTCTGCAGCCTGACTGCTGGCTGAGACCACCGCCAGCACAGCTCCTTTGCAGTAAAGTGCTTAGGCACCGTAGATACCTTCTGCTCACATCAGCAGGGAGACCAACCCAGACAAAAACCTGCCTGAGAGGCAAGGTCAGTACCTGGACAGTGCTGAATCTGTGGCTGCACTACCAGTACTGGAACTAGTTAGTTAGGACATACCTGAAAAACACAAACTGTGAGCTGCAGCCTACTCCTAAAAATTGCCAAATCCAGCCCTGCCAGCCCTGCCAAGTCTGAAAGCAGACAGTAGCCATAGTCTGATCAATTCTGTATTACCTGTGACACAGGATAGCTCAGAGCTGCACGGATGACCTGAGCAGTGACTCTCCTGGGCCTGATGGGTGCCACAGTGCTGTGCCTCCTGGAGAACAAGACTGCAGTTGATTTCTTGCTCAGTGTCCTGAAATAACAGCTTGCTGCCAAAAGCAACAGTACTGGCAGCTCTATATCTTTTCATTAATTCATGGCTGAGGTTGGTGAGGACAGCTTCTGCCCCTAGGTCTCCCTCCCCATAGCCTCAAATCCTTCCATCACCGGCACTGTGCGGGGCCAGTTCCTTCTCAGCCCTTATCAGCCTTCCCACACTGCATGGCAGTCTCTGCTATAAAATCAGCCTTTTGTTTCCATGAAGATGAAGAAAGTCCCAGAATCTAATAGGCAGCTGTGAGCAAATACAACACAACACTGATTCACCTTCAGCTGCAGATTGCCACTTGTTAGTTTGGTTTTGTTGCTTATTTGAACTACTGTCAACTCCTCTCCACAAGCAGGCAAAATCCACACACCCCTACTGCTGGTAATGAAGTACAAAACTAGACTAGCTGACAAGGTATTTTCTAACTGAAAGGCATTTTTGCCAGGGTATTTCTTTAATATGGAGTTGCACAGAGGGTGGCACAGACACCTAACTATGAGTTTACTACTACGAAATAACTGAAATGCCGTATGAATTGTCAGTGGAGATCTTGAAGTAATTATACCCACTAGAACCCTCCAATTAAGACGTTCCTTTCCACCAGAGACAATGGGGCAGATTCTGTATCCAAGGTAACTCCACAAAGCACATTAGAGACAGACTGAATTTATATTCCAGCAAAAAATAGTAGAATTGATATTATTAATTTCCTTTTATGGTAGTAGCCCACCAGGAACCTGGAAAAGACTTGCCAAAGATTTATATGGTAAACTGAGGTAAGCTGAGTAAAGGTATATTTTACAGGACAGAACCTGTTAAAGGAGCATTCACCAACAATTTCAATTTCTTATGCTGAACAGCAGCAGCACTGCTGCAGCATATTGGTTGGATTCTGTCTATCATGCTCTTAGCTGAAACTGAAATCACTGCAGCTAGACATTTAAAAGATCTGGGCCATGACCTTTTTTAACTTACTGTCACAAGGAAGATGCAAAAGCGTAAAAGCTTCAGCCTTTACCTTTAGAGCATATTCAGGGTGGCAGCACAAAGCACAGATCCACTGCATTTTACTTCTGTGCAGCACAGTCCTTTAATTCCTCAATTCTCATTATAGCCAATACAGTAAATAAAATCTATCTATAACTAGATGATAAATATGGAGGAAGGATGAGAGGAATGGCAAATTTAAACCCATACAAAAGTTACACAAGTGTAATAAAACTTACATGGCCGTTTAATAAAACTCTACAGAGGGGAAGACCTTCCCAAGACACTAGTGAACAGGGCCTTTTCACAGTCTTGCTAAGATGGTTCCTACTGAGAAATAATTTTGTCAATGTGACACTGAATCACTCAGCACTTGATGTCTGTAATTACAGGCGGGGAAGCTCAAACTTCATGAGAGGAGGAAGATGTTGGATGGCGACCGTGAATCCATGGACAAAGGGCTCTTCTATTGAGAGTTTAAAACTCTTAGGTACATGCAGAATTTACATCCTTGTATCCCACTGAGATTTATGAAGATCAATTTTTTTAATTCTAGTGGCCTTCCAGTGTCCTTAAATTTAACTTTAAATTTAAATTTAAATTTAACTTTAGAGCTCTAAAGCTAGGGAGATTCTATTGTGTTTTCTAATACAGGATGTTAAATATATAATATATATTATATATATATAATATATATATAAAATATATATAATAACAGCTTAATGAGTTATTAAATACACCAGAAGTAAAAGAAAAAAGTCCCCACCTACTGTACCATATTTTTATTTAATATTTGGGGCCAGTTGTTAAAACTGTATAACAGGGTGGAGCTTCTCAGAAAAATGCAACTCAACTATCTGAGAAAAATCACAAGCTCTGTCACCCTATCAATTCTGTACTATGCCCTAGGAAAGTAGCCCTGGTGAAAGGCAATATTCACCGTTTTGGGGCAGAAGAGCACTTGGGGCCCAGAAATTAAGTGCTGTAGGGTGTAGAGGCACAGCTGGCACCATACGCACTGCACCCCGTTGCAGTAACCGGCAGAGATGCAGGTGCACATCTTCAGGGCAGGCTTTTAACCTGACAGTAGTTAGAAACCTCTCACACTGCATGGATGAACTTGCACCATGACTCCCTTTTCAGGCCTGAGAAGTTATGTCCAGTTGTAGTTTGTGTAAGCTGACAACCTCTGTAAACATAGATGCAAGTCTTGGACCTCAACAGCAAAACCTGCTGTGAGCTGCTACAACTCCCAGCAGCTGTTACAGTGTGAGATGTATTTTGAAAGAACAGTTTATTCCACTGAGCACAGAAGATAACTGTATTTCTTAGGCCTTTTTTACCCTTATGATGTTAAAATGGATTCTAACCACATGTTAGGGTAAGTGTGGCTGATCTGTAATGTAACTTTCCCTTGTGATGAAAGGTCTGGCACTGAATATCAGCACCTCTGTAAGGACTAATAGATAAAAAAGTCAAACTGACTACCTCAATTAAAGTATTTCTATCAGAAAATATAAAAACAATTGGATGCATGATGCCTTTCTGTTTTGCAGAAAATCTTCAGTTGCCTTTCCTGGATTCAGGTTCTGTTCATTTCAATTCATTTCATATTTCATTTCACTTTTTATTGTTCTACTCTACCATCACACTCCTTTACTAGACAATATGTTATTTGCTTTTCTTCCTGTGAGTTTGCATATTTACATAAGAGTGATCTTGGCATTCAAACCTAACATTTTTCTTAACCATGATTTTTTTTTTTTTTTTAAGGTGGTGAAATACTGCATACTCTTCCATACTGTATGCCTCATTTGAAAAATAAAGTGATATCTTTCTCTCCGTACTGGCTACTTAATTTGTTCATCAGTCCAAATACCTATCATATTTTTTACTTTACAGCTCCAAAGAGATGGTGTGGTTACATATCTAGTAGTGATAAGAAGGTTTTTATGGATACTACTAATGCAAGGGATCAGCTCAGAATTTAGCTGTAGGGTCTCCAGGAACACATTTATGCAGGAACATTGCTGAGTCTTAGCCCTACTGACACATCATGTCCCCTCAGCTCTGGAGCCTGCAGTGCTCTCTCTCAATTATGTGGTGCAGAAGCCTTGGTAGCTTGTGTCCCTTCTTCAGCTGCCAGCTGAGCGTTCACAGTGCTCTGGATTACAGTGTCTCAGTAGAAGGAACTCGAGTTTCTGTCAGTTTGTCCTTTCTGTTTTAGATTAACAATATACAATAACAAATTTGGCTCAATGTCCTGTGGTTCTCTTTTGACATGAGGAATCAATAACATTAACTGAGAGAATTACTTTTTTTTCCCCTCTTAAAAAAATATAGCTGCTTTGGAGTAATATTTCAGGTGTTTGGGTAGCTACCTTTTGTTGACATTAACACCACTTTAGTTCCTTTCTTTTACACACTCTTCCTACTGCAGGAAACCTGCAAGATGACATGTCATGCAGAAGACTTTATTCAATTTCCAAAATGCTCTTTTTGTCCTATAGGAAGTCAGCTGAGAACTTAAATACATTTCTTGCTTTCTCTCCAGATTTACCTGTTAGCATAATCAGTGCACCTGGCACAATCAGAGCACACTTATCCATGGCAAAAACATCAAATGATCTTCACATGGAGGGTAGGGCAGTGGCTGATCTGAAATGATGTTTATATTGAAGAAGCCTGTAAGGCCTGGCAAAGGGATTTAACCTAGTGTGACACCTGTATTGGGATGCTAATCACAGTGACAGAATAAAAATGTTTAACATGCAGGCTTATAAAACCAGTGCTTTCCTCTTCTCTCTTTTGACAATATTTTCAATGAGTGACATCTAATCCTATGAAACTGGTTGTCTGAAATTTTTTAAATATGTACTTAATTCTTTCTGTTCTGTCTTTTAGCATTCTTTGGCAATATATATACTTCACATTAGAAGAATTATCTAATCTAATTATTAGTCATGCAGCCACTTGCTTTCAATTGTTTCCCTCGCCTTTGAATTAGATAATTGCAAACCCTGATGCTTGATATCCACTAATCACCTACTTGAAGTATTGATCTGAAGCCTTCAAGTCTCTTAGAGATGAGAAATGACCACCAAATGACTTGATTTCTGCAGAGATACAGCTGAGAAACATGCCATACTGAGAGTTTTATCTAAGAAATGGCATTACCAGAGGAGGCTTCACTTGCCTCCCAGCCGTGTCTGAAATATAAAAAAAATCCTCCAGAACCCCACCAATATACCCTTCTCCCATGGCTGTTGGCTCTGGCTTTTGGATCATCTCCCATTTAACAATTAGTAACACTACTTTTTTCCCTTCACAGCTTTCAGAAATTTATACATGAGTAATCAGAACAAAACCCTTGATGTTTTTATTTTGCTTTTATGTTTTTAAAAGAGTTTCATTAATGGGTTGGAATAAGAAACTCCTTTTTTCTGTTCACATATACACCCATGTAAATAAATCAGGGAGAGACAGAAGTTCCAATGCATGAACTATCTCCCACAGAGATCCAATTAAAGCCTGCTGGGTTAGGTTTTATTCTGAAAAAAACCCTAGCTTTAGGTTTTCACAGCCGAATCACAAGCATGTACTTTTCATAAAACATACATATATACTCAGTGCTTTACAACCTAATTGTGGTCTTGGGTTTAAATGATTCACATGTTGCACTGAAGTCTGCATTTTTAAAGGCATTCTGAAAAAAAACCACAACAAAACAGATTCAGGACAGGCTGGAGAATTAGAAAGGTTATCAAGAACAAATTAGCACCAACATTCTTCTGCCTTGTGCCATGCATTATTAAACAGTAATAAATGCCTTGGAATGTCTCACTGCTTAATTATCTGTTTTGAAAATGAATTATTAGTGAAACAGACATTTTTAGCTTTAACTAAGTAGGAGACCTTGTGTTGTGAAGACCTCTGCGTTAAGCCACCCAAGAGAGTGTTTTTGCCTGTAGTTCAAATGTAAGTACCTGTCTTTCCAATTATCTAATAATTTGTTTCTGCTGTATAGTCACCCCTGGGTGCAGGACGTTATCACAGGGTAGAGGCAAAAAACTTGGAGCTCTAGAAATTTTTAAATAAAATCCTGCCTTTGATTTCTTCCCTTGCAGCCCAGGTTTCTCTTTGCACACTCACTGGTTCAGCGGAATAAGGGAATTCTCCAGGTCTGATGGGTGTGATAAAAAGACAAGGCACCAAAAAATAGACATGCTATGACTGCTGTACTAAATTGGAGCAGTGACCTCAATGGCCCAATAGCTTTTCTTTCACAGAAATTAAGCTTTGATGGAAGAGGTCTGAACACAGTGGTGGAGGGTTAGAGATTTAGCTGCTTGTATAGCTTCTACCCACTCTTTTCCCTCCAACAACTCACACAGTAGTTATTGTGGACTCCAACAAAAGTTTGAGGTTTAGGCTAAACTGTTCTAATTAAACATAATGCAGTTGTGGGGTTCCCAGCACCTACATCCTACCCAACATTTTTACAAGATGCTACATTCTTTCCTCAGTTATATTTGCAGCAATATATTTCACAGTTAATTGTGTTTAAAAAATATTCCTTCTGCCTTTGAGTTTCACAGATGCTCCCTTGAGAGAAGGTAAATGGGAGAATCTAATTTACTTCTTTATATTGCATATTCTTCTATCTGTCAAACCCCTTTCTTAGGTTCCTTCTTTAAGTTAATAGCCCGTATTTCTTTACTCACTCTTCACTCTAAAAACCTTTCATCATCATTGCTAGTCTCTGCACATGTTCTAATATCTGCCAGGCCCTTTTTTCAGGTTAGGGCTATGAGAAGTGCAGATGATGGTTAGATTGTACAAAGAGATTATGGAAAGATAATGAGAAGCAGTGAAAGCAGAGGGACAAGGGACTCTGCAGTAACAGAGGGAAGAGTAAAAGGGAGTGAAAGGGTATGAGTGAAAGAAGGAGAAAACATGATACAGGTAAGAAAAATAACGGGACAAGTAAATTATTAGCTACTATGTCATAACAGTACCCAGGGATACCAAGTGAGTGTCTGTAGGAGGCAATAATGCCATGTCAACAACCTTCCTGCACCCTCTCAGGGCCAGGTTTAAGTAATTTCCTGCTGGGAATGATTCCCCATTTCGCCTCAGGGGAGAGTATTGGGCAAACAGTCACAAGGGGTCCCAACCAAAGCACTGCCAGGCAGTAAATTAAACACCAAGAACTGGGATTAGGGGACACAGTGTTGGTGTGCAAGGCGGGGGGTATACTCTGAAACTGATGAGGAGAGGTTGCATTGCAGTAATTCTTCATTCTAACTGAAATACTTCTGCCTCATTTTGTTATGCCAGTGTTGTTAAACTAATATGTGTATCCACTTGGCTGGTTGGTGTGGTGTTCTGGGCAGGAGGTGGTGCACTGTCTCTTACAGCAGGCTGCTGGATGCTGCCATAGCCAAAGCCACCACAAGCATAAATGGCAGTGAGAGGTAATTGAGAGAAAGATCTGTAGCTGTAAAGTCCATTGTTAATATGTTGGATGTAGTCCCTACAAAGAACTGACAAAAAAGCGGGGATTCCACAAAAAATGTGTAGTGAAGTTGTGGAAGTCCTTACCACAAGATTACGTAAAAGCTGAAAGTTTACAGGAGTTCAAGAAGAACCATGAAAAGTTCGAGGAGGAGAAATCCATGGAAAGTTTTTAAATATATAGAAACTTTCTCTACTTGAAGAAGAACCTGTGCCACAAAAGCTTGGAAGCTGAAGACTGTTAGAGGGAATACTACCTATGTTTGCCCTGTTCTTAAATTCTTTTGGTGGTGAGATAGTGTGACATGGTACAGTAACTAATATATTCTGAAATGAGCTGAAAATCTGAATTTATTATGAAGTACATACAAAGGATACTTCTTGTGATACCAAAATGAGCATAGCTATATAATCAACAAAATCACCAGAAATGCCAAAAGGCAAATTATTCCTTGCAAAACAACCAATCTCTCTCTTATCTTTATGTTCAGGTTTTAGGAGAGACCTACACACTTTCAAGACAAGAGGCTGGAATCAAAAGGGATAATTCTAACAGATGAAAGGCATGGACTCAGAAGAAATAGTAGTTTTACAGCGCAGTTATTTTCCCACATCCCTTCTCATGCTAAATCATTGCTATTCTACAGAAGGAAATGACTTGTCTCTTTTTCTGTTTAAAAATGCTAATGATTTTATCTTCTCTCCCCTTGATAACATTCTTCTGTACTCAACAGGCAGCAGGCACCTTATTTACTTGAATTGTCTGCGTCTAGTACAAACATAATAGTTGAAACCAGTACTATTGCTCCCAAACTGTCATTAAAGTCTGCTGTTCCTGCTGCAGACCTGAGGAAGGATTTGTGTGCCTGAAAATTTGTCAGTTGTTCCACCCAAATTAGTTCTAAAGGAAAAAATTTGTCCCTCTCTACAAGCTTTGCATCAATTAAAAAATACAAAACTGGGAAAAAATATGAAGGAGAGAGGAAACACATGCCCAAAGAAAAGAGGACAGAAATCACAGATCATTACGCTGTGGATGTGTTTGGTCCCTGCTAGTCTAAGAAAACAAAAAAGAAGACTGGTGAGAATGAGACACATGACTTCATCCTGAGGAGTGACAGGGATTAGATATTGCATCCAAAACTGCCCAGAACAGGCTGGGGTGTAGGAGTTGGTATTATCAAATGATAAGTAAAAGGGGAACAACCCTTTGAACACTGTTCAGTCTTTCCATCACAAAACAGGCAGTGTGGGGTAGTCCAAATTAAGGGAGAAGCTGTATCACAGCTTCCTACTAGAAATTACAGGATTTCTGAGCCAGGTCTACTTGTGTCAAATTGCTACAATCCTGGCGTGTACTATCGCTTCCAATGCCAGTTTTTTGAACTGTTGTTGGGCAATGTGGCCACATACTGCCAAATTCTGTCAACAGTACAAACAGGATAATCCACATGTACTTGGGACTCTGCAGGCAGATGGATTAGGCTTTCTGGTTGCTGATGCTCTGGTCATGTAGCTGGTGAAGAAAGAAGAGGGACAGGAGGGTGAAAGTGGTAATTTCTGTGTATTTCTTCAGAGCAAGTTCTCTCAAGATAAGTAGACTTTCTGAGCTGTATGAACCACAGAAGACATGCAAATTTTTTCAATATGACTCAAGAAAGAAGATGCCTGAAGGGAAGGAAATTGTCTTCTGTAGCAATTTTCCTCTGTGGAGATCTGATTCTGGGCTCAGCCAGCTAGTCAGTAATTACAGAATCACAGAATCATCTGGGTTGGAAAGGACCTTGAAGATCATCTAGTCCAACCATTAACCTAGCACTGACAGTTCCCAACTACACCATATCCCTCAGCACTATGTCGACCTGACTCTTAAACACCTCCAGGGATGGGGACTCCACCACCTCCCTGGGCAGCCCATTCTAACGCCTAACAACCCGTTCTAATAGTGCCAACAGAAGATGCTAGGTAATAAAGCAGCCAAAGGATGAAGGCTATGGCAATGCAGATCTCACTTCTGGGCTTCAGAAGAAAGGTCACAGGGTTCTGCTTATTGTGGAGAGATGCTGTGTGACAGGACACTGAAACATAGCACTGGCACTTACTGTCTCTGCCCAAGGATGGGACTTCTTTCATTTAATTTTTGCTGTCTAAAGGTCTCTAGTTTAAAGTCTTTTCCTACAATCACTATGTAGTCTCTAGAGAGAGAGATACCTTCGCAGACTGATTCATGCTTTATCTGTTCGATATTTTATTGAATATCAGTATCTTTCTTAGGATAGGCTGACATCTTCTGCAAGTGCCTGCCCATCTCTTTGGCTATAGAGGAAAGGGAGTCCAGACAGCTGACGTAGAACAGAGTAGACATTAAACACAGTGAATCCTCGTCAGTCTCCTGGCAACCAGTGATTGAAATTTTAATTTCTCACAATTTTAGGATGTTTTGTCCATCTTCTTTTCTCTCTCTAGAGTGTTTTGTGAGAAGGCCTAGCCTCAGTGAATCCTCCTCAGTCTCTTGGCAACCAGTGATTGAAATTTTCATTTCTCACAATTTTAGGATGTTTTGTCCATCTTCTTTTCTCTCTCTGGAGTGTTTTGTGAGAAGGCCAAGCATTTTCAAAGTCATTTTCCCCTTGCTTAAAGTTTTCTGTACCAGAAGTTAGAGTTTGGGTGACTGGCAGCCTGCAAAAGGCAGCAGGCAGGGAGGCTAAACAGAGCATATTTGTCTCTGTAGCCTGTCCCCTGAGTTGGAAGGTAAGTCTGAAACAGAGGAACTTTAAGGTGACGTGGCTTAAGTTGTTTTAAAGGAAAACATGCATGAGAAGTTGTCTTAAACTTATTGAAAAAGGAGAGGTTTTTCAGAAACCTTTATAGTGGTAGCACATGGGCTTTCTTCTGATGTTTAAAAATAACTCAGTATGGTGCATATCACTGCATCCTGGTGTGGAAAAATCAGATTAGATGACAGGACCATATAAGAAAAAGGTAAAATAGGAGAAAATGAAGATTTAGAATATTGATGTAAAACAAGAAGAGAAACAGGTGAATGTTTCCAAGTAAATTACTTTAATTATGTTGAAAATAGAAGGTCTTCCCAACATAATAAACTCTGTATGTGAGTATCTGCAGTAAGGAAATTGCGTAACAGACTTCTCTCTGCAGAGGATATTGTACACAGGCAAGAAGTTGCAATAATAGAGCTACTTATCCTCTAACAATTCTGAAGGGAAACATCTAAATTTTATCTCAGGTTCTGCAACATGAGGCTCCAGCCCTCCTGCTCTTGCCACATCCAAAGATAGTGTGCTGGGTTTGTTTGGTGGGGGTTTTGGTAGCGGGGGAGGGGCCTACTGTGGTGGCCGCTGTGAGAAGCTTCTCAAAGATGCCCCCAGCTCCAAGTCGGACCCATCTCTGGCCAAGGCCAAGCCAATTAGTGATGGTGGCTGCGCCTCTGTGATAATATATTTAAGAAGGGGAACCTGGGAGAGGGTGGGGACTTGTGAGGAGGAGTTGTGAGGAGGACACCCATGCGAACACCGAGTTCCGTGGAAGGAAGGAGGAGGAAAGGGGGTAGGTGTGCCGTGTGAGACAGTGGGGCCACCCCTCTGCCACCCATAGAGATCTGCGGTGGATCAGAGGCTAACCTGCAGCCTATGGAGGACCCCACGCTGGAGCAGGTGGCTGCACTTAAAGGAGGCCAGGACTCTGAGGGAAGAAGAAGCCCCCACTGTTGGAGCTCGATGCTGGGAGGACTGCAACATGCAGGGGTGACCCACACCAGAGCAGCACGGGAATAGCTGTGGCCCACGGGAAGAACTCACACCAGAGAAAGTTCATGGATGACTGTCTCCTGGGAGAGGGGAATCATGCTGGAGCAGGGGGAAGAATGCAGAATAGTGCTTCTCTGCCCTAGGAGGAAAGAGCTGTGGACTAACTGAAAACCCCCTGTCCCCACACCAGTGGGGGAAAGAGGTAGAGATACTGGGAACTAAACTGACCCCGGGAAGAAGGGAGAGGTGAGGGAATGTGTTCTTAAGATGTAGTAATGCTTCTCACTGTCTCACTCTGTTAAGTGTTTTTGTCAGTGTTTAAATTAAAGTGATGTTCTTTTTCTTCCCCTAACAAATCTGCCTTTTGCCCATGACCATAATGGGTGAGCCACTCCTCTTTGTCCTTATCTTCATTCCTGAGCCTTTTGATTCATTTTTTCCTTCCCAGCGCTGGGGGGAATGTGTCAGTGAATGGCTGCATGGTGCTCAGTTGCCCTCTGGGCTCAAACCACAACAGGCCAGCAGTGCTTTGGACTTGCACCATCCTCCTCTTCTGTAACAAGCCTTTAACGAGTGACAGTTGTTATTAGTAACATGTAAATTTGCTAGAGCAGCACCACTTGCATCACAGTAACTGAGTACCCACTAGTGGGTTTATTTTCCACCAACCACTCTATGACTTATAGTTTGTCTTCATATATTTTGCTGAGCTGAAACACAGCATGCAGAAAAAAAAAAGACCAAAAAAAGGAAAAGGATGTCATTGTAACTTACACAAATATATCTGATTATATTCTGAGCATTAAATGAGTTGCTGTTTCTGCTGGGAGCTGAGAGCCAGTAGCTGTGCCTACTCCATCAGGCGGTGGAAATTTATGTGGAAAACAGCAGCCGTCTTTGATGATGTTCATAACGTGTTTATGGGTAAAACAGCCTCATTGTGACATATGTTGCTGTTAAGTATTTTAATATAGGAAAATACTTATAAAACAGCTTAGTCACCTTCATCATCAACTGACGGGACTCATGAGGCCTTCTGAGATTATCACATAGTCATGTGCCCCATTGCTTTTACCTTCAGATTGGTATCCATATTACTCATGAAACCTACAACTTCTCAAGCACTTTCTCTATACTGCTTGGCCTAGCCCAGAATTAATGTAGATACGCTAAGAGGAATTTAATTTATGCTGAAATTTTTCAACTCACTTATGTGTTTTGTTCTCAGTCAGCATTTTTTAACATTTTATCCCAAAGCCTGTGATACCAAGTGGTCTTTTTAAAGCCTCTAGCACTTGAACTTATGTAAAAATATTAAAGTCTCTCCTGTTATTTTAAAAAGACAAATCAAGACTTTGTATAACCTTATGTTTCTAATACTGCAGAAATAAGCACATCCAGATCTTGACAATATGCTCATGTACTCTGTTATATATATGTCTGTGAATTTGCTTGTTCCAATCCTATCAGGAAAAATGAAATCTGCTTAAGCTTTTAGTCAACTTCTCATGTTTTATAAGAAGAGGAATGGAATTTAAAGACATAATTTTTTTTAGCTATTTTTTATTTAAGAACTACGATATGCACTATAGTACAAGACACATATATTGGCAGATACGGCGTAGTGCATAAGAGGGGAAAGCAATAATTCAGGATATCACTCAATATATATTATTTAGTTATTTAATTTACTATATTCCTTATCATGGCATGCAGGAGCTATCTGAAATTAATGGAATACATGAAACAGTTTCATGTCCCAACTCTGTAAGAATCTTTTATTTTCTCCATTCTAGTAAATGGGGAATCTGTCACTGATACCACTACATCACAGCTAAGATTTTCTAAGACCTGGAACACAGCTTAATCCCTATGTGCAAGAGAAAGCCTAATGGAAAGGCAGAAGGCAGAAGTTATTCATGGTATTAGCATGAAGACTGTTGGATGGACTTCCTACTGACCAGGTCAGGGACCTGCTTCCCAGCTGAAGATGATGGTTTCAGAAGCATCAGGAGCAGACTCTTTGAGATTTAAACCAAAGGAACCTTTGGTAGAACAAGCACATAATTTCCTGAGCATTCAAACCTGGAACAGAAGCTGTTTTAGAGAAGAGAAAAGGGTAGGATTCACCTCATCAGAGCTGTGCTGTTAAAAGATTGTGCATCTGGACCACTCTCCCTAGACTAGGGTCACTGGATACCTACAGAAATAAATTAATTTTTCTACCCTCTACAGGTTCCAAACTATCTCTCCAGTGTGCATGTCTGTGGCTTGACTGCACTAAATCAAATATCCAACTTTAAGCGATAAAATGAGATGGGGGCAATTACAGCACTCATTACCCTGGAATATTAGACAAATATTCAATTTAACAGGTCACACCTCAAGCCTGAATGCTTTAGGAATGCCCCAGAGTCCTTGGAGTTGACTCGATTCATCCTCCATCCTTGACTGTCTCTTCTGCCTGCCATGCATAACCATCAGTACTGCCTGTGCTCAGTGTGTGTTTCTACAAAATGAGAGCAACGATCCTGCAAAACGCTTGGAAGTCTGAAGAAAAGAGCTGTCTTTTAACATATACAAGGTTATTATGACCATCTTTTGAAAAGTCAGGTTAAATCAAAGGAGCTGTCAAATGAAAATGAAGGAAGAAAATGATTGGATATTTCAATTACATATATGACCAACAGAAGGGAAACTTTCATACAGTGAACAGAAGAATTTCATCTGCAGTATCATAGAATCACAGAATAGTTTGGGTTGGAAGGGACCTTTAAAGGTCATCTAGTCCAAAACCCACTGCAGTGAGCTGGGACATCTTCAACTAGATTGGGTTTCTCAGAGACCCATCCAGCCTGACCTTGAATGTTTCCAGGGATGGGGCATCTACCAGTTCTCTGGGCAGCCCATTCCAGTGTTTCACCACCCTCTCTGTAAAAAATGTCTTACTTATATCTAGCGTAAACCTATCCTCTTTTAGTTTAAAGTCATTACCCCTTGTCTTATCACTACAGGCCCTACTAACAAGTTTGTCCCCATCATTCTTATAACCCCCTTTAAGTACTGAAAGGCCACAATAAGCTCTCCCTGGAGCCTTGTCTTCTCCAGGCTGAACAAACCCAACTCTCTCAGCCTTTCTTCATAGGAGAAATATGAACAGCTAGTTCCAATTTCAAAGCACATTGCAAAGATGTTGGAATAGTTTTCCACTCCAGATGACATCAGTAAGAATTTTATTAGGTCTTTGGATGTTATCTTGATCCCTGATAATTAGTAATAATAATAAATTTATAGTGCTTAGACACTGGCTATTCATTCACAGAAATCACAGCATTTTGCCTTATTTTGCATGCCATGAAGTGGCTTCAGGTTGAGCTCACTTGCTCTTTCTTCCCTTTCCTGTTATGCAGTACCACAACCCTTGGGAGTTTATGCAGAAACAATTCATCCTTGATCCTTCCAAACTCATCCCCATAAATAAGTACTTCAGAAGCATCTCCTGCAATTGCTGCTTTTGACAAGGGAGGAAGCTTCTCCTCTTTGTTCAGAGTAACTCACCATGTCATACCAAGGCTGACCTAGGTTTTTTCTCATCTGGAATGACTTATGTTTTAAATATTTATAAATCACTGAGCATACTGAGTCATCTGCTTTCAGTACTGAGTGTTTTCCTTTTTTTTTCAGTGAAACTGAATTTCTTCAGTTTCTTCTTACTAACAGCATGGTAATTACTTGCTCTGTTTCTAGGTGCAATGCACCTAGAGGGTCTGAACTTCAGCTGTGTACATAAAGGCAGCTCTGCAGAAGTTGGTGGAGCTCTGCTGGTTGACCCCTACCTAATGATGCAGTCCCCTGTGCCTCCACTAACAGAGATGCTGGTGGAGAATTTGCTTGTTGGAGTTCGGTTTAAGCTTTGGATTTGTGTGGAAAGACCTGGTAATGACTGTTAAAAGACCAGGATGTGAACAGAGTACCTAACCAGTACTTGCCTACCAAACTTTTTTTCTATCAATATGCCCCATTAGGCCTTTAAAGAAATGCATCATCACATCTCAGAAAGACACCTGAGTCCCACACTGAGGTGTTCACTATGCAATTTCTTCCTAAGCTCCCTCAAGGCTTTGTTGACTGATAACCTCCTTGTTACGTGTTGTAAAGCTGTTGCTGTGCAGTAGCACTGTTTAACTCACTGCCTGATCAAGCAAGGTGCTTTGCTTTGGGCAGTGCCAGTGAACTTCAAAAAGTAAATAAAAAGTTGAACCGAACACCAAACTATATGCTGACGTGGGAATGTTGTAAATGTTACAGTATTGATATTTGGAGGCACAACCTGTGTATAAATGCGTATAAATTAATAGTTAAAAACTCTGGAGCATCTCTTGCTTCCTTTGGGACCCTTGAGGATACCATCATGATTTTGATAGAGCACTCATTTGGCAATGCCACTACATTGTCACACTGACCAAATGCCTGAGGTTCACAGGAATAATGTTTTTTCTCACAGAGGCAAGTTCTCTACCTTTTCAGGTCACCTCTCAGGCTTTGCCCCCAAGGAATGGAGGAGGTGTGACTGACTGTAAGCATCGCCTCATGGCTTTCATCTACCAACCACTGTCTGGTCGCACAGACACGGTGGCACAGCCTGTGGAGCTGCCAGCTCAGGCTGTTGCATGCATGCAGCACATCAGGGCTTTCCCTGGAGTAGTCCACAATGGTACATCCACCGCCACTCATTTTCTCTGGGCTCTCTTTGCAGCTATATCCTTAATATTATGTAGTCTTCCTGCTCTGACTGGGGGTACTGTGCACACTCCCCCCCCTCATTGTACCCTTCACCAATTCTCATGCACCAGTGCTCCTACCAACGCCCATGACCAGCTGTCTCAGCTGCATCTCAATTCTATCTTCTTCGAACATGTCTGGAGACATCTTCTGAAATAGCCCCTTGTCAGAAACCTTTCTTACACTGGATGATATTTGAATATTAGATGCTAATATTATTATTTTTTATTATCTATGAACATTGCTAATTTTAACAATTATTTACATTGTGGTTCCTATTGTTAAAGGTAAATTCAGTGCCAGGTTGCTGTTGACTAGGATGGAGGAGGAGCAGGACCAGTAATAGCCATTTGGATAGTCCCTGGTGATTTTCAGAGTGTTCTTTACTGGGATGTGCTCTGGCCTAATCTGATACCACAGAGAAAGTTCCCAGCTCCTGTCAAACCCTGCAGTAACTGAGGAAATTGAACACATACAAGACCAGGTTGTTTGGCATCGTTCTTGCTGAGCAGGTCATCTTCTGTAGTTTGCGAATCCCTGCATCCCTCCTCAGCCCTTGGAGGGGAGCAGACACAGCAGCATCAACCAAAAGACTGACAGCTGTGATTCATATTGAAGTGTTTCCTGCTGGGGCGGATTGTATGTATTGAAAAAATGCAGGTGGCCTCTTCAGACAAAAAGGCTTTTTTTTTTTTTTTTGCTTTTTTTTTTGCAGTTCTGATATGTTCTTCCTGTGGAGGACACAATTATTCTTATCTCTCCTTGTTCATTAAGCTTGTTGGAGATTTATCTCTAATCTGAGATAAAAAGTCCTCTAATAATGGTGCATACCCCAAAGAAGGTATAAGAACCCCATTTGTTATAAATGTTACTGCTTTCTCTGTTTGCTGATCCCTCCAAGAACCTAGGTCAGAACATGACTCTCCTGTTTAATTTTGTCTGTTTATTAAAGATTAGAAATACTTGTGGATCATACTCTTTGGAACTAGATCCACAAGTGATTTGGACTGCAGTAGGATTTGTGTGTGTGGAGTGACACATCTCAGTTACACACACCTGCTTACACATCATCCTGGTTGCACACCAGAATCGCTGTGGCTTAGGGAGTGAGATTTATATCTGTTTTTCTCTAAGGGATTTGAGATTGCAAAGCAGTTGAATGGAAGTGGTCTGCTGTGAACAGTAAAGTCAGGCACGTGCACCATGTGCACAGCACAAGCTCTTGCACTCCACAGCCTAATCCCTTTTATTTGCACTGAGAGCTGCTCAGCACAGTGGAGGTTAGTAGATGGTGTTGTCAGAGAGCTGGTTATTGGCCAGCATGTATCAGCTCAGGGCCCTGTACACCAGTACCTCTCACCCATCATGCCTAGATGTTTATAATACAAGCAATTGCCATCTCTGTAGATGGTGCTTGGAGCACACATAGTCTGTTTTATCCTACACAAGTGTTAAATTCAAAAACCTCTTCCGTTTCTATATGAATTGTATTAACTGTTTTTTGAGGGGAGATTAAAAAAAAGCGTGAAAAAACAGAAACTCTGTTAAGTGTAGAAACAATCACTTTGATCAGGCACCAGAAGAACAACCAGCAGTGCAAATCTCTACCCTTTGAACTGCAAAAGGGATTTTATTTACTGGCGTGGATGAGATGCTAAAGGGGAAATGCAGGGCGAATGAAGGGTATACTTTGGCAGTGTACTACATTGCTGTTAGTAGGGAGAAGAAAGATGATGAGGGTGAGAAATCCTGGTTTTCTGGAAGAGTACTGTGCAGAGTGCAAGAGCCAGGATCACAGAAAGGAAGGTTGGGCACATGGGTCTGGTGTAATTCTTCTGAAAGTCACCTCTGTCAGAAAGTAGGATTTAAGTCACCTGTATCAGAGGTTCCCAAGCTATTCCCAACCCTACTGCAAGTGACAGCTCATCTCTCTGTGTTTATTGGACCGTAAGGTGAGGCAATGATACCTGACTATCTTCTAGGGCTAGAAGATGGCATCTTAATAAAAAGTTCCCTGAAGCACTTTTCAATAAATAATAAGCAGTATAGAGACAGAAATTTTGAAGTTATCAGTCAGCTTGATCTTAGACAAATACAGTTTCCTTAAGCAGAAAGGGAAGAATCCCTGTCTTTAACTTACACTGTCTGAATGGGATTCCAGAGGGCTATGCGAGGCAAAGAGTAATCTTCCTGTGCAGTAATAATGTACTGCAGCTTTGCACTAATGAATAACTTCCTATATTCATAGCATATAAAGACAAGAAGGAGTTTTACATCATTGGGTCTGACCAATTTCACAAGCCATTTCATTTCATGCACTCACCCATATATGAAGACACCTTGTTTGACTAAAGCATGTCCTTCAGAATGGTTAATAAGAGTGAAATTGAAAACACCAAAAAGTGGAGGATCTTGCTTCTCTCTTGGTTATCCATTTTAATGGGAAATTGTCCTTACTTTTAAACATGTGTGTATAATTTCTTATTGAAATATGTATAGCTTCAGCTTCCAAATATGTCTATAAACTCTTCCAAATATGCCTTTCTCCATTAGATTTAAAACTTATTGAGTATCCAGATTTTTCTACCTGTAAAGGTACTTAGGCACAGGCAGTTAGCCACCAGACATTCTACTTGTGATACATTAAACAGTCTGATCCTGTCAAGTTTCTCACTGTAAAACATTTTCTCTGGTCCTCAAAGGTCTTACAAAAAGCCTACATTTAGTATAGATGTACAGTTAACTGTGTTGGCCCAATTTCTCAGCCAAACCCTATTTTTCCCTTTAAGGAGGTTAGAAGGCAGGTTCAGGTTTTCTGTAAAACCATCCTGAAAAATAAGGGACAGAGAACAGTGATTTCTTTTGACATCTGTTGGTGGACAGGGAGAAAAAATGCTCTGGGTTGCCTGAAAACTCCCAGCAACAGAGTGAGTGTCAAAAAGTGAGGAAAGTTTGTGTTGGTTTTTGTAGATAATGGGCCTCATTTGCTTTTAATCATGCACATTAAAATGTTGGTTTACTATATATTTCTTAACATTTTGGTAGTGTTCTGCTATTGTCCTTTTCAGGCAAAGAAGGAAAAGGGGTAACAGGTTCCCTGACAAAAAATGTGGTCTGGACAGGGGAATCTGGACAAGAAAGAAGAGTCTCCCTCTCTGATGGTCTGTGGATGATATTAGCAGGGCTCTCAGTGCAAAAAAATAAAAAATAAAAAAGTTTCAGGAACTGGCATTATCTAACTTTGCAAACTGTAATGGTGTATTTTTTTGAAACATTTATTGCTGACGACTTAGAGGCCACAAATTGTGGCTTGGTAATTGTCCTTAGAGTGACAGAACACTCCCTTTTGGTGATTAAAGAAAATTATTATAACATTAGAAAAACTTTAGATATTTCATGGTGAAATCCAAATCTTAATAACAGTAAAACCTCATACTCTCTCAAAGTATCCCAAACAAATAATAAAATATTTTCCTTAGATGAAGATGTAAGAAATTTTAAGGCAGGAAGAAGAGGACCTTCCTGGTTGGTTAGACATCTCGAGTGTAGTTGTCTGCACCTGAGCTTGAGAGCTTTGGTTTCCCTTGGGGTAGCAAGGAAAAAGGCACTTACAGGATATGTTTCATGTGGTCTGTTTTAGATAGCTCATTTAGGACAAAATGAATCACACTCTAGATGTACCTAGATGACAAGCTCAGGCATAGAAATCCACATTTTCACATGTATGTCTTTAGTCCCATGAAGCCTACCCTGGTCTCCTTCTCCATAATATGCATAGCTTGAACTACACAATTCCATTGCTCTTCCTTCAAATCCTCACTAAAATGATCTTGCACACAATCTGTCTCTACATGATGATACTTCTGGCTTGTAAAAATTTCTATCTTGTAGATCTCTATGCCCTTGTGTATTACTAACACATGCGTTCAGTGATTTGGCATGAATAGAGAAAGTTACCTTCTTAAGCTTCAGGACTGCTTTGGGTGCTGGGGAGTAAGTCACCTTGTCACTGCATAAATTCCTTTTTGCTTTAGTTGTCAGTCCAGACTCGGGATTCAGCCCAGTGGATTCACATCACAAAGATCATCTTCAACTTTTTGCACGATAGCTTACATGCACTACTTGTCGGACGAGTCTGATGGTATCTGGCTTGGGTAATTTTCACTCCTCAGCACAAAAAAGTGGCTTGCAACACCCAGTTTTGTCACTTCATACACTTTTAGGGACTTACAAAGAACATGCAGTTTCAGAAAGAGATTTTGTGAAAGCTGCTATGGTTGTCCAAGTTGCAAAAGGTTTTCTGTGAAAAAAAAGTGTTTCCTTTCCCTGAGTTTTGCTTGTCTGCAAAGGCACTAATAAAGTCACACCTTGAAAAGGGGTGACAGTTGATCAGTGCTCTGCCTGCATCAATTCCCATGGTCACCTTACCTTGTTAGTATTGCAGAAACTGTTATCTCTGCTAACTGTGGTAGAGTACCTGGTAATTATGGTTATTCCTGGGGGTAGCAGAGTGCATGCAAATAACGTCTGCCTGCCTTTGAGATGACTGCTGAAGCTTGCTTTTCTCACAATGATTTTTTACTAGCTTGAAGCACAGGGGTCTGCACATGAGGTAAAGAATATTATCCTAATGGTTAATTCTGTAATTACTCTTTTTTCTCCCCTTTTGAAACCATGAATTCTACAAGATTTGATTTGGTGCAGCAAGGTAACAAAATCACAAAAACACTGTGACACCTGCTGGAGACCTGAACCCTTTGTTTTGGTAGAAAAAGGGTTATAGTGGTTTTTGTGGTACATCTCTCAGCACCTTTCTTTGATGTCCCCTAGTAAACATCAAACACTGCATCAGTGCTCCACTGTCATGTGGTTAATCCACACTCAGCAACCCCTGCAACTATATTAGTGGCAGTTTGTCTTCAGGTCCAGAACCATTCCACCAGTGACAGAACAGGCATGGTTTCAGCAAGACCCATGGTCTGTGCTATCACCATCACCTAGCTTTTTTATTTTATTTCTGCTGTCGTCCATCTGCTGTTGCCAGGAATGGGAATAGGGCCCAGTGGGAAAGGCAATTCTCAAACGTGTCTCTGCTTTCTTCAACAGTAACACATTTCTCCCCACCTTGGGCCCACTCCTTTATGCTCTGAGTGCAGGTTCTTTCCTTGAGTCTTTCAAGCCTTTTCTTTCTACAGTTTGGGAGCATTTTATTTCTCTTCTGGCATCTTATTATAGCTTTTCTGTAAGGAAGGATCATTACTGAGGTGCGTCTTCTTGATATCACTCTATGTCTCCTCCTTACTTTATGTACGTTCAGGAGTCATCACTACAGCTGTCTGATCTGTTCTCATAGGTTCTTACCTAATTTTCTCAAGCATTTTGAACAAAGCTTCACCAGTTTCTGTCTTTCTGAAGTCTAGATATCTCAATACTTACTTGAGTTATTATTGTTCTTTCATATGACACTAAGCAGTTGTCTAGCCTAGTCCCAGTATACAGCCCTACCCATCAAAGTAGGAAATCCAAACCCCATTTATTTTCCAAAATACCCACCACTTACATAACTGAAGTGTACTTCAAACAGGTATGTGATTGAGGAATTTATAAAATTATAAAGGACTGAATTGAAATATATTTGGCATTTGTCACAAATATTGCTTATAGATTTTATGTTTCTTCAGAGTAGATGTCATCAGAGGTATGATTATCCTCCAGATAAGGAATAAATTGTTTCTTTGTCAGTCTAAGAGCTTTATATAAGACTGTGGAACAAGACTGCATGGCGTTCTTCCATCTCCCATTGGGCACATCTTTGAGGTTTGATGCCAGTTTGTATACATATTTCTCACAAATGTCCATCTCGGAAACATTTATCAATAGTAAAAAAAATATTTCAGGTGATATTAGATGTACCCTTAAAAAATAAGATTTTAAACACAATGCAATATTCCAATGCTATTTTTTTGCCTTTGCAATACAAATCTTGGTTCTACGCACTTGATCTGTGCTTGGCAAGACCAATATTCATGTGACCTTTAGTGATTGATGTATCGTGTTAACAGTGGTGATATTTTTTGTTTCAGAAGAGCTGATAGTTTAGAAGTAGCCTATGTTAATGTGGATCACTGGGACATCAGTGTGGATCAGGCTATTCAACCCAGTTTGGCCTAGAAGTACAAGTGTAATATAATTATAAATGTTGGATGTAAGCAGGGAAACATTCAGGTGAGAATCTTCTTCTTTGCTCCATATGTTGTATATTATATTGTCATCCTTCTGAACTGGTAATGTGAGAAGTCTAATAGTAGACTTGACACAGCCAATGATGTCATGTAAATTGGTTTTCTTGATTCCGTTAATGCAGTGCTGTATTCCTCCTCTGATTTTGTCTCCTCAGCTGGTACCTGCCTTTGATCAAATTCAGATGACTAAGGAAAGCACTTATATATGAACTAGCTGTATAAATTCCTCTTAGTTTCCTTTTACATGAAACCTAAACACTTCCAAGACATAATTCTTCTCATATGTAACTAAGGTCTAAAATAGGTCAGATATATGGTACCCTAAAAGTGCCTATTTCTGTCCACTGACCATGAAGACAGTTTAAGGTGAAAGACTCAGGTGTGGATGTATGTATCTACTGTATGATTTCCTGAAGACTGGCTAGGGCACCATAGGTGTGGGACAGATGTTCACTGGCAGCATAACATCTTGGGTTTTGATCCCAGTTTATGGATGTAAAGGATAATCAGTCCCTTCTGTTATTCAGTAGGACAGAAAATATCTTAATCTATTTAGCATTTAAATAAGCTCCACAATAACTGTTAAGGATTTCACAAGAAATTCTAGGAAGTTGTGCTTTGAGAAATTTTTTTTTTCTATATGTCACCACATATAAAAAAAACCACAAACAAAGTCTTAGCAAAAGAGAAGACTTAATCTCATCAACCAGGGTAGAGCTATTGATGACTCCCTTTAGCCAAGATGAGGTTTGGAAAAAAATCCTCTTTCCCATCTAGTAACATTGTGAGAAAATCTGCATACAACAGAAGCTGCTACATTGACCTTTGATACAGGTTGGAGAGAGAGGAAGCCATGACTCATCCACAGCTAATACCTTGATGTCATCCCTCATCCATAAAGCTGCTCAACTCAAAATCTCTTGCACCATCTGTTGCTTTTGATCTGTCTGCTTTCAGTGCTGTCATTAGCACTTTATTATGTACAGAAAGTTTACCCATTAACAAGCTGTCGTCTTGTTAGATACACATTACATTTCCCTTTGTCATCATGGATGATGTGTAATACTTTTCCAAATTCAACCCCTGCTTTTTGGTGCATGCATTTCTTGGCTGAATCTTTTATTTTACTGCCTCCCATGTGGTTTCAGAGATATAGCTAGTCCTAACTGCAAAGTCAGTCATCATTGCCACTCTTTGCAATGTGATTACTTCTAAAGAATTCAAACAGGTCTTGGTATACAGAACTTTTTTGTTTTAAAGTATGCAGTATCTGACTCATCCACCTTGTATATTTTTACACCATTATTGTTGTCCTTTTCATTTCTGAAAGGATAACAGTAATAGAACTCATGAAAATGAACAATGAACCTGATGATGACAAGGTTCTTAATGCCCATTTTCTTCGCTGCAGCATTTTACGTATATATATCTGTATATCCACTGCTCCACCACTTCTCTGTCCTTATAAATAGTCCTTTTATTTCTGCCTGAAATGCTGTACATGATTTAGATTTCTCAGACATTTCCTGGAAGTTTCTTCTTTGCCAGTCATTGCTGTCTTGCTTTCTTACGAGTGATCAGAAGTTATTTCACTCTAAAGCTGTTGTGACATTTTGATGATCAGAAAGTGCTACATCAGCTTCATTCAAATTTCCGGAAATGTCAAGAACTGGAACATGCTGGTGAATCCAGGCAGCTCTCAGAAGAGTATCCCTTTAATACATATCTTGGAGGGACAGCTGTGTGGCACTGGATCTGCTGAGACTGGCGAAGTATCTATGTTTTCTTTCCTCTTTTGGAAAAGTTTCCACTGGCTCATCCTTCTTTAGGACTTTATATTTATAATGAGAGTTGCCTGTTTATAGTGAACTGCTCTTCATTCCTCCCCCAGACTGTAATCAGCATCTAAATAAACCAAATAAACAATAAACAGTAGAAACAAATGTACAAGCACAACGAAAAATTGTCACAATATTGTTGCACTCCTACTACCATAGAAATGTTATCACTAGAAAAAGGGCTCTATCAAACCACACAGATAGATACGCAACTAAGATTGCCAGGTATCAATTCTCCTCTGATCCTAGAATGATGTATAGAGTCATCCCACCTGCAGTGAGCAGAGCAGTGAGGCAGCCTTTCATGGGCCACACAGAATGGCAGTGGTGGAAGACTGAAGATGCAGGAGGTGCTGTTGGGCTTTGAGCTGTAGCAGAGATCTCTTCTGAGGACTCTGGTCACAACCACGGAGCTGACTGCAACACGAGTGGGTCTGGGACAGCACAGCCCTTCAGAGCAGGTCAGACCTGATCAGATTTTGAACCTTCTTAGTTCTTAAAACAAACTGCAAATGAGGGTAATAAAAGTGGAAATATCTCCTATTAGCACACATTATATCATTAACTAAGTTCTGAGAACAAGACCAGAATTAGGACAATCTTTACACAAGTCATGTCTGTAAACTAAACTGTAGCACTCCAGCCACATACTATATTTGTTTTAGGAAAAAAAAGACTATTCCCAGTGAAGATTTTTTCATTGCTGGTGCCACAATGAAAATACACTTCGCAAAACTTTTCTGCATACTAATGAGGCAACCACTCGTTTTAGCACCTCTAAACTTAATGGTGATCATAAATCTTCTGACTACCCTTCCAAAGTATCAGAGAATGAGTGTTTTATTTGGTCTTCTCTCTGTGGAATAACAATATTTGTGATCTTCCAGTGGTGTGTAAGTCTATCAATCATTCCTTAATGAGGGAAGATGAGAGGGTCATACTGTGATCAGATCATTTATGTCTTCTACTCACAGGGGCAGGAAAATAATCATCTTGGATGACTTTCCTCTTCAGTCATTGCACCACAACAGAGCCTTAGTCTGTGTCTGACTGAAGCCTCTCAGGGAATCCTTTCATGGCCATTTTCTTTTCCTGAGGAATGTCTGATCTTTTCTGAAGTGTTCCATAAGCACAAAGCAGAATGAGCTCTCTGAGCATCTGCTTTACCCAAGTGGCTCCCACCCCACCAAACCCGTGTGCTTGCAGCTGCCCAGCACCAGGTCTTCCCATGATCCCACTTTTCCTGGCTTCAGCATCTGCCAATTTTTTCTCTACCCTGAGTTTGTAAAGTTAATCTATTTAAAGATATTTTATTATTTTTTTTATTAATTATACTCCAAAAGAGAGGTTTTATTTTTAGTCTAGACAGCTGTAGGAGAGTTGATTTGGTTAGAAGAATTAGGGATGGAGAGATGGGGAAAAGGTATTGCTTAGGTCGACCCACTGCCAGGACTGCTGTTTAAACCACATGGTCTGTAATGAGCCAGCCATCTCCATTTACTCTTTCTGTTTTTGTCTCCTTGTACCCGTGTTGTAAAGTTTTTTGCCCCTTGTGTTTATGAGATAACCAAAGTTAGTCAGAGTTGCACTGCCTCAAACAATAAATGAAGCTTTATTGCCCTGAAGAAATGTTTTCATTTCAAAGCAGTTTCTATTGGCCTCGGTTCAGTGAAAAAAATCCAATAAATAACTTCTGCAGCTGATAACTTTTTGCTTTACAAAGGCAACTGTGAAAAGGAGTAAACAAATCTTTAGATAAATGCAGAAAATTCTCTGATGATTAAAGACAAATTCCCTAAAGATTAAGCAAATTAAGAAAGTATAGTCTGTTCAAGATCTATCTTTAAAAGATTGTTATTTTGATCGGATATGGAACTGATTCTCACAAACAAAATGATTGTGTTTATTCTTTTGGCTTTCTAGAAAAAGAACATTTCAAATTATATTTATTCACTAAGACAAAACAAAATGGATACCTGTGTCCTGTCATCGTGTCTGGTATATATGTACATGATTTATATATATATGTGTGTGCAATATGCTTCTGTTTTTACTGATTACATTTAAGATTAATAAAATTCAGATTAAGTTTTTCAAATAATTTAATTTCACTGTTTATATTGGGGTAAGGTAAATAATTTGTAACAAGGCACTTATAAATATTCTTTCTATTTGTTCTCTGTGAACAAAACCTAATTCTCCCCAGTGTAATTGCCATTCATAATTATTTGCTCAATAATTCATGCAAATAATTTGCAGCCATAATTCATTCTAAAACAGGCTCATTAAACTCATTTGAATTCTGAGCTACGATGGTAGGGACCGTGATCATTCTGCATGTTTCTGTCCTTGATGGCAGAGGCAATTGAATCAAACTTTTCATTCAGCATAAGTGCTCTTCTAAATTGGGATGGATTTGTCTGTGTGATTTAGTACCTTTCAGTGATGGAAGCAAATTGACTGCCATTCTTTTAATCAGGTGTCTGGTGCAACCTGAAACTTTTGATGACTAAATTCTTGAATTCATAATCTTTCTGGAACAAGTTATGCCATTAATCATCCTGAATGTAAACTCTTTGCTGAAAGATTGCTAAAAGGCAAATCAGTGTTTTAAAAATCAAAGGAATATTTGGAAGGGTTGTTTTAGTCTGCTGTTGATAACAGCTAGGTAAAAATGTTCTAACTACCTCAAGAATATGTACCAGTGTACTATAGAGAAAAAAAATCACAGGGAAAAAAACCCAAAATCTGCTGAAATATTGTAAATTCAATAGTCTCTGAAAGAAATGCTCCCCTCTGTGAGAGAGAGATCCTTCCTCTGTTATTTTCAATCTCAAGGATTTTAATGACCAAAACTCTTTGAATAGGATGGAGGACAAGGGAAATTTTAATTAATTTCTGCTTGAGAAAACAATTTAGGTACATTCACTCAGACAACAGAGATTTTTTAAATTTTTGTTTTAGTTTTCTTATTTTTTTTATTAGTGCTTTCTATTTGCCAAGCTTCAAGTTCTTACTAATACGATTACTGCAAAGCTCTCCCAATGTATTGACAGATAAGACGATAAATGAGCTGCTTTAACTATGACATGGTTCAGCTGAGATTTGGCCAAGTTAAAAATGTAACGTGAAGGAGTGAGTCCCAATGGAGACATGTAACTGCTTTTCACAGTACGAACACTGGTATAAATGTCTGAATGTATAAAGATGTTGGGATGACCGAGCACCTACAGCTGCAGAAGCCTAGTGTTAAATGGTGGATGTTAAAATGCCTAACTTGTGGCAAGTACCTGCCCACTTTCGAAAGGCAAAGTAACTTTTTAGTTTTTTGCAATCTAACATGAGACAAAAATCTCTGACAAGTGGTTGCTCACTGTTGTTATGCTGTTTTGAGCGATTTGGGAGTCACAGAATCACAGAATAGTGTAGGTTGGAAAAGACCTTGAAGATCACCTACTCATCACCTACTAACCATTAACCTAACATGGACAGTTCCCAACTACACCATACTCCTCAGCACTAAGTCGACCCTACTCTTAAACACCTCCAGGGATGGGGACTCCACCACGTCCCTGGGCAGCCCATTCCAACGCCCAACAACCCGTTCTGTAAAGAAATACTTCCTAATATCCAGTCTAAACCTTCCCTGGTGTAACTTGAGGCCATTCCCTCTTGTCCTATCACTTGTTACTTCATTAAAGAGACTCATCCTCAGTTCTCTGCAACCTCCTTTCAGGTAGTTGTAGAGGGCGATGAGGTCTCAAAGTGGCTCTTCAGAGGCTGAGACCTCTTTGAAATTGCAGGAGCCCCCTTCTTGGAGAACCTGCATGGAAACACAGGGAGAAGACCATCATCTGCACTGCTGCGAAAGGGGAACCTCACCTGCCAGGTTACTTAGTCCTGCTTGTCAGACCAAGGAGACACAGTGTTAGTCACAGCCATGACCCTTCTTCTAGTGCTCAAGAAAGGCTAGATCAAGAAATCCTGCATGCTGATGATAGGATGATAGGGTGATGGTGCAGAACCTCTCCTGGGGCCATGCCCTGGCACTTTTCCAGGTCCAGGGGCTGCTCAGCTTCCTTGGACACCCAGCAGCGGTTGGGACTGGTGCTTTCTTGGCACAGCTGGGTGAGGGTGTTCCCATTGCTGTTGCTCCTCTTCTCCTTTGCATTTGCACCAGTCAACCCTTAATCACAGCACCTAGCATAATCCTACTCATCCATTACTGATATGCTAAAGGTGGTAACTGGCAGTAAAACTGACAGTCATGTCAGTCCCTGTTTGTTACATTGCCATGTTCCAGTTTATATAATATTTTCAATAAACCTTTTAAAACTGACTCACATTTACAGTAAATGAGCTACATGTAACTTCTTTGTTCATCAAGCACCTCCTGATTGCTGCTGTGGGCAAAGTTGTCCCACACTGACAGGGCAGAGCTGAGGGAATTTAAGTTCACAATTAGCAATTAATTTCTTGTTCTGTTTTTTGATTATTATTATTTATTTTGTCAATAATATAAAACCTTGCTCAGTGTATTCTTGCTATAAGAATGAACATAGAAAAAAGGTCTAGATAATAATTTTACGAACTGAAGATACAACTATGGCAAAGACCATGAGCAGAGAAGAGCGTGTGTAGCAGATATCTACAGCAGGTAATTCTCATTTTAGTAAAAGCTTATGTCTGGAAGTTTCAGAGGAAGTTGAAGGATTCCAGCTGGAGTTTTTAATGCTATCAAGAAGAGATGGACCTTGAACACCTATCTTTCACCTAACATTCAAAACATGTTCTCCAGGGTTCATTTCATAGGCATTTGGGGATCATGCTCATGGCTGCCTGCTAGCACCTGTTCATGGCTCTGGGATCAAACTGGGCACATGGAATTTCTGTTGATTTCCTTAGCCATTTTCCTGCAAAATGTATCCTGATCAGTGCTGTATTGTCACACTCTGTTCTTCCTGATCTGTCTGCTATTAAGACTTCTGTTTCTGGCTGATCCAATTCAACAAAGTCCTGCTCCAAAGAGCTGATCAAGCAGAATAAAAAGGAGTCTGCTCAACAGCATCAGATAACTTGAGCGAGGCTTTTCTGTAGATTTCTGTTTGCACTTCTGACAGCAGCATCTTTAATAGAGGGCTGGATACAGCCTTTCATGTTGTCATTCAAAGAACATTTTCAGGAAAAGCAGAAATGAACCAAACAAATACAATGTCAGGGGAAAAAAAAACACTTTTTGTTTAAGGACTTACTGCTTGGTAAACTAGAACCCTGTGTCTTAAAATAAACTGATCTTCAGTGTTCTCTGACTGTTGCAATGTAAATTTACAGAGTTCAGTAGGTTGGAGAACACCATGTGTAAGTGTGAGGTCTCAGAGTTCATTACTATGGTGGATTGCTCCAGTGGAGGCACATCCCCACTTGGGATTTGCCTGAGCTCAACGAGCATTTCAGTAAATCTTTAATTTGCTTTTCTGTATGTGTGGCAGATGACCAGCCTTAAAGAATGCTGGAGGGGAAAGTCCTGAAACCCTCCCTGATGTCCTGCAAAGGAGCTGAGAAGACACTTCATGCCTTGTCCACTGATAGGGTCCCCAGGTGCTCGGTGACAACCAGCTTTACTCCATTTTTGGAAGTACAGACAGAGACTTCTGGACTGTCCTGAGACTTATTGATATCCAGATGGAGATCAGTGACAAGTGGTGTCCCTCAGGGGTCTGTACTGAGACCAGTGCTGTTTAATATCTTCATCAATTGTATAGACAGTGGGATCAAGTGCACCCTCAGCAAGTTGGCAGATGACGCCAAGCTGAGCGGTGTGGCTGACACACCTGAGGGACAGAATGCCATCCAGAGGGATGTGGACAAGCTAACAAGTGGCTGATGTAAACTTCATGAGTTTCAACAAGGCCAAATGCAATTGGGCCTTGTTGGGGCAATTCCCGGTATCAATACAGGCTGGGGGACGAAGTAAGTGAGAGCAGCCCTGCTGAGAAGGACTTGGAGATACTGGTAGATGAAAAGCTGGACATGAGTCAACAATGTGTGCTCGCAGCCCACAAGGCCAACCATATCTTGGGCTGCATCAAGAGAAGTGTGGCCAGCAGGTTGAGGGAGGTGATTCTGCCCCTCTATTCTGCTCTGGTGAGACCCCACCTGGAGTGCTGTGTCCAGCTCTGGGGCACTCAGCACAGGAAAGGCAGCCTCCAACCTCCTGTTGGAGCGGGTCCAGAGGAGGGCCATGAAAATGATCAGAGGGCTGGAACACCTCTCCTACAAGGAAAGGCAGAGAGAGTTGGGTTTGTTCAGCCTGGAGAAGACAAGGCTCCAGGGAGAGCTTATTGTGGCCTTTCAGTACTTAAAGGGGCTTATAAGAATGATGGGGACAAACTTGTTAGTAGGGCCTGTAGTGATAGGACAAGGGGTAATGACTTTAAACTAAAAGAGGATAGGTTTACGCTAGATATAAGTAAGACATTTTTTACAGAGAGGGTGGTGAAACACTGGAATGGGCTGCCCAGAGAACTGGTAGATGCCCCATCCCTGGAAACATTCAAGGTCAGGCTGGATGGGTCTCTGAGAAACCTGATCTAGTTGAAGATGTCCCAGCTCACTGCAGGAGGCATTGGACTAGATGACCTTTAAAAGTCCCTTCCAACTCAGACTATCCTATGATTCTATGACCGGCTCTGGCTACACAAGTCCTAGCTGTGGTGGTCACCTCTCCTGTGGATCCACGGGGAAGTAAACCAGAGGCCAAGATAGCAGAGGTGGTCACATACATGGTAAATGACACCTGGATATTTTTCAAGGTATTTAAGTACCTAATTCTGATGAAGGACTGAAAAACATTTTTAGAGATTCACAGGACTGTGGCTTGGGCATTGCATTATTTGCACCTGTGCAGCTGTGCTATGATGATTTGGTGGTTTCTAATCACAAAGTATGAAGAGATCCTTAAGTCAAGGCAAACACCTGCCATCAGGCTCCTAGGCACCCTGAGACTCCCACCAGTGCCCACTTGAAGTGTATCAGCATTTTGTACAGACTATCAGATGGGCAATGTCTAGTAGAAGAACCTTGAACTGTTTCTATTTGGGATGGATTTCGACTTGCCATCTCCAGATGGTCTCACAGATTTCACTATCTGTTCTGGCCATTTTCTTCCTCCTCTTCCTCTCCGTTGTTAAGACACAGATTGAAATTAATATTTTCTGGCAGAGTGTTGAAACAGAGGGAACTTTTTCACTAAACTCAGAATTGGAAATCGTATTATAATCACTGAGATGCTAAAAAGTCAGGAGATTTATAACGTTTTAAGAATCTTTCACTGAGTCTTCATGCTTGTGGAGAAAAGCTTTTAAAATCAGGCAGAGATGTGTAATTTCTGTGTATATATCTGTATATTTATGTACATATATATGTGTGGTTTTGAGTTCTGCCCACACCTTCAGTTACTGTGTGAAATGGTGGGTATAATCCAGCTCGGTCTTCTCTTGCAGCGGTTCCAATCAAAGAGAATACAGAATAGCTGTGGCCTTAAGCTACTGTCTATAAGAACACTTGCCAACCTAGTACAGAACTTGAAGCAAAATCTGTCTGATGGATTTCTCACTGTGCTCTGAAGTGTTTCTTTATCTCTTGTTCCCCACTTCTTAGGAGTTACAGACTCAAAATCCTTGGTCTGTAATTGCTGATACTGCACCTTCCTTCTCCCCACTTGTCTTTGTTCCTTGAAACCAGCCGAGCTGTCAATCAGCAGAGAAGAAATAAAGTCATAAACATTAGAATTGACAAAAGCCAGGTGATTCTTGTTACTCAGAAATCAAAATGTGTTTTTCTTATTAATAGACATTTTGGATACTGCTTAATTGCTTCTGAAAAATACATTGCTGCCGATACTGAATGATTTGATAAAGAACAGGTTACTCTGCAGAGCGCACTGCTGTCTTGGTTCACTGGCCCTATTGAAACGTTGTTCTTCACTTCTCTTGAAACTCTGCTTTCTAATTTTCTATATTAATGAGAGCATCCTGATATACATCCCTGAGTACTTCACAGAGAAACAGTCACTCACTGGAAACTATTTTTCCTTTTTCTTTGGCATATGAGGGAAACTAAACCTGAAACAAATGAATACTTGCTGCCAAAAAGCAAAAGACCTCGTGTTTGCAAAAGAAAATATCGTACTCAATATCTTTATTTTATCCTTTACTTTGTCCCTAAAGTGAACATCTGGGCATCTTTCTGAGTCACATGCAGCTGTCTGTGGGAGGCCTAAAAATACAACATAAAATACCTCACTCAAAATAGATTCTTCAGCTTGGTTTCTCATTCACTTTCATTTCAGAAAAAAAAATATAACATCTTTGAACTGAAATCTTAGTTTCTCATATCTGTATTCCGTAAAAACTGAGTATGTTATGTGAAATGACAGAAAGAACCAGGGCACTAAATTATTCAGAAGCTTGCTGAGAAGATAGGGAAGTTATCATAATGAAGGTTAAATCCCTGTCCAGGTTGCTACTTGCTGAAAATTGCTCCTGTCTGCTTCAGTAGCTGAGGTGAGGTGTGTTGGTATTCTCATTGTACAGCCTTTGTCATCAGTCCTCTATCATATGGTATGTCTATGCTGTGACATGTATATAGAGTCTTGTGATACCTGCTGCAGTCTGAAATGAAATAGTTTGAGCAGCAGCAAGCTGTTGGGCACAGGAATGGGGTCTTCTCAGAGCTTGCTGGCATATCAAGACTGTTCCCAGCGCCTGAGCTACTTTCAAGGGAGGTAGCTGCTCAGCATAGAAATATATCAGTGTGATGTCCACATTTGTGGCTGGAAGAACAGAGGTGAGTGCTCAGTTGGAGTTTGCACAGGGACCTTGCACAAGTGCCTGGAGGTGACCCCATCAGTCAGAGCTCTTCCGAACGTGAGGCAGGTCTGCACTGCAGCTGCCCATGTTGTGCCTGTCTCCTGTACAGTGGGTATCTTTCCCATTCAGTTGGTAAAACATATTTACAAATGCCATACGCAGTTAAAAAGCAAAAATAAAAATTCTTGAGAAACAAAGAAGAAATTCTACCTTACATTTCTTTGCTTTTCTTTTCTGGGGAAGTGTGGATTAAAATGACAAAGGCTGCTTTCAGTAGTCTCCTGAAGGAAACAGCTCAAATGGAGGGGTTGTGAGGAACATGGTTGCTTCTCTGCAGGAGAAGCACCCTACTCCCCCATCACCACCATAACTGTCTTTAAAAAGAAATAATGAACCTCAGTGTAATATTTGCTCCACAGTTTCTGCCTGCAACTCCACTGTATTCTAAACCTGCTGGCACACGTTCAGTTAGGTTTTACCCATTTTAAGTTTGTTATGGATATCTAAGAACTTCTTGTAAAATCCGAATTCTGTACTGACATTTACTAGAGGATGCCATTTTGGTGTCATAGGAAAGAGAGACTGAAGTCTGGACTCCAGCTCACAAAGCTCCTTGGTTTCACATGGAAGGAAAATGACTCATGCCATTTACTACCTCTTCCAGCTGAATTTAACTTGGGAAAACTCTTATTTGTTCCATGTAGCCCCATTGAAAGTAGGAAAATTCCTGCTGTTTTTAAATGCAGAGTCCTGTGGAAAACATGACCAAAGGGTGGACCTAGCAGGATAGCTCCTTTGGAGGGGTACTGGGACTCACAATCTGTGTCTACACTAGCAAGCGGAAGAGAGGCAGAGACGAAACTTGAGGTCTTGGGGCCAAGGAGCATCATCTGGCTCTCGTTCGTATGGATTAGGGCCCACCACAGAGCAGAGCAGAGCAGAGCTGGCTATATCTAGACTACACTGCATTTGGCTTTGAGGGTTTTCTAGGTCCTGTGTTATGCCTTGTGGCTTTAATACATGACTATACTCTTTTGTACACTTTTTCCAGTTCCAACTACCTTATACTGGTGTGGCAGGTCACCAAAAGACTGTTTCTATAGCCTGAAACTGAGGATGTGTGTTGTATACCTTGGCTTGGGGCGGAAGGGCATATGGGAGTGCTTGAGTGTGCATAGGTAGTTGGGATAGTATTAGAGAACTGTGTGGGGCATATGGAGCCAAACCTGGTGCAGCCTCATCCATAATGTCTTTGCAGAGCTGTTTCTGGAGTGAAATATACCCCTAATTTCACAGAATCACAGAATCATCTAGGTTGGAAAGGACCTTGAAGATCATCTAGTCCAACCATTTAATTTTGCCCAGGAGAGAACTGGGTGAAGTGGGCCAAAGCCCAGCAGGAAATGAACTAGTAATTAAGCACTGTGACTGACTGAGGTGTGCTCTTCAAGCTTTGTTCCTGGTTTGTTCTCATTAGCAGTGTTAATGTAATTACTGTCTCTCTAGATTTTTCAGTCTTCTATGAGCTCCTGGTGATCCACAGTTTATGGAGGTATCTGTCACTCATCCTGCGAGGAGACAACCATCATCACACAGGGAACCACAGCAGGAAATTTCCTTTTGCCCTCTTCCTTCTGTGAGATTTATGGCAGGAGATGCATAGCTCAGTGACTGCACAGGAACTTTCGGATCCTAGATGTCTTTTTCTTTGTTTTAGTTGCCCAGTGATATGGCATGTAATGTCTCACAATGCAACAATTTCTTCCAGTTCCAGTAACAACCCTTCAGTGGTCCATCATGGGCAGGATCAGCCTGCCTGCTTGCATTTGATGAGAAAGGGAAGTCAGGATTAGTTTTAGTTCTTCCCTACTTTGCCATTAGGAGAGCTGAAGCCTTCAGACATAACTACCTAAAGCAGGTTGCTAAACCCATTCTGAGACACCAAAATAAAAGGTTCCAGATTTGCAGATGTTCCGGGCATGGGAATCAGAAGAAGCTGTACTTCAGCAGCAGTCCTGAATATAAGGCCATTCTTAATGCAATAACTAAACCCTGTTCTAGGCTTGCAACTTTTGGAAAATCAAGCTGTAAATGTCAAGCTTCTTTCTGCATTTCATTTTGCTGTAATATTTAGTAGTACTGATGCAGTTTTGTGCTGATTCAGAATCCCAATTAAAAGAGGGGGGTGCCTGAAAGATGCTGTGATCACTAGTGGCTGCTTACCCATTTGCATGGAAAAGCCTTTAAGACTGCACTAAGACAACTTTTCAAGTGCTTACATCTTACAATCCACAACAATCTTCTATAAATACAACTTTCTCAATTTATAGGTGCTCTAAGATGTCAGATATTTCTCTTTTGTGTGAGGAGATATGTGAATCCTTCTCCATCATGGCAGCCTCCTACTTCCAGTGAGCACTGCAAAGACAAAAGCATTTAAATGCACCTCAGATAGTTAGATTTCTTTTAGTACCTTAGTCCAATTAATGAACTTAAACTTACTTTAACTGTCACAGGCTATTTTTAAGTGAAATACAGTGAAGGGAAGATAAGCAAGACACGAGGCCAAAATTTCACCTCTGCTTGTGTTGTGAGTTTGTCAGCCTTCCAATAAGTGCTGCCATTATGAGTAAAGATAGCAGAACTGGGATGAAATTTGGAGATGTTTTAATCAAATGATCTGCTTCCGGTACAAGATGTGAAGAACAATTCTCGTTTATTTATCATAGCTCTTGCCACAGTTTTCTGACAAAGCTTTTGTTCTTAGTGCACTATTATTATACCAGCATTCACCTTCTATTTGGTTCCCAGAGTAAATTTCAAGTAGTTGCTATGGCACATACTTTTAAAATGGCTTCTTTCTTAGCTTCTCTCAAGGAAGAGAAAGATCATTTTAAAGGAAAAAACTGTGAGATGAGAATAATGGTTTTAACCCCCAGAAATAGTTGGGTATTTTGCATTCAGTCCACTGCAGCAATAGTAACTGCAGCCTACTAGTAGAACTGGAAACTGGGAAGATGGAGAACTCAGTTCTTCAGGGCTACTGCAATTGTACTACAAGTATCAACTCTGGGCTACTTCCCCTCAGAAGGAATTTAAAGAAAATGCAAACAACATTTCCAAACAACACAGATTTAAGTTGGAACAGAATTCTGAAGAAAATATATCTTCTTTAATTTTTGTTGATGAGTATGTTAAGAGAACTTGTAACAGAATTTAATAAAGGGAAGGGAAAAAAGTTGTGAGTAAATATCTTGAAACACTTTTTTAAAGTCATATTTGTTGGGGTGAATCATGATTCTTAGATTTACTGTAAATCTGAGTTTCAGAACTTTTATTATTAATGAATTTACTGCATCATTTTTTGCAGAAGGATTATTTTTATAAAAATCTTGGCTCAAACTGTAACAGACAACAGCCAGCCTCACGACAAGTCAACATCTTGCAGGTAAAATTCCACCAGCAAAAGGTCAGGTCTGGTAAACTCCTCCAGAATAGGTTAGGAAAACAAAGACAGTCTGTTATTCCATCAATTCTCAGCTGGGATACAAGCCAGAATTACTACAGGCACTACTGGACTAAGGAAGAACTGTGTGTACCCTACGTGCAATCTTAACAATTCTACTTAGGTTAATGTAATGTTTTGTGCTATCTTATTGCTGACAATGTAAATTGGTGTTATCTCACAATCTCTGTTTTTAAATGTAGTTTCATTAGTAGTTATGTGCTAGTATCAGTTGAAAGACAACCAAGGTTTCTAAATTCAAATATCTATCTCACTGAATAATTCAAGTTTGAAAGGTTTTGAGGGCTCCTGAAGGCAAAAGAAACAGTAGATGCTCAGATACTCGCAACGCAGACTGCCTGTTCAGGGATCTGACTTCTGGTATGCATTTTTTAAGATCATTGGCTTATACAATCAATGTTTTGCAAAGCCGCAGGAGAGGTCTGCCTCTCTTATAGGGAAGTCAGAGAGGGATGATGTGAAAATATTTCAGTATTTGAAGAACAACTTCTTAAGTAATCTCTGGTTTTGTCTGCAGCAGAAGGGAGAGGGTGTGTAATAGTCTCCTTTGACATCACTACCATGTAAATCTGCCTAAACCTGATCTTTGGTTACAGCTGCAGTGGTAATCACTTGCAAGGGGATTTCACCTGGATGTAGTCTTACAAACTTAACATTTGCTCAAGTGGTCCATTTAATTCAGTAGCTTTTATCTCACAGAGCTGTATCAGGTGCTTTGGAGACCAGTGACACAGCTGGGACTTCTACCCTACAGGAAGATTCTCCCTGATTCCTGTCAACCAGTAACTGAATTATAGGAAATATCAACAAGGATCATTTTAGGGAGAACTGTCTATTTATAACTACAGATGCTCTTACAGTCCACATAGATGAGACCTTGGCCTCTCTCATCTCCTCTTTCAATGAATTCCACATGTTAACTATACAGCGTGCTAATGAGAAAATACAAAAAATCCTGTTGCATTTTCTTGGAAAGTCCTTCAAAGGCCTTGACTCAGCTCTTCAGCCATCCTCCAAGAAATGCATACCAATGACAAAGGTCATGTCTTTTGGACTATCTGTTGGAAATAAACCTGATATGAACAGGAGTTTATCTAAAAAAAAAAAACCAAAACCCCAACAAAAATATAGCTCTCATTGTATATGGTTTTGAATCCAAACTGCAAAACTGAATCCTGCAAACTGTGTGAGACAGACTTGAATCCAAATGTTAATCCTAGTTTGGCATCTGGGTCAGATGGACCAAGTCAGAAATACAGATCCATGCTTGTCAAGGAAAGAGGTGGCTGGTGAAGCCAGATGGGAGTGATGGACCTTGTGAGGGGAAGGTTTACAAGCTGAAGAAAGAGGACTGGCAGACAGGAGGTCTCAGCCTAGAACCTAGCTCTGCTCCAGAATTTCTGGCTCCTTTAAACCAAACTTGCAAGTGTTCAGTCATTTTGAGACCCAAACGTTGAAGTTCTGGACATGGGGATTCATTTTTCAAAGGTTTACTCCTGAAGCAAACGTGAAACAGCCCTTACAGTGCCAGCAGTGTGCCGACCGCCTGGCTACTGTGGTGCTCTCTGCTGCTGGGGACTACATGCAGCACTGATACCAGTGTTTCTATTTCTGGTTTGTAGGATTTCACATAGTGACAGTGAAATCAGGGATTTTGCCACTGAAATTTCTTGCAATTTTCATCAGCTAATTTTAGCAGAAAGGGGGTTTGATACACTTCTGCAGAGAAATACCAAGAAACAGATTTTTTTTCAGACGCTTATGCTTCTTTTTTCCCCATCCATTTTTATACTGCTGAATCTTTTGTTTCCTTTTCTTTCTCTACACGGGCACTGTGATCATTAACTACGTCTTTGTAATGTATGCAAATTCTGGAAACTTTGCACTAGCAGACTGTATGCATTTTGCATTTCTCTTGTGTACCATACAAAAAGAAAGAGGGTCAAATTATTATACTGGAGTGTTTTATTGCACTTGTGTGAGAGTGTTGTTTCATTTTCCGTGAGTTGGTGTGGATTTGCATGGCTGGGACAAGGACAAGAGCCACAGTATGTGTAGGTTACATAATCTTCAGAACAAAAGAGAAAGTACAAACAAGTATGTTTATTACGGTCACTGCAGAGGATAAGAGTTGGCCACCGGTTCTGGGCTCCAGCAAATGTGGGAGGCTCCAGTGCAGTGTTGAGAGTTGGAAGGATAATTAATAACTTTTTTGGGGAAAAAAAAGTGGTTTTTGAAAATCAAGGGTATGAAGCTCCCAGTAAAAAGGGCAGGTGAATATTGTAATTAAAAGAAAAGATATACTCATGAGTTGTGAAACATTTATGGCCAAAATAATGAGAAATTTTCTAATTGTTGGACAGATCCTTATGATATAACTGCTGTCTCATAAAAAATTCAGCAGCAACATGGTCCCCACTCCAGAGAATTTACTGTCTAGAAGATGGATGTACAAAAGAAGTTATCACTGAAGCAGCTTTCTTTTTCTCTTTCAGTTTAGCACTTGTTTCATTCATTACCTTTCTTGGCATTATGAAAGAAGCAGTTCTTTTGGAAGGCTATGAATTATTAAAGGTCATCAAATGAAGACAAAGAGATCTTTTATACCTGTGTGTATACTACAGACCACTAGCAGAGAAAACTGTCAGGGAGATACACACGTTTCTGCTGAGCCAATGTTTCTGGGGTTTTTTGTTCTCATGCACATGAGCAGCTGCCAACAAGAAGGCATGTGAATGGGAGTAGGGACAGGGACAGGACTTAAAGTTTCCTCATCAGTTAGAAGAAAGAGATATTTAGAAAAGTACTCACTTCTGGATGAATGGTATATTGGGAAGCTGATCAGTATCTAGAGAGGCAATAGAGATTTTATTTAGCTATAGAAGAGTAAATAGAAATGTAAAAGAAAAACGAAACAGTGTTAGATAATTTATAGGCAATGTGGCTAGTGTACCCATGCCCAAGAGGATTAAATTCACTCCAATTTCATCCAGTCACATTTCAAATACCCAAGAGAGTGTAGAAATTCATCTAATCCCGACTGCAACAACAACAGAGTTTAGCTTCATACATTTATTAAAAGTGTAGCAAAGTAAAAAAAAGTATAGTGACAGAGCAGGAATCAAGGGGAATTGAAATGTGTTGAGTATTGTTAATTGTTTAATGAATCCTTTCCAAATTCTGTAGCTACATTATAATATAGACCAGATAAGTGGTTTTCTGTGAATTTATGAATTTACAGCTTAGATATTGTTGGTTCACTCTGAGCTCAAAGGGAGGATTGAAGTGTTGAATAAGACTTTGAAGGAAACACTCCCAGTGGATTTTTTCTTTTCAAATGCATAAGATTTTTTCCACTTGGGAATAATGTTATCTGCTCACATACCATATGGGGAAAGCACTTAGGCCAGGAAGTTTCACAGTACAAAGAGAACAATTGGTGGACAGCATCCTAATTGCAAAGAGATTCAGTATTTTATCATTTGCAGGTATTATCATTCACCGTATTTGCTACATCAGTCATTCCCTGAAAGGTACTAATAGTGACCTTGGTATTGCAATATCTGAGAGCCTCTCACATGCCTCCATTTAATTAGCCACAAAACTCCCTCCTGCAATTCAGAGAAATCACATTAGCTGTATTTCCAGTGGAGAACTGAAGCACAAAAAGCTTAAATAACCTGTCAGAGATGACACAGGGAGTCTGTGATGGAGCAGGAAGCAAGCAGCATCCAAGGCTTCAGCCGCAGCTCCTGTTTCCCTCCCCAGCTCCCTACTCTCACCACCCACCCCTAAAGCCCTCTCGTGCAGCCAGAGCTAATGCACTGATAGAGATGCTGGATTGTTTTACAGTGGCATGTAGAATTACTGGAAGTGAATTTATTGTTTTCTAATGGCTCAGGTCATGCATCCTTCAGTATTCATGTGGGAGTAGGCATTCAGTGAGATGAAATGCTACTGTTGCAGATAATGCTAAAGCTGAAACATGGCTTTAGCAGTGCATTCAGCTTACATCAACGGAGAAACAAAAACAGAGCTCATCCCAACATCCCCACAATGTTTTTCTGAATGTAAGTGTGAAAAAACAGTCTGAAGAGCTCTCAGTGATTCTCTTTTTCAGTCCATATTTATAAAATTTAGCTTTGGATGTTCTTGCTCCTGGGCTACTGAGTTTCAATAAGGCCAAATGCCGGGTGCTGCACTTGGGCCACAACAACCCCCAGCAGCGCTACAGGCTTGGGGAGGAGTGGCTGGAGAGCTGCCAGTCAGAGAGGGACCTGGGGGTGTTGATTGACAGCCGCTGAACATGAGCCAGCAGTGTGCCCAGGTGGCCAAGAAGGCCAGTGGCATCCTGGCTTGCATCAGAAATAGCGTGGCCAGCAGGGACAGGGAAGTGATCTTACCCCTGTACTCGGCACTGGTGAGGCCACACCTCGATTACCGTGTTCAGTTTTGGGCCCCTCACTACAAAAAGGACATTGAATTACTCGAGCGTGTCCAGAGAAGGGCAACGAAGCTGGTGCAGGGTCTGGAGCACATGTGGTACGAGGAGCGGCTGAGGGAACTGGGGTTGTTTAGTCTGGAGAAGAGGAGGCTGAGGGGAGACCTCATCGCCCTCTACAACTACCTGAAAGGAGGTTGCAGAGAGCTGGGGATGAGTCTCTTTAACCAAGTAACAAGCGATAGGACAAGAGGCAATGGCCTCAAGTTGCACCAGGGAAGGTTTAGACTAGATATTAGGAAGCATTTCATTACAGAATGGGTTGTTAGGGGTTGGAATGGGCTGCCCAGGGAGGTGGTGGAGTCCCCATCCCTGGAGGTGTTTAAGAGTAGGGTTGACTTAGCGCTTAGGGATCTGATGTAGTTAGGAACTGTCAATGTTAGGTTAATGGTTGGACTAGATGATCTTCAAGGTCTTTTCCAACCTAGATGATTCTGTGATTCTGTACTTAGTAAGAAAGGTTAAATGCGAGGATAGAAATCAGAGTTGTTATAATCTTTGAGTAGGCTCTTCTAGGGTCTGTTGGTGAGATTTAATGGTCAAGGTCACTTTTATGAATTGCAATCACCTTGTTGCATCTTATCTCTCTCTTGCCCCCACCTTATCCTCAAAAGAAAAAAAACAAAACAAAAGGACAAGTAGTTATCTAAATAAACTAAGAACCTGACTGCAGTATGAGCAAGTCAAGATGTTAGTCAGTCATTTACTCTTATAATATTGGTCTGTGGTTTTGCTCCTATTGCTGTCTGTATTTACTGCTGTGTCCTGCACAGTTGTGTTGTTATCACATGAAAAATACCGTAGCCCAGATGACTGTTATACTTGTTACACATCTAGCAAAAAGACAGATGTTCCAGAGAAGGTCTTCCTCATCTGTTGACTGAGGATACTTGTGAATTGGGACAACTCTCCTGTGAGCCACTGAACAGATAGTCGATAACATCTGGCCAACCAACACCTACTGAGACTCACTGGAGGAAGCCTGAAGCTTGGCTTTGGCATCTGGGATCTACAAAGCTGAGTCTTTATGCTGCAAGAGGGACAGTTAGGTTGCTGACATGCCAAAGGCAGGATCTAAGGTCTGTGTTTTTCTTCTGAGTCTCTGAAATGGTTTGTCCCTCAGGTCTGCTAGGAGAGTTTGCAGAGACTAGAGTTGTACCTGGACACTTTCAGCAGACATGAAAACAGGACCTTGTTTTCCTCTTCTTCATTGACAGCTGCACCCTACACCAAAGGGTCAATAGCTACACAAGCACACTCCTCTGTGAGGGCATGAATATACTAAATGGTGCAGGAAGACTTGAACATGCCCTTCCCACATACTTTTCCAAGTTGTGAACCAGCTCTGGGGACTGAATAACCCTGTCACATAAACTGCAAAGAAGAGGTCCTGTCTGTATCTCTCTATGGAAACAAGCCATGACTGTCTGTGACCTTGCTCATGATACATTAAACAAGCACTTCAATCACAATCACTCTGCTGCTTCCAATTCAATTCATTGCTTGAGCATGAATTTTTTCAGGGCTAATTACATCTAATCATGTGTGACTTGGACACGTGAGCAAACTAAAGTTTCAGCAGCAAGGCATGAGATGAATGAAAAATTGGTTGGCAAGGTGTCATGGTTTAACCCCAATAGGCAGCTAAGCACCACGCAGCCACTTGTTCGCTCCCCCATCCAGTGGGATAGAGGAGTGAATTAGAAGAGTGAGAGTGTAAAAACTCATAGGTTGAGATAAAGATGGTTTAATAATTTAAAAAAACCCAACCAACCATCCTAACAAAACTCCACAAACAAAGAGAAAAGAAACTAAACCCAAGAAAAACAAGTGATACAAAGAAACCCCAGTTGCTCACTACCAACCAACTGATGCCCAGCTAGCTCCTGGGCAATGGCAGCCCTGGCCAACCTCCCCTTTCCCCACCGCCAGTTTTGTTGCTGAGCATGAAGTCATATGGTACAGGATATCCCTTTGGTCAGTTGGGATCAGCTGTCCTGGCTGTGTTGCCTCCCAATGTTTTGTGCACCCTGAACCTGCTCGCTGGCAGGGCAGTGTGGGAAGCAGAAGAGGCCTTTATGATGCGTAAACTCCATTCAGCCATAGCTAAAACACTGGTGTGTTATCAACGCTGTTTTCGTCACAAATCCAGAACATAGTACCTGTAAAGAAAATTATCTCTATCCCAGCTAAAACCAGTACACAAGGATAAAAACTTTGAGCTTTAAACTATGAAGAGATAGAATGTAGCCAATCCCAGAGAGACTGAGTAAAGCACAGACTATCTCCAGGAAAGAGGTAGGATATGCAGGACCTATTTTTAATACAAAATAGCTATGAGAGGGGACATTCTCTTCACCCTCGTTTTCGGCCAAGGAGGACAGGATGCAAGGGACCATGCCATGATGGAATTGCTTCACTTCATGAGGGAGGGCAGCAATCTAAGATGGGCTTTGATGAAGCAAATTTTGATAGACTCAGGCAACTGGTAGTAAAATCTCATGGGAGGCAATCAAATTGGAAATTAAGTAGACGGCTGTTTCTTTAAGGAAATGCTCTTAAGAGCACAACTGCCAACTGTCCCAAGGAGGAGGAAGAATAAGAAGTTTAGAAAGAGGTTAGGGTGGCTAATTACCAAGTTTTTCATTGACCCAAGCTCAAGGAGGCACATAAAAAGACAAGTGAGAAAAGATTGCTGAGTGCAAGTCTAAAACATTAGGAAATCAGGGAAAGAAAGGCACAAACTGACATACTTTCTATTTCTGTTCATAGGATGATTTCATGTTAGCTTCTGCAGGAATAAAGAGACAAACAGGAAATGTGTAATCCATTATCAGTAGAGGGGAAAAGCTATTAACTGATTATACTTAATGCCTTTTGCTTGCATCTGTGTTAAATGGGTGTTTTGCTTCCCTTAGTAAAAAGGTTAACTGCAATCAATTGACTAATTATTTCATACCCGTGACAAAGGGGCAAGATGCACTTCAGGGTGTATTGCAGCTGCAGCAAGCACAGAGCTGTGGGAAGCTGTGGAAGCTGTGAGCTCCTGGGAGGCTGGGAAAGGCATGGATGCTGCTGAGCCTGTGTGAGAGGACAGGGAAGAGCGAGGCAATTCCCAGTCTTCAAGTCCCAGAAAAATTCTGCAACAAATAAGCTTTTTGGAAGCACTTAGAAGAAAGCTGGGCGTATCAACTCTTATGGGTTCACTGATATTACTTAGGAATAAATGTCCCACTCCAAAAAGATAGTTTAGTAGAAGATGAGTTGGGTTACAGTCACCAGCTGAATATGGGGCAGGAATTGCATGGCTTTGAAAAGGAAAACAGGCAAACACCATCCCTCAACAGGAAGATAGCCTGCAAACAATGCAAGGAGTTGTCTGCTTCTCTCAGCTGTGGGAAGGTCGGTTCTGGATTGTGACCAATTTTTGGTACTGAAGAGAGCAGATAAAATGGTTGGAGGAAGGGGGAAGATAGGGCTTATGAGGAAAGATCAAATGGATTGGGGTTGTTTAGCTGGCAGAGGGGTGGCTGGTGTGTAGATATGAGATGGAGGAGAGGTCACTGCCAAAAGGAAGAGAGGCAGCTGATACCTGCCTGGCATGGGCTGGGTGGGAAGCCATGGGCTTGCACTGCTGCCAGGAAGATGAGAGCTGTCAGGAGTCATTCAGACTGGGAGGGTCCTCCCCCTGAGATGCCTTTCAGCTTTGTGTCCTCCAAGTCTCTGCAAGAACTGCAATCCAAAGGAACTGGCAGCCAAACAGCCCTGTGGAAACAGTGTGGGTGGGTCTGGGTGAGCTGGATGAGGATGAGCTCCATTGAATGATTTCAGTGGCAAACTGAAAAGTCTTGCAGGCTTTTCTGGTACAGCTTCTCAGAAACTTTGGTGGGCACCGATATCATTGAGGCAATGCAACATCAGCAACCAGCCCTCCAGGGCAAGCTAAGGACCATGCTCCCTGCAGCTCCTCCGCATGGCATGGGGGGTTGGAGCTGAGACCCTACTGCACTCCCCAGAGATGTGCAGCTTTTGCCCCAATCACAGCAGTGACTCTGAGCAGCTCCCAAATAAAAAGCCCACTTACATAAATGTCTGTAGAGACCTTGCAACTGCTTTTCTCATTTGTCATGAATACGGTGCTGGTGCAGGGACAGAAGGAGATGAGAAAAGCAAGCAACACCTGAAATTTGTGAGAAAAATTTGTGCAGTCAAATCAACTGCTACATGCAAGTCCCCATGGAAATAGGCCCTTGTCATGACATGCTAGTGACAAATTTTAGCTCTGATTATTGTAGTTCAACCTTGCCAAATCAGCTCAGCCAGTGGAGCCACATATTTAGCAGACAGTAAGATCGGTCCCCTGCATGAAAGGCTGGATCTCCGCACTGCGGATGGACGGAGCAGCAACAGAATAAGGTCCCTTTTGCAGCAGACACATCAGCGTACAGAAACCATCCAGCTGCCATTCAAATGGCTAGAGTCTCTGAAATGTTAAATTAAATAAAACAAGAAAGGTTTGTCAGGCAAACAAAAAGTAGCTCTGAGATGCTGTGGCTCAGTTAAAGTCTGCAGCAGCAGCATATAGGATAAGTCCAGCTCAGGAGATATGCATGAAGTGGCTCTAAACTGAAGATGTATCTCAGGTGCTGGTAAAAGGCCAGATGCAACACCCAGTATGGCTGGTTTCCAATCCCATGTGCATTTTAGAGGATTCATTGGCTTCTGTACTGTCCCTACCTTAGCAAGCTCGGAAAGGATTTTATGTACGTAAAATGCAGTTTCAGCATAGGTGTGCTGCGAAGATAAAACCAGAATGCAGAGCAGACTATTTGCAAATCCGACATCATCTTTCCATGTGCCTTTGACACACAATGGTAACTTTTCATTTCAGTATGCAAAGTTTGCCTTGGTCAAACTGCTGAGCTGAAAAAAACACATATGCCACCCTCAAAGCCCGAAAGAAACATTGCCAATTTTACAAGTGGTTAAACTAAGCCTGGAGGACTCTTGCTTTCTGAGACAGGAACTAACCATCTCTAATAGGTCCCTTCCATCTCCGGCTTCTCTGAAGCTACGAGTCTTTGAAGACCGTGACTGACAGGCTCATTAACACTGAACAGCCTCAAACGCACACACCGAATAACTCAGCGAGCTAATTAGAGGAACGCTGGGATAAAGAGAGCATGACAATAAAACATTTCTGACGTTAATTAGAGGAAGAAAAAAAGCAAGGCTTAGCTTCCCGAAAGAAATGTGAGTTGAGAGTGAGTAATCCTGCAGGATGCTGAGCACTCGGGGCAGCCTCGAGGCACGGTCCTGTGGGGCTGGGGGGCCACTGCAGCGGGGCACAGAGCCCAGACAGTGGAGGGATGCGCCCCAAGCAGACACCTGGTGAAAGAAAGGGTGGGGGAAATAGCTTGTGGAAAAACCTGTCTGAAAGAAAGAGTGATTCCTTTCTGCCTGTCTCTGACCTGATACACAGGTTTTAATTCAAGCAGGCTAATGTGAAATGCAAAACAAGGGAAAGGAAAGCAAAGAGTAAGGAAGGCTAAGATTAAGGAAGTATAAGAAATGGAGAGCAGCTGTGGGGCTTGAGTGGTATTAACATGTGTTGCTGTGCGTCTTAACTGTCTCCCACATTGTTTAAAAAATGCACTAATGTTTTTTTCCCATCCGTGTCCTCTGGCTCTCTCTAATTGCTTCCAGTTGGATGTCTCCAGGACACATTTTTCCCAGGTGTGCTCGTATAGCTTCACATGCTCATTTTCCTTCCCGTGGGGCTTGGTGTTGGTGGCTCTGCTCCCTGCAATGTTCAGGGTTAAGTGGAGCCCCACAGGGACAGCTCCAGGGCCTGGCTTCACTCCAGCCCTCGCCCAGCCCCGGTTGCCTGTGCTGATCCCACTGCTCAGTCCACACACGTATGCAGCCGTTTCAAGCAGGGAAAGTGTTACCCAAAATTGCTGGCATCAGCTTAGGAGAAAGCAACATGGGGTGATTGTAATGCAAGGGTCTCCGAGGGTCTCAATGCAGCAGGAGCACAGCAGCTGCCTTGCCCCGACACCTCTGAGCATGGAGATTCTCACTGATGAGAAATGCAAGCATAGCTGCTTGTGTCTTCCTTTTTTAAATAAAAGAGAAGGAAAGGTGCCAATAACTTTCAGAGACTAACCCTATGGATGTAAAGAACAGTTCAGTAGCAAACGCAATTGTCTTGTGCATCTAGAAAAGTGGCACAATTTCACCTCCCACGTGTAACACAAAAGGGAAAAGACGTGTGTTCACAACCGCTTCTTTTTTTCTCATATCCACTGTCTCATTTGACCTCAACATGACACATGGCTTTTCTTATTTTGGGCTTACACATGAGAATTTTCTTTTCTTATAGAAAATTTATGGATACACTTTTACTTATGGTGGTATTAAAATATTCTTTGCAGTGTATTTATATTTGTTCAAAGAACGAGGAGTTAAATGTCATGTTTCTTTAGTGTGTAAAACATTCAACTTTACTTAAAACTTGCTGGTTTTCCCATAAGAACTGTTTGCAGCATTTGTCATAATTTTTTTATGATCACTTCTGATGAAATAACATTGAAGAAGCCAGACAGCATGATTTGGATAAGGATTAGAACTGTATAAATAACAGAAAAATCACCCCAAAAAGTCACCAGGGAGAATTTGTTGGTTTTTCTAAAGCCTTTTATCACCATCACATCTGAACAGTGTTTTTATATTTAATGACCAAAGAAAAGAGAGTTGTTCTCCTGCAAGGCACAGTATATGTATTGCGTAAGGCTTTCTGAAAGCACAGGAGATTGTCAGCCAGCTGTCAAGGTTATATTAGGAAACCCTGTCCAAAGAAATATGTTCTGCATAAAGCTTGGAATCTGGTGATGTGACAGCCTTCTGATGAGGGTGAATTTCAGCAGGAAAAACCTGTCACATCCCGGCAGCTGCAATGTGGTCCTTCCCAGCCAAGGCAGCCAGAGCCCCCTTGTCAGCTCCAGTCACTGCCATGGAACTGAGGGTTGTTCCTTTTGGGGATATAAGAAAAAACTAAAACTTTGTATTTTTGCATCTGCAAACCAGAAAATGTCTAAAGCTCAGACACAATGATAACAAAAATTTGACTTGGGGAACCAGAGGAGATGATAGTATTTTCATTCCTTTTTCTTTATTACTTAGCTGTTTTGCTTGCAAAGCTCTAAGAAATGGGCTCTTGCTTTTAAACAGAATTAGGATCATGAAAGTTTTAGCACAGTCCCTTCTGGGGTAGCTACTGTTTTGAAGTAATAATAAAGAGATTGTTGATTTTAACAGTGCACAGGGGATAAAATTTGGGAAAGCATCCTCTGCCAGTGTCATTTCTGCCTGTGAAATATCCTGTTGCTTCTCTGTGTTTGTGGCTCTGCTGTGGGCACGTATGTGTGGACGAAGAGCTTCATGAGGGTAGGTGTATGCTTGTACCAGCAAGGAGGATGCAGAGCCCCAGCCACCAGGAAAAGGCTCCTAAGGCAGACCATGCCAGGAAATAAAAATTGCATAGCCTCCAATGGTGTGTGCCACAAAAAACAAGTAGGTTTCTCTTACAGCTGGAGAAGAGCAGCTGCAGGTCAACACGGCTGCCAAATCAGTTTGGTGATTAACTGAGGAGGAACCAAGAGGAAAAAGTGATAGAAGTCACTTCTTAATAGCAAACTTAGTCAAACAACACACTCCAGGATTTTCAAGTGCAAATATCTCCTGACTTCAGCCAGGCCCCAGGAGAAGAGCAACTTTAAAGAAGACAAAAATCCTCAGGGAAGGCAGACACACCAATTATTCATCTCTCAGATACAAGGAGGGCAGCATCCTTACTACTGTGCAGTCAAAGCACTCCTGAGTCTGTTCGTAAAGAAGCAGTACCTTCCCACAGCAAAACACTGGTAGTACTGAGCACCACAATTATTTACTTATTTTGACTTCTTTACCTCAATTATTTTCCTAGCTTGGATTCTTTATCTCATATTATTCTTTTTCTCAGGAAGTTGTTCACACTTTTATATTTTCCTTATTTTGTGGGAAGTTTCCTATCTGTTTTTTTAACTCCACCGCAATTTCAAAACATGTAAAGAGCTGTAAATACCCGCTCTATTGCAAAAAGCTCACATTTTCAAATAATAACAGAAACATATAATGAAATAAGACATGCAGAAACATAAACATATATTCCCACCTCTCCCTCCAAATGTAAAAACCCAGTATAAAAAGGAAACCAAAAGCTTTGACATGGGAACTTTAAAACCCTCACCTAGCAATTCTGGCCTTTCATTTATTTAGGGGAAAAAAAAGGAAGATAAAAAAGGCAACAGCCTGATTTAAGTGTTTAAACACATGCACTATTGTCTGCAATTACTTGGGGTCAGTTACATGAAAGTGTCTACGAATCATGACTTTATGCAATAGAGGACTACTCTGTTTCTGGAAACCAGAGGAGCAGGACAGGCAAACAAAAGAAGCTATTTCAAGGGATTTAACAACTGAATTGGATAAATTTGGTTGTAAATGTGTTTCCAGCCACTTTCTGCTAAAGAGAGACAAAATAACTTTTAGGATAAAACACACACAGAAAAATGTCCTGGAAAATGTATTAGAAAATTATAGTCTTTCTACATCTTTTTAAATAGCTTATAAATACCCATATAATGAGTCCTGTCTTGTTCAGAGCCTTTAAGTTCTGCTAGAGTGTGAAATTAATACTCAGGAAATAAGAGAAATCCTCTATGCACGTTACTTAGAAACATCAATGTGTGGATATTAAATATTGATTTAACATTATAATAATCTAACATGATAATAATCTAAGTCTATTGACTTCTCCAGGCTTTTAGGATGATTTCCTTAGTCCTTCTAAAATGTGTCAAAATTGCTTTTGACCTCATTTGTTTCACTGAGACCTTTTCACGTAAGACACAGTCTAGATAGGTGTATGTTTAAGGTTTTCAGTTGATCTCCATTTTTCTGTTGTTGTTCTTCCCAATTATGGTAAGGATATTGGAGTTCATCCACACTATAAAGGAAGCTCTAAGGCTTCTTGGCTGTGCTAATTCATCTGCCTCAGAGTGGCTGCCTGTCAGCAGGCTCACTACTGAGTAATGCTTCTTGGCTTTCTGGCTACTTACATGTAGGTGCAAAATGCTAGTTTTCAGCATATGCCAGATATAGGTAGATAAATAAAAAGGAGAGTAGCAAATAGTTACACAACTGTGTCTTGTAAAGAAAGAAGCTATAGACATATATATAAAATAGCATTTCCCTCAGCTACCTTGAATTATCAAAAGCTATGAGCAGGTTTTTTTCCCATTTAAGTGAGCTCTCTAAAAGGTTGTTTGCAGTCAAAGACAGCTGTCTGGGTTTCCTCAAGTCAGAGGAGAGACTCAAGTGTCACCAAAAGCTGTTTTGTCTGATTGGCTAAGGGTGGGAGGACCCGAAGTGCTAATGAGCATTGCCTTTCTCCAACAGTACCACTGAGGTTGTTCCAGGGTTTTCATATGATTAAAGGTACGGGAGATCCTTACTCATATACCAGCTCCTTTCTGTCCACCTTTGCTTTGTTCTTCTCTGAAATTAACCATTTAATCTAAGAGTACACAAGGACATTTATCATGCCAAGAAACATGTGCAACATGACCTCCTTCCACAAATAAATGCTTGTAGATAAATGCCTATTGCCCCTAGATTCTCTAAATTTCCACCCATTTTTACATTTGCTACTTAGATAATTGCCGACTGATTAGGTGCATTGTACCCTGCTCTCCATACAGCATCCTTTGTCTTGTGCTAGAGATTAAGAACTGTGTGATTGCTACAAAAATAGGTTGCTAGTCATACTCAGGGAGTTTTACAGGTATTTTATCTAATACGAAAACCTGTGAAACAGGTAGTAAAAACATCTTAGGATTTTCAAATAATTAAAGCCCAGACCATTTTCCTTATCTCCCTCAGACTAGACTGTGATTATGGAGGCCAGTTATCACTTTTGTTTTGCAAGGCCTCAAGTTCTGGCCATTAGCTCTGAATTTACCACAAAAAGTCAGGAGATAAAGGTAGACTTCCTGATCACTGACCTTTGAAACAATACTTTTATAAAGCAAAACCGTGGCAGCAGCTTCTCATCCCTTTCAATTTGCAACTTTCTTGACCTAGCAGGGCAACATATCTATCAGATTTTAAAGGTATCATCTTTGGGAGAGTGCCCAAGAATCACTCCAGGCACCTATTCTTTTACAGCATAGATTATGTCATTTAAATATTTATTTCTCTGTGGTCATATATTCCACAGTTCATGTGGGGAACCTCATTCCACTGGTTAAAGATAAATTTATTTATATTACAGCATTTCTACAGTAAAAAAATCGTTGGGGTCCCAGTGAATTCACAAGTATGTAATGCATCACCCCAGTTCCCAAATGGCTTATCACATCCTAACCTAGCAGTTATGATGTTATCACTCTCTCACCTAATTAGCAGAAGTGAGCAAGCAAAGAGAACAGAATTCACCTGTTAAAGGAGCCTTTCTTCAATTTCTGTTATGTAGTGTATTCATAACCTACTCAGTGTCAGGGATCCAGATCTTTTCTTCATACACTTTTACAGCTACCAACCAGCTACCTAGGGCCAGGATGGCCAGAGCTGTCTCTCTTTGCTCTTAGACATATTACTATACAGGGCTAATTTCTTTGTTCTTCAGTAACAATTGTTGACTCTCAAGTTTCTAGAAATACCTGAGCATCTGTGATCTATCACTTGCTTTGATAAAAGACAGATTTAACTGTAGATATGGATATTTAAAAAATACATAAATTAAATGCAGCTTGCTGGCCATGAAATGGCCTATTTATGTGGTGAGCTCTTCCAACTAAAATGTTCCTGAGTATCTTTTATGTATATTCTATATACAGTGTAGGGTTGAATCCAGACAGTCTAGTTGCTTGTCCTTTAACCTCATGTGTCAATAAAAGACGTAGGTTTGGATGCATATGTATACCCTAGTAATGTAAAGGAGAATGACAATTTACTAGTCTTCACCATAGTCTTGTGGCCTTTGTGTTGGGATGCAAGAACTGTTGTCTGGCTAAACTCCAACACCTGAGTCACAGTTCAGGATGTGACTCAAAACCTATTTAATCTATTTTTTCTCATAGCTCGTCATGATTTGGCTACCAATATCCAGTGAGCTATGTGCCTACACAAAGCATGACTTCCAGTGAATTTCTTCTGAATTCTCATTCACCAATTGATCACTTGACCTTCCAATAACTATACTATGAAAAAAAAGATTAGCTTCTACCTTGCTTTTTAACCAGAAGGGTCTAAAGTGCTTTTATTTCTTTACATTGATTGACATAAAAATGCCAAAGATAAATTGAGAATCATGCTCATCCTTTGAGAACAACACCTGACTTTGTCAGGGTAACTGGTCTGTCATGGTTTGGTTTTAAAGTAATTTCAAAAAAACAACATAATATCTTACACAAAAGCTTGTATTATATATTGGTATTTGATCATTTTATGGTAATCACAAAAGTGGAAAGTTACCCAAGCACACCTTCTTGGCTAGAAACCTTGTTTTGGGAAAAAAGAGGATCATTACTGATGATTATGTGGTAGGTGAAATAAATAAATGATGTCTGGAAAACAACTTTTAGGTGACAATTTATTTTTCCAGTACAACTAAAATAAAAAGACTATGTCCCAAGTGATAAAAATTAACAGCAGGTGTAAAGTAGTTGTGATTTTAAACACAAACTTGAGGAAGGAGATACTTCTTTGTTAGCACAATAACTTCCTTTACCACCAAATCAGGAATCAAACAATACATAGCACAATCTTCTTGGCTGCAATGTATCACATAGCAGTCCCTGAGTTATTTAATTCATGTAGCAGTTAACACCTTGTATGATATGAGTCCTGTGGTACACAGCAGAATACCCTATTCTGTTAGGTAACCATTATTTTGTTTGCACACATCACCATTATGGGCCATAATGTCACCTCTCTTGACCTTCCAGCAAATGTCAGGAATTAAGATTCAAAACAACTTGACTCTTTTTAACTATCTTATTAGTTGTCAAGTGAAGTTATCTCAGCACCTTAGTCTAAACATGTTCTGGTTTTAAAACATCAGCACATCAGAGGGTTTGTTACTCTGTTATCTAATGAACAAAAAGAAGCTCCTTTTTTCTTATCCTGAAGGTAAAATTACAGATTTATTCAAATTTATTCACGTTCCAAGCTCTTCTATTGCAACTATCAAAACCCCATTTCAGAAATTAAATCCCTTTTGACTTACATGACTAAAATTACTGAAATCTTGATGGAGAGGAAATAGATCCTATATCTTAATGGATGATAGGGAAAGATGAGGCAATTCATTTATTTTATGTGTTTTTCTCCTCTTGATAATCATGGCAACAAGAATATGCAGAAACCTACCTCTTGAGGACCAAGAAATGTCACATTCATTTAAATGTAGGTTTTGATGTTTATCTCTATTTCAGAATTTAGGATTGTGGTAGAATTATAGAAATGTCAAGCAGAAGAGCTTCAACCCACTGTACTAAGAATCAGGCATCCTTGGACCATACCTGAAAGATGTATGTTTAAATTTCTTTAAAGTGCATCAAATAAGAAAGATTCTCATCCATTCATAGGCCATGGAAAGGATGGCAAGAGCAAGATTTGTTTAAGTATGATTAGGGGGAGTCCATCTGACTTGAGGGTAGGGAAGAACATGACAAGCATAGGCCAAATTTCATTTTTCAGTCATCTAGTACAATACATGTCCAGAGCACACTGTACATGGGGTAAGTTACCTAATCATGAATTTACTCCCAGAATGGTTTGTGTTCATACTAGGCTGTGGTATGTAAACCAGCTAGCAGCTAGGTACTCCAATTTCTGGTTTTGCATGTGATCATATACAAGACACATGTTATGCTGAGGCTGATGAAGCACAGCCTATGTGCTAGGTACAGTTAGTACAACTGTCTTTGAAAGCTTATCAGCACCTGATTTATAATCATCAAATCAAGGCAGGGGGTGGGAGAGATCCGCAGCAGTGCAATTAAATGTCTCAAGTGCCATAAACAAGTGTCATATAAATATGAGAAATTCTGAGATCATAATTTTGGAAAAAGTAAGGATGTGAGTGCTGCAAGCACAACCTCCCTTTCGGTAATGTATAGATATTTAATGTTGATGTTGAATATTAATTAATACTAATTGATTGGACTTAGTTATTTGAGAGATAAACCCACTCATTTTTGAGCTGCAGGAGTTGGTAAATGAGATAACACGATTATCACCTTTGAGAGCTGTCACTAACTTGTACCTACAAAACTGCTTAACAGAGCTTGTAGCCTAATCCTAAAAGGTTGCAAGAAGACTCCTGTTGTAAACCTACCTACCTACTTACCTACCACATACCTAACATAATCTTGCTGCCATATACATTGAACAACCAAGGAAAAAAAATATTAGCTATAGCAAAATGCTTCAATAGCTAACTGACACAGGTGTAATACAGTGCTGTGCCACTATATTGGTACAATGCCATCCAACACACCAAGAGCCAGGCAACAGGAGGACAGAGAAGGATGTGGGTGCTGGCTCTTCATAATCTGACCACAGGACATCAGCAGTCAGAACTGGGCACAATTAACAAAAATAAGACCTTGTAACCCATTTGGGGTTCCCAAACACTGCACTAAGGCAAGGGGAAATCAGGAGACGAGAAGGTGGTGGGTGGCTCAGGTATGTTTTTTGTGACTCAATATCCAAAGAACCCAGATAAAGAGCATGGAAGTTGCATGGAAGCTTAAAAGAAGAGAATAGCAAACAATGAAAACCAGCAATGAGCAGAAAGCGTAGCTCAGGTCAGTTCAAATTTTTGCACAAATTTTAGAAAAATGAAAGAAGGAAAGGAAGAGGAATTTTCTCGATTTTTATGCAACTAGTATGAAGACAAAAATTTAAGCTGCAAAAACAGGACAAGGCAAAGGAGAAGCACCTGACTTACATCCAGGTGTAGCTAAAACTGAGCTTGCAGCCTGAATACTCTCTCTGGCTAATCAAGGCTGGAGAGGGTAAGAGAGTTTCTTGCAAATAGGTTGTTAATCAAACTTGTATGAGAAAAAATACTTCAAAAATAATGTAATGTATGTACTAATTAATCCTACAAGCAGTGAGGAGAGTGCTCTTTTTTTGCATTTCATCAAATAATAGAGCACAGTCTGCTCTGCCAGTTGGTTTATTAGGACCTCAAATCATTTGCAACCAAGCTTAGTTCTGGTTAAAGGAAATCCCTCATAACAGAAAACACGCTCATAATTACTTGGATAAAGCCATATTTGATTTAGGCAAATACACAGAAATTCAAAACACTTATAATCCAAAATACTAGTTTTTAGTATAATTTCCATCAGCTCTATAAGATTCACCTGCACTTCATGGTTAACCACTGTGATTGACAGAGCTGATTTGGGTGATAATAATCTAAAATAAGCCACAGATGATGTCTTCCTTGCTGAAGTGTAAGAAAAGTCTGGACACAGAAAATATTACCTACTGCAGACAGGCTCATTTTTCCCCAGAAATATTGGCTAGTATTCTAAGTGTCGGTTGTGGTAGACTCTTTTTTCTATACAAAAAGAAGTTGCCTCACATGGTTCACGTATTGGTAAAACAGGTCCATGGGATTTGATCTGTCAAAGTGAAATTTGACCAGGGAACACATTCTACAGGAAAAGTGACAGTTAATACATGAAGTAGAACAGGTTTCATATACTTTTCTGTCCTCAATCATCACAGCAAGTAGAAAGTCTGATCTGCACCATCAGATTTTTGTTGAAAAGATTTCTCATTATAAATGTGAAGGACTGGAACTGTGCAAGTCCCTGAAGCCTTCTGAAAATCAGAGCCACTCCAGTGAATGTGACAAATAGTGTTTCCGTCAGAGTGATAAGGGGGTGAAGAAACAAAAATGTTCAGTCGCCTGTGGGGGGAAACACATGCTAAAGAGATGCATGTGGAGCTTTTCTTGCAAAAAAGTATATGTTTGTAACAAAATGTTTATATTTTATGCAAAGTAATTTGAAATAGATCAGCTCTTGCTCTGGTGCTCTGCATTGCAAAGACAATTTGTCATAAAAGGACTGTATCCCCATTTTCTGTTTTAGGCAAATTGAATTCACTTATTTTTTTTTAGAAATGAGGCACTCAAAAGTAGCATTCAAAGAAATTGAAGAATTTTTTGTAATGTGAGACTATATGTTATGACCCAGGTCATGAACTGTTTGATGTCAAATCAAACCATCAGCAAATACCTGGCTATCTTCTTCGTACAGCACCTCCCATAATTAGTTATTTGGGAACAGGATTTTTCATTATGGAAAATAGAAAGGTGGATGCAAGTTTCACTGAACAGGAGTAGATGTTGGGAGATGCATCTGTAAAATTGTCTAAATTAGCTCCAGCCGATATAGGCAATCACAACACAAAAATCTCCTTGGTGTTAGAGAGAAAACTCTGGTAGTAACAAATAAATAACAAGCAATTAATGGGGGACTTAAATTAACTATAAATTATTCTTTGACCCTCAACAGGAAGATACTTGCAGGAATTAGTGTTCTGCAAAAGTGAAGAATAATATTGCTTAGCAACTGTTATCTTAGAAGATATATGTATTCTTGATTATAATGTCCTTACTCCAGATTTCATTTTCACTCTCCATATACGAGACAGCGTGGGATGAGCTATAATTATGCCTTTTCCAACCTCTGAAGTGAATCCATTATCTAAAGGGAACCCTACTGTGAGGATGAAGTTGACATGGTATGTAAATGTCAGCTTTTGCAATAATATATGAACTTACTAGCCTTAAAACTGAGAGTATTATTTTATTATAATAATGGCTTTTATAGTAAAATAAGCAAATACTCACATAAAGTAGAAAAAAAACTTGAAATGGTTTTGTATGTGGTGTTGATTTAGAAACACATCTCTCTAATATGTGTATAAAAATTAACTGTAATGTTCTGAACACATAATAGTACCTTGCATGCCAAAACACTCTGAAGCTAGTAAGCTTCAGTCCAAGTAACACCACTTGGACTAGTGAAAGTTTGTATTATTGCACCATAGAGTTAGTGCAAGCATGTATTATTCAGATACACAACTTTTCCAATTGGAAGTCTTTAGGTGCTAGAGTAAATTAAAAAAACCCAGTAAGTGCAAAGTACGATATGCACAATTTATTGTGGTAACACCAACAGAAAAAAGCAGCAGAAATGGCAGAATTTTTTTTGCTAGTGAATAAAAACGATGAGACATATTAGTTATTCCCTTGTCCTGGGTTTGGCTAGGATAGGGTTAATTTTCACAAGAAAGCTGGGAGGGGGCACAGCCAGGACAGGTGACCCGAACTAGTCAAGAGGATATTCAACACCATGCTGACATCATGCTCAGTGTATAACTAGAGGAGGTGGGGACATGATTAAGGTTTGAAGAGGGGCTGGGAGTGTAGTACTGAGTGGTGAGCAATTGCATTGTGCATCACTTGCTTTATATATTCATTTTATTAGTATTGTTGTCATTATCAGGTTTTTTTTTTTTCTTCCCTTCTTGCGCTGTTCTATTAAACTGTCCTTATCTCAACCCACAAGGTTTTACTTTTATTTTTCTTCTGATTCTCCTCTCCATCCTAGCACAGGGAGGAATGAGTGAGTGCCCACGTGGTGCTTTGTTGCCGGCTGGGCCTAAACCACAACATCCCTAAATAATGATATTCCACTTTTAATACAGATAACATTAATTTACTTGTTTTTCTACAGTTCAATCCCAGAAGAGATTCTACATAAATTGTAGTGCAAAACCAGAGCCTTGCTTTTAAGCTAAGCCTTATTACTGAAACTAATTAATAGTTTAACTTTGGAATCTCAGTTTTTTGCACATACAGATCCAACAGGCAGAAGATGCAGGTGCCTGTGAAGCAGGAACAACTTGATCGGTAGAGTTAGGACAAGGGCCTTTGAAAGTTTGCCAAAATCTGAGCTGTTAGGAACAAATCAAGATGACAAAAAGGTGGGTGAGTTTTGTGAGAGTGTCAAGAAATATCTTCTCTGATGAAAACAAATAAAACTGTATTAATTCACAACAACTCTGAAGTTATCCTTCCTGTTGGTGATACAGGGACTATTTTTTTTCTACTGTAAACCATTAACTGACGCTGATTTACATCAATTATCTGATGAATTATCAATCCCTTTTGGTTACTGAACTGGAAGCTTTTTGATTCAGACAATTTTTTACCTGTATGCAGTTACTACCCTATGAGAAGTTTGCCCTGTTATTTGCCAGGGATATAGTCTTGTTCTAGACAAAAGAATGTTCTTTAGTACATACAGCCTCTTAAAACTGTGATTTCCACCAAAAAGATCCTGTTGCATACCAGTAGTTATGGTTTACACCGATGTGTTGGAGGGTTAGGTGACTTCAGATACTCACGCACAGTGACTAACTTGCCTATTGTACACTGCTTTCACAACAAGTGCAGAACCAGATCCCACGTCACAGCCCTTCATCACATCCCAAAAGTAAAAGTTGGTGGCCAGAAGCAGTTTTCTTCAAAATAGCATTTGGGAAGAAAGATGTGACTGATCCAGAAATAGGGCTGATATTTTGAGATATGGAATGGCTTTACAAGGACATCAGAAAAAAATAAAGCCCAACTGTGCAACACAATATTCACAAGAGTAAAAGGACACTCATATTTACAGTGATGGTAGGGTTGGGCCCTGTATTATTGCTATGATCAAGATAAATCTGCTTCCTAAGAGAAGTGAAGAAATATATCCTATATGTATTTTAATTTCAAGGACAAGACCTCAGCCCTGCAGAAGTCTACTTATTTGGAATCCTTGGCTATGACAAAAACTCCATTGACTCTCTAATGAGTGGAGGCAAGTAGGATGACAAAAGGGGATTGCATTTTCTTATTAGGAGTTCTAGCCGCAATGACTCTTATATTACAAGAAAGCAAATTTTACAGATTACATGCCTGATTTCCTATGGAATTGGAGCTGACACAATCTCGTCTGTCTCATCTGTGTATAATTTCCTGCCTCTTTATATCTTTTCAACGTTAGCCAATTTCAGTGAGAAAATCTCAAAGTTACTAAATCACATTAATTTCATGCAAATTGGCAATGTGGTGGAGGGAACAGATTTGAATTAGTTAATGGACTGAAGGAAAGCCAGTCGGGTGAGCTCAGTCACGTTGTCAGACACTGGAGAATCCACAGGGCAAGAATCTGTGATCGAGGTGGCTGTTTAGTTTTCTGGTATTGACCCAAACTAAAGCTTTAAGAGACAGCCACTGATTCAGAAAGTATCTATCCTGCTGTGACACAAAATTACTGATGCTTTAGACCCTACACTGTCAAACAACTAATATGATGTTCTCACACGTTTTATGTGGGCTGTACCTTTGAAACACAAATACATACTGAGATTTTGCACTTACCCATGTTGAGTCTATTAATATTACTTATAATGGTCTGTAAAATTAAAGAATCCAAGCCATGCTGTTGATAAGGATTAGAAGAGAGAATAAAAAGTGTCTGCAAAGAAAATAATCTGAAATTGTTATATTCATCAAAGAATCACAGAATGGTTTGGGTTGGAAGGGATCTTAAAGACCATCTACTTCCAACCCCCCCTGCCATGGGCAGGGACACCTTCCACTAGACCAGGTTGCTCAAAGCCCCGTCCAACCTGGCCTTGAACACTTCCAGGGAGGGGGCAGCCACAACTTTTCTGGGCAACCTGTTCCAGTGCCTCACCACCCTCACAGTAAAGAATTTCTTCCTAATATCTAATTTAAGTCTACCCTCTTTCAGTTTGAAGTCATTATCCCTTGTCCTGTCACTACAATCCCTGATAAAGAGTCCCTCCCCATCTTTCCTGTAGGACCCCCTCTAAGTACTGGAAGGCTGCTATAAGGTCTCCTTGGAGCCTTCTCTTCTCCAGGCTGAACAACCCCAACTCTCTTAGCCTGTCCTCATAGGGGAGGTGCTCCAGCCCCCTGATCCTCTTCATGGCCTCCTCTGGACCCACTTGAGCAGGTCCATGTCCTTCTTATCTTGGGGGCCCCAGAGCTGGACACAGCACTCCATGTGGGGTCTCATGAGAGCAGAGTAGAGTGAGAGAATCACCTCCCTCGACCTGCTGGTCACACTTCTCTTGATGCAGCCCAGGACACGGTTGCCTTTCTGGGCTGTGAGTGCACATTGCTGGCTCATAGTCAGTTTTCCACCCACTACCCCCAAGACCTTCTCCTCAGGGCTGCTCTCAATCCACTCATTGCCCAGCCTGTATTTGTGCATGGGATTGGCCGGACCCATGTACAGGACCTTGCACTTGGCCTTGTTGAACTTCATGAGGTTTCCATGGGCCCACCTCTCAAGCCTGTCAAGGTGCCTCTGAATGGCACATCCCTTCCCTCCAGTGTATCAACTACAACACACAGCTTGGTGTTGCTGGCAAGCAAAAAAAAATTGCTTCTCTGGAAGCTGGCATCTGCATCCTTGCAGGATGGGCACATATACCCCACTTCTTCTTTGCTTATCCCCTTCTCAGATCTATGATTATCAGATTTATCAGACTCTTTTGGCTCTGACTTTAAGTTTTTCTTAACTACATCCAGAGAACAGCATAAAGCATCATACTCCAAGAGCTCTACTTCTAACAGGGTCCTTTTTAGCCTAAGAGAAAACAAAACAAAACAAAACAAAAAAAAAAAAAGAGAGAGAAAAAAGATAAAAAGTCCCAGGCACAGAAATATTAATTTTGCTCTACTTGTTCAAATGGAGCTGAAAACAGTTAAGACAGAGGGGCTATCATCCCAGCTGGACCATAGTGGTACGGTGTAAAAACCTCAGCCTGATTCCCAGGGGCTGATAGCTAAAAGGAAAAAAGCTAAAGTGCAGATCAGTCAGTGTGCTATATAGCAGCAAAAATAAGAGCTAATGTATAATTCAAACAGTGTGTTAATTAGTGGAACATAGATTACAAGCCCTGAGAAATGACAGAAGAAAGAGTTTCTCTTTGAATTTAAAAGCATTGTAAACTTGTGCCTGAGGATTATTTAACAACAGATTTCCTTCTATCAGATAATTAATAATTTATCAGTTCTAAGAACAGGAAAATCTGAAAATTTTTAAAGCATGGACTCAGGTTGGTTACTCTAAATTTCCCCACATACCCTCAAGTGAAAATACATTGGTTTTCACAGCAGAACAAGAACACCATTGGGAAGAAAGGAAAAGGTTCACTTCAGAAGAGGAGGGTCACCCTCTGGAAGGATTTAAAACTCAGTTCAACCATATTAGTTCCCAAACAATTGGAATAAATATTTTCGTGTTTCCTCTTAACAGATTTAAGCTTGACTTTTAGTTACCTGCTACCTGAGTTTGTCAGCAATTCCGACTGTCCCCCAAATGTTAAGCAAAATGTTAGTGGCCTGCAAGATGTCTTCTGGATTCTGTGGGCAATTCCTCACGTCCTGAGGCCACCCCAAGAACAGTTTTCCCAGAAAGGCAACCCTCTGGCAGTGCTCCCTCTGCTCCAGCAGTGAAATCTACTCCCCTCCTCACTGCCAGCATATATTTTTTCCTTGATGCCAAATATACCTGTACACATCCATATTGACAGTTTATATTAAGATGACACCAGTCTCTTCCAACTCCTAGAGAATGTCACTTAGGGCCACTTTCACAGCAGTTTCCAAGCACGGCCATGGGCTGGGGAAGATGCTGGTCTCCATCACAGCAGCACAGAGTGCCGTGAATGCTGCCCGACAGCCCACTGCAGCCTTGGGCTCAGGCAGGCGAGCAACTCTCCTATGTGCCAAAAAAATCCCCTCTCTTCGTAGCCTCGTGCCAGGGCACAGCGCTGCAAAATCAGGCAACAGCAGCAGCAACTATGATGCAAAAGGCGGAAGAAACAATTGATTGCTCCCAAAGCATGTCTCAGATGAGCTGACAACTGCCAAGTCCGAGACAGACAGAACAATGCCTAAACTGAAATAGCAGCAGCAACTCACCCCTTGGCTGGCTTTACTGTGCTTGGTAAATTGGAGAGTGTGTTATTGATTAGAGAGTGCAGAGCAGGTCTTTCGGGTTTTATCAGAAGTAAAATGAATCTTTAGGAGATGCGCCTCCCCAGCTGAGGGATACGGAGCAATGCTCAGCAGGGCTTTGCAAACAGCCTCAGATTACTGGAGAGCAACTTCACTGCCAAGCCATGCAGATGGGTTGATGACTAAAAAGCAAGAGTAAGGACTAACTTTGTGCCAGAATAACTTCCTGCTGAAAGAAAAAAAGCAAACAAGCAAAGTAAAAAAATTAAAAGTTTCACTAATAAGGAACTGAAAAGAAGGATACGGTTTAAAAAGTCTTGAAATTTGCCCAGCTGATATAATGGGGGAAGAGTTTGTTCCTTTGTAAAAATAAATGCCTAAAGAAGAATTCTGCAGAGCAAAAGTTATGGTTTCCATTCAGGCTCCCCCGCATTTTACATAAGAATCTCAGATTCCTAAATCACGTCTGCCCCACCTCTTCCTGCCAGTGCATCCTAAAGGGATTTACGGGAAACTCCTACCCACCCATGCCTGGCATCTAGCCTGCCCTTTCACTCCTCCTGAAACATCAACCCCACTGATGGGGTATCCTGCTGCATTGGGGCTGGTCTAGTGTTGTATTTCCTTCCCAAGTACAGGGATCAAACAGCACAGGAAAAACCCTAAAAATAAATGTAAAGGGCTGACATGTTCCCTTTGACTAACCAAATATTCATACTGGTGTTGTTCTTCAGCCTCCTCTTCCACCTCCTCCCCATCTTCCTCTGCTGTAATCCATCTCACCCAGGCCTGCAAAGAGACATATATGTCTTAGGATAAAGAAGTAATAAATTAAGGAAGGAATAACACTACCCAAAGAAGCAAAAGCTTCCAACAATGGCTACCCATCATTTATTTGTTACCATCAAATTAATAAGTGCTCCTTGTCTTTCATCATATTGCTTTATAATTGTCTGCTATATGTCTTTTATGAAAAAATTAAGACATCCATTACAATAACAGCCCTTAGCACTTGCATTTTACATTTCCAAAATACTTTACAAGCATTATATTATATTAATTATGTAGTGCACATTAAACTCATTGCAACAAACAGATAAGATTATTGTTTTCTGACATCTAGAATGCAAATAGAATAGGGATAATATGAAGATTATCACAGCAGATCCTTTATTTTTATTATATGTTCTGAGCAAAGTGTCTTTAAAACCAACCACAAGCATAGTCTTTTTGGCTCACCTGTTTCTGTCGAAGGTAGCAATAATTTGTGTGAGATGTTTGCGCTCAGACATCTCTGTTCTTTAAAAAGTGCAGACCCCTAAGGCATCATCTCCTCATCCTTAGGTTCCCCCCACTGCCCTCCCAGTCCCCCCACCTCTGTTCACCTCCCATGTGGTGTCATGGTGTTCACTCGGAAGAGGGGCCACAAACCCCAACCAGAGCTGTGACTTCTGCCTATAGCAGGTACTCCAGTCTTACACAGGGTGCTTTGATCTGTGAAGATATTAAACGATGTTTTCCTGTACTTATGTATGCAAAACACTGGGTGCAATTTAGCTTGAAGAATATATTAATGCTAATTAGACTTCATATCATAAGAGATGAAATTCTGTCACCAGTCCATGTTTAACCACTGCTGTCCCACTGTCATTGCTGATGACCCTTCCATTATTAGCATTTCTGATAATCAAAAGCAACAATACCTGCAGCCCAGAAGTCCCAAAGAAGGCCAAAACTCCAATATGTTTCTGTGTGACATTTTTCAGTGAACTATGGAACTTAGACCATTTGAGAAGAATCAAATATCCTTCCTTTGATTTGCTTTGAATGGATGGGGATTTATCCACTCAACTCCCTTTAAATTCATGGCTGAGTGAATGCACATATGACTAGTAATTTTATCATCAGCTACCATGCTGCTTAACTTTTAAGTAAAATCACATTGAACAATCCTACAATCAGGCTTTATATTGTCTCCAAACTTGGAAATACTGACAAAAGCCTAGAGTCAATATAATGTTTATTACTTCTCTACATCTTATGTCCCTTTCTGCCTACAGTGTCACCTGAGATCAAAAATAGTATTATTTACTACTATCCGTATAGTTGTAGCATTTGGAGGCCATGCCATCTCATCGTGGCTCGTCCAGGCTGGCAGCCTCGCCATACCAGCAGTGCCCACGGCAGCCGTGGCTGCTATGTCTTTATCAATACTCAGCTTTATCAATACTCAGCCTATGTATTTATCAATACTCAGCTTTACTCCACTCAGGAACCCCCGTACAAAGGTGCTCAGGATTGTTTCCAGGCTGCACCTTGCTGCTCTCTCAGCCCTTATCAAGGCTAGGATTGACACTTTCTCATTAGCATTGATATCCAATGTTTTTATTGTGACATCCACTGTTACTTCTTGTATTACGTGCAATTGGTGAATGACAAGCTTTGGTTTTGGGAGGTGTTGAGAGCAACCAGCACTTTACAGGATTGGCAATGATAGTAGCAAAACTACAAATCAGGATATTTGACTCCCAGTGTCCTGCAGTAACCCCAGGACACTTTACCTGTGAACGTCCTCTGTTTGTATAAACTCATTTTGCTTGAGCAACTGATGAATATCAGCATTTTGTGGGTGAAATTTAAGCAATAATGTTGAAAGTAGAGGCATAAATATCTGTGAGAGCTTAAATTTGTAAAGTTTATTGAGTCAGGTCTTTATTTCTTGTAACTGATGTAATGTCAGAGGAATTAATTTGATTTCTGCTGAGTTATTGAGGATGTGTACTACTATTGCTGAGTGGATTCAGAAAGAACTTAGTTTTCTTTAAACTGCAAGATCTTGATGATGAACTCCCGCTGGCTATAGCAGAACAATACAGCTTTAAGATATGTATAAAATCTAAATTTATAAACTTTATGTAAGGTTTCTTGAAATTTGCATGTATCTAGCTGACTATTAGCGTTATTCAGAGGAGAAATAGCATTCAATTTTTTCAGTTATGTTCAGAAGCGAATAAATCAACCTCAGGGTTTTCAGCTACTGGAGAGGAAAACACCTGGGCAGCTTTCAGAGACTATTCTAGCTAAAAGGAGACAAAATATACCTCAGGGAGGAACAGGGCTCAATTTTACAGTGAAACTATTTGGTTAATAGAAAAGGACCATATGAGACTGCTTTGATAGTTTTTTAAATTTCAGACATAGCCTTGTTCTCCTGACACACATAAAGGACCATAGCAGTAAGTCACCCTGTCTTGCTCCTCCCTGCACAAAGTTTTGGTCACTGGGACTGTGGCTATAATTTTAGTTATGACAGTGATGAGTTTATAAAGAGTCTGTGGTCTGTAAAGCTGGTATCAGGGCATTTTCCTCCTCTGACTTGCATCTAGTAATTTAATTTTTCTACTTAGGTGTTCATGCTGTGCTTTTGTTTTCAGAAAAGCTAATGAAATTAAGTGCCCTCTTAGAAATGCTTCAGTGTCTTCTAGAATAAAATTAAATGAATGAAAGAATATTTTTAACATGTAAAATAATGCAGCTGGAAGGATAAATGAAAAGAAGAGTCATATGCATACATGACTGTTGACTTCCTATAGAAGCAAACACACTTGGGCTCCAGGTTGGTTAACATCTTAGCTACAGATGGCAGTTTTAAATATTATAATTATTTCCCAAGTTAAGAACAAAGATATATTACAGAAACTCAAATACCCTGGTAAGGTTTAAAGAATAAATTCTGGCCTTGTAATCCTATCATGGGATATAGTGTGAAAAAACCAGATAGATGAAGCAGCATTTACGCCTCTTGAGATCTTGCAGACCTCTGGCGACGTGAAGGCCTTCTCTCCTTCACTCATTATATGCCCACCTGTACCTTTGCAACACACGCAAGGGTAAGAAATAGAGGAAAATGACCATGGGGGAAAGGCTCCAGTATACACCTCACATTGAAACCTTGTGAATTTTTAGAATTAATTCCCATACTTTTCTATTTTCTAGGCGGAAAATATAATAATCATACTCATACATAATCATACTTCTTTTCTTGGAATTCATTACTGATGCATAATAATAAGTCATTTGTTATTGGCTAACCAATTTATACAGATTAAAAATGGTTACTTCAGGTTAAGGGCAACAGAAATACTAAATCAAATGCTTCCCTCATCTGTGATGTTATTTGCTGAGGACTTTGCATTCATTACACAATAGCATGTTCAAAACTTAAAAGGTTGACTAAATAGCACTCTTTGATGTTTGCTTGTTCCAAATGCCAAGTCCTTCACAGTTCATGAGACCATAACCAGGGACATAAATTTACCTTGTACTGATAGTCAGGACTATAGACCAAGAAACCCAGCATTTTACTAGTATGCATGCACACATGTATGTGTGTAAATTATGAGAAAGCAACAAACAGTTGTATTATAAAAAGCTGGTGGAATAGTAAATCTATGAAAAATCAGATTCTAAGCAGTTACGGGTTTGTTGTTGTTGCAGAGGGTGAAAAACTGGTACCAGCAGAACTCCTTCAACTAGTTATGAAGGACAACTTGGAACAGATTATAAAACAAATCCCAAATTCATTTTCTATAGCTCTTCTGCTAACAGTAAGAAATAGCTGCCAAACAAAATAATTTCATGGATTTCAATATTGGGAACCTGGCTCAAGAAACTATATTCCAGACTGAGCAAAGGAAATAAATCAGTTTATGGCTGACTGCTCCTTACAGGGGTCTGGGTTCCTTATAGGGCACTCGCTTTCTTGCCACTCATGTGAATCACTAGTGCCCATGGAACTGCACGTGCATAAAATTATATTAGAAGTGAATCATTCACAGCATGCAGCTATTAGCCCACCATCCCAAAACTGCTAAACCATCTTTCTCAGTCATTCCTTGAGCCTTCTCAACAATGATGTGTTTTAGTTTTGCTCTATTTTATTGATTAATAAAAATCCTTAGGAAATAAAATCTTTTTTATAGCATCTTTCATTGGAAGAGCTCTCAAATAGCCTAGCACACAAAAAATGACATTGGGGAATGGGATGGAGAGGTCTCATCAGAGAGACCAAGACAGATCCTGTCCTCCAAGTGCTGCCTGTCTCTCTCACCACAGAGCTGGCCTTCCATACACCTTGGATGATTTTTGAAAATAAGACTAAGGTTTTCCAAGCCAGTAAAACCTGAAAACCAGGAAAGAGAAAAATCTAAGATTAAAATTGATCAGACTGACAAAATACAGGACACTGTACTCATGATGCAACTTACATATGGTTAAGTGTTGCATTACACTCTCTGTGTTGGCTAGCCCTGGATAGCTTGTCTTGCTTGTAGTCAGCATGAGCCTGGGCTGAAGAGCATAACCCAGAAATCTAATATGACCTAGGTGATCTGCCTTTCACAGACAAACTTATCCCACCAAATGGCTGGAGCAGGCATCTTCTCTTACTGCTCTGGTTTATACTTCAGCAGAGCTTTGAGCTTCCAAACCTCAAGGTGCAACATAAGAAGAGCTTGTCTGTCAGGCTTCCCCTGATCTGAAATACAGTTAAAAAGCAATAGCAAAAGAGAACTGCATTTGGGTAGATACACATAAAATTGTATGAGGAAGCATAACTATCCATATCCTGAGTTTTCTTTTTAAAACCTGAAGAGAAAGTATAAAGGAGAACCTAAGGAGACAGGAATAACGTAATTGTAGTTTATAAGTGGTCTGAAGCATGGCTGTGTAACATAGCATATATTATATGTTTGCTTTAGGGTATAGAAAACTGCAAAGCTTCACTTTTTACAAGGAGATAAGCACTTCCAGTGAAGAGTTATTTGCCTCTCTCTCTATCAGTCTTATGCTTTAGCATCCTTGACTGAGGTCAAGGGATGCCAAAGGCAAAGGATCTGATGTTAATGTCAATGAAGGACACTCCTCATGTATTACAAAGTGCATGTTTAGTACTTCTTAGAATTAGATTCAACTTATTTAAACACTGTCTCAGCCAAAAAGCCTGTGAAAATTTCATGTGCCATTAGCATAGTTGTTTGGGGAAGAAAAAGGGCTTTTGTCCCTTTTGTGTATCTTTGGTGTCTCTGGCCAAAGCTAACCTGTGATTTTTATTGTGGTATTATCAGACTCTGAACCAACAGGGAATCTCCTTTTTTTTCCCCAGCTCTTTGAATGTGAATAGATCACAGAAAGAGGCGGGAACAGCTGCTACTCTTGGTTGGTGGCAGAAACTGCATTTCATTATAGGGTTGAGATGAGAAGCTGATTTTCTCAGAGTATATGTTCCTAGGCTGGCTTGTGTAGATGCATACTCAGGGGCTGATACATTATCAGAATTATTCTATCTTGGTGCTGATGTCATATCATTTTACGTTATCACTCTCTGAATAATTAGCTAAGGTTATCACACAGTTCATAGATTTCCTCTGATTCTGATGAAACAGGGACACTGCTGGGAAAGGCAATGTTACCCCTCAGGGACAAAAAGAAGCAGCAGCCATTGACCTTTGAGATGTTAAAATTATCAAAAAAGTCTCACTTCTCTGAATTATAATGAAGTTTCTTTCCTTAAACTGGTTTAGGTTTTCCTCAGCTCAGAATCTATTACTGTATTAAAAAAAAAAAAAAAAAAAAAAAAAGAAAAAAGGTGCCTTCTAAAGTGATAGAGACTCCCTTTGGGATTATTTCATCTGACACTCATAAATAGCTGAGCTGCAGTAGCTGCGTTACACTCCATGGATAAAAGTCAGCTCCATGTGAGATATGTCTTGTGCTTTGGGTTTGTTTTCCCTTCTTGCTGTCTGCTCCACAGCCAGCTCTGTAGGCTTCAGACAGGAGGTCCCTGATGAGATTTGTCTCTACTATCGTCGCTTCTGCTATTTTGTGGGGATGAGATTGATCTTTTTACCAGATCATTTATCTTTGTGATGGAGGTCCTGATTTTCCTTTATACTTAGGCTACTCTGGAGTGCTCTGGCAGCGTAATGGGGCTTTAAAATCAGCTCAGATGACATTTGTACTCACTTTAAAGCACTTCTGCTCTGACAGAATGGTATTAAATGATTGTAGAGTACATGGGCATCAGATTTGTAATGTTTTGATTAACTAACAGCTATATACCTATATTTTCAAAATGACATCAACATTAAGACATCACAGGTAAGGAAGGATACTATGGTAGCTGTGCCTCTGGTATACCCAGTATTCACAAGTGGATCATTTGATACAGGTGCAACAGCAGTCAAGAGCATGTCTGTGAAAAGTCCTAATACAAAATTATGTCTCGAAAGGCACTTTGAATGTGTATTATAAGGAGAGAAACTCTGATCTAATTTATCTGATCTCTAATTTATCAGTAACTATGATAGAGAATAGTGTTGTCTCATTAATTATGTGAATATAGCAATGAAAGTGAGGAAATGCACTATATAGCTGAGACCAGATTCTACAATTTGGAGGCCACATTCAGGTTGTCGGCTGCACACAGAAAGATGCACACACATATAATCCAAACAAAACAACCAATTAACTATATCAGCAAAGGGCATAATTGTCAATGAAAAATGGGTTGTACTGGCTGATGCAGTGATACACTTTTGGGAGATGTCGGGAGTTGCAGGGAGGGTAAAGGTGCAGAACAAGACTTGAATTTGAAAATCTTGGTTTGGTAGTTAAAGCTTTTCTGGCCCCACAGTTAGATCTATGTGGGCACAAAACCCTTTCTGGATTGGAGTTTGCTGCCCCTGACTTAAGTAATCAAAAAAAAAAAAAAGAGTGGGAGTTGACTTGTCATTAAAATATCTAATTGTATATGCATATTTGGATGTGTCTTATGTGAGCTGGGTGCCCAAGATCCCATTATAGACAGTGGAGAACTCAGGCTCAGCTCAGTGCCATTTGAGATGTCCTTATGTATCCTGCTTGCTTCCCAGTTATCAGGTAAGAAATCTGTAAGTTTCCTCTGGGCCCTTTTCATATCTACCGGCACCATACAACATCTCAGGTATCCTATGACATCTGAAAGGTCATGGGTGGCTCTCTGTGGGCAACTGAATCAAGCCCAAGCTGCCACAGTTTGTGGGTTGAGTCTGATTTTACCAATACTGGTGTAAACCAAAAATCACTTCACTGAAATAGGGGAACTAGACCAGGTGAACTCAGGGCGAGAAACAGCACGGTCCTCCTCACAGAAAGAAAAGGGCTATTAGGCATCAGAAAAAACACACATACGCACAGGCACAGACACACAGGCACCACCTTATAACTTCTCTGCTTAGTGAAGCTTCAAGTGGAGCTTGCATCTTTGTGAAGACCAGAAGTCATTAGCCTCAAGACATAAATCCCTAAGAAAACAAGTTTTTGCAGTTCCAGTACTTGTAGAACTATTTATTTATCATAAGTTATGTATGAATTTCATTGCCTTTAAAATCAAGTGCAACTTTCTCATCTGGCTCTATATTACAGGACTTGCTGTTGGCTATTAATGCACCCTGATTCCCAGAAGAACCAGCACTCACTGGACATGAGAAGACATCCCCAGCCGACCTTGGACATTATCTGTGTACTTAATGTACGTCACTGCAGATATGTCCTAAACAGAGCTGATTTATAGACATTTAAAAGATTCTATGATAAATGTTAACTATTAACAGACAGAGCTGATCTATGCCAGCATTTCATGCCATGGATACGCAGTGCATGAGGTGCTTGTCCTTTTATCAGCGTGTGAATATATTAATATTATACAAGTGACATTTAGGGAAATGAATAGCCCGTTATTCCATAGGGCTCTCATTAAAGATAACCTCTCCTGAGGTTGCTCGATGGTGAAGTTCCTAAGTGGATTAGTAGCAAGCATGGAGAGAATGAATGAACTTTGCAGTGACTACTCTTAATAATGACTGTAGGTAATTAAAAAGACTAGAGGTATCTGGAGAATTCTAGGTTTAACAGTGGTCTAACAGTACTTTAAAAACATCTAAAGATGGAGTGAATTGAGCTTTAAAAATCATTTAGCTGGTCCTTGCATTAACAAGTACCTTTTATGTGATGGAGGAATTAGAAGTTAAATATTGGTTCAATAAGTCTTTAAAGACTTTTCCTATTTGCAGTGTTGGCAATTACTAAATAGTAATGTTTATGTAAATTGTAGTGCAGAAGCCTTTACAGCATCAGAAAATGTTACCCTGCAAACTCATTAGCTTTTAGCCACTGTGTTCACAAAAAAGTACAAGACAAAACATGTGCTGAAGGCACACAAGCTGAGTACAAATCGAGGTGCTAAAATGACATGGTCAGGTTCAGGAAGGCGTCACTACTCACTGCTTTCCCCTAGGAGCTTGGTGAAGAACGAGGGGAGAGCCAGCATTTCTGGGGAAAGGACTATCTGTCTAAATAGCAAAGGTTTTTATTTTTATCCTGGCTCTTAGTTGACCTGCGTTCTTTACATGTAAATGTTTAAAGTGATGATCTCAGCTGGACAGATGAGGATCTGATTTTCTAGGGTGGGATTTACTTCATTTAACTATTGTGTGCCTATATTTTAGGAGTGTAATGAAGCAGCTCTTTCTGAGGAAGTCCCTAAATTCCCTCGATACTCAAAAGGAGAAAGATAAATGGCTATAAGGCCATCAAAAAAAGTCATGTACACTTAACTCGTGCTCAGATTTAGATGAGTAAGAACTCCCTCTGGAGGTTTTCACAGTCACCTACCACTTTCTGTTGACAACAAAGTGAATTTAAGCATTTCAGAAGGACTCATCTTCAGAACCTTAAAATATGGGTCAGTTTGATGCATAATTTGGGTGAGCTGCATCCAACCACGCACTTCAGTAAATAAATTGCAGTGTCTTGGTGAGGACAAAAAGAGCCAGGTATAGATTCTAACCACAAAGATAAAGGGAGAAATTTGGATAAAACATTTCTTTGTTGACTGATTTTATAGCAACAGAGAAAGTTCTGCATTTCACATTGTAGAAGCTCACAAAAGACTGGGATTGTATCGGCTTCTTCAGTCAAAGCTCTTCCAGCTGTGGTACACCTGGAAGGAACGCTAAAGGACAAAAGACATAGTGAAGCCAAGCAGATAGCATGGATATAGCAGCTCTGTTGGCAGATGCTCCAGCAGAGTGAGGGAATCAAGCTGCTTGTTTACTCCAACACCTAACGACCCTGTACGAGCAGGTACAGGGAATCATATCAAGAACCATCAATGCAGTAACAATAATAATAATAGTAATAATACGGAATTTCCTATAACTTTCTGTATTCTGAGGCAGAAAATCCATTAAATCCACTAAAGCCTTACTGTCTCATAGACAGCCTAGTAGCAGCAGGAATGACACTGAGCTCTGGAGGCCCAACCAGACTAAGGATCAGTCAAGCCATGTCTCCTCAACATGCCCTTTCCAGACCAGAACCTCAGAGGCAACCATAGCCATCCAGAGCCTTTAAACTGCCACTCTGACTCCAAGGCAAAGTCAGTACTTAGCTAGCTGTAGCTGCATTAAAAAAAAAACAAAATTAAAGTGGCTTTGTAAGGACTTTTTTGTATTCTCACCATCTGAAGACTCTCCCTGCATTTTTATGCTTTACTGTTCCTTCATTTATTTTTTTTTTAAACCTTCTCCAAAAAGATCTTTTCTGTCTTACTGTTTCTCTTTCTCTGTTTAATGCTCTAGTGGAACATTTTATCTTTGCAAAACATTTTGAGATGCATTTTGCATGAAAGACACTGTCCTGAGGAAAGGCCAGCTCATACTGTGCTGTTTGCACAGAAAGCGAGAAGGAGGAAGAGCAATAAAAGAACAAGTTAATTACTTTGGAGCTGCAGCACTTCCCACTACCATGGCCTCTGCATGAGGTCCTGACGCAGCCACCAACGTTGACTGCAAGAGGCATGATCTTGCTGACAACTCCTCTGGTGTTGCTTTAACCGATGTCACTGAGCAGCTCACATCAAATGAACAAGCCACAAAGAGCGGCAGGACATCAGTGATGTAACCCAAGCTAAAAAAACATCAGGAAATATCAGTGACCTCCAAGAAGCACAAAAGCCTTTCTGCCCCCTTCTCCTCTGCTGAACAAACGTGTACCTTCTTCTAGCAGCGCTGTTCACCTCCCTTTGAGATGCGCTTTATTCGGGAAAAGAGTGAAAATCAGAGCACAGCTGCAAAAATTAATTCCCACTCATTGCCAAAGTACTGGTATCTTTTTGTAGCTCTACAAGCTAGGATCATACGACCTAACCTACATTACGTAGGTTGAGATTGTGAGACATACTGAATAGATCTGGATCTGACTTCTGAGTTTCTCCCAGAGCCAAGGATTACTAGAGACTATGCCTGATGCTGTGGGGTAAGCACATTCATCAGTAGGAAGCACTTAGGAAACGCCTCATTCCTCAGTGGATTAGGCTTTGAACTAAAATCCACTAAAGTGAGAAAAGTCCAAGGGATCACAATTTGTTTACTTTAGAAAGCATCAATTTTTCTGGCCAGTGCTAACTGCATGCCTGGTTTAGCAGCCACTTCAAGCTCAGTTGCATTTGCCTTTCCTTCTCTTCTTCCCGCTTGACCTCAGGGGGAAATTCTTGCTCTGTTCTAGCTTGCAATTCCACTGCTGAAATAATTGAGCTATAAGAGAAGCATTTCTCTTGGCTTCTTTCTTTTTTCAAGAGTCAAGGTTTTGTACCTGGTCCTCTATCTATATGACAAAATCAATGTTGAGAACTTTAATCTACCATCCGTCTCTGTTTATATCCAGTGACATCCCAGACACAGGACTTGTACCAAAAAGCCCTCTAGTTTGAGCATACAAATAAGAAAGGATATAGCAAATTCTGGGTATTTTTTCTGATGGCTTCAGCAGGATTCTTCATCTCTAATCTAATCATCGCCAGTAGCGTAGTAGGTGTCTCTCTACAATATTTCTTTCTTTACAGTTTCAATAGGTTTTGTGTGTTATTGCCACAACAGCTCATGTAATCAGCAAGTCCACTGTCAAATGTGCCTTTTTCTGCAGTGGATGCAAGCTGAACTGAGCCAGTGATCTGCTTCCAGGTTAGGGATATCATAGCACTAACTGATACTCTATTCTCTTTGTGTTCATATACCATACACATGACTTCCACCCCGAGAAGCCAAACCTAAACAAAAAACCACCCCAAACCCACAAAAACATCGACTTCCTTTTTCATAGGTGAAATATGGAAAGGGCATTTTTGCTCCTTGAAAGACAAACCCATCTCTTTTGTATGCCACTGCATTCACAGGTCATTATCAAGGAGAAATATGGTTCATTCCTTGGGAATGATTTTCCCTTTAAGATTTGTCTCTTATTGCTTATTCATATGTCTTGTTCCTCCAAAACTGACTTTGTTTCACGACATCACAAGTAACTCTTCTACTGAAACTGTATAGACTACATCAAAGAAAGTACATCGCACAGAAGTGCCTCCGCAGCACATTATGAACTGCGCAGCTCCCAAAGAGCAATTTAAAATGAAGAACAACCTTTTCCAACATCCTTTTCAGAACGGCACATGGACATTAGCCAGACACAAGACTGAGCTGCAGAGGGTGCATTAAACTCCCCATCTGCTCTTCACAGTGCTCATCACTGATTTATAACCCACAGTAAAGTCATCTGGCCAAAAAAATCATAGTGGAGGAGACAAGTGCACCAGAAGCCAGCCGAGCCTTTCCTTCCACAGTGTCCACGGAAGGAAATGTGTCGCAGCCAGCCAGCATTTTCCCAGTATTTGATTCCAGAGTATGTAATATCCATAGGTAAGTCACTCTCTGAATAAACTAGCGAAGCCAGATTTTGCTCTCATTTATGCTACTGTACAGGCATTATCTCAGTTGGTCTTGGCACGACTATTAATTCCCTCCCGTGCAAATGATGTCAAAGCATCCTTGAGGGCCTCAGCAGCTGTCCTGAAAACTTGGAAGAGTTTTCAGAAAGACACCTGCAAGTGTCCACTTCCCAGGGAGCCTGCTTTTCCAACCCACTCCGTTGTGCCCAGCTCCTGGTTGGGGTGCTTCGACCCGACCCTCCGCAGCCTCCCTGCCACTGAGGAGCCTGAATTTCCCAGTTAGATGTAGAATTCACGCAGTCTCTCTTTGGAAAAGGAGCGGCCTCGGGAGCTGGGGAGCAGCACATCTCAGCGGTGTGTGCCGCGGGACAGCCGCGGGATGCCCGGTAAATCCCGCGGACTGTCACCCTCCCAGCACCAGCAAGGCGGAGGGGTCGTCCCCCCCCAGGCTGGGCTGCTGGCAGCGTGTTCCCCGGCCCCCCCGCCCCTGCAGCAGCGCGAACCGCCCCAGCACCGAGCGAAGGGCAGCGGCTGCCCCCGCCCGCTCCGGCCCGGGGCTGGGGGCGGCGGGGCCGGGCCGGGCCGGGCCGGGCGAGGGGCGGGCCGGGGGCGGTGCTGCCTCGGCGGCCGCGCGGGACGGCGGCGGGAGCGGCGCTGGGCCGGGCCGGGCCGGGCCGGGGGAGCGGAGCGGCGGCCGGAGCCGGGCGCGGTGAGCGGGGCTGACCCCGGCCCCGGCGGGACGGGGTGGGGTGGGGTGGGGTGGGGACGGGGGGACCGCGCTGCCGGTTGCGCCTGAGCCGGAGCATTTCGGCGGGGTCTGGCCGTCTCCCTTTTTAAGGGAGGTGGGCACGGTGGGGTTGGGGTGGGTTTTTTCTCCCCCTGCGCAAGTCCCGGCGGTTTGAGCGGAGCCGCGGCGGGGAGCGGCTGGCTCGGCCCGCGGGGGGCTGTTGCTCCCCCTCGGCGGCACCGGGCACCGCTCGCGCTCGCTGTCCGGCGCCGAGCGGTGCCTTCCCGGCGCCGAGCGGGTCTCCCGGCAGGGTTTGAAAGCCGCTGTGCGCCCCGGGAGCAGGCTCTGCCCTCCCCGCCTCGCCGGCTCCGCGGCTGCTCCGGGAGAGCCTTCCGTGTGCCGTAATCAAGGGCATTTGGTTTTCATATGCGTTTAACCTGGGTATGTGTTAGGCCTGAGTTTGCTTGCTCCCGAATGCGTTTCGGAAAGAACCCGGTTTTGCCCTTCCTGACTTCGTGGGTTGTCAGAGTGCTGGAATTGCATGACCGCTTCTTCGTTTTGGGGAAATTGTTTTTGCTGGAGGCAGAGAGGGGAGCGCGCTAGGAGAGCGTGGGAACAGCATCTGGGGGTGCGCTGCTTCTGGAAGGAGGGATGCCGAGAGAAGGGAGGCACAGGTCGGTTTCCATTTCTGAAAGATGCTGCAGACCGGGAATGTGATAGTGCAGAGCGGTGGGTCATCACTGTGCAAGCACATTTTTGGCTCTGTGGGCATAAGCATAGATTGCCACACGTGTGCCCTTTCACATTGTTTGCGGGAAGATGACAGGAAAGGAATTGCTCCCTCTGCAAATAAATTGTAAAATGCCTGTACAATATACTGGGAGAAGAGCTGAGCTTAGACAGCACAACGTGGAAAAAGAAAACAGGATGGATGCACAAAAACGTGCCCTTTCCTTATGTCTAGCTAAAAGCTACAGGCTGTTACAATATCATCTCAGTGGAGGTAATGAAGTTTGGGACAGAAAGCAAGTGAAGAAAACTCTTCCTACCCTTGCAAATGCTAAACAGTTAGTTAGAAGGAAACTGTGAAAATAGTGGTAAAGGGCTGAGCATTTGCCACGTCGATTAACACTTATATAAGCAAAGACAATTAGGAATGCATACTGAGTACTATTAAATTTGATTCTCGGGTAATTACAGAAGAATGGGAGAAACATGAATAGAAGAAATGTATAAAATCTGGACCATATAGGATATACATAGTGCTGGCAGTTTTATTCTGATAAGGGACACAGCTGGAAGGTTGATGTCTGTTTCATTATGATTTTGGTTTTTGCAGTCATTTTGACCCTACTCTGACTTTTCTGTGCCTGAACAAACTGAAACGACGGGCAACCTGAAACCACCAGCCTCCTTCTTTCTGCTATAACGCCTACAAGGGCTTGTCCCCCTTAGGGATGGTTGCTGCTGGTTGTAGATGGGTACTGACTGCCTGCCTTCCCCACCTCTTCCTCAGACTGGGTCATCCACATCACCCAAGGCGGGGGAAGGAGAGGCAGGCATGTCACCCCTGCCTTCCTCATGTTTCCCGGGCTTTCCTCTGCTCCGGCGTGCAGGTTTGCCTGCCTGCAGACTGCTACTTGCTATATCCAGTACGTGCACATTGCTGTCAACAGGAGAAATGCCGCAGGACCTTGAACTGGTGGGGAAGGGGTCCTGGGCTAGTTCAGCATCCAAGTCTACTCTAGTACTATCACCAAGTAAGTGAATGTATGTGTATGAATATACTTGGCTTAGGAAGTTATTGCTGTTTGCATTTTGTTAACCTTTTCAGACATAAAAGGCTGACTGGGATAGCTTGTGTCCGCCAAGTGGCTTGGATCATAATTGGGTCTTACTGGTGCAGCGCAAATTATAAATTGTATTTTGTAAATTCCCCATCAGAGGCAGGAAGCAGTGCAGTTTTCCTCCTGGTGCCCCATCTACGCAGAAGCAGAAGACGAATTAGCTCAACGATAGAGTACATCCAGAAGTTACTGAAAAATCTGGTGTCTCTGATAGGTTTGAGACTTGGAATTTAAATACTAGAAAGTCAAGACATTTTCACCTCTACCTCCTGCTGTCTCTTGCAACCACTCCTCCCCTTGTGTCTTCATGACTGCGGTTACCTCCTTTTCCTGGCTTGCGCAGAGGAAATCCTGTTACAGCATAGTTGATCCACGGCACTGCTGCAAAAACCCACCTCTTAGCCTGCCGCTTTGGCTGCATCTCCCCTCTTTGTCACTCCTGCTGCTGCTCCCCCGTCTCCCCTGCATCGGACATGTCAGTTACAGGCTTCACTTTCGAGTGCCCTCGATAAGTCTCCCCATACGTGATGTACCACCTCTCCTGCTTTACCAAGACATAGCCCCTGGCTGTGCTCTCAGCATCTGTCTCCCTCAAGCTATCACCTTTGTATTATTTCCCTGAGCTTCGCCTTGCGCTTACTTGTAGCTTCGTATAGGCGTCTTGTCCATCATTTCATTAATTTCCTTGATATGTCCCAGCACGTTTGCTTTTGCTGTGATGCCCTCAGTATCTGTCTGGTGAGATGCTGAGACAAGCCCTCACCCATGCTGCCACCATCCCCGTCACTGGAGTTAGTCTGGCTCTGGATTTGAGCACAACAGTGTCCTCTAAAGCTAGGACACCTGAGAGGCAATGTCGCACAGATCGCTATCTAGCACCAGCAGAAGCTCTCCTTCCATAGTCTATGTTATCCTCACTTGCTCTTTTTGGCATTTCAGGTGCAACCCTGCCCCCTTATGCTTACACGATACAGCGTGGTTCACTGCAACTCCCTTTGCAATAGTCTTGTATCTTTGCATAAGTTATTGCAGGCTGTTTTGCAAATAGTGACAATAGGTAAATATTATGCACACAAATACAGATATGATAAGGCTACAGTCTCTTTGTCAAGGGAGGGCATGCAGCCTGCACTGGTAAAATAAGGAATGGCATGAGGAGGGAGATCTTTTCTGTTATACCATTGAGGGAAAACAGAGAATTGAAGGAGAAGGCTGTTTTCTTATGTCTCTTGATAAAGCAGACTGAGGCACCTGAGTCGAGAAGCAGAGTTACAGCGAGAGGAGTTAACTGTGATAGCACATCTATGCCTAAAATTCCCTTGACATTTAAGTTCATAGCACGTAGTTGGTACTGAATCTGCTTTTTTGGGGAGACAAAATTCTGAAACAAAATGATGTATTAACAGATTTTTGTTGAATCAAGTGTACAAAATTCTGTCCTAGCTTTATATTGTGTCTGGATTTCTAAGGAGGTTAAAATGAAATCTGTTTGGCGTTTTCAGGTTTGATATGGACCACATACTTTGTTTTTATAAAATATATTGAAGCCAGTGTGTCAGATGAATTTTACCATTAAGAAAGTGTTTTCTTACTACTCTGGACTCCACTTAACCGGGTCACAACTTAATTACTTAAGGACTAATGACCCCATTGACTAGCAAAATTAAGGGCTGCTTACTGTTCAGCAGAGCACCTTACTGAAGTCTGCAGGGAGTCCTCCCGAGATGGGCGTGGATGTGCCCCCTTGGAGTCTGAGAGATGGAGGCTCTCAGCTACGCTTGTGTGTGCAGCCACCTCTTCTGGCATCAGCCAGGATGCTGTGCTGCACCACTGAAGGGGACAATAGAGACCTTGAATCCATTCACTTCCAGATTTAGCCATATTTTGTCCTAAAACTGTATTCCTGGTAGGTGAAGGAGGTAGCGCCTGATATGTCTGAGGATTTTTGCCCCTTTACCTGGAGGGTTGCTGAACGTGAGGGTCTGAGCCCTAGAAGTTGTTAGCTTCACAGATGAGTGTGATGGAGAATGAAAGCAAGCTCTGATAACAAGGACTGCTTGCCCTGGGGCTTGATATTTTATCTGGTAGGTTTTGCTCTTGAGTAAACGATGTGGAGGAGCTGGAGCACTGCCCCATGAGAAGTCCCTACGGCTTCAGGGAGAGCAAACACAGTGCACAGCCCTCTGCTGCACCTTCCATTTGCCCCCAAGCGTGGAGCCCAGCGCTGGTGTGCTTGTCTCAAATACAAAAGGTGTTTATTGGGAGCCCATGTTAAGAGTCAGGCATGAGTTAACACAGCTTAATTAACTTCTGTTTGTTCTGAGATTAATTGCATCACACACACCCCACCCCCCCTTCCCCCGACACATGCTGGGGGGCATCTTCTCCTGAGAAACTTATCAGTGTTGGTGGGATGCTCCGCACAGCCGCTTGCAGCCTCTGGAAAGAGGGTTAGCAGGAACAGGATGACTCAACCATGAAAGGAGATGGCAAGACAGAAGCAGCTGAAATACTTTCATATACTTGTTCCACTGAGGGAAATGGGTTTTAACTGAATTTATTTGTTTTTAAGCTTCCTTTCTTTTTGCCCTGTGAAAAAGTACATTTCTAATTAAGCAGCCATTCCACCCAACAGTAAATTTTCTCTTCAAACAAAACTTTTGAATTTGGGATTTCAAGAAATCAAACAAGAAGTCATTCCACAAAATGCAGAATTAAGACATCCTGATGCCTGCCGGTTAATTCCTCTTCCCTGGCTAACCTTGCCCTGGACCTCCTTCCAGCCTACTTCCTCCCCACAGGCACCAACAGTCTGCTACTTTGGCAGTGACATTTTAGCGACTGTGTTTCTAAAAGTCAGTTACTGAGATCTAAAGGTATTAGGAGGAACCAAATGGCTGTGTGAACCTTCGTGTCTCCTCTTCCTGATCATCTGCTGTCATTAAACTTTAGGAGCTCAGCTGTCTTTGAGGTTTCTGCCTGGGGTTGAATTGGCTAAAAGTGGCCAACAGAAACAAAAGTTACTCGGAGTGGGAGTAAAGGGAATAAATCTGAGACTGGACACTGAGAAATCAAATATGTCCTGTCACTATGCTCAACAAAGAGCAGGCTTTTGAGCTTTAGTTGTTTGGGGTTTTTTTCAGCAACCTGTAATTTTTCACTGGAAATTTTCAACAAAACTAGGAAATAAATATTTTTAGCAAGCTAACACAGACAAATCAGGAGACTGATTTCCTTGGTGACTGCGTGTCCTTTGGGTGAGATTCAGATTCACACTCCCATAGGAAGCAGGACCAGGGAGGGCCCCATTTCCCCATCTGAGGTCCCAGGTGTGCAGTGATGAGTCTCCATTCCCCATTCACATCCTGAGAGATACAGGGAACAGATACATCCCTGATCCCTGCGTATCTTATTGGCGATGGGAATGAATACAGTGTTTGAGCCAAATCTTGTTGTGCCAGAACATGGTCAGTGTGAGCCTCGGCTGTGGGCTACTGTTGCAGCCGAGACACTGAAAATAGCTGTGAAGGGCTTTAGACTGGTGCAAGAAGGATGAAGGACTGTAGGATACAACTGTGTATGCCAAGGGCTCTCCTGTAGATAAGCTTCTTGATGTTCTGATCCAAGTATTTCTGTGTTCTTCAAAGGTAATTAAAAGCTCAGACCTCTCCATCTCATTGTGTACGCTTGCCATTTGAATATGAATGCACGCATTTAAAGAGCCTTGAGGATGTATTGTGTTTTGCACTGCATCTCTGGCGTGTTTAATCAGCTCAAGATTTGGTAGGCTCCTTCCCTTTGCCTCGCCGGGGACTGAGGCATTGTATTGAACAAGGGCTAAACCGGCAAGGGCAGTGCTCTGTGTATCTGGGGGGAGAGGGACTAAAGAAGATCCTGCAGAGACAAAAGAGAGCTGAAAAAGACGTAAAATCATTTATATTTGTCTTGTCTGAAGATACAGTCCCTGTTGCAGAGATCCGTGCCTCCTTCCCCCAAGAGAGCTGTTCTGAAAGAAACAAAGGGAAGGGAAAGGGTCTCTGCTACGAGCAGACAATACCGAGGGGCGTAGGATCAAGCTCTTTCTTACATGAGGCAGATTTGTCAGAGAAAAGGTATACAGGGGCTGTTGCATCCCCCTCTCCATCCCAGTACCACCACCTGCCTCAGCCTGCTGGGCGAGGTGATGGGGTGCATGCTCTTACATCCAGAGGGTGTGCTGAGTCCATCCCTGAGGAAGCCAACCTCGAGGTTCACCTGCAGCCTCCTTCTGCACTGGGAGGTGGTAAGGAAGCTGTCTGGCTCCCTTGAGGGGGAACATTAGTATAATCGATGTTATCAAAACATTTGGATTTCAACAATGCTGACTTTTAACAGCTGCACTAGATAATTTTCTTTATTGAACTTGGACAGGCTTAAACCATAAGTGATTCAATGATTGAAGGGATGAAAGCAACACAACAATGCATTAACATTCATCCCCAGAGATCTGCTTCTCTAATGCAGTTCAAACCAAATATGCTGAAAGGATGGAGCTCTGAGATGTATAATGATTGTGCAGGAGTCTTTTCTTTCCTAGAGGGGAGGATCTTTTTAAAAGTGGTCCTACTTCTGCTTTAATGTGCATTGTCTGGGATTGTTTCTTCATATACAATTTCATTTGCTTTATTAAAAACAGTTCAGGGGCCATGTTTTATTTTTAGGAGTTGAACGAATGTAGCACACAAAAATCTGCTAGCTGTCCTTGTGCATATACAGTATTCAGTTTGGGGATTTCAGGTAAGTGAACTTAAACTGCAAATTGTCTGAAATAAAGAAAATAAATAAATAATGGTGTGTAATCCAGAAAGACCCGATTCCTGGCAGGAGTCTTTAGGGGATAATGTGAAATGAATGAGTGCAGATACAGTGCTCCAGTGCTTAAAGCAGTGCCAGGGGACAGCAGGCTGTCTTGGTCTTGGAGCATTCTGCAAAAGAAGAGGAGAAAGGTGTTATCAAGGCATGGCTGTAATGCAGAGATCAAGAGAGAGGCATGTTTTTTTGTATTACACATACAGTGCTGTAACTGGACAGCAGAAGGCTGTGGCTAGCAGAAATAAAACACAAGCCAGGATTCCAGTTGGTGTTTTTTTCTGAAATTTCTGGCACTAAGAGCAGTCAAAAATCAGCACTTTTCTTCCCTGTTTTTTATTGATGTAGTTATTACTAAACTCTTCAGCTATGATTTGTTTTTTTATAGGGGCTTTTCCCAGCATGCAGTCCCTTTAGATTTGGGCGTGACAACTAACCACATCCTGCGTGTTGGACGTTTGGTTTGCATCCCTGTATCTTCCTGCTTGTAAGTATTTTATTCATTCTCCTGGCTTGTTTTTCTCTTACTTTTAAAGAGCAGATTCAACTGACAGGCTCTGGGTCTGATCCCAGGTCATGATGTCTTTGCTTTACATTGATATAAATAACTTTATAATCTGCAGATCCGTGGGAAATGTAAATGATACAAGCATTTGATCCTATCTGAATTAATCTAAGTATCCTTATGGCTCTGAGAGTTTCCTTTTCCCAGCCCCACACAAAACCCCAAACAAAATATAATTTGATTTTAACCTGCAATCAAACCATCTGGGCACTTGTCTTCTTAGATTTTAAAAATCATAAATTTAAATCATAATAAAAAATGAAATTATATCATAAATTCAAAGGAAGACTTTGCTTGGTGGCAGGAAATAGTTTTTCCTTTTCCTTGTGTGCATTATTTTATTGTGTCAGTTGATGACTGATCCTGTTTCCCAGGCAGAATGGGTAAAGGGATTCTCTGCTCCTGGAGGGTCCATCTGTAACAGGAAAAAGAAGCATCCTACTCACTTGTGGTCTTTTAATTGCCAAAGGCATTTATGCAAGAATAATAAGAATTAAGGATCATATGCTTGCTAAACTCCAAGTGAGCAGTCATTCTTTGTCTTTCCTATGACATTTTCAATGGAACAAAATGTTGCTCACTTCTTTTCTGTCTAGGGCTACTATCTAATTTAGTTGCATGATGTTAAATTGCTATATTTTTCCAGTCTAGAGCAAATTGCCTTTCAAGGCTGAAGGGTTCCCTGTATGCAAAGTTCATTCAGTTCTTTAGTATGAGCATGCAAGCATATTTTTATTGGCATTGAATGCTTTGTGTTATATGTTATATTAGCTGGAAGGACAATATGTGGTGATGTAGTCTATATGCTAAAGGAAATAATTGTAGAAAATGAAGGCAGTGAGGGGGAAGATGAAAGAATTAAACCAGAAGCTCGCTGACCTTCGTGTATATATCAAATTAGCAAAGGTCATGAGAAACCTTAATCTTTTTAATAGATCTAGTTAAAACTTGCTGCCAGCTTTTGGAAGTAATCACTATGATAACAGAACTTGCCGGGGTGACACACCTTTCGGGGTGAGGAGGTTTCATCCTGGAACTGGCATCACCATATTGCCTGGGAACCTGCACAATCCTCCTCCTGCTCTTCCTGACCTGATGCTGAATGAAGGAGAGGTGGTTCCTGTTTCAGGTTGTGAGGGGATGATGTTGCCTGCTCACTCTTGGCTTTAACTTTCCAAAAAAGCAAAAGAGAGTAGGGAACATACATGTGAGTTCTTTAATAGAGATTATCAGTGTAATCTTTAATTAATGTCCTCTGCCTCCCCTCTCCTACTCCAAAGAGCTGTCTGCCTCATACGGAGCAAGCAAATTTTGCACAGAGACAGAGTACCATTTTGCAACTCATCTCCCTTTCCCAGCCATTTCCTAGCCAGATTAGTGGCCAGTAATTTCAGTGCCATCTAGGATCTGCTAAACACCAGATCCCCCTCACCAGGAGGACAGTCCCAAGTCGTCCATTGTGGACACATTCTTCCACTAGGGTGGGTGTGCTTCTCTGACCTTCATCTCCGTGTCCCCTGGGCACACGTGTGTGCAAGCATGGAAACTGGATCCGCAGGAAGTACAGTGTGCACAAGATAACAAAGCCTGGTGGCCAGAGGCTGCTTCTGCCAGAATCCATGAACATCTGACATGGGCAAGCTTCTTCAGCTGTCCTGCACTGGGTCAGCAAGCAGCTTCCTGCCACGCTTCAGAGAGCCCTCTCTTTTGAAGAAGCCATCTGTTGTACTCATCCCCTGCCTTTCTGTATATGTTGGTCTGAAATCAGCCAAAAGGGTTTAAGTTTATAAGGAAGGAAGGCAGATACAATTAACAGTATATTGATGTCTGACAGAATGAGTGACTTCACCGTTGGAACTGGTGAAGGCAAATTAAGCTCTCCGCTGTTAGGAGTTGTTTACAATAAAGGCTTTTTAGAATATCTTCTACCTGTAAAGAAAGAGTTTATGGGAGATTATGACCAAAATATTAGTTTATATAGCTAAACCCACTGATTTTCTTTTATGTCAATTTCTCTCTCTGCTTAAACATTTTGAAGCCTCTGAAACAGTCAAGATATTTCTCAGTTTGTAGTCACAAAAAGCCAGGAAGGACCAAGAAAACAAAGTGCTTATCTATGGCTGATAAATTCCCAAGAAAATGAATCTACCAGACTTATCTTTGCTTCCTATTCCTCAATTTTTAGGGCTTCAGTGGTTGTGAGTATGCTCCATTAAATTATATTTCACTGAGCCTGGAGAAATAGAGTTGTTGCATCAAGATATGTGGAGAAATACAATACAGGCAACTGAGTGGTAAAGGATTTATGACACTGGGAATCTGAAAAAGCTCTCTGTTTACTGTATGCCATCCTGGAGAGTGCTGCAGTCTCATTTAACATTCACCTTACACTGAACTGGAAGAGTCTACTACTGTCTCAGTGATGCTCAAGATTAAATTATGTATGTTACACATAATTTGGCACGCAGGGCATATACTAATTGATGAGGCCTCTGTCCTGACCATATTTCCATTTTCTGAAAAAATAGGGTTTATGACAGGTGCCATCAAAGGTGCAAACAGTTGATAGTTTTGGCATGGCTATCCAGGCATGATACTGCATGGTACATGGGATTTACCTCTTATATAGTGATAGGTTGCTTAATCCCTCGCCTACCCAGTTTGTCCTGCTTTTGATGAATGCCAATGTGCCTATCTCCCACTTACCATGGGATAAAAGAAAAGATGAAAAACTCTAACTGAGCCTGCCTACAGTATCTGCCAGGTAGCCCTACCCTTGTGTGGTGTTTTAAGCCCAGAGGGCAACGGAGCACCACGCAGCTGCTCCCCCATCAGGGACGGGTAGGAGAAAATAAAACAAAAGGCTCAGAGATCAAGACAAGGACAGGGAGGGATGATTGACCCATTATGGTCACGGAAAAAAGACAGACTCGATTGGGGAAGAAAAAGAACATCAATTTAATTTGAACACCACCACCACTAATTTACCAGTCAAACAGAGTAGGACAGTGAGAAAATACAACCACATCTTAAAAACACCTTCCCCCCACCCTTCCCTTCTTCCCAGGCTCAACTTTGCTCCCAAATTCTCTACCTCCTTCCCCGCAGCAGGACAGGGGAGCAGGAGGGCAGGGGATGGGGGTTGTGGTCAGTTCATCAGATGCTGTCTCTGCTGCTCCTTCCTCCTCAGGGGGAGAACTCCTCACACTTTTCCCTTGCTCCAGCATGGGGTTCCTCTCACGGGAGACAGTCCTTCACGAACTTCTCTGATGTGAGTCCTTCACAAACTGCTCCAACATGGGTCTCTCCCATGGACTGCAGTCCTCCCAGCAACAGACTGCTTCAGCACAGGCTTCCCTCAGAGTCCTCACCTTCTTTGAGAGCAGACAACTGCTCCAGTGTGGGGTTCTCCACAGGCCGCAGGTGGGCATCTGCTCCACCGTGGAGCTCCATGAGCTGCAGGAGGACAGACTGTCCTCTCACCACGGGCTTCAGGGGAGTCTCTGCTCTGGCACTACCCCCCTTCCTCCTCCTTTCTTCAACTGACTTTGGTGTTTGCATAGGTATTTCCCTCACAACTCCTCTTCCCAAGTTCCCCTTCTTAAATATGTTATCACAGAGGCACAGCCACCATTGCTAATTGGCTCAGCCTTGGCCAGAGGTGGGTCTGACTTGGAGCTGGGGGAGCTTCAAGAAGCTTCTCACAGGGGCCACTTCTGTAGCCCCCTCCCCCACTACCAAAACCCCACCTCACACAAACCTACCACACCTTGGAGTAAGAGTGGTTGTCCATACTTGTGATATACTGAAGATGTGAATGGTGGAACAATGCAAAGCTGGAGGAAAATACTTAAATAGTCATTCTGGTTGAAAAGCAAGGATGTACAAATGACAAATGTGTCTAGCAGAGCCTTTCCTTGTGTGCCACCCCTCACATTTGGGGACTAAAGTAGCAGAACAAGGTTTTGCTCTCTTGTATATCTAAAACCAGCAGAGAGTGGAGGCGGAGTCTGTGCCTTCTTGGTACAGTAAGTTGTTTTACTGAAATGTGTGAATCTTTCTAAGCAGTTTGGCCAAGAGAGAAGCAAGGCTGTGTAACTATCGAGTAATAGTGGGAAAATCAGCCGGTGTTGGAAAGGCAGAGTATGACCTGGGGCTTTCAGCAGTGGGGCTGGACTCAATGACTCAGGAAGCCTCCTCAAGACATGCATCCCTGTCCTGGGATTGCAGAGGTGCCTCTGAGAAAGTAATCCATATTCAGCTACAGCACAAAATCTGAGTGCCCGAGCAGACAGGTCCCAGTTCTCCTGTCCCAGGAGTTTTCAGGACTGGTTATTCTGAAAGCCTTCTCCTGTTGGAGTCAGAGTTCCTCTCCATCTCCAGGCATTCAGCGGCATCGCTTTAAATTCAGTCTTTGCCTTAAACCAACTCAGCTTTCCAAAAATAGACAAGGGAAAGGTAGGGACCACTACAGAATCTGAAAACTTTGGCTTCTTAGTTGAATTCCTTGATTGGTTTATAGCTCTCAAAGACAGTGGGTTTATTGCAGTTAACCACTTTCAATTTTGCCATTATACTTTGAAGTCAGTGACAGCATTCCCAGTCACTTTCACAGAATCACAGAATCATCTAGGTTGGAAAGGACCTTGAAGATCATCTAGTCCAACCGTTAACCTAGCACTGACAGATCCCAACTACACCATATCCCTAAGTGCTATGTCGACCCGACTCTTAAACACCTCCAGGGATGGGGACTCCACCACCTCCCTGGGCAGCCCATTCCAACGCCTAAGAACCCGTTCTGTAAAGAAATACTTCCTGACATCTAGTCTAAACCTTCCCTGGCGCAACTTGACGCCATTCCCTCTTGTCCTATTGCTTGTTACTTCGTTAAAGAGGCTCATCCCCAGCTCTCTGCAACCTCCTTTCAGGTAGTTGTAGAGGGCGATGAGGTCTCCCCTCAGTCTCCTCTTCTCCAGACTAAACAACCCCAGTTCCCTCAGCCGCTCCTCGTACGACATGTGCTCCAGACCCTGCACCAGCTTCGTTGCCCTTCTCTGGACACGCTCGAGTAATTCAATGTCCTTTTTGTAGTGAGGGGGCTTTGTGGGACTAGGTTTGGGCTAGATGTTATGATGTTGTTCTATTTAGTTTTCAGAAATGCACAAAACCAATTAGCAAACATGAAGGTGAAGATGACAGCTGGTTTTATTGGGAGTCATTCCTTTTGGAGGATTAGGGTAAGAGAGACAAATGGTTCATGCACTTATCACCTTCTCCCGGCAGAAGCAGGAACCTGAACTGAATCAGTAGCTGTGGTGCACTGAATAAAACTACTTGTGGATCCCCCTCTTAAAGGCTGGGAGGTATGATTTGTGGCATGGCAGAAATTCATGCAGCCCTAGGACTCTATAGCCACATTTCAGACCAGAATGGTGTTTACACCCCTGCCCCACGTCGCTGGCTGAGCCATCCTGGCTGTTCTCTGTCAGGATGGCAACGCTGGAACAGCACCAGGGAACACCGTCAGGGAACAGGACCAGATCCATTTTATTGCTGTACATGTTTTGTACCTTTCCTATGAATACTGCTCCCATGTCAGGACCAGATATGTTCACACACTTTATTATTTTGTTATTTTACTTCAACATGGTCCAGATGGTTGGTAAAAATCCTTTTAGACTGAGTAGGACCTTACACTTTAGGTCCATATTTTTAAATGTGTGATTAAAACAACACAAATTTCTTTTTCTTCCTAAAATATTACCCAAAGAGCCCGTTCAGCTGAAGCTATATTTTATGGTGAGATTCTTTTACACATCACATCACTACGCAGTGTAAGCGAGACAACTAGAATCTGGGCCATAGTCATTTGGAATCAGAGTCTACAGCGTCTCTGATCTCACTACAAAATACTCAGTTAAAAATAGCCCAGTTGACATTGTGAGACCTATAAAGGCTCTGATCTAGCAAAGCACTCACATTTCTGCGTAACTGTGAGGTTCTGATTAGTCCTATTTAAGACCATAAATTTTTCACTAAATTCAAAGAAAGTCCCACACCAAAGTTATTCCTTGTACCAGCGCCAAAACTATTAATGATAAAAGTAGAACGTAGTGGATTTCAAATTTGTGAAGAATTTAAAGGCTTTTAACTTCTGCCATGTTAAAGAATTTATGTGAATTAATTCCTTAAATTATTATAGAGCAATTCATTTAATAATGGATCTGCTTTTCATTATGACAAGTAATCAAGGATAAACATCTTCTATATCAAAGTTTATCCTTTAAAAAGGATAAATTAGCTATAATGCACTTAACTACCTCCAGAACCTGAAATGAACATGTATTGTTCCATTAGTTAATTTTGGATCACTAAATTAAAGACAGTTCAAAAGAAGTATAATCTTATAAGGATCTCTCTTTGTTCAGTCTGTTGTGATTGATTTCACAACATGCAGTAAATACTGTTTCTTGTGGGGCTAAATACTATTAGGGTTATAAAATAGTTTTGGTTTAGTATATTTTATGCATCAGTATGAGTTATATACCACAAGGGTAAGAATATTTTTATCTGGTATTTGCAGATGACGTTTCGTACTGCTGCAAATCTTGTAGGCTATCGGGATGCTTGATGAAGACTACCAAAATCTCAGCAATAAAAGAATAAATGCAATAAATAAACAATAAAACAACATCTGGAATGTAACGTTTTATCCATGGAAACATGATGGATGTGTATGTACTAGTAAATTAATCCAGGCCAGGGCATAGGCCTATCATCATCTCTCCTGCTGAATTAGCAAGCACACCTCCTGGCATGGTTTTGGCCAGCTAGCACCCTCCAAGCAATTCCTGGACATATTTGGGGTTAGGATTGGCCATTATTCATTCCCAAAGGCAGCTGTGATTTGGCAATCCTGTCCATGGGAATAAAAGGGAGTTTAGTCATCTTGATGCAGTGTGCCACACAAGTTGTCCTCTAGACCAGAGAATAGCCTTGACCTGTTTTATTTAGCAGTATAGATGTAGTTCTGAGGTATAGGAAATAAAGTAACATTTAAAAACATAGAATTAGATTCAACCTAGCGCTTAATGTAGTCCTTGTTTACTCAGGCACTTAGGGCTTTTTATGACATGTAGCTGTCGTGGATGAAGTCATGCACTTCACTCATAAGAGAGAAGCAACAATGTGTTTTATTGATATAAGACAGTGAGTTAATAAAGTTCACTGGTAAATGTGACAGTGGTTTAACAAGATTCAATGGCAAGGTACGCTTGAATATTTACTGCATAGAGGACAGGGTCAGACAAAACTGTCAGGGAGACCCTCCCGTTGAGTCATGAGGTTCAGAAAGAACCCCCTTGCATTCTAAACTCCTCAGTTTAGAGAAGTTGTGATGGAAAAACGGTCACCTAAAATAAACCCTTTGTTATGCTGGTAAAACTGCCTTTGAATCCAAGCTCTGTTGTGATTTTTAAAACACAAACCCAAAAATGTCAGAATTCGACCCTTCATTTGGCTTTGTAGGAAACATGGAAAATGGGACTTTTCTGGAGCTGGATCCTAGGATCCAATCCTAGTCCAAGAATCAGTGAATGGCTTATGTCTAAAGGATTATATATGTGCACAATCAATCCATTATATCACTTAGTTAGGATTTCAAAGTTTAGCATGCTATTAATCACTTACCGAGAATGTATTGTGGCAAGGAATCTCTCAGTCTTGAGGTGTCCCTACTCAAGGGGAAGATACTGGTGTGCAGCCCGCTGCTGTGCAGGAGAGCTCAACAGGCTCTGGGCTGTCCACTATTTATGGAGTAAGATGATTGACTTACAGTCATATTTGCATACCAGCCGTATTTTCGCTGGCGCATGCTCAACTAGCCCTCAGCTATTGTGGTGTTATCTGTCTCCCCCAAATCCACTTTGAGCCGGATGCAGCCATCACGACCAGACACATCCCTTACGACCGCCACTGGTGGTTAGCACTTGAGCAAGGTTATGGGCAAGGTTGGGGTGGGGGAGAACACACTGCCACAATAGAATAACCTCCTACATTTAATTTACAGTGCAGAAGAGCAGTGGGTAACTATGCAAATAACTTCAGTGGCTGCAAAGCAAACTTCTTAGCATTTTTCAGTGGGTGTCTGCAAGCCTTCTGTGTTCTCAGAGAGGAAACAGCACCAGCAGAAAAGTACCTTAACCTTCTTAAGCATCTTTAGTTCAGGTTGGGGCTTTTGTGGTCACACCTAGTGTCAAAAAGCATCAGCCTCTTGAAGAAAGGTACTTTATTTAAGTTAGCAGAGGTAGCATGTTTAAAGGAAAATTATAAGGCAGACCATTGCTGGGAACAGTGCTGAGACACTCTCATGGAAACACAGAGACACTTGGCAGTTGTGTGACATACAGAAGGTGAGACCCCAGACTGGTGCATCATTACTTCAAGGGGCTGATTCTGTCTCTCTGGCTGATGCTGACAGTGTCTGCTCTCCCTATCACCATGAAAATCCGTGGGATTTTCCTCAAAGCCTCTAACTGTGAGTTAGAGATAATAGTATTGAACTGGGACCACAGGATGAGGCCAAAAGCAAGGTCAGGATGAGATGCTGGGAATGTAGTTCTGTATGGATATTGTCTTCCTCCTGGGAGGAAAGCTTGTCGCCTTTCCTTGTGGTGCCTGAGTATCTGCAGTGAGAGGTTGACCATGGATGGATGGATAGGAAGATTGCATGTGGATGATTATATGCAGAAAATGAGCTTCATTTCCTAGCCACTTGTACCTTGCATTATCTGTTTTACATCAAAACGGAGGCAATGGGTTACACCATGTAATTCAGCTACAGCACGTCAGCTTTTTACAAGCAATTCCCCATCACCAAGCCTTCTGTTATGCTTCCAGACTGCACCTGGGGACTAACTACATTTGTTTAAAGAAAAGCAGCTTAGCATATCCTGATCTGCTTGTCCTGTGCTACTCTGACCTTTGCCAGCACCTGAGCTTCCAGTTTCCAACACAAAGTGGCTGGAGGCAAAGCTTTTTCAAAGATGGGATCTCTTCCCTGTTAGTGTTTGCTGCCCTTAAATAGTCCCCTCGCATTTGCTGAGCTGCCAGGGCTGCCTGTTTCCTCAGGATTTTGCTTGTAAAATTTTTGAGTAAAATTGTAAAATGCTTGATTTTGCAGTCAGAAGCTGCAACACTTCACTAAACCATGTCTGCCATTGAGGTCCCTATGGCAGCATTACAGCGAGATGCATTTTGATCTTTGAAACCATTTGATCCATTTTATAAATATATAGTAAGAAATCAGGTCTGGCAGATTTTCTCATTCTGGGTACCTCTGAAAAGACAGTGTGGAGTAAGTGGCTAATGGATTTGTCATCCCTCACGGTGCTGAGCTGCCTTGCTTACCTAGGTTGAGGAGCTGAGGTCTTGAGAGGGTTTTTTCATTCCTTGACTAGATTTTTTCCACAAGACAAATTTGGATTCCAATGTCTGTCCCATATAAAGTATATTTTTGATTGTGCTGTTCCTCCATTAAACAACTCACGGTGGGGAAGGGTCAGTTTTAATTCATCAATGGGTAGGATTTTTCCTAATCCCTGCGTTTTGGAAAATAAAGATATAAAGATAGTTGTTAGCTAATGCTTTAAGAATTTCAGCTTAGTGCTAATGAATAAGAACTTGTAACTCTTAAGAACTAGATTGTATCAGGTGCACAGTAAATCACATTATCTGCTAGTAAATTAATCTTGCTTTTTTTTTTTTTCCTTGCAGTTCTGAAGGATACAATCTTACATTGTCCTGGACAAAGGATAAATTTGATCACTGCCTGACTTGTCATCTCTTCGTTGTGATGGAAAAATGGTCGCCTAAAATAAACCCTTTGTTATGCTGCTAAAACTGCTTTTGAATCCAAGATCTGTTGTGATTTTTAAAACACAAACCCAAAAATGTCAGAACCCGACCCTTCATCTGGATTTGTAGGAAACATGGAAAACGGGACTTTTCTGGAGCTGTATCCCACATCCCTTTCAACTTCAGTAGATTCATCACCTGGCCGTTTATCCAACGTCTATGTCTATGTTTCTATATTCCTTAGTCTTTTAGCTTTTCTCCTTTTGCTATTGATCATTGCACTTCAGAGGCTGAAAAACATAATTTCTTCCAGTTCCTCCTACCCAGAATATAATAGTGATGCTGGAAGTTCTTTCACTAATTTAGAGGTTTGTAGTATTTCTTCCCAGCGCTCTGCTCTCTCAAACCTTTCTTCATGAAACTAAATGAAAGGAAAAACATGGGGAATGGAAGAGCTTTGTCTAGTTTCTTGGGGAGGTAGTGCATGCAACATTTGCCTTAGAAGACTATTATGAAGAGGTGGCTTTTAAAGTTTCTTTAGTTTTTTTCCTTTCCTTTTCTAGTCTTCATTTCCCCTTTTACTAATGTTCTTTTTCATTTTGGACAATGGATAATGACACCTGATCATCGTTTCATGCCTGTAATAGTGATGCTGTCCTTTTCTCACTCATATACGGTGTTCATTAAGAGTATTCTTGCCACACTGTAATACAGTTCTAACTGGATGTGCCATTTTTCTGCTCTAGTTGTGACCCCTTCCCTGGTTTTGTATCAGTAATATGCTGACTACTTTTCTTTCCCCTTTTTTAATTAGATAAATACTTCTGGATGAAATCCCAATTGCAAAAGTATAAAAAAATCAGCTTAAATGATGAATATTAGGACAATTTAAAGTTGTTGGTATTGTTTCTTTTTTTAAAAAATTTCACATCTTTTTCAGTATTTATTGATGTTTATAAAACACAACTAAAATCCATTTCTTGAAGAATGTTGCTTTTGTTTATCTGTACTCCCAGCTTGTTCTGTATAGAGTCTCTGTATTTCAGTTTTTGAGTCTCTTTGTTTAACTTAGTAAAGCAACTACAATAACGATGCTCACTGCTGAATGTGTGGAGGTATGTTTGGACCCCGTTACATCTCATTTGCCCAATGACTCATTCCTCCTGGGAGCAGCTTTTGCTACTGAATCACAAATACCACACAACTCCTTCGCATCCTTCGCTGATACTGTAGCTTATTCTTACTGGATACCAGTACAAACCAGTGGTTTCTCTTAAAAGATCTGCATACAACAACTATAGCTAGCAACTGAATGGCTCCTAAATGGTCCTTTAGGCACAAGATGTTTGTACTCATGCACAGGGACAGCAGAAATTGCTTGTACTGGTGAGGACTTTCTGGGCCAGATTTTGTCCTGTAATTTCATAATGCACGCTGGGGTGGAGGGGGGACACAAGGATCTGTGTAATCAGAGGCCAGGCAGACCTGTGCTCTGACCCTCAGGAGGTTCAAGGTTACCTTCAGAGGGTAGGTAAAGATGGGATGGAAAAAATCAGTGGCTCTGCCCCTTTTCCTATCAGCATAAGGAGAGGCCAGAGATGAGGGGATGAGAAATGGATAATGTTTCACAATCTCACTCCTCTTTGCAAAGCCATAGTCTGGGTTATGATTTCCCCCTGCCCAAAATGTAACCCAGCCCTCAATTTCTGTAGCAAAATAACTAGCAGCATTGTGAACAGGATCCTGTGTTCAGCTGTGAATTAAATCAAGGCAAACAATGAAAGAAATGGTTTGAAATGCCACATGTGACCTGCTAGGACTGCAGCCCCACTGTGCGGTGTTTCCTTGCTATCCTTACTGTACTATGTGAGCACAGCCCAGTCTTGCCACTCAAGTCCATGCAAATTTTGCTCTCATGGCAGGAACCGGGTCACTGGAGAGACCCGAGGAAGGGTATGGAAATGTCACTGCTGTTTCTGCTGCTGGCATGACAGCACGCGTTGCGCCAGGTGATGGGAGCACAGGTGACTGCTCTCCCCACGCACGGTGCTACTGCCCAGCAGGGCAGCAGGTTAGCGAGCTGCAGAAGACCTCCCGACCAGATTTGTTGCAAATACCATCCTGCTGAGCTGTCAAGCATCAACAAGACACATTCTGCCATTACCTACATGGGCTTTAAAAGATAGATTTGGAAAGCCCAGTGTAAATATAATCATTAGAAACACAGCTGTTCAGTGCCAAACAACATACAGATAATGCTGGAGTCGGTGTTTTCAATTTTTAAAAGTGAACCTACAGTATGGTAAGTGGTAATGACTTAACGGTGGTGATTAGCTTCTTACAAAGAACTTACTGACTAATAAAGGACTTAAGCCTGCAGGTTCTCTGAGCCAAACTGGTTTGATGAATATACGTAGTCTCTGGAATATTTTACTCATCTAGATGAAAATTTCTTGTAACTCACTTTTCACTGTAATTGGTGATAGGCCTTGGGAAAAGAGTTAACTACTTAAAAGGGATCAGGAAGCATTATTTTGTTTCTGAAAGCTCTTCCAAATCCCAAACCTGTAACAGAATGTATTTGTACATTTACTGGTAGATAAAAATATATGAACTGTAAATCAAGATGGAGCAACCATTCAACTATCTTCTCTTACTGACAAAGTTGTAAATTTATGGTTTCCTTTTCTGCAAATGTAGGAATTTAATCAAAACCAGAGAGGAGACCACAGGTTGAGATGGGTATTTGTTCCCAACAATATGTTTCACATTTACTAGTTTATGCTTGCATATATAAAGACATTTAACATTCAATACAGACTGTTGAAAACCCATAGGCTTTGTGCAATGAGCTGTTGTCAAACTTCACAAGAGCAAAAAGTGTATTTCAGACTGCACAAAGTAGCAAAGGTAACTGAAACCACACATTTGGTTTTGCTTTGTAGTTTACTAGATGCTATTAATTTTTTCCCATTCAGCAGTGACATATGGAACTGTATAGTCATTGTGATTTCAGCTGAGTTGCACCTGTTCTTGTCAGGATAGGTTTGAGTAGAAACAAGTTGGATCCCACAGAATAGCATCAGGAGAAGCCACAGGCAAAAAGCACCATGGCATTTTCAAGGATTACTAACTACTAGTTCTTCAAGAAAAAAAAAAAAAAAAGAAAAAAAACCCCAACCTGAGAACCTGAGCTTGAGTTAACTTGAGAACACTGGAACAGGCTTCCTGGAGAGGTGGTCGATGCCCCAAGTCTGTCAGTGTTTAAGAGGCATTTGGACAATGCCCTTAATAATTTGCTTTAACTTTTGGTCAGCCCTGAATTGGTCAGGCAGCTGGAGTAGATGATCATTGTAGGTCCCTTCTAATTGAAAACGATTCTATTCTATTCTATTCTATTCTATTCTATTCTATTCTATTCTATTCTATTCTATTCTCTGGAGTTGCAGGGATTTTCCACCATGGTAAACTGAAAAACAGATTAGATTAATTTTCATAAAATTTCTGTATTTTGTCTCTCTCCCTCTCTGTTTCCCCTTTTTTATGTCACTCACACACCAAACAGACCTGGACAGACTGGAGAAATGGGCACAGAGGAATCTCATGAAGTCCAGCAGGGGAAAATGCATAGTCCTGCACCTAGGGAGAAATAACCCCAGGCACCAGTACAAGCTGAGGGCTGATCAGCTGGAAAACAGCTCTGCAGAGAAGGACCTGGGGGTCCTGGTGCACATTAAATTGAACATGGACCATCAGCGCACTTCTGGTGCACAGGAGGCCAGGAACCTCCTGGGCTGCATTAGAAGGAGCACTGCCAGCAGGTAGAGGGAGATGATCCTTCTCCCTGCTCAGGCACCATTGGGACATCTGGATTGCTGTGTCCAGTTCTGGGCTCCTCAGTAGAAGAGAGATGTGGAACTACTGCAGTGAGCCCAGTGCAGGTTTGCTAAAATTATTAAGGGACCGAGGCATCTCTCATATGAGGAGAGGCTGAGAGAGCTGGGACTATTTAGTCTAGAGAAGGCTCAGGAGGATCTCAACAATGTGTATAAATACCTCATGGGAGGGAGGAAGAAGAGGGACCCATACTCTTCTCAGTGGTGCCCAGTGACAGGACAAGAGGCAATGGGCACAAACTGAAACATGAAATTCTATCTGAACACAAGAAAACATTCTACTGTGAAGATAGTCAGACACTGGCACAGATTGCCCAAAGAGGCTGTGTTGACCTGGGCAACCTGCCTGCAGCTGACCATGCTTTGGGCAGGAGGGCTGGAGCAGATGATCCTTGGAGTTCCCTTGTCCATGCTGTGATTCCATGATTCATGTCAGTGCAAAAAACTCAGTGGCTTCTAGCTCACTGCCTCCTCCTGATGTGTTTTCTCATCTCTGGAGCTGAGTAAACAATGTCTTTACTAGGGAATGATTTGTTCAATAACTTGTTAGTAAAGACCTGCTCTGTTCCTCCTCCTGCCTGCAGCCACATGCTTTTCCAGTTTTTCCACTGCCTTTTTGTGGCATGGGTTCACATTTCACAGCCAGCTTTTGCCCTGAGCCCTTTTTGTTTTTACTAAGCCCTCTGACTGCAACAGTGCCATTAGCTTCGGTAATATACGGCTCCAAGACTGCATGGCTTCAGGTAGTTGCAAAGTATACCTGGAAAGCTATAGAAAGAAAAATACCAATAAAGTATGGAGTTCCTGGATCGCACAGAAAAATCATTTTTCTTTAACTCAACAAATACGGTCCATTTAAGTGTATTTAATCAAACAGTACCTGGTGAAGGTTGTAGCAGTCTCTGTATCTAGAGAGTCTCTTGCACGCCTGGCCACCTTGGCACTACTGTCAAATTAACCCATCATATTCATCTGCCCTCAGCATTACCCAAGTAGTCCCATCCTGAAACAATGTCACACTTTTCACTTAGCAAATCTTCAACTCTGTGGAGAGTTTACTGAATTAATTCTCAGCTTTCAGCCCTTCTCTGCCTGCCAGCTCACCAGAAAGGTTTGTCTCTGTAAGCTTAAAGTCTTGCCTGGATTTCCTATAAATATCTTTTAACGTGGGAACAAACCTTACTCCTCTTCCATGAAGCTTGTCCACCCTCCTCTTTCTACTGTCTCACCCTGTGGTACTCTGGTGAGGCTGAATCCCCATGAAGCATCATGCTCTGGTGTACTTGAGCTCTTTTCCTTCAGAGTCTTTTTTTTTTTTCATTGAGATCACCGGGAAAGGCATCTGCCTATAAGGTTATTTACAAAGTCCATATACCTCCCATTCTTCTTGACGAGACCATTTTCACTGCATCAGTTATGGCTGTCTGAGGAAACATTGTGAGTTACAGCCCAGCTGCTTCCCCAGCTGAATGACCTTTTCATGTCTGCAGCCCCTCGTATGCTCTCAAAGACAATGGCCCCACTCTGTGGCTACAGCAGAGGATTACATGACTCAAATTCAGGGTGAAAAAGTAGCCTGAAGTCCTTTTTTTTTACCCTCCATCAAATGTGGGCTTGCTCTTGACTATGTCTTTGGCATAACATAGAGCAGCCCTCAAGCTGCTTTACACTACGTGAACTATGTGATGCCAGCCAGTCTGATGTGCAAATGGGACCCACCTGCAATCACAGCCCCACTCTCACACCATAGGTCCATAAAGCTCCTGGCTTTGTCAGATCACCTGTAAGTGGGGTGGCTCAAAGTGGCTGAGATGCTGTCCCAGGCTGGGGCTTGGTTAGGGACACTTTGCTAATGCCAGATGAAGGTGTTTTCATGGCTCCTCTCAGGTCTGTGCTTTGGAAATAAAAGCAGCATCAGCCTTCTGTGTGTTTGCTATCAAGGCCAGGTAAGTACATTAGTGTAATCATGGTAATCACTATGCAGGTGATGGTGAAGCAGGACCAGGTGAGATGAGCTATTTTTCACTTCTGTTTTCTTTGGTTTAGATCAGTGGGAGCTGATCACCCACTGTAAGTCTGAAAATCCCAGCAGGTGGCAATCAGCATGTCTAGGATCTCCACAAGCTTCCAGGAAATTGGACTGGGCTTCTTTGCATGGTTTAAGTTCACCTTCTGTTCCTTATGGACAGCAGCACAATGGGTGCATTCGTTTCAGCAGTTAACATGCTTGCCAAAAGATGCAGCTTCAATAAAATTAACCTCTGTGAGCAGCTCCAGTTAAAAAATTAAAAGCAAAAAAAGCGCCTATTTTTAAAAGTATAATATAATGTATAATTTTTTACAAACTTCAAAAGTTTTCTTTGGAAAATTATATTTTTGCCAAAATATCTATTTCTTAAGAATAATGGAAAAACTGTTTGGTTGAATTATTAAAAATGGAGCATTTTATTCCAGCTGTGCTGACATAAATATTTTTGTCCACACATTTTTCCAGGTAAGACATTCTACTGTTTAAAGGGACATATAATTACCCCATCCATTTATTTTTCTGCCTTATCCTCAATAAATGTGTGTAGGTATCTGTCAGAGCAATTTTGCCACACATATTTATTTATGAAGCTGCACTTGTAATACTGCATATGGATTTGGTCATACAGACCAGGTCCTAGAATATGTTTATGTCTCTTTTTTTTTTGTCATAAAGTATTATTAGTAAAGTATAAGATGGAGACTAAGCCGTTAGCTAATGAATTGTGCCCTCGCTGCCCCTTCAACACACAGATGAGTTTGGTTTTTTTCTTAGAATATAAGTTATAGCCCATAAATCATTTGCATGGCTTTATCCTGAGCCTGGGCTCAGCAGTTGCTGACAAGAAATAAGCGCAAAGGACACATTTATGTCAGAGGTTCCCTGCATGGATTGCTCAGGGCAAATCCTGCTTCAGCTCCCTGGATGCTCCTCCAGCGCTGGGACCTGTGTGCCAGGGCTGTCTGCCAAGGTACCCCCATGACCACACCCCTTTTCTGAAACAGCTTTGGGATGCAAAAGATAGAAGTAAACATGGAGGCTTGCAGATGATATTAATCTAGGACAAGCTGCAAACACCTGCCAGGACAAAGGAATGATACAAAGGCACCCAGTGAGAACAGAAGCGTGGCAAGGAGCAAAATGAGATGCAGCCTGAAAAGCATGGAAATTAATGTGTCTGAGGCAGAAGTGGACTGAAAAAGGACCACTGGTGGTGGGAGAAACATGGCCAGCAGTGACAGAAAAGCATCTTCTGATGAGAGAGGGGTGCTGAATTAGGCACAAATAGGCAATATTTCAAGAAAAAGGTAAGTAGGGCTACCACCCCCCACGAGGCACACAGTCCCTTTTTCTCCTGTCCTCAGTGTCAGAGCTGGGGGCCACATGGGGACAGGTAATGGGCAGGGGGAAACCGAGGTTAGTACCTGGGCAGGTAACTTCACTGGCCCATGCATGGGAAGCCCCCCTAGCCTTGGTTGCATGCCTTGCAGGGCCTCCCCTCCTGCTGCAGCTCTGGCTGTCACTGCTCTGCTCCTGAATCCTTTGCCCCTGGCAAAGCATTTTCTGCTCAGGGCATACGAGAGTCCTACTTCTTCCCTTACTCTAATGCTTTTTTGCTGTCTTGTTGCATCCGAAAGCTCCAAAGGATTGCTCAATAAACTGCATTTCATCTGGAATGCCATCAAAAGGTTCTCAGAGGCTGTTGTGATGCCTCTCCACACAGCCCGGGCTGCTGGGCAGGAGCCAGAGCAGCTGCCTCAGGGCACCCCCCTAACACAGTCCACGGGTCTGCAGCCTCTGTTCACCCAGAACCACTGACAAGGCAGGGGGATGGCTGTGACCAATGGCACATAGAGCCTGGCCTGTGTGCCTAGCACACAGCCATGACCTTTACGGGGAAGTGTGGCTTCACCAAAAGCAGGTGGAATTAATGGTGTGACCCGACAGGTCCTTCCTCATCTGGAGACACTGAGCTGGTGTTTCCCGTCCTATCACCTGCCAGTACCCCAGCTCTCGCATTGTGTAGCTGCACACTTTGGCACATGTGAAACTAACTGCTCTTCAAAAACTGTTCTTTACATGTCCAGAGTGGGCTTTTTGATGAAAAATACCTCTATCCTCACAGTAATTTTGCATGTTATTGTAATATTGTTGGAAAACCCATAGGACTGTGCCTAGTCTATAGAGTAAGATGCCTGAAGAATGAGTAACATAAATTTTCATTAGTTTCTTTAAAATAAAATCTGCTTCATTGTTTTCAGTTTCCATTCATGCTTTAAGAGGTTGGTTTTATTCAGAAAATAACTCCTGAGTGAACATGTCATTGTATCTGCAGGAATAATTTTCCTTTGTTAACTTTTCTATATTTGAGGAACTTGCAAATACGCTATTCCAGATTACACCCCTATGTTATACTCAGGAAGAAATGGCCAAATTTGCAATTTCAGCCATCAGTATGAAAACAAGTGCTTGTGGGGGAAAAAGGGTAACACCAATGTCTGATCCCAAGAGTGGGTTAAAGGCTGGATTAGCTTTCCCAGACAATTTTGTTAGACCCAGGTGGTCCTGATTTCATGGTGTTTGTTGGAGGCATGGAAAAAACTGCCAGCTCTGATGATGTCAAGTGAGGGCCAAGTCTGTGCTTTGCAGTGGATGAAGTGAGCTCCTGTGGTCCCATCCTCATCCAGAATGGGTATCTACCACACAGGCTCCCTCCTACACTGCCACATTCTCCCACATCCCCTGCTCTTGCACAGGCTGGTGGCCCAGGATGAACCTGGTCCTTGCACAGATGCTCTGGAAGGACCGTGTCCAGGGTCCTGGCTTGGGCAAGTCCACACTGCATGTTTCTGATGGTTCTGTGACTCCAGTAACCTCCACATCTTTCAAAAGAGCAAACCCAGTAAAGTGCCCCTTTTGCAAGTATCACACACCCTTGCCCAAGTTCCATTCTCAGTTACAAATGTGAGGACAGCAAAGGTGTTCTGGAGACACACAACCAATGAAAAGAGAAACATCTCATCCTCTGATGTTTCTCATAACTGCAGCTGAGACACACTTCTGTCAGCCCAGCTGCTGTCATCAAGTGGTTTACTGTGGCTGTTGGCACGTAGGGTCAAATGTTACTGATTAAAGCACTCTGCCACCTCCTCTTGAATCTCTCTTTTTTTCATCTAGGATGTAGATATTTCTCTGGTTTCAATATCATAAAATCTTCAACCTACTGTTGCAGGTAGATAAAAATGCTAATTCTTCTATGCACATTTTAGCTGGCCTCAGTAGCTCAAGCTACATGTATGTATTGAAAAGGGACCCAGCAGCTGTATGTAACATAATCAAGCCCACTCCCCAGAAGAATTTCCAGAAAAAACTATTGGTAAACTACATTGTATTAGAAAACATTGTAGTAATGTTGAAAGTAGATTGGACTGACAGATTTATAATTGCTTGGATCTACTGAGAATTCAGACAAGGCAAGCTGTTTGACCAAAGGCTCTTTCTAGTGTCTAACTCATGAGTATTCATTAAGTGGAAATGTAGGCTGCTGCAATGAAGAATAATATCAGATACAATAACTTGAACTTTGGCAAGATCAAAAACAATTAGTTAGGTAGTAGAGTCAGAGTGCTTCATTTAAATTGGAAGAGAAGACAGGGAAAAAAAAGCTTTGCATGATTTTGCATTACAAAAATTACTGTAATTTGTAATACAAGGGTGGTTACAGAGAGAAAGACAAAGTAGAAAAAATAGCAAGTCAGACAGACTGGCTGATAAATACCTTTGCTCAGCTTCCGCCAATCCGCTAATCCTAGCTTCCGCCATCCAGATTTGTTCAAAATGACTATCAAAAAGGCAGAGGTCTGCTGTTGCTCTCTCCCATGCCCTATTCCACCTGAGTAGATGACCTCTTAAAGCAACTCTGCTGGGACGGTCTTCTGGGATGGTCTTCTCAGATAGTTTTTGGTTTGCTTACTTAAAGACAGATCCAGCAGGGTGAAAGGTAAACACCAAGGAAGTTTTAATGAGAATAGAACTGGATATGTAAATAAAGAGGTATACAAATAAATACATAGAGAATAAGAAAAAGGAGTTGGAAAATATGTGTAGATAGAGAGACAGAAGAGGTGCAAATTCAGTCAAATTCTATCTTCCAAAAAAAAAGAAATGGATGCAGAAAGACAAGAGGAAAAAAAATAGAAAAAATATTGCTTTGTGGCAAAGCACCCACCAGCTATTTCCTATTTACAACTAGAAACCCACCATGCAAAATGGACAAGTGGAAGGGTAATTAGGAAAACTGATATGATTATGTGTTTGGGGAGCATGGTATCTGCTCTGCCCGTGTGTTCGGCTGCTCCAGGAAATGTGCCAGAGAGAACGGAGAATAAGAGTCACCTCTGCAGACAAGAAATCATGGGCAGGTGGCCTCTGCCTTCAGTAACACCAGGATCCGTGAACTTTGAGTGAGGTTTAAGCAAGGCAGGATCTGCTCCTCATCTGCTTCCACCTACACCCCCTCCAGACATCATCGGGGACTGTCCTGGCAGCTTCAGGTACCCACGGCTGGTGGGTGCCAGCCTCTACCTCTCCTCTCCCCAGCAGCCAGGATGCTGAAGGAACTGCTGTGAGATAGCATGACTCCCTGTGAACATCTGCATACTGACAAGCTATAAATGCCTTAGGACAGCTTCACAACCACCTAAAGCAATTATCTGGCCTATCTCTTGCCTGGAAAAAATGTTTTTATATGTTGTTCTTTTTTTTTTTTTTTCTGTTTTGTTGTTGTTTTCTTTAAAACTAAGACATAAAAAAGTAACTTGGAAAAGCAGACCTCACTTGTATCTGAAGATACTGACTTCTGTTAAACCGGAATTTTCTACTACTACAGGGACTGTGGCAAAGGGAATAAAGAAATAAAAGCAGAATGAGAGCAAGGCAGAGTACAGAAGTGAGGGACTGACTTTGCCATACATCATTCCCAAGGATCCTAGGATTAGAGTTGATTTAATCTGTTCTTTTTTCAAAATTAAAACTGTAAAGAAATGATGCTAGAAGTAGCCCAGCTGTTCCCTCCACCCCTCATCAGTGCTCTGTTAGCCCACAGGGCTGTGACTGCACAAGTGGGTGCAGGAAGACACAAGGTTGCATCTGCTCCCTGGACCTGGGCCTGCGTCAGTGTAGTGCTGTCCAGAGCCTGTAAGCCCTATATAACCTCCAGAGTAGAACTCCTCTTGTCCATCTAGCTCAGAGCATCAGCAGGAAAAGCTCATAACTATCCATATCCATCCCTTCAGACACATGCTTTCAATCCTCTTTCTATTGTATTGGTATATATATCAGCCAATAAATTATAGGTACATACTATACAGACTGTGGAAACACCATCCCTGGAAATACTCTAAACTTACCTGGGGAGGGCCCTGGGCAGCCTGCTCTGGCTTTGAGGTTTCCTTGTTGGGAGCAGGGGGCTGGATTGTAGCTCCCTTCCAATGTGATGTTTCTATGATTCCATGATATAAGATAATCTGAGACCAACACTGAATAAGGAGAGAAGAAATTAATGTAGAAGTACAAAGACTGTCCATTGCCATTGGCTGTAACACCAGCATTTACACCTAGTAAAGTCTAATTTGGTGTAAATCATAATATGGATCCTATTATGATTTGAGCAGTTTCTATGGTTATCCTTGATATTCTTATTTCACAATGCTTTAAAAGTCCCACTGAAAGCAGAAGCTGTGATAGTTCACACACTTCTTCTAGGGCAAAGCAAGGAAAGGGACAGTTCCATGTCTGCGAAGGAGACCACCATCATTCCTGGAGCCCTGAGCATCACTGGCCCTAAAGCAACCCCAAGCCTTCAGTGCAGAAGTGGATTTTTGGTGTGCCAGCACTCTGGTTCTTGAGGTGGGACACAAACCCAGCCTGCCACACACTACCACTTTGCCTGTTCTCTTTTCCAAAAGATGTTTTGCAGGAGTATTAATGCACCAGTTTGTATTTCTCCATATTGCAGGTGAGAGAGGTGGGAAAAGAGTAACACTACGAGGACGACTTTCAATGACATTTTTTCCAGTTAAATGATTAGCTTTCACTGACTTCATTATCCCTTGTAACTTGTATTATAATAGTACTCAAGGTGACTGATGCCTCACTGTAATAGGCATCTTGAAATACAAATATGGGGCTCTGCCCATCTCCACATCACCTTGGTCAAAACCAATTTTCACTTAAGTCATGTTCATGTCTCAACTCCATTTAAAATCCATCAACGGCCACTGTGCCTTTTGGTCATTATTTCCATTGGGAGATCCTATTATTACTCAGTACTGTTCACCTTATTATCTTCTACTACACCCTTACAGCTAAAGATGATTTAAAATTTCTATGCTAGCAGCTCAGAAAGCAGGGTAGGAGGCACTGGTTTCAGCAGAAAAAAGATTAGATACTTGTTGTGTTTCTGAAACAAATTAAGTGCAGGCAGTGGGCAATGATTCTAGTGGAATTAACCGGCAAGCAGCCAAAACTGCAGCAGAGCCCTATGCAGATATTTCTTATCTTATTCCATCTTCTCTGTTCACTGAAAAATGCAGGTTAATGCTTACTATAATGAGCTTCATGTATTTCTGTCAAAACTGTTTGGGCTAAATAAAACACATTATAAATTGAAATGTTTTATTACAACATTTTTGAAACAAGCACTCTTCTCAAAGATTGTTTTGAACTATATTTAAAAGTGATTCAAATATCTCTGATTTTAAAAGAAGTATCCAAAACATGCCTGTACAGATTAAATGAAAATTTTGTTTAATGTAAAAGTAGATTTTTTTTTTCAAACACAGGGTTGTGTTTTTGTGAAGAGAATGTACATCAGATTGACCTGTGATTAATTTTTTCAATTATTTAATTCATCCGGAAAAAAACCAAAAAGTCAGTTATTTATAAAACCTTAATTTAATTTTCTTTCATGACTTGATCCTAATGCATGTTTGCACATAGACTTCCTGTTGACCTCCATGGAAGTTACGCATGTAAAGGGTATGCAGAACCAGACTCAGCAGACAAAATTAGTGTTTTTCTAATTGCTTTAATTGGTGTTTAATTTTTCCGCTGTTTAGAGCCCAAGTTACTGACTTTTAATGGGAAAAAGAAATGTATACTGGAATGAGAATGTAATCAGATAAGAAAAATGGTTAACATTATATTAGAGCTCCAGAAACAGAGCAATTGGTAAATGTGAATGTTTTCATTCGAGTTACAAATACCACTGATTTCTATTTCCGTTGCCACTTCAACTAATTTGTATTCAGAAAACCACATCCCTGAAAACGTGTAAAACATCTGCTTTGAGAAACTGAGTGTCAATAACTAAACCATGTGCATCATCACACAGAGACCTCTGGAGCTGTAAAGAGGAAGACTAGATCATCTCTATTAAGGACAGTGATTTGTGAGTTGTCCACAGGATGGATCTAATCACATTATTCATTAATTCAGCCTACAGGTGGGAAAGAAGTGACTCAAGATCATTAGCAATGACACAAAGAAAGTACTTTTTTTTTCAGATGAAACATGACAATGATTTTAGCTGGCTCACCTTGTATTTCAGGAAGCCGTGTATTTCAGGAAGCCCCTTTTTTCCTATTTTCTTTAGTTTTCCCTATTTTTTTTTTAGTTTTTCCAAAATTACTGCTTGCCCTACGTATGTGGCACTTCATGGTAAGCAATCTGAAACCCTCCAGTGTAGTAACTAGGTGCGACTTCACCTCCTGTTGATTTACTGAGCCTAGAAAACCTATGCAATAAAAACTGCACTGAAACAGTAGGGTAACTTGACAGCAGTAAATAATACGTGCCTATCCCCTCTCAAGTGTACTTTTACCAATGCCCTTTACTGAATATTACCAACTTCCTTTAGCATGCAACACAGGCCTTCTGCTGATAATAGGTAACATCTGCTTTAGATCAAAAGGGTAGGGAGCAAGCGCTTCTTGCAGGCAGACTCTGCTCATCCTGGTTGTCTGTAGCAAATTTTAAGTGGAGCTGGTGTATAACAAAAATCACAGCTGACAAGATGTATTTTTAGCCACATACCTCTCATCTGGATATCAATATACAGCACCTCATTTGGGTTTTGGATTTGTAACATTAATGATTCACCAAGCATCTCCTGAGTCCTAGTAAAATCAGTGTGCCTATCTGATGAGCATGTAATGTGAAAAGTCTCTACAGTTAAATAGGGAAACGTTGTAAACACCATTTTGGGCAGTATGTTTGCTAGGTAAGATAACGATCAACTACTTTCAATGCTTAAAGGTGGTGCTGCTGCAATTCTAAGCCCTTTTATGAAAATGCTCTTATCACTACTACATGTTCTATCACGATTCACCAGGTCTATTTAATTTCTTCAATTCTATATTAATCATTATTACATATAGCAGATTTTCCAGGGTGGCTGCTACAAAGAAAAATACTCAGTCCAGAGTATATACAGGGCCCATTTCCTATATACAGGCACTATGAAGGATGTATGATTAAACATGAGATTCTCAGAAACTGGCAGATTACTGCTCAGACTAGGAGAAGTGGGGATGGAGAACTCTTTCCTTCCCTGTCCTAAGTGTTGGACAACCTGTGCTAGCATGCAGGGAAGCAACTGCTTTCTCTCACAATTCACACCTATGAACTCAGATCTGGAAAAAGGCTTTTTCCCTTAGACACTAAAACCAGTTCCAACCTTTCCTTCAAAGGATGAAAAAGTTGTCCGTTGTGCTATGAAGGCTGGTGTCCAGTGTCACAGCAAAGCTGGCAGCCAGAAGAAGGAATAGCCAGGCAAATACAGCTCAGCACTTCAAGCCTCACAGCAGCAGTGCTGACTTGCTCTACCAAATGCCCTGTAGACATTAAAGTCAGCACATGGGGTCTTGCATAGTACGGAAAGACTTCGGAAGTGAATTTGCCTAATTCTAGCAAGCCCACAATAAACCCAGATGTGCTATCTCAATATTTAGGCCTTATAACTTGCCCAAACCTGGACAAATTTTCATGGGAAACTCAAAAGGACTATCCAAAATTCATGACTCAGTGCATGAAGGCACAAAAAAAATCTTAGCAAAAAGGGAACTTGGAAAAAAGTATTGCATTTTTGTCCTCTTCTCATTTTTTTTCTCTTGAAACCCTGAAAAAAATCATCTCAATTGAACACCTAGCAAGGAACTCCCAGCCTAAATAAATACAATCTGGCGATACAACAGTAAGCGTAAACAGGATTTTGCAATGAAAAACATTGTTACTTACATTAATAATAATTGGGTGCTATATCAGATGTATCTTCATAGAAGTTTTACAACATAATCCTAATAAAGTACAGTATGATAAAATGAATAACAGCTCATAGTTAAAGAATTAGAATATGCTTACCACAAATTAACACTTGAGAAAGCAATAGTCATGGTTCCTTGAGGGCATTAGACTTTTTGAGACTTTTCAACTGGCCACAGCTGTAATACAAGAGCTAAAGAAATAGTGTCAGTGATTTCTATGAAACATCTGCGTCCATAATCTGGAAGTAAAATTCTGAGTAATTTATATCTCTGGACTAAATCCAGTGAAAGAATTGTTAAGTAATCACTTCAAAAGCAATTTCCTTTAGTACAGGATGTCCATGAATTTTAATAGGTCATAAGTATACAGTAGCAAAGATTTTGTTTCATGGTATGGTTTTCCTTTTCTGAAATTAAATAATTGCCAGATGTTCTTGAATGCACATTAATACACTTTATGATTTAAATAAATTCCTAGAAGCCAGGCTTTATGCAATGGGATCACCTCAGAGAGAATTCTTTCTTTCTCTTAAAATAGTACTGGTGTTATTCTATAATAAGCATTTTGAAAACATTATTTTCTAAGTTATTTCAGATACTTTCCATTTTGTTTTCATAAGACCACCATCTGATTAGTTAGACCTCTGCAACACAGCATCCTAGTTTTCTGGAAGTGTCCAAAGATATGTGGTTTTGCAGGGTTGAATTACAATATTTTAATCAACAGATCATCCTTGTTATTTAGGGATTATTTTGCTCCCCTGCAATATCCAGTAGTAAAGTCTGGATTAAAAACATTAAAGAAATGCTTTCAGTGCAGGTTTTTGGCCTTGTCAAAGCTATGATTTCACAAAGCTATGGACCAAAAGAAGCCTCCCAATGATGGTTTTCAGACCATATGTATGAAACACAGATTTGTCTGACATCCTGCAAATGTTTGTTGACAGTGCCAAATGAGTCCATTTTACCTTCTCTCACTCTCACATACACCTCTATGTATTTGTGTGCTTGTGTGTATGCCACCAAACACCTCCATCCTCCCAGTCGCTTCTGTCGTTCTTCTCTGAATTTGTCAATTGCTTCTGGGAAGATGCTCATCATCCCACACAATGTTGCAGCTCTTGTCACCACACAGGCATGGAGAGCATCTGCTGGATTACCCCGCTTTGTAAGGAGATGCCCCTGCATAAATAGCCCCTGATTAATGTGGCAACCTCACATTTAATCATTTTTTTGTTCCTCATCACACTAAACCTTGTTACACTGTTGCCCTGGTTTTATGCTCCTACTGGGAATCTCTGCCTCAGCTGAACTTCCCCACATGCTGTGTCATACATTTTTCAGTTGGAACTTCATTTCATTTTGTTCTTCCCATGTTTTTCAAGAATCATTGTTATTTATTTGCCCATGATGCTATAAGGCCACAAAAGATATTGCCTGGGGCCCTCTCTGTGTTACACTCAACATTCAAAGTGTTTCAGATTAAGTAGAAATGGAGGAATAAGTGCACTTATCAGTGGTGTAATCCATGGATATATAAGGTACAGAGAAACCATCACCCCTATCCTCCAAAGCATCTGGGTGAGTCTGAAATCAATATCGACACTGTTGAAAGCCTGGTCAGAGTGAAGTTGTGCGTGATATAATCAGAAAACTGAACCCTGGTCCACTCCATTAACCCCAAAGCCATCCTTTCCCTCAGCATCTTTTTTCATCAGTTCTTTGCCTCCACTGTGCTCACCTTGTCCCAGTTTTGCTCACCCTTGGGATTTCTTTTAATAGTCTGTTTACTCCTTCATCCAGATCATTAAATAAGATGTTAAATAAGGCTGCATGTAATACCAGTCTCAGCAGTAAACCACCAAGCACCAACTTGATACATTAATGTTTATCATTACCCTTTGTTTACAATTCAAGGAGTTTTCATCCCAATCAAAGTACCTACCAAGACAATTATGAGAGCAATATTTCATAAGTGACTCTATCTATTGCATTACTAAAATGTAATTATATTGGTGTAAATTGTCAGAGCTATCAACAGGATTAGGCACGTTACATCTGTAGAAGATCTGCTGCTGTTACCTCCTCTGCTTTTCTTCTCCCTAATTTGCCTGTTTGAGGCATACCCAAGGCCTAGGAGCGACAGGGAAGTGGGCAGTGCTTGCATGGAGCCATGAGATACTTTGAAGATACATCTGGGAGAGTTCCAGACTGCTGCACTGGATGGGGAAAGTCTACAGGACTTTCTGGGGCTCCTGCTTTCCTTTCACAGATCTCTGAGGTGTTCCTCCCTCAGAATTTTCTCCGTTGCATGATGAGGGATGGGAGCTTGTCCTCATCCAAATGTAACTGCCAGGATCATTCCTCCCTTCCGGGGAAACCAAACTACATTTGATTTTCTCTTCTTGTTCACATACATCTTAGAGCATGAGATGCCTTGCTAGGGAGTTTCCTGCACCCTTGAGGTCAAATCCATCAACTGACAGACAGGTCCTGTAAGAGACCTCCCCTTCAAGCAGCACATAGAGTGACTGTGTTTGCTTCATTGCTCTTCATCCACTTCTTCCTGGTTCAAACTTTAAACAACTGTTGGAAGTCTCTTGCAAACTCTGCCTTTCCTGACTTGTCCCAGTCTTTGGCCGGGAAGCACATCCAGCTCTGGGAGTGCCGCTGAAGCTACCTGGGATTGATGGCTTCTCCCAGGCACCATCTCAGCTGTCTCAGGCTCTGCAGGAACTGGCAATGTGACTGCTCCCAATTAAGCCCTACATTTGATGCATAAATACCCCAGTCCCCATGTGACCTGAATCCAATGGCTTTTTTTATGTTTATCTTTTCCGGGAGTCCATGTCTGGTTTAGCAATTAACAGGTCTTTTATTAGATCTTCTTTACTTCCCAAATGCTCTTCTTTTTCTTTCTCATTACAGACATAACCTCTTTAGAGTCAGGTAAAACTCTTCTTGTGAGAATTTAGTCCCCTCACCGATTTCTGGATGTTTTCCTTTCTGGCAGCCTTTTTCAGGCAGGAAGTGGCCTTCATTAAAATGCATTCCATTTTTCATTTGTCCTTTGATCACTTCTAGCTACATTTCTCCTAGCTTTTCTAGTTATACCTTTTCCTTAAAAGCCTTAGCCAATTCTTTTTGTTTTGTTCTGTTGTCACAGATTTTCTTTAATATCAGTTCTTCTGCGGAGCTCATTAGTCTAGACCTGAAGATCAGGGTGGTGGGGAAGAAGTAAAATAGAAAGCATTCCTGAGATCTCAGCCTTAAGCACAAAATTAAACACTTCATAAAAGGAGCAGTGCTTTCTGGTATGGATGGCTTAGCAGCGCTACAGCTAATGCCATTGAAAGCACTTAGCTTCCCAGCTAGTGGCATGCAACCTCTAAGCATGACAGTATCAGAGCATAATTCACACCTCAACTTTTATTCAAAGGGAATCTTTGCTGAAATAGCTATTGAGTGGCTGAAAAAGTTTGAAAATCATGCAGGGGCCTTGTTTTCTGCAGAATCACAAACTCAACCAACCTTATCACTTCCAAGGTGTTAGACTTACTTGCTACAGTAAAGTCTGTCCTACCTAAATTGACAGTGAAAATAAATACTTCAAGGTATTTTGCCATCTCAGAGGCATTTGCCTTACCACAAAATGCCATGCCCTGTGAGGTAGCTGAGTACAGCAATATTGTGTTTTACTTTCCTTTGTTTTAAACACAAAGATTTTGACAAAGAACTACCTAAAATAGGGAGTATCTAAGTCTCCCTAAAGGAAAAGTTAATTGGGCATTAGGTACTACATTTCAAGCTTGACTGCAATATTCAAGGAGGGAAAAAAGCTTTAGTTTTATTTTAAAGGACTCAAAGTTGTGTTTTCAAATATGTGGCTCATCACTTCTTAATCTCAGTAGTCAACTATAGTATCTTCCGCAATGACTTGCAAAGCTGCTTCTTAAAAGAAGTAGATAATTTTTAATTTAAGCAAATTCTATGAAATAGTAATAAAAGCAAAATCTTCTTGGAAGGATTTTTGGAATACTTCACAATCCAGCTTGGGTTTCTGCATGGATCTGAGGTATGAATACATTTACATAAATGGAAAAGAAATGTGAGAAGGTCATTGAACTTAGAGAAGTGTTGGGTATGCTGCATGAACTGAAAGCCTTTGCCAAAGCATTATTTTTGCAGTCCCTGTTTCCCTGCTCATCCATTTCAGAAAGCACTAATTTTTTATAGTGTAGAAGGTCTCTCCTACTGCAATCAGGCTGTGCAGCCATCACCCTCTGCTGAGTCACTGGTTGGGCAATGAAAATCACCAGCTTCCAGGAGTCAGTTAGACCCACCATGAGATGTACTAGACCAGGATACCTTTGCAATGAGTTTCAATGGAGACATCCTTGTTTTGGATTACCAGCATTACCCCTGAAACAGACTTCTGGACTTATTTTATCGTACTTGCAGCCCAAAACGAAATTGCAATAGTGCATAGGGCAATCCTTGCCCCAAACCATGCCCAGTCTGAAACAATGAGAGAGGAAAAAACCCAGCTATTTTTGTCCTTTACGGATAACTGATTAGGTCTTTCAAGTGGGACATGAAATGTCTTTTCCAAAGTCATATTAGAGGCATATGACAAAGCTGGGAGTTGGACCTCAGTATCTTGGATCCTCAGCCAGGGTTCCACCTAGAAGGCGCTCTCCTCCTTTGAATGTTCAGTTAGAGGGTAGACATGCTTTGTGTCTCTCAGCCCTCTTTCTAACACAGCAAACAAAAGCTACACAGAGTCAGTGCTAAGGGGCCACCTCTTTTACACATCAGCTGTTAAAATGTGACAAAACTTTATAGTGTTAAAAGAGGCTCAAGCTGTGCATCTGCACTATCAAAATGACTCCAAAGTATTTCAATTTTCATTATGTTTTTTCTTGTTTGGTTGGGTTTGGGTTTTGGTTTTGTGGTTTGTTTGTTGTTGGGTTTGTTTTTTTTTTTTTTTTGTTAATAACTCCTATTTAATCCAGAGAGAATAAGCAAGATATATAGGTAAATACAGGAGCTATTAATCTAAACATAAACACTCTTGCATATGGCAACTAAGTAACTCTCCAGGCTTCATCAGTGGTATTGACCAAATTTTGATCAGCTGGAATGGGTGCCAAGGCACTGAAATGGTTTTTACATACGTACATGTAGACCCTTTACCTGCAAGCTGAATCCCACTTCAGTTATCTACAACGTAGATACCCACTCCTGAGGCAGTTACTCCAGACTCCCTGGACAAATAATGGAGGGAAACAGAGTTAATGGAACCAAACCTTCCAAGATCGGAAGAACCTGACTTGTTTTCTGGTGGTGTGTTTCATGATTTAGAACTGATTTTTGGCAGTCGAGGGAGCCTAGACTGACCAGCTCAGGTGTTGCTACTGCAGAGGTTTACCCTGGGGCAGATGACTTACACACTCCTCTGCTTTCTGAAGGCCTTGCTTGCAAAACGATCACAGGCAAGTTGTAATGCATTGTCTTTGCATCTCCCTTTTTTGGACGTATCAATCCCCACCAAACAAAGATCAAAGACTTATCTTTTTGCACAATAGCTGAAAATATTAGTGTAGACAAAGTTTGAGACCTGTTTTTTTAAAACCATTCACCTTTGAGCTTCTTCATCAATGTCTGATGGAGCAACTTCATTCACTTCATACAAACTGGAAATTAGCCACTAGACAATTGAAAATAACAAGCCTCTTCAGCAAATCAGTGTTCTCCAATGGAAAGACTTCTCTTGTATTACCATCCACTGCACAAATAATGTAGCAGGGGAAAACTGCTCAGTTCTCATAATTTAAACCAAATTGAAGCAGTTTATTGATTTGTTAATGACACATAACTCACCTGCAGTACATTCGGGATCAATATCAGTAATATAACAGATAAACCACGTCTCCTGCAGGTGAAGAAATGTCCCTCCACAAGCCCCACTACATGCACCCTGGATGTGGGTTCCCACTTGTTGCACCCCATACCGTCATGCCACCCACTGAGCACAGGCTCCACAGGGATGATGCTCTGTTTGATGTAGGTGGAGGTTGCAATGCTGGCAGGGCAGATTCTGGCAGTGTCAAAACACATTTGACTATTGCTGGTTATCCTTCAAGGTGTTTTTCCCACCCTACCAATTTTCACACTTTGTTTCAGGCTGACTCCTCTTTTGTTTCAAAGCTCTCTTTGAAGTTCCCTGGCTACTGTTTAATCCATTGATGGTCTCTCTTCCCCTATAACACCATCAGCTGTGGGCTGATGATCACCTTCGTCTTTAACATGATCAGTTAACATGGACAAATGTCCTCCAGACAGCTTTGTGTATTCAATACACGTGCGTGTGCGCACACACACACACACACACACACACACAGAGACACTATTTACCTCACACTCCTGTGTTACCAGGTGTTGCTATTGAGGCCATTTGCCAAGGGTGGGCTGTGTGAGCATCTCCACAGTTCTTTTTAGAAGTGTTGTGAATATTCATCTCTTCCCTGGTTATTTTTATTTTTTAATGTAGTTTACAGTTTAGTTCGGTTTCTTTGTGGATGCTTGAAACTACACACTCACCTGCACACTTGTTTCTCATTTAAGCAAAATTAGTGGCACTGCCACTGGATTAAAGGTTGCATATTGTAGCTTCTGAGAATTATACAAGAAAAAACAACTGTGGCCATGCCCAGCACACGGAGTTACTGAACTGTTGGTAAGACATACAGCACAGAGACCATCCATCAGCTTTTTTGCAGCCTAGCAGACTGAGCAGAGTGGGAAGCAGAAGAATCCTTTGCTTCCATGCTTGCCCTTGCTTTTGATGTACCACAGTACATTAAACACAAAGTCAGTACAGGCTGTCAAATTCCACTGAAACCTCTTCAGCAGATTGAATGGTTCTTTACAGTAGTGGAGGGATCTGCTCCAACTTCAGGGGAAAGAGCAGCCTCACCTGACCTTAATAAACCTGTGTGTCATGCTTCCTGTTGAGAACCTGGGACACCCGAACTAGCCCATGTCATGGGAACATTGTACTCTGCTACCTGTTGATCCCCTGCCATCCTAAGCTTGGTTTGGAGCTCCTTGGTAGCACTACAGGAGCTAACAGAATCTCATGTATGCTTTACTTTATGCTGGCTGGCTTCCCACCTGTGCTGGCTGCTCAGACTGCATCTCCCAGTCCTGTCCTGTTGGCTTCATAACCCATGCTGGGGACGCCAGCCCTGACTCCTCAAGCCACCTGAAGTTCCTTTGCAGAGCTTTGTCTCAGGACAGGACTGAGCCCAAGAAGAATGCACAGGTGACATTATAAACATTTTGCCTAGCTATTTACAAAGTACAGCTATAGCACAGTGGATCAAATACTGGCTTGTTTTGTAACAGGCTACTGTAGGTAGGAAGAGCAGCAGTCTGGATGAGAAACAGCCCAAGATGGGGAAAAAGAAACTGAGAGAAAACAGACAGCTATTATCTGCAAAATGGGAATATCAACGCTCCAAACCAAGTTAAACCATAGTGTTACCAAGACTGAAAACTTACTATCCAAGGGTAATAAATACTTAAACAGGCATCCCCGAAGAAAGAGAAAGAAGTAACTTGCCAGCAACTGCTTGCAGGAAGACCAGCAGAGAGACTGGAAAAATAAGTTATATGATACTTTGCTTGGGCAAGTCTTCAAGGAACCTAAATTTTAGAAAAAGTTAACTGAGCTGGCAAGGAAGGGCTAACATAAAGGCTCTGCTTGTTGTAATCTTGTTCTCTCTGCTTGTTACATTTCTATGAATAAATAAATCACAGTAGTCTGAGAAGCAGTTGTACTGGCTTGTCTTGATAACAGAAAGCTGGAGAGTTGCAAATTGGTGTGATGCTAATTTTGAAAAGGACTGCGGTGGAGCTCTGAGGAACTCCAGGTCTGTAATCTTGATGCCTCTACCAGGCAAATTAATTGAAAGTATAATGAAGATTAGAATTAGTGGACACTTGGATAAAAATGGTCTATTTGAGAAGAATCAGCAAGGTTTTTGTGAAGAGAAATCCTGCCTTATGAGCAAGCTCTGAGCAGTTGAACAAGAATATGGACAGAGGTGATCAAGATCATCCTGTCTCCTTGGATTTCCAAAAGACTTTTGACAAAGCCCATTGCCAAATATAATTTAAGAAACTAAACAGTCATGGATCAAGCAGGACAGTGCTTTTATGGATGAATAAATGGTGAAGAGATAGGAACCAAAACTGAGGAGTAATTGTTCACTTTTCAGACTGGAGGGGGCTGTGTGGGATCTTTTTGCTATTTGACATAATTTGTGAATGAGCTGGAAGAGGGGCTGGTAACAGGCAGTTGTGATACTTCTGATGAAACTAAATCACTTAGGGTTGCAAGGATGAAGTCAACAATGAAGAAAGACAGACATCCTACAAGAGTGAGTGACTGGGCAGGGTATAATGGCAGATGAAAGTTGCTGTAGGTAAATTAAAGGGATGCACTTTAAAAAAAATCTATCCAAACCTGACATTTGAATTGATGGGTTCTCAGCTGCTCATCCCCACTCAGGAGTGAGCTCCTGGGGTAATGATAGATAGCCCCATGAAGACAACAGTCCCATCATAGTTCTCAGTTGTGGTCAAGCAAACAAGGAAATCAGGAAAAAGCAGCAGACATCCTCATGTCACTATACAAATCCACGGTTTACCTGTATCATGAAAACTGTGTGCAGCTCTGTTCCCCTCATCACTGAAAGGTTTTATTTAGTAGGGCAGGAAGAAGACAGTAGGATATTCTAAGATATGAAATGTCATTTATACGAAACAGGTAAGACTCTCTAGGTTGAAAAAGAGAAAGTGTATAAAATTATTTGTTCATGGAGAGAACAGATGGGGATCAATTGTTAATTCTTTTTTGCAATGCAAGGATGAAGGAGCAGCAAATGAAGCTAGCAGGAGCCAGACAAAAGGCAAAGCAGGGAAGCTGATCCCTCAAGCAAAGGGTAGTTGACAAAAAGTGTGGATGCCAAAAGTTTACATGTTTAAAGTTTCTAAATAAATACAAACAACATCTGGCTCAGGAGGTCTGTGACCTGAAAATGATTGGCAGTTGAGAGAATATTAGAGGATATTATATCTAGTTGTCCTAATGTCATATTCTTCCCTAGGTACCTACCTAGGACTACTGCTGGATTCAATGCTAGATACTGCTAGATTCAATGGCCTTCTGGTGTGATCTAGTTCTTATATTATTTTCTTTCACTTATGTCCTAGGGAAGATCCAAATTCTGTTGGGTGGATGAAGGCAACTAGGATTATGGAATAGTGGATATTTCAACATGATAATCCAGCCAGAACTGGGGTGCTGAGAGGTGTACAATTAATTGTATGTCTGTCACTTAAAATAAATGTCTACAAGGAGTCTGAGTGTCCTCCCACTTCTCTACCCCAAAGCATAGCACAGCATGGTTCTCTTTACTGGAAACATAAAAATGAAAGCAGGTTCACCTGTCTAAAACTAAACAGAATTAAAAGTATAATTACATTTTTGGTACCACTTCAGATCTGGGAGTGAAACCTGACACCAAAAAATATAAAAAGTAAGAAAGAACTGCCTTTCTGGAAGTATTCTGCAGTATTAAATGTACAGCTGGTGTAAAAAAATCATAGGCAATGATAATTAAAAAATTTATAGCAAGCAGTGTAGTAATTATTTTCTGTGAATGCTATAAAACCAGCAGCATGGGGTTCCAGGTGTGTTAGTCTAAGGAATTCTCTCTGCAAGGAGAGTTATTTTTTTATTTTGTTATTTTACACAGAGCTAGGATATGCTCAGCATTGCAAATTAGACACTCTTGTCTATGTAGTCAGCTATATCTTCCTGAAGTTAAATCACTGCTTCTCTGCAGCATAAATTTTCTCCAAAGTAAATTTTCAGCATCCAGGGCAGATATCCCAGAGGTGTATGTGCTGCAGGTGGGCCCCTACACATAACAGAATTCTCCCTGGGGCCTATATTGGAATATATAGCAAAAAAGTTAGTCTGAAGCTACTCAAATTCTGGGACTTTGTGAACAAGCACAGAACATACATGACCTTAACTGACAGAGGTAATTTTCAATATTTGCATTGTATATGTTATTGATATTGGTATAATATTTAGGGGAAAATAAGGATTATTTAATAAAAATGCTAGTGTATGAAAACAATGCTTCCACAGTGTGATCTTATGGAACTACCACTATCAAATATTCACAATAACTGCAGTTTTTGAAGTGTGATACAGGTATATTTTTTACTTTCTCACTTGAGCAACATTTCATTCAACATCACTCACAAGTATGGAAAAAACCTAAATAAATGACACTAACTGCTGTTCCCAACAGGATGGCGTGTAGAATGACTTCTGCAGTTGCTGTAGTACAGGAAGGGCTTGAGGGGTGTGCTAACAGAGGACCCTTTTTGCAACGTGACTGCAAAGGAGGAATGGTCTAGAAGACACCTTCACATCTCCTGTTGCTGCCCCAAAAAGAGTGTTTCAATTCTTTAGTGGTCTCTGATGACTGTACAGGAAATCCACATCGACTTTACTCTTCCGGGAAACCCAGATCTATCCCAGCTATCTTCAGACACCCAGCCAAATCACTTACATTCCTAGTAATGTACAACAACAGCAACTGATGAGCAGGCAGTTCATTCATCCAAGGTATCGATGGTTTTGTTTTTAAGTCCTCCCTGAGGTGTAGCAAGGAACTGAACTGAAGCATGTAATTTGCTCGATAAGTGAGAAGAGGGTTAGGGTAGTTGTGGTGGGTTGATCCTGGCTGGACACCAGGTACCCATCAAAGCCACTCTGTCACTCCTCTCTTCAGCTGGACAGGGGAGAGAGAATATAATGAAAGGCTCATGGGTTGAGATAAGGTCAAGGAGGGATCATTCACCAATTACTGTCATGGGCAAAATAGACTCAACTCTGGAAAACTGGTTTAATTTATTGCCAATTAGAACTCAGAGTAGGGTAAGAAGAAATAAAAACCAAATCTTAAAACACCTTCCCCCACCCCTCCCTTCTTCCTGGGCTCAACTTCACTACCGATTTTCTCTACCTCCTCCCCTCCAGTGGCGCAGGGGCACAGGGAGTGGGGGTTACGGTCAGTTCATCACACGTTGTCTCTGCCACTCCTTCCTCCTCAGCAGAAGGGCTCCTCACACTCTTCCCCTGCTCCAACGTGGGTCTCTCCCACAGGGTACAGTCCTTCAGGAACAGACTGCTCCAGCGTGGGTCCCCCACACGGTCACAAGTCCTGCCAGTAAACCTGCTCCAGTGTGGGATCCTGTCTCCATGGGTCCAGAGGTCCTGCTCCAGTGTGGGCTGTCCATGGGGTCACAACCTCCTTCTGGTGCATGCATCTGCTCCACTGTTAACCTCCCCGGGCTGCAGGTGGAGATCTGCTCCACCGTTAACCTCCGTGGGCTGCAGGGGCACAGCCTGTCGCACCAGGGGCTGCACCAGGGGCTGCTGCTCTGATACCTGCAACACCTCCTCCTCCTCCTCCTTCTGGTGTCTGCAGAGTTGTTACTCTTCACATATTCTCATTCCTCTCTCCAGCTGCAGTTGCATAGTTTTTCTCTTTCCCCTGATTACATATGTTATCACAGAGGTGCTACCACCATTGCTGATGGGCTCAGCCCTGGCCAGTGGTGGGTCCACCTTGTAGCCGGCTGGCATTGGCTCTATTGGACATGGGGGAAGCTTCTACCAGCTTCCTACAGAAGCCACCTCTGTAGCTCGCCCGGCTACCAAAACTGTACCATGCAAACCCAATACAGTAGTACATAGAAGATAAACTTGCTCCCCCGGTTTTGGAAAAGAGCATTTGCTGGCACTTCATTTTGTGTTGGGTTTTATCTGGGAAGGACATGAAAAATGAGTTGATTTATTGTTCCCAACTGGACTTAGGAGTCAGTTAGGCATCTAGCAGATAAGCAACTCAAAACAAAAGTGCTTTTGGGCTTGAACAGAGCATGATTTTAGGTATATTGAGAACAGTGTATGGAAAACCAAGCATGCTACAAAGCACATGTGCCTCGTGTTTAAGCAGCTGCTGAGTAAAAACAGGATTCAAACCGAACCTTAACAGCAGCTATGTGTGCATTTAGGGTGCAAGCAAGAAGAGTGGGACAGAACTTCCCCTGGTGAACAGATCTTCACCTTTCTCAACTCTTGCTAGCCCACTGGATCTAGCACAAAAATATTGTCCTGCCATTGCAATTTAGGGAAGTACTCTGCAGGTAATGCATAAGTGAGGAGACATTCTGCTTTCTATGCTATATATGCCTTCCACAGCTAACAGGTATTGAAAGACTCAGTAATGGCTCTTTGTGACATGTCTAAAGAGCATATGCTCAGTAAAAATGTCACCTGAAGTGATGATGTTTATTGGCTCACGAGCAATTGTCCAGTACATGACTTTTTAGAAGGGGAGAACTGATTTATAAATTATTGCACTATCACTTTTCATTATACCAAACTTCCACGTTTTCACATTACTTTAAGTTGAAATGGGCCTGTAAACCTAATAAGAAAGATTGAATTATATCCATGGTTGAGTCGATGACACACTGAAAATGATAAGGTTATGTGAATTAATAAAGAAATGAAGCAATGTGATGAAGAGAGTAGCCTTGCTGAAACAAGGTTCTTGTACAATAAAATGTAACACTGGATAACTATGGCTTAATTTTACAGTGTTGTTTGAAAATGAAAAGTGATGTAAAATGGCATTCTGGGGTTCCATGTTTGTTATATGTTAATTACTTTCAGATCAAACACATTCCCAGAGATGTGCTCTGCCAGCCTTGGAAATTCTGCCTGCCTTCTCAAACATAGACTAGCTTCTCTTCTCATTATGTCTGCTTTGATGCCTATAGAAAGTCAAGCTGTGAATTCACTCAAGATTCATCAGCCCTAAGATCTTCCAGCTGTGCTTTTCTAGAACTTGTGTACAACTCCATGACCCTAGGTTTGGTGACCACTGTGTTGAGAATGCCCTTGAGAGATTCAATACATTCAATTTTAATGATATTCTGTATACAAGGTACTTGCAGAACTGAAACACAAAAAAGAGTATTTCTGTCACAAAACAGGCAGATCTGACTGTGCACAGGGAAGTGATCTGTTGGATAAGAAGATGGCATTTTTACATATCTGCTTTCCAGAGTATGACTACACTATAATTATTTTTGACAATGCATCAGACTAACGTACTCTGATATCTTCTATAAAATTAATGAAGCCAGAGTAATGGCAGGTAGAGCAGCAGCACTTTGCTGTTAAAAACTCAGTGAGTGGCTAATTATAGAATTAGGGAGTTCATAGCGAGAACCTGTCCATTCTCCTGCTAGTTCAAGTAGAGTCTCAAGGGCTTTGGAAAAAAGTGATTTGTGGGTTAATGAATTATAAATTTTTTAAAAAATGAGATAAATTACTAAGGTTCCTCTGTGATAAAAGATGGCAGATCTTTTATAGAAAGAGACAAATTACTCTGTTCAAAGAATCAATATGTGTACAACTACTAAACTGATTTGTTTACAGTGTCCTGCTTCTTTAAATGCCAGTTATTAAGTTTTGTGTGACAGTAGTCACAAAGGATACACAGTCATTTTAAATCCTTCATGGAACTTTAAGAGCATTTATTCTAGCTGTTTTTTTTAACCCAAGAATGAGTTGTCTGCTGAGAAAGCATGTCTTGCTCACTTTCCTTTTTTGTTGGATGCCTTCAGTCCAGGAAACAATGTTGATTTCATCTTCCTGAGTCAATAAATTCCTTTCTAAATGGAGAAGCATCTGATTTTGCCTTCTAAGTCCCTGAGGGTTTTTTAAAGGAGTAATCATTTCTGAAACTACATGGACAATGAAGGTAAATCCTCTATCGGCTCACTGAGAACCAAAATTGAGATCTATCTGGAGCACCGGACGGTTGAAAAACTAAGCAGATGGCTTGGCAGTTTGGCAGACTCGTAGGCTCATACTCCATCAGTCTACCTTCATAAGTTTTTGAACCCTATACTACTTCATACCAAAAGACATCAAATAGACAGAAAATGTTGACATATCATCAATGTATTCTAGCAGTAGAATCACTCTGAATTTGACGTTTGACACTAATAGAAGATAAGTCATCCTAGTACCTTCAGGGTAGGCCAGGGAGCCATAAATTCACTATTTCTCTTGCAGTGTTGTTGCCTACATCCCTGCATAATTCTGCAACTTCGTGCAATTAGGCCGAGTCAGTCCTACATACATGCTTAACTTTAAACTTGCCTGTTGACTTCCCTGGGATTGACTGTGCTTCCAGGTATGCTCTAACACCACTGTTGCATTGCATTGACCAGGAAAGGTTACAGTGTACACTGGTAAGCTTGTGCAGAGCTTTTCACAAGAGCATGCAGGAGATTGTTGGCTGTATTTCTCACTGCTAAGTCAAAAGAAATCCTTTCATTAAAGCTGATAATCCATGGTAGGCAAATCAGAGTAAGTGGAAACAGAATCTTAGGACTTTTAGAGATGTTTAATTGAAGTAACACTTTCCAACACTTTGGCACTCAAAGATTTATTCTTAAAAGTGAAGCCTTTACCAGCAGGGTTATGAGAGACCGCTGGTGAGATGGGAAAAATCAGTTAATCATATTCACACAATGTAAGAATAAATTAATAAGTACTCTTTAGCCTCATCATTTAACATATCTTCCAACTGAGCAGATAAGAAAACTTTGGCAAGACTACAATACCTACATCTTGTTCTCTTTTACCTGCCGGCAACAAAAATGAGCCACAGAAACCTAGTGCTAAAAAATTTACAGATTTGTTTCTACATTTCTTTTTGACTTCTATAATGCCAGGTGAAAAAGATTAGGGTTCTTCTACCTTGTAGATATGTAGAATATTTTAATCTCCACTATAACAACTCTCAACTGTGTTTCTAACAGAGATGAGAAACCTGGTACTGAAGTGAAATTAGTTATGGGCTAGTGAGGAAGAAACAGGCCCATCACTGATGAAGGTTGTCAACACTTCCCTTGGGTGGGAATTTGCCAGCTTCTGTTAAGGAAATTACAGTATCATGGCTAATCAAAATGCAAATCCTGACATGTTCTCACTGACTCCTTGTTGCCCAGTTTTTAACTTAAAACTACTATTTCTGTTAAAACTACTGGGGAGGTAAGTCACTACGAGAAAAATTTCAAGTTCACCGGCTGCCTGATATCCTCTGATCTTGTCAGCATGGGCATGACACAAGACCTAGACACACAGCTAATAGAAACCAGGAGAGATCTTTGAAGCTGAGGCCTCAGATATTCTTGATAATTTTTTAAAACCAATTTTGGACCTTCAGGACATGAAACACAGCCTCTTTTTGCTCATATATCTAAGGACAAAGGAGCATGCTTAAGACTGGCAGGGTATCTTTTTAATAGGATACTATGTGGCATAAAGGGGTTCTAAATAGATTTGCACCCAGAAAAGCCCTGTGAATCTCTGTCAGTTCCTTTGAGGGGGACATGGTGATGTAGAATTTAACAAAATGCCAGTTCAATATACTACACTATGTCTTAAAGGTTCAAGCCACTTTGGGATTGCCATTTGTCAGGCAGGCATCTGAAATCCTGCTACTTTCAGTTTTCATTGCTTTGCAATGTCTCTTTGTGCAAAAATAATTAGATAAGACAAAAAAAGTCACTATGTATACCTTTAAATTTTTTAGCCCAAATTGTCTCCTGTCATGGATTTCATGCTGACTTGCCACAGGTAAGAACAAAACAAGATCCTGACAAAGAATATCCTGTCTTTCAGTGATGGAACAGGTAGTAGAAGTCTGATAAGCCGTTTTTTTTAAACCAATTTCAGAAAAAAAACTGAGTAATAAAAGTTTCAGTACACAGTGGTCACAAATACTTGTGACAACCTCACATTTTTATTTAAAAAGATCATTCAAACCAGGCACCATTGTATTTACATTATTGAAATTCCAGAGCAGGATACTAAAGTTCTTTGATTTTCATCCAAATATTCCTAGGATATCATCAACCAAAATTAAGTCCAAAGTCACTCTATCTTCTTAGATCAGACTAAATTAGCATTGAAAAGTATTAATAATTTACAAAGGAGATTGCATGGACAAAATGATCAAATCAACACAACAACTCTGTCATGGGAATTAATTTCCTGTAAAATATTCTGCTTCCTTTGACTTTTGATGTCCCTTTCAGAGGTTTTATGAGTTAAATCCTGATGCCCTTACTCAGTATTTCTACAGTCAAAAAGGCATTAGTGGTGTTGCCTCAGGAAAACATCAGATGTGGTTACTGACTGAAGAACTCCCCAAGTCAAACACTGTTCTCCTTAAGGTCCTCCCTTCCCCACAGCTGGAGGCTCACTCTTCCAGTTTTGCTAGTGGACTGGACAAGGCAACTGAACAAGGATGTACCTTTCTGAATTTGTTTTGAGTTCTTTATCATATTCATGGCATATCCTCACAAACATCCCTGCCAGCACAACTGTAGGGGAACTGCCTGGTGGCCTTAAGGCACCATTGAACCACAGACTCAAACGTGTGCCCTTTGACTAAGGTCTTTAATTAGTGTACAACTTGTAGTACTGCTTCTATAAGTTATGATGATATATGCAAACCAACTGGTGAATTGATTGCCAGGTTATGTAACAGTAAGTTGTCTGTTACTGACTTAAGAATACAAGCTAGTTAGAAACTACTGCAAGTAGCCTGCAGTTTGTCAACCCCATTGAAAGCAGTTACCAGTGCTCCTCAGAAAAAGATAGGCTCCTCTGTTCAAGGAATATTTTGATGCTGAATAAAGTATCTTTAACTTCGTACTTCATATAGAAGAAAATCAAGATTTAGTATTTCTGTTTAATTCTAGTAGGTAGAATTAGCTGAAGTACTTGGAAAATAGCTCTTCCATTAGGATCACATTGACTTCAGCATCAAAATCTGGATGTGAAATTAAATATCATGGCCAAGTCTAACATTTTGCTGCTGAAAGGGAGAGTTTTGACTTCTCCCTCTTTCCCATGCAGCAACCATGTGAGGGTACTGCATCACCACCTTCACCTCACTTCCAGGAGTACCTTTGCCTGTGCTCACAACCAGCTTTGATACCAGACAGCTGCCCAGCCTTCAAGAACTAAGTGAGAAAGAGCTGTGAAGTGCCTCTTTGGAGTCAAATGCCCTGTGCTTAGGTGAGGCTTTTAAGGTGATGCTCTTGGTCCTTTGTGGAGCTGGGCTGCAGCCATGCCTATGCCTGGCAATTCATCTCACTGACATGGCCATGGTTTCACCTCAGGCCCTATCCTGTCACTATGGACTTGCCCGGTTATCTGGGCTCTTGGCTGAACACAAGGTCTGTTCTGCTCGCCTCCCTCCTCTACTGTGGGACAGGGCTGTAGAGTCTCTGCCCTACCTGCCCTGTTGTCAACCTGTCTCCTGGCTCCTCTTCCCTTGCAGCACAGCTCTGCCCCTTGTTCTCCCTGACCGTCCTGCTGATCCAAAGGGACTTGCTGCTCTGGCAGTAAGCAATTTACCTTTTTTTTTTTGTCAGGCCAGTTCTCTGCTGAGTGTTATTACAGAGTGTTATTATCATAACATATCACATAGCATTTGTCCTGGTTTAGCCAGGATAGGGTTAAGTTTCCCCAGCAGTGGGGGGAAGCTCTAGCCGGGTTATTCATATACCATGCTGATGTCACCTCCGGGCGATATAGTGCGGGAAGATTCGGTGAGCGCGTGGGTTTGTGCAGTCGGTCCTCTCACTGCTGTATCGGTACATACCTTGCTTTGTTCATTGTTATTACTGTTATTGTTGTTGTTGTTGTTTGTTGTGTTGCTGTTGCACTGTTGTATTAAACCTGTCCTTATCTCAGCCCCGGGGCTTTGTATTTCACTGCCTTTGTGGGGGAGGGGCAGCAGCCGCGTGGTCTCAGACCCTGGCAGGGACTAAACCACCACAGCATTGATGACACAATCATGACAAGTTAATGGCTACATGTGCCCATGACCTGGCTCTCCTTTGATGTTCCAAAATGCAGGATGATATCCATGGTGTTAGGACAGCTCATATACCTGAGCTGCTTCTGACACAGCTGATGTCAAGGACCCTTTTAGGAAGGGTTCTGCAGCCAATCCAACAGCCCAGAGTAACCAACAGACTATCTGAAAAGAGGGGTCAGATAAAGTAAGCCAAGTCTACTAACACACAGAAACACTGAAAGATAGTACAGCTATGCCACAGTGTGTCACAACACACACCTCTGGCTTTCACCCTGCTAACTGCTTGCGTTCACATTGAGCCAGTGATTAATTATACTGTTTGTCACCTTGATAACATCTTAAACTCTGTTTTTAGTAACTGGGCTACACAATAGTAAAAAATAGGAGGCCTTCATTATGTGTTTCTACATTCAAGATATCTTCATCTTTATGCCAATTAAAATTTGTATTCATTTTGCTTAATGAAGAAGCTACATTTCCCTAGAAAATTAACCTTTTCTGAAGGACCTTATGTCAGGACACCAGCACAGTGAAAAGAATGCATCTGCAGCATGAACCTTCCCTCTCCTTTCTCTTCAGTTACATGAGGAAAAAACATTTGCCATTTTCTCTGCTGTCATTGGTCACATTGCTTTCTCAGTTTTGAAAGTAAAAAGAAAGTAACCTATAGAGAAGTGTGGTTATCTCTCCACAGCAAAGGGGCTCAAAAAAGCAGCAATTGCTTATAATATGTTCATCCCTTCATCACCTGGAATGCTAACTGGAGCCTGTCCAGGAAGCAATGATCTTGAGAGCAGCATAAAAGCTAGCATGAGAAAGGAATAGCTAGATGCCTAGTAAGGCTGCAATGCCAGAAGTTGTGAGAGAGTTGAGAGACAACAAAAACAGTGTTGGATGATACAAATAAATGCTAGTCTCTATAACGCAAAGTTGTGAAGTTGGTCTTGCCTTACCTTGTACACTAGTGTCATGGTTTGAGCCCAGAGGGCAACTGAACACCATGCAGCCGTTCACTCACTCCTTCCCCCCCAGCACTGGGAAGGAAAAAATGAAGGAAAAGGCTCAGGAATTGAGATAAGGACAGAGAGGGATGATTCACCCATTATGGTTAAGGGCAAAAGACAGACTCGTTAGAGGAAGAAAACTTTAATTCAGAAACTAATGCCACTTAACAGACAGAGTGGGATAGTGAGAAGCATTACCACATCTTAAAAACACCTTGTCCCCGATCTCCCTTCTTCCAGGGCTCAGTTTTGTTCCTGATCTCTACGTCCTCCTCTCCAGTGGTGCAGGGGACAGGGAATGTGGGTTGCGGTCAGTCCGCTGCTCCTTCCTCCCCAGGGGGAGGACTCCTCGCATTCTTCTCTGCTCCAGTGTGGTGTCCCTCTCACAGGAGGCAGTCCTCCACGAACTTTCGCTGGTGTGAGTCCTTCCCACAGGATTCAGCCATTCCTGTGCTGCTCCAGGGTGGGTCACCCCGCCACGTTGCAGTCCTCCCAGCTTCTTCTCACAGAGTCCCGGTCTTCTTCAGGAGCAGCTGCCTGCTCCAGTATGGGGTCCTCCACAGGTTGCAGGTGGGCATCTGCTTCACCATGGACCTCCATGAGTGGCAGGGGGGGTGGTCCTGCTGTCTCACCACAGGCTGCAGGGGGGTTTCTGCTCAGGCACACCTCCCCCCCTTCCTCCTCCTTTCTTCCACTGACCTCGTTGTCCGCATAGGTGTTCTCCTCCAACCCCTCCTCCCAGGTTCCCCTTCTTAAATACATTATCACAGAGGTGCAGCCACCATCACTAATTGACTTGGCCTTGGCACAGAGGCAGGTCCAACTTGGAGCTAGGGAAGCTTTGAGAAGCTTCTCACAGGGGCCACTGCTGTAGCCCCCTCCCCCACTACCAAAAACCCTGCCACACAAACCCAGCACAACCAGGTACCTACTTCAGAGCACCCAGGGCTGTCTTTAATACCAGTGATGAAACAGGCTATTTTACAATTAATACACTTATTCACTTCAGTGACAGAAAGGGAAGCCTAAAGTGGCAGGTATAAACATCCTAACCATTATCTCTTGCACTTTCATAGATACCCTTCAAACACCCCCAGTCCGAACACAGGATACTGCTCACTGCAAAAAATGCTAAGAAAACCAAAAAAGAGAATGAAGTTCACCGAGAGCAGAGGACTAGAAAGGAACTGTGAAGAAATGGTTCCCTCCTGTGTGAGGACTTCTACATCGCATTCAGAACTTTTATTTCACAAAAGGTTAGTGCCTTTTCAGAGAGAGATGAAACCCAATCTGAAGGTGTCTCAGCCCTATATAGATAATTATCATGAATGAAACCAATTTGTCATGTTGAAATGCAGTTTTGTGGCTCATTACAGATATTACAGACAGAAAAAGTGTATCCAGTTTAGGTTTTAAATTAATCTTCTCACTGATTTACAAATGTTAAATGGTATGAGGTACCCATACTGTGACTAGAATGAAAATAAGGTTAGCTTCTTTCAGAGTAGCTACACATCCAGTTCAGGAGATTTAAGTTCATTATTTTAGCCATGAACATACAAAATCAGTGTCATAGAGAGCTTCATTCCTCACTGAACACTGACCAAATGTGGCAGATATCCCTTCTTGGGCAAAGAGCTGAATAAACATGTGAATGTGGTGACTAGTAACTGGCATTTTTTACCAATTTTAAACAAGTTGGTTTGGTTTCAAAGTGACAGTCATCAGAGGAAAATACTTCGTATCTATACAAAACATCATAGTATGCTTTCCCAACATGGAGCTATCACTCTGAGGAACAAAAAAACCCATAAAAACACCTACTTCAAAGCTAGGTAGACCTACACTACATTGCAGTTACTGCAGTAATTGTGGTTTATACCCAAAAAGACTACAGGCTGTATAGACAAAAAGGGTAAAGAGGACACCTATTGACTCCTACTTTTGATCCCCAATTGAGGAAATGAAGGATTAATCCTAGATCCTCAAAGATGATTAATCATTAATTCAGTGGAAGAGTGGGACTAATTATCTCTGAGGATCAGAGACAAAGTGATTTGCTAAAGGTCACCAGGAAGTCTGTGACCACTGCAGAAAAGGAGCTTGAATCTGATAGATACAAATCCAAAACTACAACCAAACACTGTTTCTGACTTCCGCTTACAGCATTTAGGAATCCCGAGGAGACATTTTGATGATAACCTCTCTGATACTTCAAATGCAGCAACACAACTTACTAACAGGTGAGAGAGCCTGTGACTTTGCAAAGTACTAATCCCTCTGCAGTGACTGTTCTTTAAATTGTGGTTAAGTGTCAAGTGGTTTGTGCCCTAGTGAGTACAGGCTAAGCTACTTCCTCTTTGCTGTGGGGTGAAAACATTCTCACAGGCCCTCCCAACAAAATTGCCACTGTGGTGTAAACTTGCCTTGTGGTAACTTGTTCACGTAGTCAGTCATGCCTTCTGCTAACTTCCAAGGATTAGCAGAAGACGTGCCCCATGGGTGAAAAGTGGCCACCTCTTTTTATTTTACCTCATTTTTTGTGATAAAGTATATTAAAATATTTGGGGAGGGGGTTTACTTGTCCAGTTTTGAATATGGAATAGGCTTAGTGCAATTCTCCAACAGGAGTTCTATCATTGCTAAACTGATTAGAAATCCAGGAGCAACACAGCTGAGCTCTATTATAAGCTATCAGTAACAATCACCACTGGGAATTACTGTGTACTCCTGAAGAACAAAATCCATTTTAAATCAGAATGAGAGATGCAATACAGTCAAGGAAGCTTGAAAGGTGACTGGATAGTGTTATCAGTTAAATGGATTTTATAAAACATCAATTTTTTAAAGCTTTACTGACTAACATGGTGTAAGACCAGGCCCTCGAGGATTTTCTGTATCATGAAGAGCAAAACTTGGCAGCAAAGAGAGAGCTGAGCTGTAAATCGTGCCTGACAGCTTGGTTCCTTGAAAGCCTGCAGCAGGGTAATCACTGAACTTTCCAGAGTACTTGATCACACAGCTGGCATGCCCTAAAAGAGGGTTCCAATAAAATGCCTCTGACATGCGTTATCAAGTAGCATACAAAACTGCTGCACATGCAGAACCCTTGGCATGAATCAAAGCCTTGAAGGTTGCATTCAGCTGACGAGGACCTTTCTGAAGTTGAAGGACATTTTGCTCTCTCCCCACTGATGTCTGACATCATCATCATGATTCATGTCTGATACAGGCCAGGTACGTGCCACTGCATGAGTGTGCGAGCTGACAGGGAACACGCCAGCAGCTCTGTTAGGGAAGAAATCCTGATGGCTTCATTCGCTAAATGGTGCTGGGTGACCATACGATAGCATGTGGTGATGTGCAGTGGCAGGCTAGCAGACTGTCGAGCACAAACTGTCTGCATCCTTACATTTGTTGTAGAACAGTGAGTCCAATAACTATTGCTTCCTCATCATCATCTTCCTCTGAAATGGACTCCTGTTGTTACCTTGATGCTATTTGATGCTTACCATGATCTTGGCCATCTCCCTGAGTGATCACTGCTGCCTCTTAATAAGGAAATGTGGTCTTATGTAAGTAGCTAGATTAACAGGCATTAATGGTACAGCAAAATTATTCCAAGTTTCCTCAGACTTCTTTTTTGAGCTATTTCCTTCCTAATTTGAAAGAATTATCTATATTTACAAGAGAGAACCAAATACTCCTTATAAATCCATTTTTTTTCTCTGTTGAAATAGCTAACATACACAGCAAGACAAGAGGTCTAAGACTGAGACAATTTGCTCTCAACACAGACCACCTTCAAATTCTTCATTGCTAGTGATCTGGCCCAGATGGGTCAGAACGATCACTTTTAGGAGTATCTTGGAACATGTGCTTGCTCGCTTTTGAATCTAAATGTGAATGGGCTTGCAACTTATGTCAAAGGGTCATCCCAAAGCCCCAACTCCAATTACAGCCTCATCTGGAGGTCCCTATAGCTTGTTATCCCAACATTTCCCCAGGACCCTGCACTTCAGTATGTTTGTGGTTTGTTTTTTTTTTTTTTCTCAGTGTGGCCTCCTTTGGGGACCTAGATGCCTAGTTTTTTAATATAAATCCCCAGACAGTGAAAGCTACCATACCAGAATTTGGCACTGACTGACAAGGATCACTTTACACAAGATGTGGTATAGACAAAGTATGCTGTGGGATGTAGGGAGCTGGGGATTGTGGTTCCTGTTCACAAGGTGCCTTCTGGTTTTATTCAAGGATTCTGTAAGCTGTGTGATCACTTCAGAGGAGGGAACCCAGGTCTTCACCTTATAAACTTCTCAGCTGTGAGCCTTAGGGTCTCTTTGGGGACTCACCTCTTGACCCCATTGTGCTTGCCCTCCTGCCTGCTTAGAGACTTCACCTGGAGGGAGGTGCTGTGGGGTGACCTACCCCTCTCACACATACAGCCTGGAGGTCAACACACTGTTGGAAGGTAGATGGCTTGCCTCCTCCGAGACTGATGAGGATGCTGAATCCAATTTGCACATTTTCTGGATGATTTAGACTCTAAGAAGATGTGAATTTTGCTCTGTGAAGTACTTGTGTCTGGATGTAGCACTCAAGTTGATGTGGGTTCCTATGTCTAACAGTAGTGAAGGACTGGAGTTCAGCTTCCCATTTTCCCATGGACTAACTCCTGGGCTTTCTAGATTGCTCTTTGGAGATGCCCCAGGACATGCTTATGCTATGTGCAGAAAACAGTGAAGTGCTGGATGCTCTCCTGCTTTTGGGTTCCACCACCTTACTCTAATGATGGTTCTAGCTGAGACTCCTGCATCACCTCATGTGCTCCATGTCTTAATTCTTCACACTGTCTGCCTTGGCTCCTAACTTACATGCTGTGGCTCATTTGCTGAGGCTATAAGGCTACTTCTTAGTTATTGTAATACCTATGTGGGAGGCATACCAGCAGGTATTGTGGATCTTTTTAAAATTAACTGAAAACCAGAAGCCTCATTGGCTTTGGTCACGGCACTTATCAACTTCAGTCCAAACTCCCTGTAGTAGTTTAACTCCTAATGTCCACAAATGTCAATATAAGGCAGATACTTAACTGCTACTGGGACCTGTGTCACAGGTCCTTCAAAATCCCTGTTTCTCACCTTTTAAATCCATTACTAATCCTATGATCCCATGCCAAGATTCTTAATTTCTTACCACCAGTCACCTCTCCTGGGGCTGGTGCCAGCTGTATCTGGAAGAAAATTATAAGTCAATCATGAGTCATGACAAGCCAGATGCTGTGCACAATTAACTATTTACAGTTTTAAAGAAACACCGATCCTATTAGTGTTGCAGTGACATCAATAATTACGATTCCTGAGATAGATTTCATGTTTCCTGAATTGACAGGGTCAGATGGCACCATCTTCTCAGTGTAGGCCATTCACAAATATGTACATTCTTGTGCAGGAAGATCTGGTGCTAGAAGCCAAGCAGGAACTTCAGTTTATAGTACACATTCATAATCCAAATAACAGCACTTGAACACAGAATGGTTTTCCTGGAATTTTCATATGTTCTGCTTTCTCACAAATGGTTCATACAGACTCAAGTCTTGCCTGTGCTTTAGACACTGTTAATATTTACCGTAACTGATAATAGTAAGTCAATGATATAGGACAGTGTTTGTATAGAAATGTTCTTTTTGATGCCAATATTATTTGCCATGTGGTTTGCTTTATGTTGTTGAGGTGAGACAGCACTGACCATAATGGAAAATCTCTTGTCTACTGTGGACACAGGTGGACCTGACCACACAAACCCCTCAGGTCTTAAGGTACCCCATGTGGCCTTTGACATTTGTGGTTCCCCTCCCTCCCACCTCCCCAAGTACTGCTTATGCCTTGGCCATGCAGCTCTCTATGGACTTTTCTGTACCAATGAGAACCTCTTCTTCAAATTGTTTTAATTGAGGAAAACCTTCTCATACTATAGTTGACAAACACAATAGACTTCAAGCCCAAAAGACAATGGAGGGCACATTATCCTCTTCTAAAATATTTTATATGGACCCTATCAGGTAGTTACTTGTCCATCTTCTATTCCAAAGCATTTCACAGACTGATAGAGATCAAATGTGTTCCTGATGGAGAGAGCAGCGATCTGCAAAAAGGGATGGCCAAGTATTAAAATGCACCCAATGTATCCAGCATCTGCTACATATATGATGCCATACATTCCTTATTGCATGTAGAAATAAGCATGGCCTACTGCTTCAGTATTTTGTTGGTGTGTTTGGTTCTTGAAGATATTTGCCTCAGAAATCTGCAGTAAACAGTTCCATGGGGTCTTTTACAGGATTGAATGAACTATGAGAAAAGGTGGTCACATACTGCTATTTCTTTTTTTCTCTTGTTTTCCACTGAATCTTTCAGAATCAATTCTTCAGGGGGAAGGCCAAGTCCAAGACTTTTGTGGAGTTATGCCAACACAGAAGTTGGCCGCAGGTTTCTTTTTGTGTATGATGAATTGACAGCCCTGTACCTGTAGCCAAAGGGAGCAGATGGAAGAAATTCTAGTGGCAATTTTGTTCTAGTTGTATGCTTCAACAAAACACAAAATATTGCAAGGAAGTCTTTTCCTCCTATAATTTTATATATCAGATGAGGGTATCAGGAAGTGCCATTTTAGTGCAAGAAGTGCCCATTTTAGTTTACATTCAGTTCTGGAAGCCACCACAGCACTATTTCCTAGTACCACTTTCATAATGGCCAGTGCATTAACTGTTTTGTTGTTCTTCCTCCTCTCCAGCTTCTGAAAAAAAAAAGATACAGCTTCTGACATTCTGTGATATTTTTGTTATAACTACAGTGAACCCCACTGATTAGAGTGATTGTGACCCCTGGGGTTCAGTCAAGTCTCCTGCTGTGGACCTGAGGCTGTGAACTCAAGCCTAGTTTACAGACACAAGTCTGGAGCCTATTCCTTGTTGATTCAGCTGTAAATGGATATGGACCCATGGCCAGACAGGCTGCAAGACAAGCCTACAAGAACTACAATGCCCTCTCCAAACCAATACAACTGTCTGTTTCAAGATACTTGTCTCATAAACCTCGTATCCACCAGGATATTAGCTATTAGTCTTAATGAAATATCCTACAACTGCTATGAGAGTTGGCTTAAGAAGAAACTGTGGTATGGTCAGGAATAATCTTCTCCTCATGCTATTAAGAAAATTAAATTGGCTGGACAGGGTCAGAAGAATGATCCATCTATCTCAGGATTCAGCCTTCAAAAGGAGCTACTAGGTGGTTTGTCAGAGGTAGCACTTGATATGTGGCACTTTTGGCCTCAGACATCTCAGTTTAGCTAAGCTCCTCTTGGCAATGACCTTCCATTTCCCAGGAGCATGGACCATCAGTAACTGCCAGTCTCCAACATCTGATACTAGGACTGGTGCTTCTGGAAAGCACAGAATCGGAATACAGGGGCAGTGATAGATGAGACCCCATGAAACCCCATCACCTCCCACTTTTTTATTCCCTTTTCTCCAACCCACTGACAAAAGCACCATCAAGTGGAGTGGAGCAAGGCTTTGGCCAATCCTGTGCCCATGGCAGCAGCCAGACTTCAAAGGTGGCAGGAATGGATGGTAATACCCCTCTAGTTAAGGGGCATTTGGTGAAACACTCCAGAGAGCGGTTTCTGCACCCAATTCAGTAAGACCAGTTTCTCTTGAGGGGAAAAAAAAAAATTAAAAGGGAAGAAACCAACAACCCCCAGGAAAACAGTGGTTAGCATGCTTGATAAAGGCAATAAGAACAGTACACTCACAGTAGTGCTTCCTCCAAATGCTCTCATGGCAGCTGTTCAACAAACAATCCTTCGCAGACTCCCTGAGTCAGAGATAATGTCACTATGTATTATACAATTGTTTAATACAATTGTGGTGTACACAATGGATACTTAAAATATATGGTGTGTACCACTATGTATAGTACTATTGCACATAACACAATACATTGCATTTTATTTTGGTTGAAGTTTTCTTTCATGAATTTGTCCAGTCACTTTTTGAATTATGTAAACTTGTAGCATTCATAACTTTCTGCAGTGAAAATTTCCACAGCTTGCCTGAATATTGTATGAAAATTCACCTCTTTTGTTTGCTTTTATCTAGTCATCTGCTAGTTTCATTTGAAGTTCTCTTGCTTTTGTACTGGATGAGACAGCTTATAATAACAATTTATAATTGTCTTCTCTAGCCACTCATTTTCATAGACCTTTTTACCCTCTCAGTTATCTCTCTGACAGTCTACTCACTTATCTATTTATTATTTAGTAGTTCCATACCTTTGTTTGTCCTTATCACTCATCTCTGTACTTCTCCCAGTTTTGCTATCGCCCTTGAGATAGAAACAGAACTGTACTGAGCACCTCCAAGAGGCACACTGTGCATATTATTTTCTGTTTAGTTTGCTATTGCTTTCCTAATAATTTTTAATACACTAGTTGTTTTTTGCTTAAAAACAGAACAATTAATAATATATTAGAGAAATAACAAGGAAGTAACCTAGATTATCCTTAGTACTAATGAGGTATGAACTGATCTTGGCATACCAAATGCAAGAGCAGCAAAGATGCTAAGGGTACAGAGACGTCACACATATGCTCATAACTCATAGAAAGACCGCTGCCTCCTACTGAACCCTAAGGAACTGTCTTAAATGAGAGCTTTTATTAAAAATAATGCTTTGATTAACCTCATGCTTTTTTTGCCAGCATTTATGACTCTGTGGAAAGGCTATGACATTTCCAAGAGGCCAGCATTTGAGCAGTATTTCATAACCTACCAGTCCAGAAGGAGATCTAGATGGGTTCTAAGATGGGGACATCCTCCTAAAGAGCTTTAATTACCTGGCATGGAAGCTGGGACTTGTGAGGGGACTGCTTCCTGCCAGCAATGCCAGGATTTGCATTTGGGAGGAACTACTTCCATGTTTTATAATTACAAAGACCAAGACTGATTTAATTTTGATTAAGCAAAAGGCCTTTGAATACTAAGTAATTCTCTTAGCTCAGTGTTTTCCATACAGATTTGGTTGGAGTCAACACAAACACATGGCACCATTTGAAGGACAGGCACCGTGAGGAGGCTTCTTCTCAGAGTTTTCATGGCTTTGACAAGTAATTCGGGTTTGAATTTTGAGTCATGACAAACAGAATTTTAATCAGGAAAACAAGAAAATTAATATGCAAAGAAAAGAACAGAGACAGATTATCATCAACTGAATGAGAGCAAAACCATAAGTGCCATGGTTGTATGTTATCAGAGCTTTGCAGAGAAATGCTGAGAATTTTTATGGCATACATAAGAAAACTGTGAAAAGAGAAGTTTGATGTTTGAGAATGGCCAATAAAGGAAAAAGAAGCCAAAGGGGAGAGGACTGATTTAGAACTAGGTGTGAGTGATCCATAACATTTCCAGTACCAGGTTCAACTTGATTAAGTAAAGCTATTCAGAGATGCTGATGCTGAAAGGAACACTTTCATTTCTTGGGCCTCATCTACAGAACAGATCTGTTGTGGAGAAAATGGAAAAAATTAAAAGTTCTAACAGTCTATTCACTTATTCACAGGCTATTCTACACTTAGACTCACTAAAATAATGTATCACAGCTCCACCAGGATCCTGCAGCACTCACAATTTCATGCATCCTTTTCTGATGAAATCTGGAACATTTCCATGTAAAAACTGCAGAACCCCATGGAATTGTCTGAAGACAAATCTAACTCCCTTATCCTTGAATCAAGAAACTAAGTCCATTTCAGATCAAGACTAGAGTTTGTTATCTCAGAAACAGCACTCAGACTTTGAAAGAATGAGGTGAGAAAGAAGGAAACTAAACCTACTGAATGCAATCAGCCTTGGTGGAGTTTCTGGTCATACAGGGGTTGTGCATGGCCTTCCTTCCTTACCGCACTGTAGTTCACTCCCTGACCCCACAATCTATGAGAAGAGCATACTCTTCTCAGCAGGAAAGCAATGGTTCCTTGGTATTCTCACATTTCCACTTTTCTAATTTTATTAATGTGTTTTGAGAGGGGTGAGAAGGGTTGATTTATTAGATTTTTTTTTTCCTTCAGGCATTTAACAAACAGATTTTCAGCTGTATGTCTTTGGCTTTAGCTTATTTAGCCTGTTTAACAGCTTTTAGCTTATTTAGATAATTTTAGCTTATGTCTTTTTCTTATGATGATTCTTGGCAATGCCAGTTGACGATTCTGGGATTCTTGGTAGGTGCAGCACGGCAAATGACAGACAGTCTCTGTGCCACAAGAATTTCTGGGTAAGTACCAGACAGAACACCATCCAGTGGGTAAAATGCAGCTCACCCACACGAGAATAGGAAGTGAGAATTTAACACATTTTCTTTTCAAGAAATTTTTCTTGATGGCTCATAACTCCCCTCTCCTCCCCTCCCTCTTCTCTGTGAAGTACAGGTATCTTTTCTACAAATAACTTCAAATATTCAGAGCTAGAGCTGTAGAAACAGTTTTCCTCAAGCAAGAAGCTTTTAAACTTTGATTCTGGAACATATTCATTTCTTTATATGAATACCAGTACAGATTCTTATCAGATAGTGTGACTAGAAAATAATCAGTTTTCATATAAAACCTTGAATGGGAAAGCTCAGATCAAGAATTTTCTGAAGTATTATTTTGTTCAATTTCTTTTTTCTGGACCAGAAGTCCGGGGATGGCTTTGAAAGCTAGAAATTATAGGCTGCAGGGGACAGAGAATTGTGTTAATCTATGTTATGCTTGCTGGTTCCTGCCAACTATAAACTCTTCAGCCAAGCCTTTCTGTTGGCATACACATGGAAAGAGTAAGATGAAATGCTGCTTTTAGGAGGTAAGGGAACTTGAGGTATAAAAAGCTTCAAAAGTGACCTTTGCTCTAGATTGCTTTGTCCCTCCAAGATGAGGGTGCCAGAACTATCAGTGTCATGGTGTTCACCTGCTTACAATGTTGAAACTCTTAGGAAAGGTAGAGACAGAAAATTTTACTTGTTTCTTCTACTGTCCCCACATGACCTGAAAAACTTCTCCCTCACCCTGGTTGTACTGCTGTGGTCTCAGCCTACTGGACAGTTACTGCAGTGGCAACTTGTCTGTAAGAAAGCCCTCCTCTTTGTAAGATCATTCAGGTTGGAGCATTGCTGGCACTGTTTCAAATACATAATTAGTTGTATATGAAGCTACCAGGCCTTTCGTTGCTGGATCTCTTTTGAAGCAGGAAGTAGCAGCATTATCTGAAGTGCAGCTTTGCAGGAGCTATGCTTTGCTCCATCTAACTGATACAAGAGCAGATACAAATTCCCAAACTGCTGTCTAATGTGAAGAAATCTGAAAACCCTGTGGAAAGCCCCAGTAGTTGCACAGGAGTGCAACGCTGCTCCAACAGCACTGAGCCTGTCTCCATAAATGAGGAGATACCCAACTGTCAACATCCCAGCTCTGCCCCTCTCAGTGCTCTAGAGAGAAGGACACCACAGGTAGCAGTGCTCACCATTGTCTTGCTGAAGGAAACTGCTGGGAGTGAGTATAGGGAACAACTCATAGGTAAAAAGGGAAGACATGGAAAAGAAGACAAGTTTCTCCTTTGCCACAGTGAGGAAGACATGGACCTACATAACAGAGATCCTTCCCCAGAATACAGGGAAATATCTGCAGAACATCTTTCCACTAGATTTGGTTCACCCAGTATATTAAAACAATAAACATTTGCAAACTATTTTAGTTAGTAAGACTGAGCTCTATGGTCCTTGATATTAATAACCTGAGTACTATCAAAAGTAAGATTTATGGTACCTATAGTTGAACTGAAGGTGGTTTACAGATTTTAAAATGAGAAGGGGGTATTGGATCATCTGATTTGAATCTCTAGCATTTCACAGACCATTTCACAGATGCATCATCCAGTTCCCCTTTTACCGTGCAACCTTGTGTTTGGCTAAACATATTTTCCAGCAATTTAGCTAGGCTTGAACCCAAGAAACAGAAAGCTGGAGAATCCACCACTGCTTTATCACCTTTATCCAGTTGTTAATTAGCTTCACTGTTAAAAATTTGTGCCCAATGTCCCATTTGAATCTGTATGACCTTAGTTTCCAGAAACTGTTTTTTGCTGTGGTTTTCTCTATTTAATTCAAGTCCCTTACTATTATTTTCTCTTCAAAAAGGTACTTATAATGATGTGTCATGTCTCAGATCTTCTTTTTGAGTGAACTCCTATCTCCATCTAAGGCCATCCCTGCACTTTCCTTATATCTCTATTGTGAAGGGGGTTTTGCATATATTCCATTTTCTATACATTTGTTTTTAAACAGAAAAGCTAGAAATGCTATTTCAGTAGTATTTCAGAATCAAGTTTCACCAGTGTTCCACAGGAAAATGAACTTGTCTCCCTAACTGTGAGTATTGCAAGTGACGTTTTTACCTGATCATCACAGTGGGAATTTTTGGTGAGATGCTTGCACATTGTGAACCTTAAATCATTTTCAGAACCATGTTCTTGCAGTAAAAGTTCACCATTCTGTAAGCTTGGCCTGAATTTCATGTTCTTAGCTTTGCATTGTGGTAAACTAGATTTTTTGAGAGTGCCAGGGACACAGCCACAGCCTCACTGTAATTTACCATACCATGTAACTTCATATGGTCTCCAAATTTCTTCAGCTCTTTGTATTTACTTCCACATCATTAATTCAAATGTTGAAAAATAACAGGATTAGTACAACTCTATGTAAAATCCCACTACAGACATTCATAGTCTGTTATGACTATGTGGACAATTCATCACTGGCATCTGTTTGAAAAATCACTTCCCCGTGATTACTGTTCATATACAATACTGAACTTTATCAGAATGCACTGGTATACTGCCAAATTTCTTGCCAAAGCCTGAATAAATTACATTTTGTACTCTTCTCAAACAAACATATACTATCTTAAAAATACAATTTAAAAACAAAACCAAAATCAGACTCACTTTAAAAGGCCTGTTTCCTATTAAAATAATCTTCATTGGCACTTATTATATGTTTGATATCTAACTCTTTAATAGCTATAATTCATGTCTAGTCTTCACTACTGAAGATTTATATAACTGTGACTTACATCAGGATAACCGGTATATACTACTTTGAGCCATCATCCCTGTCTTTGGAATATTGCTGCAGCATTAAAAGTCTTCCTGTCTCTTGAACAGCTGTGGTGTTCCAAGATTCATTAAAACTAAATTTCAACAGACAAGAGGTCTACCTGGCCAGCTCCTCAGGTTTCTGGGTACAAATTATACAGGGCTGTAGACATAATAAAATTTTTCTTTTGCAGATGTTTAATATCCTCCTTAGTTGCTACGGAACTGGAAAATACTTTTCATTTCCTCTTATGATGGAAAAAAAAAGCATGGTACATTTTCCAATGAATTAACAGAAATATTTATTAAACTTCTGTTTTTTTCCTTAATAAATATTTTTTCCTTTCCTTTTTTCCTTTATCATCTCCATTTAGTAGTGAGCCTAAGAAGAATTTCTTTTCTAATAATCTAATTTTTCTCATTTTTAATATATGATGTTAACATTCTTTAGTGATTTTTCTACATTTCATGATTGTATATGGCTCCTTACCTATTTTTCATTACATATAATTTTTTATTCACAAATCCTGCCCTGGTTTCATTACTGTGCCAAGTCTGGCTCCAAGACAAAGTTGTCCCTTCTGATAGATTTGAACCGTCTTTTTTAACGATCTAATAAATTCTCCTTTTAAACCAACTCAGCTCATCCTGAGTACCATCACACAACACATGCAGGACAACCAGATGATCAGGCCCAGTCAGCATGGGTTTATGAAAGGCAGGTCCTGCTTGACAAACCTGATCTCCTTCTACAACAGGGCGACCTGCTTATTGGATGAGGGAAAGGCTGTGGATGTAGTTTACCTCGACTTCAGTAAGGCCTTTGACACCGTTTCCCACAGCATTCTCCTGGCAAAACTGTCTGCTCGAGGCTTGGATAATCGCTCGCTTTGCTGGGTAAAAAACTGGCTGGATGGCCGGGCCCAAAGAGTTGTGGTGAACGGAGTTAAATCCAGTTGGCAGCCGGTCACGAGTGGTGTCCCCCAGGGCTCAGTTTTGGGGCCACTCCTGTTTAACATCTTTATTGATGACCTAGACGAGGGGATCGAGTGCACCTTCAGTAAGTTTGCAGACGACACCAAGTTGGGTGGGAGTGTTGATCTGCTCGAGGGTAGGGAGGCTCTGCAGAGAGACCTGGACAGGCTGGAGCGATGGGCTAAGGCCAACTGTAGGAGTTTCAATAAGGCCAAATGCCGGGTGCTGCACTTGGGCCACAACAACCCCCAGCAGCGCTACAGGCTTGGGGAGGAGTGGCTGGAGAGCTGCCAGTCAGAGAGGGACCTGGGGGTGTTGATTGACAGCCGCCTGAACATGAGCCAGCAGTGTGCCCAGGTGGCCAAGAAGGCCAATGGCATCCTGGCTTGTATCAAAAATAGCGTGGCCAGTAGGGACAGGGAAGTGATCTTGCCCCTGTACTCGGCACTGGTGAGGCCGCACCTCGATTACTGTGTTCAGTTTTGGGCCCCTCACTACAAAAAAGACATTGAATTACTCGAGCGTGTCCAGAGAAGGGCAACGAAGCTGGTGAAGGGTCTGGAGCACATGTCGTACGAGGAGCGGCTGAGGGAACTGGGGTTGTTTAGTCTGGAGAAGAGGAGGCTGAGGGGAGACCTCATCGCCCTCTACAGCTACCTGAAAGGAGGTTGCAGAGAGCTGGGGATGAGTCTCTTTAACCAAGTAACAAGCGATAGAACAAGAGGCAATGGCCTCAAGTTGTGCCAGGGAAGGTTTAGACTAGATATTAGGAAGTTTTTCTTTACAGTACAGGTTGTTAGGGGTTGGAATGGGCTGCCCAGGGAGGTGGTGGAGTCCCCATCCCTGGAGGTGTTTAAGAGTCAGGTCGACATAGTGCTTAGGGATATGGTGTAGTTGGGATCTGTCAGTGCGAGGTTAACGGTTGGACTAGATGATCTTCAAGGTCCTTTCCAACCTAGATGATTCTGTGAAAATCTGTGTAACTATTTTCATTGGTTTTGTTTCCTACAGAATTTTGCTCACAATTTTTTCTGTTTTAAAAATCAACTCTTTATACACATGCTGTGCATGTTTATGTGTAGTATGTATTTTTATAATTACTGTTTAGGGTAATCTTTTTTTCCACAGCAACTGCAATTAGTCTTGGTTACTGGTCCACCAGCCTTCCACTCCGTGATTAATTCTTCTTTCTCATCATCTGGCACTAACCAGTGCAGCACCTTTCATGTAAGAAAATTACTCTCTCAAATTTTTAGAAAGTTTAACAATGTCTTAGCACTGGCAGTCTGAGTCCTCCCTCCTTGGTGTTCTACACTTTTAATGTAATAGGGTGATGTTTTTGTTATAGAATAAACTGTTAAAAGATCAAAAGTTTTGTTGATCTGCCTGACTAGAACATGCTTGAAAGACCACTACTTTAAGCACAATCAATTTATTATGTGGGAGTAAAGAAGCAGATAAGACTAACAAGGCTAGATATAGGTTAAAGAGCAACTCTCATGGATTACATTAATACACTAAGTAGTGCTGGCTGTCTTGCCTGTCGGCAAGCTACCAAGAAATTAAGGATATTATATACAAGCTCACGTTTGATGCCAGTGTAAATAAGCCAAACACAGCTGCAATTGGTCACGTCATTGCGAACATCTGACACATTTACCCTTGTAACAAGAGATCCAGGTCATGGGCAAACTAGGAGGACTAAACACAGTAAAATAAATTATTCGCCTTCAGGGATATCATTGCAGTCAGTAGTGGTGACTAATTTTCATGTTAATGTTTCTTTTTCTTTTTTTCTACAAGCAAGATGGATCTTCCAGACACCGCCTGAATAAGTAAAGGCATTGTGACTTCCTTGACAGTAAGGCTGGACTTGTGGAAGAGAGTCTCAACAAATAAATGGCTTGTAGGTCCATACTCTGCTTTGAGTAGTATTTGCATAGCTGTCTGGAAGCTGGCAGGGTTGACTTTGTTGTTACTGATTTCAGTGTGGCTGCTCAGGCTTTAAATCAGAGCTGAATTTGGCAATTAGCAGTCCTTCATACTAGATAGTAAACAAACATATATAGGCATAGGTTCACTTTATTAATACTGTTTCAAAAACAATCAAACCAATAGGGCCTATTTAAAATAGATTAGAGGGCAGACTGTAACATCTAGATTCTCTGCATCTAAAAATCTTTTGCAACACAGGCAGTTTCAGAGGAGCACAATGATCTAAACTTCCATCTTGTGTTTATTATCTAAAACACAGCATTTGCATTTTTCATCACCACTAATGAAGTCCAAAATCTGCATCTGTGTACTCCTTACACTGCAGACGGTCAATTAGCTTTATCCTCAAAGCACTGGCCTGGAGGTACCAGCCCTCCACATTTCAGGATAAAGAAGAGTAGAGGAACTTCTTGGTGGAGTGGCAGCACCAAAGAGAAGCAAAGAGGAATAGATTTACAGTTTTCAGACTTTAACATGTATCTAAACATGACTTATAATTCTTCATAGAGAAAAAGAAGCCAAGCAAGAATTACCTGGTCCTCAGTCAACTTTCACACATTACTTGGAATAAAATTGTCTTCACTAAAACCCTTGTGTGAAGAATAATTCATAATAAGAAAGTAATACCATGGGAACCACTTTATTTATTTCATAGCATTGTAAGACAGCTGCAATATAAGGAGGAACATTTAGAAGTAGTGAGAACTTTTTTATACAAACTATTCTGTTGAAGAGAGGCTAAGTCATTATTATCCTTATGTTAATATATGGGGAGCTAAACAAAATTCCTCAATGGTTTATGCATGCTCAAATTGCATTTTAAACCCCCAACTCTGCTTTCAGTAATTCAAATGCCCAATTCTATATAGAATGGACAAAATGGTCTAGAAAACTGAGAGTGGAGGGCAGAAAAGTCTAGGCTGCATATTTTTCCCTTCCCTTCCAAACACAATCCAACGGATGATCAGGAGGGTCTCACTGTGGCACAGAGTGCTATAAGACTGCTCGCAAAACAGTACAAAAAAGGATGTTGAATGCTAACAATTTGTTAAGCCTACAAGATGATATCTATTTAGAACACAAAATAAACTTCATAATTACATACATAAAAGTCCTTAGGAAGGACTTGTCCTTACTTTCATAATTTAATATGTGAAGATGTCTCAGCGCTTTTCCCATGTTTCCCGTATAGTTATGCATTGATCCCTCTACTTTGTAAGGCAGACTTTCAGACTCAACAACTCATTTTCTCCTCTAGGACAGTACCTATGGCCCTTGGGAAGTGAGGAATCCTACTTTTCTGCAAGTCACTTACCCCATACCACTCATAATGTTTATTACCTATCGCCAACTCATTAAAAACATTACACAACACTCCACCACTGCAGTCCAAACAGCTTGACTTCCCTGTGCTGAATGGAGTTACTGAAAATCTTCAGCAGTCACAGTGACGCTGTTCAAAGGGGAACATTGTGCTCTGCTTCTTTAAGGAGGTGGTCTCCTCTGAGTGCTATGGCTTGAAGTAACACGGTAACTCCTTCACAAAGCTCCATGAATATCTGCCGCTGCTTTGAAAAATTCTGGATCTGAAGCTGAACATCTCCAATGTACAAGGCAACATAATCTTCACTAATTTTCCTGTACCAGAATATGCAACCAGTAGTATTATTCAGCATAGACATTAAGTCTGCAGTGACCAAATTAACTTCTAGTTTTCTGTATGCCAATAGCTGCTTCTAAAATAATAACCAGGATCTGGATAGAGTCTGAGTGTCTGCTGAATAGTGGCAGCCATTGATCCCAACTGGGAGAGGTTCAGCTCATGATTCAAAACATTCATCCTTCTGGCTGCAATGGATAAGAATTATGCAGAAACAGATGTGCCTCAGCCAAACAGGTTGACAGGCTACAGGGACTTCTGGGTTCACAAAAAGCTTCTGAAAAAACACATGGAGTTCTTTTGCCTAGAAATGGCTTTTGAGACTGAAGTACAAAAAAGTTGGTGATATGCCTCCAGAAATACTTGCATCAGGTGTATGTAGCTGCAATGCCAATGTGGTAAAAAGACTGTAAATACGAATGCTTGTGGTGAGGTTGAGTGACAGGGCCAATAAACTCCATGTCTGAGAAAAATGTTTTGTGTGAAGTAGCAGTCCCAGAGCATACGGTAACTAACCAAGGACCTGGCTCTAGATGTCTGAAAGAGAAGAAGGATAAAGGCAACCAGAATTAAGAGGTATAAGCAAATGACTAATGCTTTGATGGCCCATTAATGACTCCCTTTTGAGCTCTCTGAGGGCTGGTCTCAGCCTCCTGTATGTGGAACTAACTCAATCCAATTGTAGGTCTGGGCCCTGACTCATCCAGAATTACGCTGTTTAAACCTCCAGCTTTAACAGAATGGCTCTGAAAACAGGTGGGTCCCCAAGGTGTTTCCAACAGACTGTTAATCCTGGATGCTTACAGGCAGGCATTAAGGTCCAAATTAGACATGTTCTTGGTTGTCAAGATGAAAGGCAGAGAATAGGTGTATGCACACAGTACAAAGACAGTACACTTGTCTAGAAAATGTTATTCCTGTTCCTAAATACACAAGTTTGTAACACCAGTCTGAGAAAGGAGAGAAGAAATAGCTTCTTAGGCACAGGTTCGTTATTTTCTGAAGATCAAGCCGTGCTTCAGTCCTGCTAATTCCATACCCTCCCTCCTGCAAAAATGAGTCCGTTTCAATCTCTGATAGTCTGAATCTGATAATACTGAAGTCCCTATATATGAACTTCCTTTGTACCTCTATTTGCCAAGCATTTCAGAGAGAACAGGAACAAGTTATTGAGCAGAATACAAGAAAAGAGTTAAAAAGCCATGAATTTGACTGCTTTTTCCCTGACTTTCTGTAAAGGAGAAGAGCGGGCTAGCAAAGCATGTAAATGAGGAGCCTACAAATCTTATTCACTGACAGTTTTTAACATGCAATTTCATCAACCAGGGCATTTTGACTTTCCTATGTCAGGAATATTCTACACTTCTGTCCTTTCTCCAAGAATGGGTACACTCTCCATCACTGCAGTACAAAGAAGACAAAGGGATTGTGATTCTCTTATTTTTTAAAGAATGGTGGCTTAAACAGAACAAATCAAAACAAAAATCCCCGACTTCATATTGAAAAAACAAAACAGAAAAAACTCTGTGACTATGTAGAAGAATTGGCAAAGCTGCTATTTCACGGCTTCAATAAAGTGAGAGAAAAGTGTGCAAAAATAGCTCCAGTTCAAGAAAGAAATTCCTGTTAATGGGTTAGAGCCATTCTCATCTATGAAGGGGACTCTCAAGCATGAAATACATCTTTCAGAAAAACTAGACACCTTTGGTAACACTTCTATGTGAGAACTGTGTGGCATTAAATCAAAAATAGAAAACACAAATTTTGCTGTCCAGATAACTATGCCAGAATTAAATCTTCCCACTTGAAATGACACGTAAAACCTATTTATGAGAACTATACAGGAAATACTTCACTGCTTGATTAGACTGAGAAAAGACTACTCAGAACACAACCTGTGTGAGTAACTCTATGGTAGAAGTGACCCCAAGGCATAACTCCTTTAGATCATGAAAGAATGTCAGCACGAAGATCAAAAAATGTGAACAACATTACGAATTGTTATAAGAAAGGAAGGAAAAGATGCTGACCTTCTAATGCAGGTATGTGTTATATTTGTCAGTCACAGATGTTAGCAACTGACGGAGCAGCTAATATGACATATTTCCCTGCCAACAGAGGATTGCTTCCTTTACCTAGAGCTTTGCTTCCATCTAGTTTTAACTTTCTTAATAAGTGAGGCTCTCTGTTTCTACCAGAAAAGAATATTTCATAGTCTAAAACTCAGCTCATTACTTCTTTTTTTTATTTTTGTAAATTTACCCCATTATTTATGTTTACTGCTTCATTAAGCAGAGTGACTATGCCTACTTTTGCTACAGCAAGCAATTTTCTTCTCTGTTATTCACGCTTTCTTGGCTATAAGGAGAGAGATGTTATTTTAAAGTAGGCCTGAATCGAATGATTTAAATTGAGAAAGAATCAATCTGTGAAACAGTAATAACTAGAATTAGCAGATACTGACCTCTGCCAAGGTGATAACTGTTCCATATCACAAAGGCGTATATCATGACTCACACAGAACAGGAGACATCTCAGGACATATTCAAGGATGCTGGCTCTGCATGGGAAGGGAACCTCCAGAATGACACTGATCCTGCTCAGGTGCTAAAAACAATAAACACCCATCCATTCACTGCGAATGGAAATCACCTAGGCTAACAAAATGGGCTCCAGATAAGGTCTACTTCAGCAATTGAAAAGGGCATCAAGGAAATGCTGTTCTGAGATTTAGAAGTGTTCTAGTAATTAAAGCTGTTTAGAGCACAGGGGATAATAAATGTTCAATGTGAGGTTCAAGGCATATTCTAACTCTTCTCCTGCCCACTTTTATTCAGCTCTATTTGTGATCGTTTTTATTATATTGTAAATGCTAATTTATAAGCTGATTATTTTATGTCTAATTAAATGTAAATAGATGAAAGGGGAGACTTACTTTCAGCACTTATTTATCTGTTGTCACGGGACAAAGGTAACCATGAAAAATGAGAAGGGCCTGGAGAAAGAAACCCATTTCTGATGGCCATTTTATATCATACATATACTGAAACCAGAATACATATCCATAATGCAAATCAGACTTCTGGGTTTTATTTCCATGATTTGCAAAAATTAATTCATCTGTAATTCATAAAACCTAGTAAGTTTCTGACTTCCTAATATTGTTGGGAAACAGAAATACGTGAATAGTGTAAAACGGTATGTTTATAAGATTTGATAGAACTGGCATCAAACTTTTGTACACTTATCTGAAAACCATGTTTCAACAAACTGACTACAGTTGCTTAAAATCATTTGCTTTGCTATTCATGGTAAGACTTCAACACTCATTGTTACCTGGAAATTCATATCAGTGAGCATATTGATCACACTGCACCTCACCTTCCTGTGAGGGGAGGTCTGTTCTGAGGCTGCTGAGTTTTTGAACCTTTCAGTGACTGTATAAATCACTGTGCAATTTGACTTGAACCCCAAGAGCAGGTAGGAGGAATAAACAGATTGCTAAGCAGTAAGAGATACAATAAAGTAGAAAAATCTCTTGGCTATATACTTGCATTTTGATTCCCTCGTCAAATAATGTTTTTAAAAAGATGTGCTTTAAAAATTATTAGTTCTCAGCCTCCTCCAGCAGTCTTCATTCCCTTGTATCTTTCAAGTACCTTTCACAACTGTTTTAAAACACATAGCTGTTTTAAAACTCCTTGACTAGACCTCTTTGTTTTGTAATACAGCAAAAAGGTTGCAATTTGCATTTAGATTATGTTTTCTTTGTAGGGAAATCAACACTGGATGTATGAATTTCACAGTCCCACTTCTCACAGAAGTTCTTAGTATGGCCTGTGCTCTTAAAACACATGATCAAGGTAAATGCACTTCTGTGTAAAAGACAGATAAATAGATAGACAGACAGACAGATAATGAGTCAACAGAATTCATATCATCACTCATAGGATAATGTTGAAATAACTTTCACAATTTGAAAATATTACTGAGCTATAATCATTAGTACTATCTTGGTCTGTAAGTAGGACAGATCAGCCTCTCCAAAGACAACTACCTTCCTTAACCTTATCCTGTATGTGTTTTTTTAATACATGTTGTTTCCCAAGGCAATTAAGAACTGGAACAGAAATCTAAAACATTAAAATGAACAATTTCACAAACACAAATGAAAGAGAGAGCAGAAAATTACAGAATCTATTTAAACAACAAGCTGTCAGCCTATGGACAAATGAACTTATTAGATTTCAATAATCACATTTGGCATCTCCTCTTAACTGCACCTGGGAAGGCAAAACATGATGCAGCTGCTCCTGGCTGGATGGCAATGATGACTAGGGACCAAATTTTCCAAACATGACCTTCCTTCTCCAAGAGCTGGATTGCCAGAAGTGCAGCTCAAGGAAACTAATACTTTGCTTGATTTCTTTTCCATCACAATGTCTCTCTTTCTTGAGCAAACCAGGCAGAAAAAAAGAGCATCAAGGGCAGCTTTTTAAGAAGGGCTTCATTTGTTAGCTGTCACTAACTTAATTCCTATTTATGTTTCTGTGCCCTCAAGCAAGCAGATGATAAGATTCTGGGGTAAAAAAAGAATTGGATAATACTTCACATTGCAGCCCAGTAATAGGCTTATTAAATATCAAATCGATTTGCTAATTAACCCCCTCAATATCTTTGTAAGGTATTGTTAGTTTTCAGGGGGTGTGGGGGGGTGCTGTTCTTTTTTCCTCAGATGAGGAAAACAACAACTAAGGAGTTGAGTATGCTTCCAGTGAGCAATGAGATCCCTGTGTGTTACCAGGGTGTCTGGGGCAGAACCCAACCGATTCAAAAAGAGAGGCAGTTTTCAGCAGAGCATTTGCTTGGAAACCTTCACTCTGGCAATAATTTTCTCATTTAGCCTTGAACTGCTTCAATCTACTGGTCTGACTGGACCACAACAAACCTAGCTGTCTCAGTGGGGCTTCAGAGAAGTAGTGGGGAAGGACACAAGCAACTTTTCTTCCCGGGATTTAAAGGGTATCAGTTACCCATTTCTTATTTGTATTTTAATTAGCTATAGCATGGATTTGTGCAGGAAGTGTGGCTGGAGAAAGATGTTACTGTTTTTGATTCATTATTACTTTGAATTTTATTTTAATTAATGTCAGGAGCACTTAAAATTTTAAGTAGGCATTCTTTCAAGATGCATTTAAAGCAAAAGAAATAAACTAGAATTATTTCAATGGAACCACAATATGAAAAAACCCAAACATTTACTGGCAACCTCTGCCTCAAGGAGCTCACATTTAAAGAGGTAAGAGGCAGGAAAACAAGGTTACGTGTAATTTTTACGTTTCACTACTGGCACAGATGCAAGGCTGAGTACTAAAGAGAGGGTCTTGTAAGTTGTCCCAGCATGGCTGTAGCAGAGATGAAAAAGATACTGAGGCAGGTGTGGGGAAAGTAAGTCCCTACTGACAAAAAATAAATAGTCTGTAATTCCAGTTTAAACAGTAGAGCTGGGAGTCATCTCGCCCATGTTGAAGGTGATTGGAGGGTCGAAGGCGATGAGGACAGAGCTACTCAGTTCACTGTGATTTGTCTAGGACATCATTAGCCATTTTGACAAATGAGGGAGAACTGTATTGCAACATGATCAAGGGTGAAACCGAATGGCTACAACTGTAAACAGCATAATCATTTACCTTAATGACAGGAAAGGGGAGCTGTGGTAATTGCCGGAGAACACATGGGGTCAGCACCATTCTTTAATACAGGACAAACTGATGTGTGCAATGAGAAAGGCAAGAACCCATGGAGAGTAAAGAGGAAAGAAAAATGAAGAAGGGCAAACAGCAGGTGATCAAGGAGATGGAAGTCAGTGGGACGTCTCTGCAGGAGTGAGAAAAATCCAGTGCCTGTGACACTGAAAGACAAAGTAGGAGAAAAACTGAAGGTAGCCATGATAGTTGCATTACAAGTAATTTTCTTCTTGGAATAAAAGGTAAGACCTTTGTGGAAGAAAGGACTGGACTGAGGAGTGAAACAATGGCTAAGATTACGGATACAGCATTCATTTATATCACAAAGATGTTTATTTAGGAATAATGTATTTATAACAGCACAAATTAGGTGAAGATGGTTTTAGCTGCTCAGATGAACCTTGTAATAGGGAAAAGGTGTCCAAAGAGCCATGCAGATGCCAGCCAAGGAGAGAATCAATACCCAAATGAAAGAAAGAAAGGGCAAGGAGCAGCAAGTGGGAAGCTACAAGGGCAACAGCAGGCTGAAGGCAAGAAAAAGGCAAAGTGGGAGAGGAAACCAAACTGCACCCTCACATCCCCACTCGCCAGCAGAGTGGCTGGAGAGCAAGGACACAAGCACAGCCCAGGGACGTCGCTTGTGAAGATCATCATCAGGACAGTTTTGGTCCGGACAGCCATCACAGGAACGCAGCAGGACAGGAGGATGAGCAGGCTGACAGGGCCAAACCACACTGGTGCCTTTGCCATGGCCCCAAGGGGGTTCTTTGCACTTGGGAAGACACGAGGGCTTCATGGTAGTGGTGCTGGCACAGCCTCACGGCGAAGTCCCACAGACCTGCCCAGGAGGCTGCGCCGCCATTACGGGGGACCGATAGCTCCCCCTTCCCCTCAGCACCCCCAGGCGCGTCATCGCGCCACCCGCGCCTAGCAGCCGGGCGTGCTCAGCCCGCGCATGCGCGCTCGTCCCGCCTTGCGACTGGCAAGATGGTGCGTGCGGCCTCACCCCCTTCCCCCCTCTCCCACCCCCCGACCGCCAGGGCGCATGCGCGGTGAGCGCGGGGTGGTGGCGCGGGCGGGCGGCGGCGGCGCGGGCGGCTCGGTTACCGGCGCCCTGCGGGCCAGCCCCGCCGCCGCTCCCTCCGCCTCCTCCGCCTCGCCGCCGCCGCAGCTGGCGCTGCTCGTGATGCAGCCGTGCGGCGGCGAGGAGGCGGCGGCGGGGGCCGTGCTGCCGCTGCCGGGCGCCGACCCGCCGCTGCCGCCCTCCGGTAGCGGCGGCCTCATGTTATTCTACGAGCTGGGGGGCGACGGTGAGGCCGAGGCGGGGGAGGAGGCCGAGGCGGCGGGCGGTGAGAGCACGGCCAGCCCGGAGGAGCTGGAGGAGGAGGAGGCGACAACGGCGGCGGCGGCTTCGAGCGGCGAAACGGCGGCGGCGGCGGCGGGCGGCGGCTGCAAGAGCTGCACCTACGCGGGCTGCAGCGAGACCACCACGCAGGTGGTGAAGCAGCGCAAGCCCTGGATGTGCAAGCGCCACCGCAACAAGATCTACAAGGACAAGTACAAGCGTAAGAAGAGCGACCAGGCCCTGGGGGGCGGCGGGGCGGCCGCTGCGGGGGCCGGCCCGCGGGCCGAGGTGAGGCACCGGGAGGGCGGGTGGCCGTGGCTTGGGCCTCAGCTGGGGCCTCGTCCGGTGACGAAGTCGGCGGACAGCCCGGCTGCCGTGTCTTCCTTGGGGAGCAGGGGCTTCCCCTGGGACATCGGTTTCTGAAACACGGAGTGGGACCTTTCTGTCCAGAGGAAAGGGAAGAAAACTAAGGACAGTCCTAGAGCTTGCTCTTCCTCTGGTGCCAGAGCAAACCCCGTTTCTTTTCTCTTTTCTGATACAAATTACAGCGAGTTATAACTGTACCAGAAGATTCCAGGAGAAAAGGTCTTGCTAAAAGACGGTTCGCTCTGTAGCATGTGTTTATTTCACAGGAGGAAAGATGAAAGTATAGATCTGAGAGAGATCTCAGTCTTCTTGCCCAGTTGGTTTTAAAGTCACAAAGGCCATTGGGTATCAGATTATATTGTATATAAAAACGAGTTGTGTAGGTTCTTCAAGATACCAATTGAGTTTTTTTCGTATTAAATGGCAGTTAAACATTTAGACCACTAATCATACTTCCTTTTGTAAAATTACGTGCATTGTTTCGATGGGGAAATATTGTCAGTGGGAGAACTGATGCTAATATTCAACTTTTTAGATAGTTTTTTTTTTTCTACAGCCAGGATAACACAGTTCCTAGTGGCCACTTATACTGAGTTACCGTTTAAGATCTTGTATTTAGGTGATGTAGAAAGAGGGAAATGGTTCTACTTTTGAAGGTGCCGGCTAGTTTGTGCTTGAAGGGACAAGTATAAAATAGTGGTTGCCAGAAGAAAAAATCTTACCCAGCACTCCTGCTACAAGGCAACTCTTTTTTGTCAGCACAGCTGTCTCTGGAGTTGTGTGACTGGGAGCTGATCTAACTGCAAGCTAACCATCAAAAAACTTTTTCTGTTTTTCTTCATATAAGTATAATAGTAACCATACTGGGTGTCGCACCAAAGAATCTTTTTGTCTAGCTGTAAAAGCTGCCGTGAAGCAGGTGCATAACAAGGCAAGTATGTCAATAGCAATGATGCTGCTAGGGAATATTCTCCCAGCTTTCTCCTTCAGCTCAAAGGACTTGCTGAGATAGATGTGGGTTTTCTGATATATTGTAACTCTTAAGTGATGTCTGTTCGGTGTACTTTTTCAGATTTTTGTTGAACCCTTGTAAACTCTCAGCACCCATTTCATTCTGATAGTTTCTTCAGGTTTGCTACCTTGTTTGAATGATCTCCTTGTTTTTGAACCTGGCTGCTGTTAACTTAATTTGCCAGTTAGTGTTTATATTAGAAGATACAGTGAACAACTGATTCCTGTTCCGTTTGTGACACTTACTTGGTAGGCTAGCCTCTAAGTTGTTTCTTTCCCACAGTGAAAAGGTGTAGCATGCTGGTTTCCAAGTAAAAAGTTACGTACTTTTTATCCTTGTTGCCATTTCGTGAACCTTCTCTTAGTTCTAGTAGCTACTTCTCTTTTAGATTAAAGAACAGTAACTGCACACAGTATTCAAGATGTGGGTGAATTTTAGATTTATATACCGGCATGATTTATCCTCTCTTTATTTCCTAATAATTCATCATACTCAGTTCATGATGTGTCTACACAAATACTTGTGCTAGTTCAGAAAAGGGGACAGTATGGGAGAAGGGTAAAATTGCTGCATTTCATGTAGGGATGGGTTAAGACTTTTTGAACTGTAACATGAAATAGTGGTTATTGCATGTTGGAAGAGAGCAGGCTTGCTGCTTCCCGTTTTCTGCAAGTGCAGGTTGGTTTGAATGTTAAGAAATTAAGGCGTGAACTTGTGGAAGAAAGCAGCATATTTAGTGCTAAACTTTGGGTGCTTTTTTGCAGTAGTGTCTATCAAAGCCCCACAAGTTGTCACTGGGGATTCCTAATAGAAGTTTTATTTTTCACTTCTGTGGACAGGATTGAAGTGAGAGATACTTGGGATACTTTGTTGTTGTTCTTGCTTGAACCCTTTCAGGTAAATGGAAGCATCAGTAAGTTGTGAATTTAATACTCATAAAATTGGACACTGGTTGAAATTTTCCAAACAATTAATATTTTCTCTACAGTAGATTGTAGACCATGTTGTTTAGAAGACAGTCTAATTCATGTGACGGGTGATTGTGCAAGGAACAGAATAAACTTGCAAAGAAAAAAACACGTAGACTTTACTGTCTCTTGCCTGTGGCTTTGACAAGTTCATAATAGTATTCTGAAGTATGTTTTGGTTTTCTATTAAAAGTATTATTGACATTCCTACTCAGTTGCAAATGTTAAATATCATTCACTTCCACAAGCTGGAGATTGAGCTGTTGTGAATGACTTAATTTTTAAGAAATGCAGTCAAATAAATTCAAGCCATTAACTAGCCATAGCAACTGGGTTAGTTTTGCAATTTAGAAGACTAACTCAGCTGCATCGCTTCACTGTGACTGATGAAAGAGTGAAAATAATGTGGAAAGAAGAGGCCAGTTCTTGAATAGATATGTTTCCATTTTTGTGCTGTTATTTTCCTCTGTGGATTAATGAGGCAAATTATTCTTTACTCTCGGGACTTTCTGCGGTGAAAAGTAAATGTATCATTTTATCAGGGTTTATAGTCTCACTCGTCAATTATTTTTTATTTTCTTTCACATACAGGATAGTGTTGAAGGTTCAGTTTCTGTTACAAAACAGAGAACAGGATCCATTGGAGATCGCCCAGCAAGACCTACTCTTTTAGAACAAGTACTGAATAAAAAGAGGCTGGTAAGTTTTGTTTTCTTAGAGGTTTTGAATTCAAATAAAGGCAGTGTGGCAGTGTTCAACTGTCACCCTTGTGAAAGATGAAAATCAGTTTAATTGTCATACACTACATGTGCATATATTCAAATTTGAAATAGGCTGCAGAGCAGATGTGTGTCTCAGCCTCTGAAGAATACTAAGGTGACTAAATTTAATAATCACTGCCACATTAACTGAAGTTGAGTGTTTTGGCAGTAGTAAATAGATGTCGTTATTTCTTTGGGGCAAATAGTGCTTATGCTATAACTGAGATGCTTTTGACTTGTTAAACCAACTTTGCTGTAAAGCTTTAGATAGAACAATGCATGGACTTTAGAGCTGATGTAAGCTTTAATTACTGTAGTCAGTTCTAAAAGTTATAGACCTATCATATCATACTTCATATTGCATATATATTTGTTGATAAAGTGAACTGTGTAAGCAAACAGTATGACTTATAATATTTGTAGGCTGCATGAATGGCATGTGTTGTAAGTTTTTAAACACTTCTGTTGATTCTTTAAAGAATGAAGCCCAATGAAAGTAAGTAATTCAGGACTTAGTGTTCCTTCGGCTTCTTCATTACAGCTTTCTATGTTACTGGTTTTTACAATCTCCATTATCCAAAAGCTAGTGGGACTGTTTGCCTGTTCTCTCTGTTAGCTATGCAAAGCAATTTAACAGTCCTCATTAAAGTGCTGTAGTGCTTGTTCAGAAATTTGAAAAGACTATTTTTCATGTTATCTGTTGTTCTTCATGCCCCACTCACTGAATTGTCCCCTTTCCTGGCTGTTCCTGTTTATGTGGCTGTTAATTAAATTTGAAAGGTATATTAATGAAACATTATTTTTTCTAGAAATACAACAACCAGAAGCTTTTTAAATAGATGTTGAGAGCTTTTGCAGTTATGTCAAGGTTCTTCAAGATTTGAGGTTTCCTTGCAGTATTCTGGTCAAGTGACATTCAGATTCTCCTTGATCTGGTTCTTGCTTCTCTCCTGCTCTCTCTCAGATCTGACTTGGTTTCTCTCATTCAGCATTATTTCTTCAAGAATTTTTTCTTTGTTTTGTGCATATCTACACAACACAAGGCCTGAGGGTTACGTGGTGACCCAGAGAGATCTCTCGCGGCCTGTTGCATCCAAGGCTGTTCCATACCTCACGTTTCTGCACCTGAAAGTGACTCCACGTCATTGATAGCTGCCTGCGGGTTTATCACGTAGAAATGCCAAGTCATTTGTGCTTGCATATAAGTTCCTTGCATGTGGTTAATCTCTGTGAGGACAGGCTTTTGTGGTGGCCCATGTGTGCCTGGATGTGCAGCTTGCACTGGATAAAGATGTAGAAAGCAGAGGCAAGGGGCTGAGAAGCAGCAAGTTGTGGATGGAGAGCCTGAAGCACCTTAATGTCATAAAACAGCAGCAGATAAAGACCTGCTTGCTGCAGAACTACCCTGTGCAGTGAAGTGACTTGATAAAGCTAATGTGCCCTAAGGAAAAGGTGGCTGCACATCTGTTCAGTGAGCCTCTTTGTTGTTAGTAACTGCTTTTAGTGGCCGATTCACTAACCTTAGCTATTCAGTGTTGCTGTAGGTGTGAGGTATATGCAGAATGGTTGTTTTCAATTATAATCTCTGCAAAATTGCCCCTAATAGCATAAAGTTCTAGACCCTACCCTAGAAGTTGTTGGACCTTTTGAATGTAAACCTATATTACAGAGTTGCAGTACCTCTTTGGTTGCATCAGTGAAGTGACCGTGCATAATGAGCAAGCAGTCTTGGGAATTAATTCAGCTGAAAAATAACCTTTTTCCTGCATTAATTTTTGGAAGGATCCATTCCCAGCCTGATTTGTCATTTGACCTTACAAACACTTGTGCTGCCACCATGCAGGAATGAGAGTTACCAACTGGAGCTGGATCACAGACTGCAGCTGTTCAGGCCAGGAGCCAGATGCACATAGTTTTAGATACTTTTGTCTTTTGACTGAAGGCAGAGGGTTGGTTGCTTTTTTTTTTTTTTTTAAATGTTGGAGAATTATTGAACACTCAGTTAACATAGAATCATAGAGTATCTCGGTTGGAAGGAACCCATAAGGATCATTGAGTCAAACTCCCTGCTCACAGGACGTTAAAAATAACAGTGTGACTAACAGCATTGTCCAGATGCTGGAACTCTGACAGGCACATGAGCTTTTCTGTAGAATTGCAGTATTTTATTTATTATAGTATTTTTGAGCTATCTGCAGTGGGAAATGTAGAAATTGGCTCAAAACTGAAGCACGATTGAAAAGTGTTTGTTTCCAATATGTCAGTAGATTAGTTCTGTTTGCTATCTTTATGTTTTTTGCAATACTGTATATTCTTTACATTGTGAATCTGCTTTCAGGATGTGTATTAATGCTGCTTCTGGTTACCTGCTGATGTCCTGAAACAGTTTCTAGATGTTTTTTGTGAGCGTGTTTTGTAATTCTTCAGCATTTAATTGAACTCTCATATGGGTGTACTGGTTTGGGCTGGGATAGTTAATTTTCTTCACAGTAGTTTGTATGGGACTATGTTTTGGGTTTGTGACGGAGACAGTGTTGATAACACAGTGATGTTTTAGTTATTGCTGAATAGTACTTCGTCCCACTGGTGGGGGATTGAGCAAGAGGCTGTGAGATGCTTAGTTGCCTACCGGGGTTAAACTGCAACAATGGGTAATGTGCAAATTGACTTAATGGAAAAAAATATTGTAATATAAATATAATCACTATAGTGTCAATTTAATATATGTGAGTTCTTTAAAGTCCGCTTTCTCTTTTTTGCAGTCCCTACTCAGAAGTCCAGAAGTAGTGCAGTTCCTACAGAAACAACAGCAACTGTTAAGTCAGCAGGCTTTGGAACAAAGGCAGCAACAGTTTCAAGGAGCACCTGGGTAACCAGAACAGATCAGTGACCTGCATATAAGTCTGGTGCTGAAGGAGGAATAGGATGTGTATTTTATATAAATACAAAGAGTCTCAATGTTTAAAGGAAAACTAAAGTTGCTGCTGTTACGTATTTTACTTGTTTGCACTTTTGAGGTTTTGAGCTGCTTGGGTGTCTGCAAACTTGTGAGCAAATCTGGAGGAGTCTATTTTTTGATTGTTTTTAAAACTTCATTTTAATGTTTAATTTTTTTAATAGAAATTTGTTTATATTAGTAACGTTCAGCTGTACACCCTTTTCCTACCAAAGTCTTCCACTAAATTAACGTTTTTCTATATAAGGATTTACTGTTAAACAAGTCACTCTTTGATGACAATCATTGAAGTCAGTTACTTTCTATGGAAGTTTTGAAATAAAGTCCTGAATTTGAGCCAGTCCAGTGGCATGACCTAACAGCAATTGCTCAGGGATATGAGAAACTTATGTCCAGTAGAATCTTGCACTAAAGGCAAAGATAACATGCCATCAAGAAGTTGATCCAGTGGCCCAAAAAAGTGCAAATCAGGTGATCCTCCTGCTATATATTCATTATCTGCAAGTTGAGTAGGTTTGAAATGCTTCATTGTGTGTGCAAAGCATTTAAAAGTTTCAAAAGAGATAAATGGCAAAAAGCTTTAGAGAAGAATTGGGTGAAATGTATGCAACTGAGAGTTGGACCTTGTTTTGTGGAGTTATTTGTAAGGACCAACCTCTTATACATTAAATATAACTTAATTACAGATGAGAATATCACTCATTTTTAAGTGACCACATTAAATTTTAAAGCTTTTAACTCATAATAGCAAATGCATCCAAAAACTAAAATGTAATTGTGCATTTTTTCCTTTATGTAGTCTTTTTCTTCTAAAAAAAGTATAATTAAAATTCTTCTATTAAGAGAACTGATATCAACTCTAGTGCTAGACTTCTCAGGTTTTCAGCCAATTCAGATGAATTTGCAGTAGATTGGGTTAAGAATCCAAACACTGTGTTATGTGTTGAATCCCACGTTTTGTTTTTAAAACAAAGTTTTGTATTAAAACACATTTCTGAATAGAGGTTATCTGAATGGTGTAGGTGCTTATTAAAGTACTACTTTGATACTGCGACAGTTTGATCTGCTAAATAATCTCTCTTCAGGAGTATTTGTTAGTCTTGCGAATTTTTACAAGCTGTGCTTTGTGTATGTATAGAACTTGGTCAGTAGGGATTGATTGTATTTAGCATTGTGCAAGTTGTTCTTTAAAAAAGAAAATGAAAAACTTTGTATCAACAGTTCTGGACCAATAGGATTTGAGTAAAATCTTTGTTTTTCTTTAAAAAACAAAAACAAAGCCTGTCCTTCTTTGTTCTGTTAAATTTGTATGTTGGTTTTTTTCTATACTAAAATGGCTAGCTCTGGCTAGGTGGCATTTAAAACTCTTGTGTTCCAAGGCTGTTGTTACAGAAGGTTATTTTAGCTTTAAGTAAAATCAGATTACTGTTTTCAGTGTGTTGGAATATTTGTGAAAACATAATGGGCTGAAACTGTAGAACAGGTTATTTGATTTTGTTTTAAATGGTCATCTTACAAAATCATTTAGGTGAGCAGATCTGATTAAACTTTTTTTAAAAAACAGACCAACCCTCATGGTAGAAAAGGGGCACAGGGGATGTGTGGTAAGACAGTGCTGAACGAGTTGGTTACCTCAAAACAAATGAAACTTGCTGAAGATGTGCATAGAGATGTTCAGCACAGTGCAGCTCACCTATCCTGTATTTCTGGTGGTCTGTGATGGCAGTGCCTGACAGGCCGGTGCAGACAGCAGGAGATGTGCTGGCAACAGGGCTGCCCCGTTCAGGCAGGGTGTTGGGTGGGATTCCCAAGCCGTGTGTGAACTGCATGCCTCTGAGATCATTATGTCGTCTTCTCCCCTGCTTCTGTTGTTGCAGAACAAAATCTGAATTTTAGGAAGGTTTAAAACCTGACTCTGTAACAGTACATTCTTACTGTATCTCTTTTTCCTTGAGCAGTTTGAGACCTTCACAGCAGCAAATCTGTCTGCCCACTAACGTTGATCTGGTCCACAGCTAGGGCTTCTGTCGTAGGGCGGCATCACTGCTCATTAACTGCCTGTCGGATCAGGGCTGCCTCCTTCAAAAGTAAGCTGATCTTCAAATCTACCACAGGACAGTGAGGGATGCATATACTTTGTAACATGTAGATTTTATGCTGTATTAATTTGCAACCCATTTTATAGTGTCCAGCATCCCATTCTGCTGGGAGTGTTGCATCATCCCATTACTCAGTGAACACACCGATTCCTCTTGCCTAAGAGTGATGTATGAATAAAGGCTTTCTAAGTGCTGTGGTTACCAAAGCCACTGGTGATCAGACTGGGCCCTACAGCTTTCCAGGGCCAGTCTCTTTCAAAGAGAAAAACGGGAGACAACAAGGGAAAGAGCTTTTAAATCAGAAATATCTTTATTAACAGTAAAACACAAGACGTGAATAATCCCTTTTACAATAGAATAATTCCAGCCAAAGAAAATGGAGTGTGTTAAAAAGTGTATTGTTCAAACATCAGGCTAAATATGTTGACTTCAGCATGCCTCAAATCAAATGCAGCAGGAGGAATGCTTGTGAAAATGTCCACTTGATTAGCAATTGTTATATCTTTCTTGACATGACAGGGCATGGGACAGAGTACTCTGGGGCTGATCGGAGGACTCTGAGCTGCCCTCATCTCTCAGGCTCCTGAAACTAAGTATGTCTGAGATTTTTCATTCTCAAGAGGCAAGAGTCCAAGTAGTGTTCTTTATACAGCAATCTACACTGTTTTACAGATTATCACTAGCTGTGAATAATACTTTGTTCTGGATGGTGCAGATGTTTTGCTTTGATTCTGATGGAAAAGAGAGGGCAGAATTGTTCATAGACAGAAGTGACACTGTTAAATCTATGTATGATTCATGGTGCTTTTTGGCACAAGACTGGTAGCTTGTACTTAACACAAAAACAACGCACCTTGCTTGAATCTGCAATTTTGGCCCCTGGACTGCATAGAACTTTACAACCTTATGGCTTCATTGATCCACACAAAAAGGTTTGTTCCTTCACCACCTTGTCTCGCTTCTCAGCCCCATTTACATCACAGAGGTGATACTGAAATGAGGGATTAAATTGCTAACACTGATTTATCTGCAGAAAGTATGCTGTGGTACATTTAATTTAAAAAGAATTATAAATAATTAAAAACTCCAATTGCTTGAGTAAGTGAAAATTTATGTGAATGTTCATTATCTCTGCTCATCATTATGTTTGTTCCCTTGCTCTTGTTTGCAAAGCTTCTCATGGATGTAACTGAATTAATAAGATTTAACACACACTTTAGCATCAAAAAATCACTTTGAAACGTGATGTGCTCACTACTGTGAAAGTGCAAGGGGCCAGGCTTTACCAAGTTTTTTCTAGCTTTTCTTTGCTGACGAGGTCTGTATTTAAAATTATTAACTGGTCGGTCTATTTCTTCCTATGCTATCCATATGCAATATTATTTGAATACTAACACAGAATATAAAATAGCAGCATCCATGGATAATAAAAACACTATGACTGAAGACCTAAAAACTGTTCACAATTGGCTGCAGATGTTCACATTGGCTATAATGGAAGAGTAGCTGACTCTGGAGGACGTAGTGGTTACATCTACCTTGCATAAGAGACATGGCCTGCAAATTAGATTCATTATCTGTACAGGCACCATGTTTGCAAGCATGGCCCAGGTGCAAGTGGAAGCATCCTCTTGATGGGCCTCTCATAGGCCTCACCTCCCTGGCAGGAAAGTGTGGCATCAATATGGCAATATAATGTAAGGCACACCTGGGCAAGCTCTTGGAAAGCCCTGGGGTGAGCGGGTAACAGGATTCTGGCTGCTCCTGGCCACTCTGGAGCTTCCTGTGAGTAGATGATCAGTACAAACCAAAGGCTGTGTTTTGTGCTGGTGCACAACATGCAAAAGTGTCCGTCTGCACTAGAGACAGAAAGGGATTTCTCTCTGCTGAGCAAAGACTAAATGCCCCGCCCCCCAGAGCTGCCATTAGGAAGAAGCCCTGTTTCAGTGGCTGCAATGAAGCCTCCAGGTTGAGAAGCTTTTTATTCACAGATCTAAAGTCTCACATAATCTCTCTTCTGGCTGCAAGATGGGACCAACTCTATCAGGCTCTTTTTGGATGGTGACCCGACCTCTTACTTGCTCTCAGGGAAGCACACTTGTCTATTCTTAGTTCCTGCTATAAATGTGATTTGATGGGAGTCCCTGTGAAGGCTCCTGCTGATTCCACCTTCCTTTGGGCACTGCAATTTCCTACCTAAACATGAAGCAAGTTGCTTTATTGCCCCAGGTAGATTATATATCTGTGTCTTTCAGTCATGCAGTTTCTGTTTCAGACTGCAGTTTTCTTTGAGAAGCACATACTTGGATGTGCTTGTAGTGTCCTTGAATGGTTGCCCCAAAACTGAACTCCCCATTAGTCCTTCAGGAGGCAAAGGGTAATCTTGCAAGTGCAGTTCCAAGATACAACCAGAGCATACTCCCTGGATCACATGGAACACCATTTGCCCTAACATATCTCATGGCTTAACCAGGAGGCTGGCACACTCAGCCAGGCTGTGTGTACAGGAAGCACCAGATTAAGGATTGTGGTACTCCAAGCTGCTCCTAAAACAGGTCTTGATGTTTAGTGTAGATATGAATGTAAAAAGCTCCAGTGAACACAATGGCTGCCCAAGCACATGCTGCCTTGATACCTCCAGCGATGACCACTGACCATATCTGGTCATATGCTCCCTCCTCCCCAGTTCCTTCATTCTCTAAGTGCATCTCTGGCTACTGAAACCAACCATGAACTATAAGTCCTCTACAAAAAATCTCTCAGCCACTTCAGTGGGGTTTTCACTCACCCAGAAGGGCTTGGGTTCAGATGTTGAAGTAACAGCCTGCTCTCCAGGCTTCTCCAGAGCAAGGAACTCTTGCCTTTGACTTGGAGAGCACGTGGGACATGTTATGGTTGGTGCATTTCTGATGATATAAATCTATATTCTCAACTTTGAAAAATGGTATTTAATTACACTATGACTCATTAATCTTTCTTTATTGTGTTTGGTTTTGGTCTTACTAAGTTAGATTATGGGGAGCCAGGAGGAAAGGTGAATAGTACGGAGGATGTAATGTTTCTTGTGCTGAGCATCATGTAGTGCTCAAATATTCCTGAAAGCTATAGCTGCACCAGAGAAGTCTCTACTGGGCCAAGAAAACTGGCTTTATACTTGAGACCCTTTCAAAGTTACTACGTTCAATCAAGCTTCTTTATAAATCGTTTCCATCCAGGCAAGAAGCAAACAGGCTCTGCCTGAGCTGCCTCTGTAAATCCAGCTGTTTGTGCAACTCCTCAGTTGCTAGTGAGACTTTCTGGTTCTTAGAGCTTATAGGCAGAGGTGAGTGTTGTAAGCCAGGAAAAACAAGGGCAGATTAGATAAAGTTACAGTCACAAATGCTTGATTTTCTCCATTTTTAAGAGCTGTGCGGTAGAGATGATGTTTACAGTGAGAGATGTTTGCAGTGTTGATTTTATGCTGAGGAAACATTAATATCTTGTAACTCTGTCCTGCACTGAACTCGTGCAGAAATAGCTAAGGATAAACATGCTTCATCCTGAAACTGTCTCTGCAAACAGAGAGCTCTGGCCTGTGGCAATCAGTTATCATTGAATCTCTGCACAGACCCACAGAATAATGTAAATTGTAAGGGATTTGTGCAGGGCATCAAGTCTAACACCCTGCTCAAGGCAGGGACCACTTGGAGAAGGCTGCTAAGGGCAGTGAAAGTCTTGACACAGTACTTGCTGAAGAAATGTAAGGAATTTCCTTGACTCCAGTTGATGTTACCTGGGGCCACAGTTCGCCTGCATGTTGCTGATACATTATCCTTCAGACTAAGCATGGCAAAACATGAAACTCTCATAAGGTGTAAAAAGATGCTTGTGGCGTAGCCTGTGGTGGGGAGGCAAAGCACATGCTACGCTGCTGAACGCTACAGCCATTGCTATACCATACCTGACCAGCTGTTACAGTGCAAGGTTATGGGAGTGAGACGTCAGAGCAGCAGTGCCACTGGATGTCTCCATGCAGTCAGTGGCTAGATTTGCTTCTGTCACCTCTAGATGAAGATGGCACATTAACACTGGTGCTGCTGCAGAACTGGCAGCAATTAAGCAGTCATCTTCTCTTGACCACTTAATAGGAAAATAAGTGGTCTATGTACCATGATGAATGTGCTTTATGCCTCTGCCTGATGAAACTCCCACTGCTGCCTGCTGATGCATGGTACTTCTCCACAGAAACTTTCAAGAGGGTTTGAACTGTTGATGACTCAAAAACGTTTTAAAAAATCTGCCTTCGACCAAGTACTCTCCCTGTAAGTGGTTTTAAATCTCTCAGGAAGCCCATCTTCAAAGCTTGAGTATTAATGAGTACATTTAAAGGCTTTAAATTGACTACAGGTTGATAGGTTCATGAAGACCTTTCAACAGAAAATATCTCCTTACAAAATGGGGATACATTAGACTGAGATACAAAGTTACACTGCTGTAAATTATGAGAAACCTGAATTTTTAACTGAGCTCAATTCACATAGCGAAGTCTGTAAGAGACTTTGTTCAAAAAGAAAGGGAAATAAAGGGTTTATTAGCCTTATTTTTTATCACTGCATCTGGGCAGAGGTCATCTTCCTCTTTACTTGTTTGCCTCATCTACTGTTACCACTTCTCCCTTGTGATGTGAGCTCTCCCCCTCTCTCAGCAAGGAGCTGTCAGCTGCTTTGTGTTTGCGCAGCATCTCATACAGATGAGTAGGCCCGTAGAGGCCACCAAAATAGGAAATAGTTCACACAGTGATACCAGCCTTCCCAAAGGCTAACAGCTCTGAGATGGCTGTTGGCTTTGATTGCCCAGAATCAGGTGCTTCAATCCAACTTTCAGCAAACAGATAAATTTGCTGAAATTCACCTCATCCTAATGCAGACAGTTTAAATAGGTCAGAAGAATCATGCTCCAGAAATGCCTCTTAACTTACTAGTAAGGGAGTATTAAGGTGACTAATGAGATGCATGTGTGGACTGCACTGAAGCCAAATCCTATTTGTATGAGGATTACTATAGAAGTAGACATACAGGAAAGGACAAACTGCTCTGAATTTCCCAACTTCCATTTAAACAACAGACACTTACTAAGCAAGCATCATTACTAGGCTGGGAAAGCCACCACATCTTCCCTATGGCCCACCTCACCTACTTTTGGATATGTTCAATGTAACAGTCCACATTTGAGCTAGTGACCCTTATAAGTTCTCCTTATACTCAATGGGAAGGCATAAGCATGTTCAGAGCAGAGTGTATTTCACCTGCTTGAAATATCTGCCTTTTGATGAAACAAATGATGCCCCAGAGGAACCTGCTTCTCTTCACCGGCCATTCAATTTTCCTCTGCAGCATTGGCAGGAAAGTGGGTTCTGGAGCTGCCCAAGAGCAGATGCACCTCAGAATGTCCCCCTTTGCTCTCTGTGAGCAAGATGACAATGCTGAGAATGTCTAAAAGCAACCCGTAGGCTTCTCTCTTTTTTGGGAGGGAAGGAGGTTTCAGCCTAAAAGGCAAGGAAGTATCTAGGATAAAAGACAGCTAGATCCTGGACGGGAGAGGTGATTTTCTCTGTCCTTCACTGCTAAGAAAGGAATGAGCAACATGAAAAGCACTGAGAAATTATTGGAGAAAGGGTGCAATAAACATGCTAAAACCCGTGTTACCAGTACCTCGGGACAGTGACACCGATAACAGAGGGAGCTGATTTTCCAAACCAATCTTTCTTTTGTCTGCTAAACAGTAAATGGCACACCTGGAATTTCTGTGTAACATTATTATTGGATTTCATTGCTGCAGGAGACTGTAAAGCTTTTCCTATCCCACAGTGACACTGCTGACATCAAATGGTGACAGAATAGGGTTCTTTGCATTTACAAATTTCCTATACAACTTGCTATTACTGCTCAAACTTAACAGTAATTTATCCTTCTGTGCCCTAAGAATTCTGCAGGCAGCTGAAGATGTATTCAAACGAGGTAACCCTGCTAGTTTACTGATTCTTCTGCTCTGTTCATAATTACAACCCTGTAACAGGTATTACATAGCATCTAAAACACATGGAAAGTCTTTCCAGTGAATGTTATTTCCTTTGCGTATGTGATGTAGCCGAAGATTTCAGGCATCCTCTTCCAATTATGCAGTAAAATGTGTGTCACCAGATATTGTGTGAGAAGAAAAGAAACATTCTGTAAATTTTTTTTTTTCCTTAGGATACTTCTGGTATGTTCTAAGGAGGAATGAGATTGGAGAAGCTATCACTCTTTCTGACCCTTAAAGCAAAACAATTTTCAGTGGACTGTTATGCCTGGAAAGAAACAATCCTCTAACCTTTCAGCAAGGTAATAGGAACAATCAAAATGTAGTAGAAGTTTCTCTTGCCTCCTCAGAAGAGGTTACCAAGTGAACAGCATTTTGTAAGCCTGGCTCTGTGGATGAGAGTACAGGCAATAGGTTTCTCTGCTTACAGAAGGACCGCAGACAAGGAGCTTTTAAAAATGGTTCTGCACGTAGATTCACTCTTCGCTTGTTCATGGCTTACGCTGCCTCACCATCCTGCGGTGCAGGCGAGGCAAAAGTGCTGCAAATGATAAAGCCTGTATCTAAGATGAGAAACTATCCATGGGGATGTACAAAGTGACTGGCAGGAAAGCCCTCTCTGTCAAACCCAAGTGTTGCAGACAGATCCTGAGGACTGACCCAGCACAGGGGATAGACATGGCTGATTCCCACCTCCCTCTCATTGCATCCTGTGAGCGTGGGGCTTCCTGTTCCCAGTACAGAGACTATCCCAAGGTAAATGATAAAGTAATTATTCGTTTCTTCAATGCACACTTCATTTCCCTTTTCTGAATCACAGTTCAAGTCCCTTTTAGACGTACCCTTGATATCAGCACAGTAGTCTAACTACAGACAGTCCTAACTTTAAAACAAACTACATCAATACTGTATAATGGATAGGATTCAGTTTACATGCCGGATACATATGCAAGTATGTATGTACTTTGCAGAAAAGCACTGGAAGTTAATTAGTTTTTAAATTTATAGGCATATATTTCAAATTTTCTTTTTTTTTTTTTTTTTCCTAGGAGCTTGTTGCTTTTCAGTGCAGCAGTACTGTACACTACTTTGTTAACAGTATCAGACTACTCGGATGTGTCCAGAATGCTCTGACAAGGCTCCAGTGCTGAACGCATCCTGAGGGCTCTCTCCTCCTGCCAAATCCTAGGGGAGACAGGGATGCCTCAGCTCCTCAGACGATCTGTTGTCCCATCGTGCTTTGCAGTAGGGAGACAGACTGGAATTGCAGTTTAGTCCTTCAGTTCACTGGATAAAAGTCATCTCTATGCATAAGTCCTGTGCACCACCTAAGGTCCTCTTTTAGACCTGAAATTAGGATGTGAAATGGATATAAATGGTGTAGAGATCTGACTTTGGTTGCCTGCAGAGGGGTGAATTTCACCTACTAGGAATAGCTACAGCCAGGTTTCTGAATCCACGTGAAAGTGCTGAGAATTCGCACCGTTTACTGGCTTGGCTGGGGAATGAAGATGCTCACAGGAAATGTTTGACACTTTTGCAGGAATTTGGCTTATTTTGTACTAGAGAACAGATAGGCTATACCTGAATTTCTAAACTTATTGTACTGGCATCAGAATAACTAGAAACCACAAAACGTAGCATGAAAAAAAAAAAAAAAAGGAGAGTAGACTATGTATAGATATATTTACATCTACATACATCTACATATAGAAGCTTCTGTTCACTGGAAATCCTATAAGCCACTGCCTGCAATAGCATCCATCCTAATGGAATTCTAGAGATGATTCTTAAGAGACTGAGGAGATGGGGTTATGAGGTGAGCCCATCTGTGTCAGCACCTTATCCAGCCATTGCAATGGTCCATGCAGGTGGATCTCAATCCAGCAGGGCGTGCTTGTAACATCTTGGCGATGATACTCTGCTCCCCAGCCCTATAAAAGCATCAAAGGACCAAAAAGTGAGTTGTTTTGTTTTTTTTTTTAAAAAACATTAAATCACAACTCCAGTGCTGACAGTCTAACACAACTACAGGTAGTCCATCACCCAAGTTCCCAAGATTTAATGCTTTGTCCTAGGGATAATCTCTAGAAACTTTGCTCCTTTAAGGTCATTGTTATCATAGTTCTCAGGGACCCTATAGTATTAAATTAAAAATGCTCAGTCACACTTCCAGGTGCTGAGACCAACTGGCATGGAAAGGTCTGTTTCCAAGCTTGGCTGCCTGCAAACTGCCCATGGGGAATGGTCCCTGCTGTTCGCACCCCAGAGACGTGCGCAGGGAAGTCTGCCAGACTGCTGTCTGGTGCAGATGAAAAGCAGGCCAGGCCCTGTCATAACAGTTTAACAGGAACTGGGAATGATCCTGGGCACTGCTTCATTTATTGGTAGAGATGCATCCTATGAGTCTGAGACTCTAGAAGTTCTAGGTATTTATCTGAACCTCTGGAAACCTCCAGCAAGGTTCCTATATACCATATCTAATCTATATCTAGACATTTCGCATAGGTGTTCTATCCTTGAACATGTCTTCTTTTCCCATGGGAGTTCCCAGCTGCCTGCTGTGGGAAGTCATGCAGTAATTTCTCCAGCTCTTTCAGGGAGATAAGGGATATGGAGTGTCTGACAGACGATAGGATGTGGTGCTGGCAGGAAGAAAAGAGAACCAAGCAGGCAGAGTGTCTGCCTGTTAAGCAGGCAGCCTGATTTCACAGCAACACAAGACATCCAAGTCACAGCCCAAAGTCTCAAAGCTCACCGGCTGTCTTACTGCCAGAACTGAACTCAGATTTCCACAGGGCAATGTGCAAAACCTGGTCCCACTGCAGGATGTAGCTTTTCATTTGTGAGCCACTGGTCAGAGAAGCTGAGCCTTACCTATTGTTATGCTAGTCAGGCGGGTTGATGTTCTTGTCATAAAAAAGAACATGGAGGTATATTAAGATTGATGCCTGCCAAAGGTACCTGAATTGCAGAGTGCTGAACAACTTGGACAACTGAGGCTGCTAGAACCCACTTCTCTAGATGAGCAGCTGCAAAACTAGGATCAACACCAAAACTAGATGATATAATAAGTGGTCTGGATAAAATTCATTTCTACTTAATGAAGAGAAGGGGGAAGAAAGCAGAAGAGTACGATATGGACCCACCAAAGCCCAAGGAGTACTTTTAAACAGGCAGCATTTTTCTGACCTGCAGAGCATTTATCAGGCTAGAAAGGGCCTGTGTTCGCAGGCAGCTCCAATCAATGTTCTGGAAATGTCTGCATAAAATACCGCTCTTTATATCAACGCAGTCAGACTTCTGAGTCTGTGAAGTCTTAAGTACTCGGCTGCAGTGAAGATACACGGCCAGAAGGGCAAGTGTCGGAGTGGTCAGTGCACCTCTGCTGACCGGCAGGACGGAAAATCCGGAGGAATAGGAATGGCAGGCTGCAAGCACAAGGTGCCCGACCCGGAGGAGGCTGGCCGCGCGTGGCGGTGGCTGGCCATCTCCCTCTGCTGGCAGCTCCCAGCCACTCCGCGCTGCTGGCCCAGGCTGCCGGCTGGAGCTCCCAGCAGGGGACTCGCCAGGAGGGCAGGACCCCGCTGCCTCCCGCACATCACTCCCGGGCCGCAGGCAGCCTCCTTACATCCCCGGGGCCGAAGGGAACCCGGAGTGGAGCTCTCTTAAGGGCAGGATTAAATGAGAACAACTTGCAAAGCTGTGGTGGTGTTTTGCGCAGATGTTGGGAAGAGGACATCGACACACCCACGGGGGTACCAGAAATAAGCCTTCCAGCACTGGGGAGATCAGCTGAGGGGTCCTGATGCACCTGCCAGCCCTTCCCACCTCCTGTGGGCAGCAGCTTTGTCCAGTCCAGGCTCCAGCCATGTCCCAGAGCGCTGAGTTGCCTCGTGCAGTGGAGCACGGCCAAGTCTGCTGGGTCATCCCCTCAGCCCCAAGACCTGGGGAAATGTGGGAGGAAGGGTGCTGGGTTCAGACCTCAGCTTGGAGAAACTCTCCATCTCCCCACTTTGTGCTACAGCTGCCTCATCTGTGGAGAGGAGACAACAGCCATCCTGCTTTGGTTATCAGCAGTGCTCACTGGATGGAAACTGCTGTCTGCTCTCAGATGATACACTCACATTTGCCTGAGGTTTGAGCTCCTCACAGCTGTTCCATGGGCACATGAAGAGTATCAGAGGGGGCAGGACCTTCACCTCCCTCTGTCGCATCTCCTGCTTCCAGAAGATGATACAGTCCTGGCAAGTTTCTCTTGTCTTGGTCCCTTCCCATCCCTGCCTCCCAGCTCCAGCGTTGGTGGGGTCTCCAGCCCTTTGGCTCTGCTTGCCCTGTGGGCTGTAGGTGACCAGCAGCATCTGGACACGAATCAGGGGAGAAGCCACAGGACTGCCCTGCACCTGGGGACTCTTGGTGTGTGGCTCTGACAAACAGCATGCTCCTCTGTGCGCTGCATACCCAACACCCAGGGGCATTCCCGTCCTCAGACTGAACACACCAGGGCTCACACCTTGGAAGAGAAATAATTTGAGAAGACTCCAGTACAGGAAAGGGTTTTTACAGGCCAGGAAGGAAGAACCTAAATGAGATTTGCATAGCCGTTTTCCAAAGGTCATGGGAAAGGGTTCAAAATAACCTCCTTGCACTGGTCTTCTGGTGCCTGAGGCATGATAGTGGCTGCTATTGTTTCAACAAAGCAAGGTGATAATATGGCAACAGCATTATTTACTACATCAGCACCACCATTTCTGCTGCCTTGCTGGGCATGGAGGCAGATAACACATCAAAGAGACTGCCCCTGAGTTGCTGAGATAATGAAAATATTGCGTAACTGGCTACACTGCCTTTACAAACAACATGCCCATTCACGTCTTCATTAAAGAAAATGCTGTTTGTTGGGTTTCTTGCTTTCTTTTCTTCCCCCTAATGCTTGCGTGTGAACAAGATATCAGTTCCTTCCCAAGAACAAAGCAACAGTGTGGTCACAGGCAGGGAGATTTTGGCTTGGACTCCTGGGAGAAGTTACTGGGCATTCTTAACACTCTCAGAGAGCTAAGGAGAGGGATCCCCAAGGATGGCTGGAAACAGTCAGACCAGAAAGCTGTGTGGGATTTAACTCATCTGCTTTGCAGAACATATGGGAACTGGGCTCGAACCTCAAGCAGTTTTGTAGTATCTTAGATGGGAATTCAATCAACTTGATTCAGTCATTTGTATAGAACCAAATTTGCAAGACAAAGGGACGTACTGAAGCCACTTCTTAATGGTACCTAGCAGGACCAACTGGCTTCTAATGGTGCAACTTTTCTAGTTTGCAGGCTGAACACATTGCTGTCAGCTCTACCCACCAGCACTATAGGAAGTCATTCTATCACATCTGTAAACAGTCTTGAAATACTCACCATTCTCTGGGGTTTAGATGCTACAGTAGGCACCTAAGTAAATCCTAAGTGCTAAAAAGAGTCAAGAGATCTCATTCTGGTGAGAAGGCCATTCAGAAGATTTAAGAAACTCCCACAAAGACTAATATATCTCACACACAGCAGTTAGACTGCAAAGTTCAGATATTGAAGATATGGAAACAATAATGGCTTTCGTGGCCTCCTGTCTCTTCCAAATAACAGGGGGAAGGTCAGATGTTCTTTCCGGTTTTGTATTCTGCTTGCAAGAAGCCCTTCTGGTCGTGTGGCTGGCCAGAGTGAATGTCATCAGAAGTTAAGACAATCTCTTACCAGGGATCAGACAGGTGGCAAACAACAACAGTTCCCAGCAAGCTCAGTGGGGGCTGAAGGAGGACACTGTTTCTTGACTGAGACCATATATACCAGTCTATAGTAATGGTGAGACTGTTAATTAGTCTAGAGACATAAGGATATTCTTCTCAGATCTATGGCTCTGCCAAGCTCTATTGCAAACTATTAACAATAGGAGAGATCACAACTGCTTAAGATGTGTGCTACAACACTTACATGTTGCTAAGCCCCTCTAAACTAAGCTCTTCCTGCAATCAATGGGGGAACATCTCCATGCAATCTCTGCTTATTTTCCACAAAAAACTTATGGAATACCTAAGTTTTTGAATCTAAGAAATTTCCAGGTTGACCACAAAAGCTAGGGATTTTAAGAACCTAGAAGTTTAAGGCAATACTGGAACACAGGTAGTCTGAACTGCTATTTGCAAGCTGGGTGTCTAAATCCCCACTTGGGAAGGATTTGATGTGGTCTAGTTTTGTACCGAAGCTAGCAAGGGATGGGATTTGCCTTTTCACAAATTCAAGAGAAAACCAAGAATCCTTACTTTAACAAAGCTCATTCGAATAGTACACATCTTGGTCAGCTCATACACCACTTCAAAACCATGATTGACTGACTGGGCAAGCAGCTGGGCAAAGAGCTGGTTGTTGAAGATCTTGAGGCTGCAGCCACTGGGGATCTTGCAGACAGTGGCTGGGTGGAAACCATGCTGGTAGTTACAGTTGCGGCTTTGCACAAAAATACTGCTGTCACTGACACATTCAGCATAAACTTCTCCACCAACGTAGTAAAGATGAACACCTCGAAAAAGAAAAAATAATGTGTATTATTTCTCCATAGTTCACAACACACTTTATACCAGTAATTCTTTAACTATCTTACTGGCGTGGGCATACAAACCCAGGATCATTCCAGGCACTCAGTGCCTATACGGTGCCTTTTAAAAGACAGTAAACTGTGCGCATATCTGTAAAATGGATCCCCCAACCTTAAGAGGAAATTGTCATAAACACTATTTTGAGGTACTAGTCTAGAAGGAAAAAGGCTTGGCACGTGATGTTTTTCTTTGTTTCTTAGTGAAAGTTGGTTTACTTCTTTAACCCAACGGCATAGTACTTTATGAGAAGACACACATACACATACATATACACACACATAAATACCAAACATATGTCAACCATATACAAACATGGATCAAAACTGCCAAAGAACTGACAAATCTGTTATGCATTACACATCTAAATGTATTTTCACTGTTGAGCACATGCATGCTGACCAAGACTCACTTCATTGCACGCTATTTTTTTACTACACGATCCTATCTCATGCAGTTCAAACACAGCATGGTGTGTACTTAAAATAGCATTTCGGTATTTTGCTTTATCCACCATGTCAGAACCATGTATTTGCATTTACATGACATGACTTACTCATCAGATCCTGTTCAAAGTGACCTTTAGCAAGAAAATGACTTATTTCCTTCTGGACTTTTCAGTGCCCAAGTGACCTACCAATACTAACTCTCCAATTTTTACCATGCCTTGGGGAAATGAAGATGGAAGCATTTGTATCCATTCAAAGACTCTGGTCCTCCCAGGACATCTGCTTGCATGAAAATATACCTAATTGGTGGGAGAATTTATCTTGGCACAATTCAGCAACCTTAAAGTTAGGGATCTTGTGTAAGCTAATTGTGTAGATGCCTTCTCTAGTTGACAAATGATGAGAGGCACTGTGACCAGATGATTCACTCCATCCGCTACAGAGTGCAGGCTCACAGCCAGCTTAAACTGATAGAAGTCTGTGCAGGTGCTGAAAAGGCTCTCTCATTCCCTGCCCCTGCTGCTTCTTCCCCCAACCTGCTTTCACGCTGGCAGCAATGGCTGGGATTGGGCAGCTATCCAGACTGGGGAACCGAACCAGCTAATAAATTCAAGAACAAACAAAACAAACCAAAATATTTATTTGCAGTGAGATCTTCATCAGTGCAAGCATGGTGATGGGGATCCAGACTGCTTAAACGTGAGCATGAAACCACACCCTGAAGGGGGCCAAGTCATCCTGTGAAGATGCCTAGACATTCACCCTTCCCATGGCTAGATTAGGTGAAATGAACCCCTCCCATGGCCAAGAGAGGTGGAGGAACTCAGTTCTTTGTTCTCATAAAAACCACCACTAAATAAAAATAAAATCCTCCTCTCTATTCCCAGGTATGGCATTCAAACCCTTACATACAAATGCACATGTTCACAGAGTCTCAGCGGAGTGTCTGCAAAGCCAGTGATAACTATGCTTTAATAATTCAGTTGTAATTAGTTTTATTCCTGCTGTCTTTCATACAAAAAAGACTGGTTACATATTCCCAGTCTGTTCATCATTCTGTGGTCATGACAGCAAGGGGCAGCAGCACATCCTTAGGACAAAAACAGCCTCTAAACAGAAGTGGGAAAGGCTCAGGGAAAAGCAGGTTGAGTGGGAAAGGAATCTGGGAAAAATACGCTCTCCCATAGACTTCCAGGATGACTCAGACGGGAACCTTAAAGTCTGTCTTCAAGCCATCACTTGACTTTTACTTCTATGCACCCACGAGATCTCAAATTAGATGTGAGCTGTGGGGGGTGTGGCTCAGAGCACACACTAGCATTGCACTGGGAACATGGGTGAGATGACAGCTCCATTAGATCAGTTGTCAGCTCCGGTCCAACTGCACCAGACATTATGGGGTGTTGCACACTGTGACTGCTATTACTTGACCTGTGTCTCCTTTCTCTTCTGTGGAAGATGGATAAAAGGGAGAGACTAAAAACACGAAGGTCCTAGGTGACCTTGATGGAGTCCCTATAACTTTCTGAAATAGAGTGAGAACACAGGGTAGGGAGAGAAGAATAAGGACATAAATGTTTTCCACATTTCAAATCTTCAGGTGTGGCTACTGGTTTAGGGTGACCACACTTTTGGGTGCTATGGTGAAAAATTTTAAAGGTGGATTTTCAGCATATATTGAGTAACCCAACCTCTGAAAAAAATTAATGCTTTCAAAGGCATTGTGCAAACTGTGTGCTGTAACAACAAAACTACCAAAGTCACTTCTGAAAGCAAAGGCTACAATTTGCTTTTTCCTTGTGGACTTTTTAAAAACAATAAATACAGCAGTAATGAAATGTCAGTGTGTATTTTCAGTCTTCTGGTATTCGATCACCAGAGACAAGCACCCTCAAGGAAGCCAAGCAGCTGAATACATATTTGTAGAAGACCAAATCAAGGGTACATATGTTTTAGTGGGGTTTCATTGCTCTCTGCAGAAACTGGAAATTCAGCAGTCTCCAAGCATCCACATCTTTTTGACACTCCAATGAGAAGTCCCCTTTTTGTCCTTGAAGTCTGACTGCTGAAACAGGTCCAATTGCTAGTAGATGTCGCATTGTGTTCTGGATTGTTTTTAGCTTTGATGTGGTATTTCCAGGAAACCGTTTCACGCTGATACACTAGATGACAATTCAATCACATATCCTTATCCTACTGAGCTAATCTTGTTTACTCACTCTTTTTTCTCCCCTGTTAACATGTGACAATTGTATCCATTTCAGTAGCTTTCATCCGTCCAGCATGCCTTTGAACTACAGCTTTTGGAGCTGCTCTGTGCTCTTCTGCAGGCCTGTACTGGTGCCACTTCTACTCCACTTGAACATGTTTTTTTAAGATTTGCATAACCAGGGAAGAGCAGTAAAATTAAGGATCTCTGATATACTAAGCTCCTCTCTGGGCAACCTGCTCCCTTCCCTTGGGCAGATTCCTAGTGTAAGACTTTAAAGGACTTTTAATCAATGAAGACAGATCTTCAGATTTGAATGCATGAGGACCATTAGCATTTACCTCATTTTCTTTCTGTTCTGTCTCTTCCTCTTTTTGGGCAGAAAGTCACAGGATGTAACATCCTCAAATGACAGCTTTGACTGGGATCTTTTGTCATTCTTTTAGGGCTGGGCTCAGCTTTGATCTACACCCCTCTGACAGCTTATGTTGATAGAGAAGCTTTGGTTTATTTTCTGAGTAAGTTAGAACTAGATGGACAACTCATTTCTACCCCTCACAACAAACTACTATGACAGACGCTTGTCATGACAGCATCACGCTGGCTTCACACAGTGCATCTGCAACACAAGTGCTTTCCCTTCCGGAGAAAAGTGCAAGAGCTAAATAGAACATCTCCTGCGCTAGCCTTCAGGTTCACTGTTGTTTGTAAAAACTATGTCACATTTGTCTCAGAGCTTCCTCATATTCAGTCATTCAACACTAGACTATCAAGAGCCAATTAAAATACTGCTCTAGGCCTGGGAAATGAGGTGAGGTTGACAAGATAATAGGAGTGGAACAATTAGAGTTAATTAGTCCAGTGGGAAATCCATTCCCAGGCAGCTACCGGTGAGAGGCTAGCTTGGCAAGATAATGAGTCTAGACTGGATATACCAGAACAGGCAAAGCTCCATCTGCACAGAGAAGTGGCCGGTACAGGACTTCTGACTCACCGCCACAAACAACAGTAAGTTTTAAGAATATCAGCCCCTACACAGCCCTAGTGAGCTGGGATGGAGTGTGTGCAGCCATGCATGTCCAGGTGTGGTCTCCTCGTACTTGTCACCAGTAGCATATGATCCTGCATGCACAGGGTATACGTACATCAAAAGTGGCGAATACCAGAAGAACTGCTGGAGGGAGAATCCATGACTTCGTTTCATTGGTGAGAAGTTGACAAGGCAGGGAATGAGACTGGTAGGGGGGGAAAAGCTACAAAGGCAACTCTGGTAGAGTTCTTCAGCTAAGTAACTCAACTCCATCTCCCTTTGTTATTCGGTGGGAGGAGAACCAGCCCTGAGGCACCAGCAATTATCCTTTTAGTGGCATTTCAATGGCAATATTCCCAGTTGCCAGAAGCTCTAATAAATAAAATGAAAATACATACTGCTAAATTAGAACACACAACTATAAACAACATTTTTCTCTTTGCTGGCCAAGTAAATAGCTTTTGTAAGGAGCTACTCTGCTGATCGTTATCCAGTCAGAAAAGAATCAGCCGCTTTTCTATTTCAGAAGTAATCTTAGAGCTTTGGTTTTAAGGCAAGCACATCTGACAAATCAGCTAGGTTTGTTAAAGCAATGCACAGTTCTTTCAAGCTCTGAATAATCCTGAGGAGAAGGGATTTCCTCTTACCTTTTCCTATGTGTCTCCTGGTGTTTTCTATAGTAGAGTTGCGGTTTACATTTGAGAGCAGTCCCAGGCAGAACCTGTTTTTGTTATTTGAGGGATCTGTAAATCCATCTATAAGGATACTTCGAGAGGAAGCCTGGAAAGTCTCTCCTACCCGGTTGTTGAGTTCGTAGTAGGCGACTGAGCACCAGTGTTGGGGTTCCTCATAGCAAACAGGCCGGAAACCTGTAGGAAATAAAATTAATCAGCTGCTCAGGTCTCAGGAATATTTTTTAAACAATCATTCTGTTTTCTTTCCTCTCTCCCTCCCACTCCCACCCCACTCAGCTCTTCATCTAAAGAGTCACTTAGGTCATGCTTTATCTCAACAGCAGCTTCTGTTTCTTCTTAATTTTATGACTGAAGCCCCAAACACACAGAGGGCTGGTACACCAGCCTAACTCTAAGCCTCTGAGGAGTCCCACTTGTTCTTAAAAGTGATAACTCCCCTGCATTAAATTAAGCACATGCTGACATTCCATGCTGAACTGGGGCCCAATCTCTACACTGAAAATAGTAAGGGATACATCTGCTCTGCACACCAGCAGCCACTAGGGATAACAGATGGGCTCAAAGCAAGTCAAAACTGAGCCAAGCCTTCAGCCTAATACCAAACTCTGAAGTTCAGAAGTAATCAATCACTCCCCCCCAATTTTTTGCATGCTTTGGGGCTTTCCACTTCCATGTGGGACTGTAAACAGAAATGTCAGAAGGTCATTTCTTTTGGATTTACCCCTGCCCAGGTTTTCTAACTCAGAGGCAAAGAAAGACTCAAAGATGTAACAGAATCTCTGATCCTCATTCATCCTACAGGAATTAGTGGGAACCTTATCCTGCCTGCCCACCACAGGCATGTGAGCCCCCCTGCCCCCACAGAACCTCTGTGCATAACATCTAATAAACTTCCAACTAATATTCACTAGGGCAGTGATCAAGGATGGTAAACTATGGTAAAGAGATTAAAGTATCTCAACAATTTATTTAAAAGTATTGGTGTCTGATAACTAGTTATCTGGCCATTCTGTGTACCCATCTGTAATCAGCACTATAACCCTCATCCTCCTGCTCCAGTTCTGTGATACATACATGTTCCTCACTGATTCAGAAGGCTGTTAATATTTTTTAATGTGCATGTATGTGCACAGTGTTCAGTCCTCATGCCATAAAGGACATTTGTTTAGGACTACAATATGCTGGACTAAAAGAACAATGGTGATTTTTCCCTAGCAGTAGCAGGAAGCCAAAGGAAAACCCAGAAGAACTCCATTTCCCCTTGCTGCTCTGCAGCAATGGGTTTTGAATGGTGGAGGCACCACCTGCCTCTACTAGTCTGGAGGTAGTAGAGACCATGCTGGAGAGGTCATAAAGGTGCTTTGCGGGGAGCAAGGAGGATCCCAGACCCTTCTACTCTGACCACCCACGCACTCTCCCACTAAAGCATTCTTATATGAGGACAAAGAGTTTGGCCTTCTGTACAAATCTTCTTGTATTTCACTAGAACACGTCCTTTCTTTTCCAGCCAGCCAGTAATGTAACATTAATACAAAGATGGCAGTAAGAAAGGTCCTAACCACAAGACTTTAAAGTACTTGAAACCCAGAACTGAAGGTGATAAAGAAATCAGTTCTGATATTGAGAGTGCTCTTGTGTGTTATGTTGCCTCACCATCCTTGATTTGATATCTTTGTCTTTACAACATAGATAACAGTGCTTGCTTTCATTAACAGCCTTCTAATTGTAATAGTCCATGAATGCAAATAAGGTCTAAACTCTGTAACTTCACACATAATTCACTGAATTCTTAAATCAACCCTTTCTGCTAGCTAATGGATGGGTCTGGGACACAGCCTTACTGCAAAACTCTGAAACCTATTATTACAGATCACTGAGCCTTCTTGTTCAAATAACAATTTTTTTGCTTAACAGTTTTTCTTTGAAGAATAGTACAAATGGTTATTTACTTTCAGCTTCTCCATCGGCAGATTTACCTCCATTGGGCAAAGACAGCACTAGTTGACTTTCAGCTATTGCATCCATTGACCGCCCATTGTGGGTTCCTGGAGGTTCCCTTGCATGGTAAGGTGGGGGTGGAGTTTCCACTATTAGAAAGAAGGAAAGAAAGAAAAGAAAGAAAAAACACCTAAATCAATACATTGGTAATTTCTCCCTGGCTTTTCCTGGTGAATACTTAACTTCTTCATCATTGTTTAGCTAGAGAAGGGCTGGAAACAGAGCACAAATCTGAACCTGACTGCCCTTCAGTCTCCAGATTAAGACCATTACATGTTCAGGAAGGACAGGAAGGAAGGGCTGCACTTGAAAGAGAGAGGAACAGTCACAACTGGGCCTCAAGCCTAGAGCGGTGTCCAGTCAAGCTCTCTGTTAACACCAGTTGTTACCCTAAGAAAGTAATGCAGTTTGATTCTTCAGTTCCAGAGTTCTCTTGCAAATTTAAAACTTGAAGAGGATGATTTAAGAACAGAAGCTAACTTTAATTGATCCTCTGGGAGAAAGCTCTTTTTCTTCACAGTTTATAAAAAAAGCCTACGGAAAGCCTTTAAAGCACTCTAAAATCAGAGTTGGCAAAACTCCCTCCAGATTTGTCCTTTGTACCTCTGTCCTACAAGGGAAGGCTGGGCCTCTTCTGGTTTGTTCAGTCTCACATCAAACAGCAATGGATGTGACAAAAATTATGGAGAAAAAGTATCAACTCACAACCTACCCAGCTCCTGATTTGCTTTATTTATGGTACAGTAAGCTAGAAAACAGAAGGTGACTCTATAGTGGGGATTCTCAAGAAAGACAGGAGGCTTTAGAAAGCCAAAGAAAAAGGGACTTCATTTTTGTATTAGAAAATGTCGAAAATCACTACATAAGCACTAAAACCACGTAGTTTCATTCATTTAAACAGAAACTCAGTGGGCTTATGTGTAAATTACAGCCATATACAAGCTTGCAGGACTAAGGGTCTGTTTAAGAAGACCAGGGCTTAATTTGGTTCCGGGCTGAAATTTCCTCTTGTGTTTGAGATCTGTTGGCTGGCCCTCAAAAGAGAGCAACTTCACTCAGAGTGGATAAATGTGGACTGTCTCATAAGACAATCATTGAATCTTCCAAGTAAGGAATTTTATTTTATTTAAGGATTGATCAGGATTTAGAAATGTCATACACTATATCATATTTCTAACATATAGATGACATAACCCTTCCAAAGAAAATGCAACAAGCAAGAATAGTCAAACACAATTAAGGAAGAGTGGAAGAGAATACAAGTCACAGAAAAGAATATAATGTGGTTATACAGATATTTTTGATGTCTACACCCAAGCTAGTCACCATAAGGTCTCCTTATAGCCACTAAAGAAAAATAGGCACCTGCAGACATGGTGCATCTCACCTACTTTAGACATACACCTTAAGATGCAATGAATCTTGTTCTAGGAGTGCCTGTTTTTCTCCACTGATTACAGAGAGAGTACAGACAATTGCATGAGATGCAGAAATTTGCATTGTTGACATCTATATTTGGTCACACCAATCCCACTCAAGGTTCTTGATGTCATTCCAGTTTGCTTTAGATAGTCTTCCATCCCTGATTGTTACACAGGCAAATTATGCTTATCAGCATGCTGTGTGCTGTGATATACTGAAGCTCAGGTTGAGCCACTTCCATTTTTAAGTAGCTTTGCAAGGTCCCAAGTTCAGTTAAATGCACAAGCCAGAGTCATTACGTAGTTACAATGGACCTGATTTACCTGTCAGGACCAGCTCCACTGAATCCAGCTTGGTTACACAGAGGTGCAAGAAAAAGATGGGAGAAGACAAACAAGTCCTACTACTTGCTGAAATGTTTCAATGTTGCCAAATGTGATTTAATCTGAAGTATAGATCTAGAGAAGAAATGAATGAAGGTCCATTCAATGAATAGAGAGGGAAGAAAAAACATCACACTGTCTTGAAAGTGTCCGGCTTAAAAGGAAGTTCAAAACTACGAATACCTTGTAAAAATAAACACCTTTCTTGCACTCAAAATCAACAGGCACATCATTAAGGACATTAACTTAAATGCTTTGTAGTTGAGACATTAAAACATTAAGTTACAAGATTCTGACCTGAATTCATCTTTGTGAAAAAGCTGAGATCATTGAATCTATTTGAGTTACGACAAAGTGCAGAAGTGAATCTGAACCTTGTTTTGATATTAAAGCTAGCTCTCAGCTGTGTTGCATGATGCCTTCTTGGTATATTTAACAGCAAAAGCATAGTTAAATTCACAGGTAATTAGAGCAGTACTAAGTAAGGAGTTCAAAACGCAAACAATCTGAGTGACATAACCCTGTCGACCTCAGAACTGTGGAGCTGATGAAACACATTCCAAAGTCATAGGAATTTGCCTGGTGGCTTCACCAAGTGTTGGGCCAGATTGTTAAACACCTTAATTTCCTGAAGTTTATACTGTCTGGGATCACCATACACTAAAAAATATTTCTGTATACCAATTTTCCCATTTTATCCTGTCTCTCTTGATGGAGTTTCTAAAAGTCCCTACCCTGACCATCTCTTTTAGAGGCGCTTAACTTAGGTGTTGCAATTGCTCTTCTCCATGCATTGTATCAGAAACTTGGATGGGAAGCTTTAGGCAGAAGGTGGCCTGGTTCACCTGCTCCTCTCCTCAACTTTCCCCTTACAGTAATCATGAAATCTCATCCAGGTACTTCTAGGAGTGGGATGACTATAACACTTAGTCCCTTCAGCATCTGTCTCAAGGACTGGAAGACAATAGGACACAGTCACAAGAAATCATGTTCCAAATCCATCCTGTCCAACAGTTCAATCTGTAGCTACAGCCTGGGGGGAGCACATGGAATTGGCACCTGACCCCAGGCCCTGGCAAGAACATGACTGCCTCAGTCAGGAAAGCTCATTCTTACCCGTGAGCTGATAGGGACTTCCTGGTCCAGAAGAGCTTCCTGGTGAGTTGGGGTAGCTGATGCTGTTAGGTGACTGGGAGAACATGTGGCTGGGTGATGACGGAAAAGGGGTGCATGGAGGATGCTGGAAGGAATCAGGATAGGTGGCATTGTGTGGCATCAGCGGCTCGCTGTGCAGAGAAGTGTTTCGAAACTTGGCGAGGAGGCTGAGGTGAGGGTTAAACTCACTGTGTCTTGGAACGAGTACAGGAGGTAGGACTGAAAATAAAAACAAGAACAGAAAATATCTGGTTAAAACTGCACTCCTGAAATTATATCTCTTTGTAAGTTAAAAAAGGCATATTCCATGCTGCCCAAATACTGCTGTCATTGAAGGGCAACAAACCCGTCCAAAACCAAGAATCAAAAGCTGATTCTTGGACCTTTTGTTTCCAGATTTGAAGCCAGTTGCAGCAATTCCATATGCAAAAGATGGACTCATTCCTGACTTGAGCAAGATACCATAAGGTTCACATGCACAGACTCTTACAGAAATGCAAGTGGCACATTTCTCCATCTCAAAATTACCTATTCCTTCCTTCCTGAAAGACTGTACATGTCAGGAGTTTGCTAATTATTATCAACAGGATTTGCCAAAACCACAGACAAGTTTAATAATAATTAATAGTGCTCCACAATGCACTGCATATTTTACTATCAGTGTTTTACAGATGGTCAAAAGGAAGCACAGACCTGAATCTAGACACCAGATTTAAAAGGTTTTCAGGTACTTGAAAATGCTGCCAGACAGACAGTGGGATCTTTAAAAGGAAATGTAAATGGCAATTCAAATATTGCAGCAATATTAATTTAGCTCTTGCAATATAGTTAGAAAAGATCTAGCATGAGGAGGCAAATGTCAATGGTTGGTTGTTAAGTCATGAAAAACGCAGGTCAGAAAACTGAAATCCAAATTCATCCATGTAAAAACTGATCTAATAAAAGATATCAATTCTCTTCACAAACTGTCTTCACTTACATCTCATACTGTCAGTGCTGTTAACAGCACTGCTGAATTGAGAAACCTAAAGTTGACCCAAATTATTTTGGATTCTGACATATCAGGAGCAAGAGCAGAATTGGAGCCAAAACACTTCAAAAAACCTGACTAGTGAGTTACCTATGAAGATGCAGCCCTTAGGCTGGAACACAAAGAGGCTTGCTAAATAGTTCTGCATATGGGAGTTCAACTTGAGGCTTTAACTGGGTCCTCCATGGTCTTTGGGGGGGGAACAGCACCTACAATGGGTGATCCAAAATATCTCTATTAGTTACTAGCTCACATAGTGCCTAATTATCTTAGTTAAGGCCTTAAACACAGGTAGGGAGAATGAATCCCCAGTTGCTATCGTGCAGATCTAAAAGCCACCAGAGAAGATAAGGAGGCAGTTCGAGTTGTTGTGACAAGGATAAATTGTCCCAACACAGGGAACAATTCAGCAGGCTTGTATTGATTGACCTAGTGTCCACAGTTCCTCTGGCCTAAAACCCAGCGGCATGTAATCTTTCAGTCTATCCTTACTAGTTTATGGAAACAAATAGCAATGTGTGCTTTTGGTTATAAATGCTGACAGGAATATATGGTTTGAACGTGTTTTAACATATTGTTTGGGCCCAAAAGCTCTGTCTAGGTAAGGCCAATTCTTTTTAGGTAGGTTAGCTAACAGCTTTTAATTACAGCTAACTCTCATTTATCCAGCATAATGAAAGAGTGGAATAATTGCTATAAAGTAAATAATATATAGATAATGCAAAACATGTGCATGAGAAGAGGCTGTAGGAACACCCTCCTTGGAGTGCACCCTCAGTGCACATCAACTGCTCAGAGAGCTGGGGCAGTTTAAGCAGGAGGAGGAGGACCAGTGCCTGGTACCAACGGCAGGTTTACAGCTTCTTGCTTGATGTAGCACTATGCTGAAGCTGGGACAGGGCTAAACCATGCTCCTGCCCACCCACTGGCATATACCATTTGGGAACTTGCCAGTCACCCATGAACTGAAGAACCAAGCCCTAAAGACATGTAAAAGATCAGACTGATGACAGGGGGTTCACTGCAGAAGTCATCTTGCCTGCCTGGAAACACAGGCACTGGGACTCTTAAGTTAAGAGACTCTTCTCTGGCCCAATGCATTTCTAATTATATTCTGGCCAGCACAAGGATGGTACTTTGGAGACTACCTTCTTTCCTTTTGCTTCTGATATGCCGCTACCTGTGGGATGAAGACTTTGTTGCCACCCTCTTAAGTTCTTTGGTAGAGAAAGGTAATCTGCTTCTTTACCGCTTCTTTAGCTTTTTGGATTTCCTAGGCTCTCCCGGTAGAACTCATACAGGCAATACAGGTATTCACATCCGAAATGCATTGCCCAGTCCCCCACAGATCTCTTCACAGCCAGTGGAGAGAAACAGACTCTTTTATTGCTCAGTTCATCTGCTCTATACTGGGACAAGACCAGTACCACCACTGCAGATGTGGTTTTGGTGAGCTGGATCCCTCACATCCCATGCTCCTGTAAGCTGCTTCTGGAGTTTGCCTCTGCTGCTCCATGAAACTGGTATGATGCTTGCCAGGTCTGCTGTTGCTCAGCCAGCTCTGACCAGCAGCCTTAGAAAATGGGGAAGTGGTGATCCCTTTCCACCCAGCATAGGTGCTGAGCAAGGGACAGCTGTGCTACAGCAATGCCGTGCAGTGTTGGGAGGTTGGCACCTCGCTGTGGGTACCACTGCTAAGGAAGCAGCTTTCTTCAGCCCTGTCAGAACTCAGTGCAACTCTTTCTCTAAATGAAAGCTGAGAATCTGGATGTATGGACAGCACTTGCCAGGGAAAGCCTTTGACTCGCCCTGAGTGAGTCAGCAAGAGGAATTTTCAAGCCTTGAACTCCTTCCCAGCTCTGACCAGGGTACTCTTAATTTCTGCTCCGCTGTACAGTTTTTGCCACCTCACTCAATCTTTCCACTGACTGCTCTGTGGCTGCCTAGAGGCTAAAGCCTCTGTGGTGGTGAGGAATTCAGAGATTTTCTTGTTTGTGGCTAAAAATTCCCCAGAGGGCCTTGTTCTTTTGGTAACAGATGTCACTCTCCAGGGCTCAATCACTCTGAAGGAAGTATGACCAGAGGCACAAAACTGGGTGACTGAGCGCATTGGGACCTGTCTGTCCTCATAATCTACCTGCATTGCCTGCACTCAATGGGGTCCTTTTATTCTACTTGCTATTATTTTACTTTCTATCCTTCTACTATTCTTCTGCTTTCTATTTTTCTACTTACAATTCTCCACCAAGCCAGGGGTGGATCCTTCCTTCTATGCCTGCCCAAGTGTTGATGATTTTTGTTCAACTGAAGACAAATACAGTCATATCCCAAGTCCTGCCACTGCCTTTTCTGCACTAAGCTTCCTCCTATTCCTTTTAGCTGCAAAAGTTCTTGCTGGAAGTCTGTCTGTGCCCAGAGCCTGTGACTTCAGATGCTAGAAAGTAAACTATCTGCCTCACAGTTTAGTTCAGGTACAACATCCACACTACGATTTCTCACATAACAGCCCATCTTTGCAGACTTTATTACCTTTGGAGACCTCCCCTCCAGTAAGATCCATCTGTTCCCTGTATCCATGACCATTCACAAACACCAAGCACATGGCCAACAGTGAGATCATCAGGTGGTCTGCCAACTGGGAAGCAATTTTGCATTTTAGTCCCACTCAGGCTTGACGAAATCAGTTAGTCTAAGTCAAAAGTTCATTTAGGCTCCTGCTGTCTACATCAATGGTGCACACTAGAATTTGCAATATCTACACATGAATGATCTCATATAAAAATAACAGGGTACATGTTTAGGCAGCTTCTGTATTTTTCTGAAACTGCAGCTTCTCTTGACAACAAACCATTGAGACTTCTGACCAGCTCTTCAAGACAAAACAGTGAAGGGATCAGCAGAGCCTAACCACCATACCTATCTCCTTTAGGCTAGGTGGCCTAACCCCTCTCTGCAGTAGGATTTTGCACAAATAGAGGAAATATTTGCTTCTTTTTTTCTAAATGGCACCTGCTGCTCAGCAGACCTGAGCTGAAGTCTGCTGGGGACACTGACAGCAGCAATAAAAGCTATGCATAAACTGTGCAGTGTTGGTCAGCATAGACTAGGATGTGGCTGGGCAGACTGAGGACACAGCAGAAGCAATGAATCTCAGACCAGAGCTTAAAGCTGCTCTCTAGTAATAGAAGTCTAGGGATCTGCCAGGCCATTAAAGAACGAGTGAAGCTCTCCCATCTTTGACCCAACTCATTCATTCTGAATAAAAGTTAACTGATCTGGTTGCAGAGCGGTTGACTCAGTAAGAGAGACTGCAGTGATGGAAAATGAGCCCCAAAAGGATGGACATTTGTATGAAAATAATACTGGCTTGGGGATTATAAAAAATGCACCGCTGACTAATTTCATGGGTGGATTCTTTAGCTCCAGAGGATGAGACTCGGAGAATCTCACATAAGCCAAAGATCACCAACAGCCAAGATGCAGAAGATTTCCTGTAGTTAAAAGAGGACTGTTTAAACAGACTGGCATCTACATCAATTGCTCCCAGCCTTTTCTGTGGTGATCTCACTGCTACCACCTTCTTCTCTTGCCTCACTACCGCCTCCTCACAGCACTGCTTTCTGCCTGCCTCTGGCCTGGAGCTGCATTACTGCCACTTGTAAGTTATCTCTCCTGCTGCTGCCCCAGCACACCTGAATAGGTTATACTTCTTGCTGCACTGACTCATCTTTAGCAGGGAGGAGACTCACTTGTGAGCTTCAGCTTCTAAGCTGTCCCCATAAGAACAGCGGTAGGAATGAATACAACAGCCCAAGAACAATTCCTGGGTCCTGTGGGGAACTGGCACAGCACAGTTTCCATCCTCACAGCTGCACTCTCTTTGACCTCAAAAACAAGGTGGTCACATCCAAAGTGCCCCAGGTGCCTCCTGTGGGCTAACCCCTGAACCCTGAGAAATGCTAGTCCATGCGAGTCCACATGGGTCAAAGCTGTGCCCAGGAGCATGCTACCAATTCAGCAATACTCAGACCTGCACTGTGGCCCCGTCTCATTTACTAGCAGAGATGTAGTCAGTCTGCTGCAGAGACAAATGGTAGAGACATGTTCACAGCTGAAACCTTCTAAGTTTCAGGGTCAGAACAACAAGCTTTGGCAGCCACTTAGCAGCTGCTGGATTACCCCAGTACTAGCGTTTGTTAGCTGGCACTGAACAGATCAGGAGACCAGGGTTGAAAACAGCACTGTGCAGTGCTATCAGCTACCGCGCTGAGAAGACTCCATTAACCACACCAGAGTTACACCAGAAGAAATGAGAAGACACTAAAGACTGAAGCCTTCAAAGAGAAAGATACACAAAATGGGATATTTTATGAGCATATTTTCTTAGATTCTTGAAGAGTTTATTTTAGCAAGGCAGGAGATCACCTCTTTCCAACGAAAACTGTTGACAACAAGCACCACTCACTGCAGCTGTAAAATTTTAGTTGTGACAATGTTTACAGCAGTTGAGATACAACTTCAAAATGACAGCTCTGCTGCAGTGGAAGGATGATCAGAAAAGTGAGCAGCCCCTGTTTAACAATTGTTGACAAGTGTCCTTCCCTTATTTCATCTGTGTGAAAAGAAGCATCCCACAGTTCACTTTTCTGATACTAATGTCACCACAGAGTAAAGTTCATGCCAGACAAAGACTAATCACAGAATAATAAGTATATACTTACCAACCATATCCATTAGTAAATTAAATTACTGTGATTTTTGGCAGCAAGGGAGAGCTAGGTTAGACATTAGAAATCATGTTGAACTGTAAGGATAGCAAAGCAATAGATTCACTTGCCTGGGGAGGTTGTGGAGGCTCTACCACATGAGATTTTTAGAGCTCTTTAGAAAAAGATTTGTCAGGAATGTACCTGGTAATTTGGTTTGGTTTGGGAGTAGGGGCAGAGGAGAACAGGATAACTGCTCAAGATCTCTGTCAGCCCTACTTTCTAAGATCCCTATAGAAGTCAGGATTGAACAGTATAACTTTTTAACAGCTGTTTCACTGACACAAAGCCCAATTAAACGACCCTTCAGTGAGGTCATAAGTTTTCAGTGCTGATCAAATCCAGTCTAAAGAGGTTCATCACTGGAAAAAAATCAGAGTTTTATGGGAACTTGGGGGGTTTATTTCACATAAACTATTTATTTAGGTAAGTAAATCCCACTGAAAGCAGGCCACCAGGCATTTTAGGTAGAATCAACTGACCTGGCTTCATAACCGCAGCAAAATAAGCTATCTTACTGCAACTCTAATCTGCAAAGAGAGAGCTAGTGATACATTTTTCCTGTGGATCAATGAGTCGATTGTTGGTTTTCAGACAACGAGACATAAATCTAGCCAGGGTGGTAAGTCTACGATGGTGCCTAGACTTCATGTAAATGGACACCAGTTTGCAGGGGGGCAGTTCAGAGGGCAGCCAGCACCCATGCCCATGGGGCGAGGCTCGCTTTCAGCACCCTGGACAAGATCCAGGTGCCCCTGGGGGTCCGATGGGAGCAGACCCCACGGGTCGGGCGCTCCTGACTCCCCTCTTACTGCTGACTGATGGAGCTGTGATGCCATCAGGCAGGGGAAGACCCAGGATCCTTCCATCAAAACAAAATCTGCCTTTTCAGATTTCAGAGCACAACTCAGTAGGATGCACCAAGACTAGACCTGCCAGTGCAAGAGCTAATAGAAATGTGAATCATTTGCAGATGATATAATTACCTGGGGTTTCCACCCGCCGGTAATGGTAGGGGTTAATGCACACTTCTTTCTGTTTTGAGCCAAACGGGAACTCACAACATTCCAGTGGTTTCAACTCATGGTGAGATTGTAAATCAGGCCAGCGCCACACTCTGCAGTATATGACATGGGGAAGCCCCTTGCGGTGAGACACCTGCAGCCGCCCATCCAAGGAACGTGGGATCGTGACACATTTACTGGGCTGACCTGGACAGCTCAGAGCCCTTTCCAGTTCTTCCATGGCACCTTTTTTCTTCTTTAACTTCTTCACCAAGGAATCAACAGCTTTTTCTGCCCACTTTTCCTCTTCATCTCCTTGTTTCCAGCCCAGCAGCCTTTTCACTGCAGGACTGGTGAAGGAGAACAAGGAACTGATAGGGGTGCTGGAGTGCATAAGAAGCAGGGGTTACACACGAGCGTCAACGGAAGCACAAATTGCTCTCCTGCCTTGCAAGGCTTGCACGGAGTTTCAATATTGAGATGGATGCTTCCTTCAATGAAAGGTTCTTCCACACATATGTTTTTGTAGTCTTAGGCACTGGTTACAAGTAGTCCAACAGGGTGGGCCTCAGAACTTTCCAAACATCAAGAAACTGCTGATGAAGCCTGGAATAACAACACAATACTTAGTTAGGCTTCACACACTCCTTTCATTGTTCCTTCAATAAAATCTTTTCAAAGAGAAATTATTAAAAATGTGCATTTAATTTTCAATGGTTTTCTGTTTGGTTTTTGCTGTTTATTTTGGGTCCAAGCCTCTTCTCCCCACTACCCTCCACAGTCATTTTAGAGTTGGACCTCAGAAAGCATTAAGTGTCCAGTCACTTCAATTTCTGTTTAGAATTTAATGAACTAGGCAAATTGTTGCAGAGTTGGGGTTATATTTACTACAAAACAAAATGTACTCTTTTTTTATGGTAATAGCTGTAGGTTCAGCTCAAGCATCTTCTATGAAATTAAATCTGTAATATCAAATTTTATGGAAGTAATGAGTAGAATATTTCTCTGATTTCAACTCCCTCTCTGCCCCTCCAATCTCACTCTACTGTCAAGAGTTGTACAATACTAACTGCAAAATTAATTTAGAATTCAGCTACTCCCAGACTTCCTTTAATGACTTTGAAAGATCTATCACTGTTCTCTAAGCTTATTTACATTTTCTGACATGCAAGAGAAATACCTTGTTTGCCTAGCCAGTCTGTTTTGCTCTCTCTAACAATTCACAGTTTTTTGGATGAAAATCACAGACTTTTGGACACGGTTTGTGCTGGATGGATCCTGAGTTACTTCTGCTAAGAGTTGCTACATCTGACAAAGTCCAACAGAAAGAGTTTAGTTCTTGACGGGTTTTCTTTTTTATTTTTTTTTTTTTGAATGTAGCTGGAGCCAGTCTAATTTTAGCTAAAAATGACATATTTCCACTGACTGGAACTCTGAGGAAAAACGTCCTTGTATGTCAAGCTCTTTACTGCTTTAACTATACTTCATGGACCCCCTGTACATACCAAGCCCAAAAGTCTGAACTATACAGATGGCACATAAAGCAGAAGGTGGGGGCAGTTTCTAAATGGATGCCTCCAGAGAAGCAGCTCGATGACTGCCCTACTCCACCCTTGTTGAAGGACTTGGGTCCTTCTTGCCCTCCACCAGTAAAGGCCTGGACGTAGTCCTCAGCATTGCTTATATGCAGCCACTGAGGAGACAGATGTTGCCTAGTGTTGGGAGCAGCAGGGCTTCACAAACCATATTATTTTGCAGTTTCCTTAAATGCACAGCTCTTGTAAGAGTTCAAAGAGCACCTGGGGACACCAAGAGCAGGCACAGGCACAACATATTGAGACAGGAGGTCAATCCAAAAGACTGGTTCCTTGGCATAGTCTGATACCCTCAGCATCACACAGCTCTGGAGCATGCCACAGGGTAAGCACACATGGTCCAGGGCATCAGAGCCACCTAGACAACATGCAGTGTTTGCTGAGGGCCAATGACCACTCAGAGCCGTTTTCCTCCTAGCCCTTCTGTTTTGTTCTCATGCCTATTCCTCTGCCCCACTGCGTTACCCTTTAAGATGCCCAGCACCCTGAGAAGTGCAGATACATGTAAACATAAGGCACTTTTTCCCTTCCTCCATGAGAGCAGCAATGATGAGGGCAGGGGCTCAAATTCCCAAAACGCATTCCACAAAGCCAGGGAGATGGAAGCACTTGGTCCCACAGAAGAGAAAGCATAAAAATGACACTTTGGCATGTCACAAGCCCCAGCAGCAGCTGCTGTTACCCCAAGAGATTCATATTCCAAGCACCAGTGAACAGGAGGCTGCATGAAAATATGTATGGAGGCACTACAAAACTGGAAGGAAGAGCAGGCACACCTTGCTTCAGGCACCCATCACAGCACTGAGCTCTGGCTTATGCAATTTCTACATTATCAATCTATGTGTACATCCAGTTGTCCTCAACTGTCAAGAGAGGGTCTTGACAAGAACACAGCAGAAATCCCCTCACTCGCACCATTCAACAATCAGTGATCAATTCCACAGAGCTGCTCAAACTTGTCCCACCATGCAAAGAGAAACTTCAGATTCCAGATTTTTTCCTCACTCTGTATTAGCAAAAATTGAATGACCTCGAACACTTAACTGGATAGTTACAAATGCCTCTTAGTCAAAACCGAAGTCTATTCCAAACACTTAGAGGGTACATGTGAGAATGAAGTAAGTTCAGAATGATTTATCACAGGAAAAAACCCTCAAGCTGCTTGTAAAACATAATGTGGATAAAATTTAAGCAGACAACCTCCAGCCTTTGTGGGAGCAGGCTCAGACTACAGAGCCCAGCACCAGCCCCATCTAGGCATCCCATGCAGTGGAGGTGTCTGTCCCTTGCTGTCCCAGTTAGAACCTGTGGAGAATCTACCACGGCACTGCTGTCATTGCCTGGTGGCACCAAACCCCATCCTCACACGAGAAAATGAAACAACGCCAGGATCTCTGTGGATCAGCTCCGAAAGTAGAAACAGGAAGCAAGGAGAGCCTGGGATGAAAGCCCACAGGACCAGCAGTGGTGTAAAAGTCTCTACTCCAGGCTGAGAGGGAAAATGGCTCACACTTCTTATCTGAGGGGGTCTCCTGGGTGTTAGCATGTGTAAACAACTGCTCCTGATAAGTTAATGCAACATTACAATCATCAGATATGAAAACATACATGTTCACATAAAAGTATTGTCCTGAGATTTTCTTTTCCATTTTGACCAAGGTTTTAAATAAACACATTAATCTCGTTTAGTCAAATTAAATAACTCAACAGTGACATCAGTATGAGTCTGAGTACTATTGTTGCTAGTGGGAGAGTTGCCAAGACTATGTGTATAAAAGCAAAAGCCGTGCTTTGCAGACCATGTGATGTAGTCTCAGATAAGTACATTGCACAATTTCCTACCACGATCCCCCCAGTTTCTTCTAAAATATTTTTTTCCCCAAATTTAACTAACATACAAACTAAACAGCTTTCAAATAATATTATCAAAACATCCTAGTTTAATGTTATTAAATTACATAATACTGCACACTATTCAGCAGAATAAGCCCTGTGTTGCTAGGCTGAGATACTCCATTATGAAACACCTAGGCAGCCATTCTCCTCCATGGCTGTAATCATAGAGGTGTCGATTCACAGTTTAACAATCTTTCAGGACAGCAGTTGCTTAAGCTGTATGCCTTTTGTAACAGGCAACTTGCCTACCCAACTGGAAACTTCCAACATTGAAACATTTCAAAACCGTGTTTGATGTGTTTTCTGTGCTGATGATCCATCATGTTTCTTGATGCTCCTCACTTTAGAGTAGCAGCGGGGAAGGAAGTGTTAGAGTTTTGATCCATATCCACAGCACACGTATCAAGCCCTGGGCCACACCATGATGGAAGTTCTGGTCTGATCACCTGTGTCTCCCTCGGTGACAGTATGATGTGCTATCGTGAGTGTAAGTCAGGCATCATTCAGGGTACATCCCTAACATAATTGCCTCCTCTGGGACTACAAGGAAGCTTTGTCTATCTGTCAGGTGACTGGACAACACCAAACACAGTCAATCTTCCATGCTGTAAATCTTTATTCCATCACCGAGTTTAGCCTAAGGTCTGAAGTTTGCTTTAGGGAAGAGGCAGAAGAGTTATGGCACGTGAGCATGAACCCACCCTTTCGTTTCTGTGGTCTGCAGGAGAAGGTGGGACTGGAAATGCTTCAGCCCAGTTCACTGGCTCCATTCTCCCTAAACACAGGGTGTCTGCCTTAGCTATGGCTACACTACTGCTGGGGAACATTTCTGGGTATGGAAACTTGATTATCTACAGCATAAATTATTACCACAGTATCTGGAATGGCTTTGGTCTGTGCCAGTAGCACTCTCCCAAATAACTCTTGTGTTTAGTTCAGGAGTTAGCAGGGACATGGGGTAACTCCTAATAAGAAGTCTGCATAGAGCCACCCTGTTTTGGAGCGCAAGACAGCCGTTTTATGGAAGTGAACCTCTCCATCCCAGTTGGCCTCAAGGCCAAGAAGAGTACTAGGCATGTTTAATCTATTAGTATGGAAGCAGCCTTTCAGTAGAATTTACTTGGCCACATAAACATGTCCAAATTGTTGACACTCGTATCTGACCTACTCACACTCAAGTCCCTAAATACCTACTTGAGAAAAACAGGTGTGTACATGGCATGGACCATTCCACCTCAAAGGAAACAACTAGAAAAAAAATAGCAAAATCAGGCACTGCATACAGCTCATGCTGAGTGAGATGAGTCTCACCTCAAGTCTGAATGACTACTAGGCTATGACCCAGCAACATGGACACAAAGTGAAAGGGACTAGGATACCTTCTCCTGCTCCTAAGTCCATATTTCACCCTCCAGTGTAGAATTAGCTTGCAGGTCCTCAGGTCAACAGGAGTATGTTCCTCCAGGAACTTCACTACAGTAATTTCCATTGTGCTACTAAAGAGCCTGACACACCGAGAGCAGAGAAAAGCAGATGGAACACCATCACTGTGGGCTTATTGTTTCCTAACTGGAGCCAGGTCCTGCTGAAGTCAGTAAGAGGGTTTCCAAAGCTCATGGAAATTAAACATGTCCTCCTCTGTGTCTCCCGTGGCAGCATGCTGATGCCTCCACTATGGAAAGATTTTAGGAAATTTAGAATTCATTTGATGTAAAAAGGATCCACTGTGTCTTGCATCACCCATCAGCAGAATGTCTGTGCAGGCCAACATGCTGATGAAGGTCCCTCTAATTCAATTCCCATGGGCACAGCAATGAAATTGTACCAGTCCTAGTTACAATTTGCTCTAAGTTTTATGCAGAAGTCAAAAAGGAAGACTGCATGGATGCTAGTGAAAACAGGCGTAAAACACAACTGGGTAAAAGCACAGTGTCCATCCTCCCTCAAAAGCGTATGTGTGCACATGTGTGTAAGCACAGGTGTATGCAGATGTGTGTGTGTGCATCTCATCTCAGAATAAACCTCCAAGATGCTGCCTCCCTCAGAGTGCCTGCCCTGGCTAACTGAGCTGTGAGAGGAGTGGCTATCAGTCTCGAAAATGGCTGACATCATCAGTCTTGCTGTCACTGCAACAGCTAAGTAAGGCCACAGAGGGACATTTCTCAGAGGGTCGTCTAGACATAAGCTGTGCAGTTCTTGGAGATGCACGCAGCTGGAAAATGGAGTAGTAAGACAATTATATCGGGAAGTCTGCCGCTCGATGACTAAATCACAACAGAGTTGGAAAGGAGAAAATTATTTCAGTCAAACAACGTAAAGAGGAATGCTGTGAACATGCACTTGGTTAGTTATTTTTACCTAGCATTGACTTGGTTATTTCTACCTACTATGAAAGACAGAAGCATGAGAGTTTTCTCAGTGTAACTGAGTCTTGATTTGGTTTCAAAAGTGCCCAGCTGGCAGCAGCCAGTGTGCACCCAGGGCTGGCAAAGCACTTCCTGGGTCACATCATCACTGCCACTCGCTATGGGGATCTTCCACACCTTAGAAGGGGAAAGGGTTTAAAAATAAATAAATAAACAAACCAACAAAAGTGTTTACAAATACTTGGCCCTCAAATGAGCAAGGGATCCCACCAGCCTTGCCCTGGGCCTGCTCCCACACCCTGAGCCCAAAGCACCAACCCCGACACCAGGGTTTTGCAGGCACAGTAGATCAGAGCTGGGCAGGAGAGGTTTCACACGTGCATTCACTCCGAAAGAGCAGTGTGGAAGTGCACGCCTGAGCTGCACAGCTACTGCTGGTGCTTCAGTAACCAGCTCATGGCTTGGGAACGGTGGCCACATGTTACTCTTGGTGCATGTAAATCACTTGAAAAGACTCATGTTCCACTCGTGGCACCCACAATATCATTTGGGATCCCCTGGGGCTTCTTGCTGTGCTTGGGACCTGCCAGACAAGGGTGCTGTTATGAACCTATCTGAAACCACTGTCTTTTGCACCCAACAAAATACAGTGAATGAATTATTCATTACAATGTTACCAAGTTCTTCCACAACCACAAAACCTGACACCCAAGGTTTTAATTAAATGGGATGTAAAGAAGGTTGTTCTTTTTTTTTTAATTAAGAAACTAAATTTCTTCCTGGTTTGACCCTGGACTGCTCCAATTGAAAACAGCTGCAATGACAGGAGGTAAAGTACTTGAGACTCAAATTTGTCCACGTTTCACACAGCCCTGGCAACATCTCATTGTTTATTCCTATAAGCTTAAATGAATAATGAAAACTTCTGAAACTAATTTTCTCCGTTTTTTCCAAGTATGTTCTGAAAGCCCTTCTACATTGAACTTTATGTGAAGACATCAATATCAAAGGGCAAATCTCACAAGGCTTCATGCCTCTCTGGCCATCTGTCCACATTGTGGAGTCTTCACCAAACTTACTGCCTCCCAGATAAAATAAGGACAAAATTTGATGCCAGTGCCTAAAAATCTATGACATCCAAATAATTTATCTGAGCTTGTGGAATCATTCAAATCTTATCTCATCTACTCAGCATTGTTCAGCTTCTCTTGACAGTAGTAACACCTTCTCATTTGATATAAAGAAGGAAAGATTCAAGTATATAAGCTGCACACCTTAACACTGGTACAGAAATTTCCACAGATCAAACACTTGCAGATGTGTTTAAGAGGCGTTAATTCCATCACAAAAGAAAATTAAGTACCCAGCTCACTTTTGGTATGCCCACGATGCCTGACTGGGAAGGGATGTACCAATTCCTGCCGTGGGACCGCTCTGGGTGAGCACATTGACAGATGCTTCAACAAAGCTTCATTAGTGTGACTTAAGATGGGGAGAACAGAGGGGCATGGACATGGTAACAGTACCTCAATGTGCAAAAGGCTGTTGCAAGCAGGATAGGGGCAATCTGTCTTTCATGTCCACTTGAAGAAATGGGACATAGGTATAAGGTAGCTATGCATTGGGATAGTTATTGCTGCTGGAGGTCTGTGAGTGCCAATTACACAGCTTTCTTCAAGAATAACTGTGCTGGCCTTGGGGAGGAAGAAGGGACTGGAAAACCCCTTGAGATGAGCCCTTCTGACCCTATGTCCCCTGCTATGACCAAACAAAAGAGCCCCTCTCTTCAGGTGCAGCACTAGGCTAACGTGGCTACACTGGCTTTGGCTCCCAGGTTACGTGCATGCTGCTGCTCAGGGTAAACACAAACCAGAGGGCTAGACGTTCTCACTGATTTTTGCCTTTGAAAATCTCCCACAATATTTGAAGACACCCCACAAAATTACCACAATCAAAGTCTGTGCAAAAATATGAAACCAGACCAATTTATCGCTATGATCTCTCTTTGACTGCACTTCCTTCCTTGGTATTAATTTTTAAAGGAAACCAGCAACTGTGATGTTTATATGGAGTGAACTGCACTGTGTTCCCTGGCTGGGCCACACTGAAATTTCTGAGATGCAATCCCACAGGGACACATCCTCTTCTCTGCCCCACACCCTGCTCCCCGCAGGCAGGAGGAAGACCCATGCACCCATTCCCTGCCTTATCCTTTCCTGTGGCTGCCTTGCTCAGGCTCAGACCAGCAGCCCTGAGGAAGACCCCCTCTCCCAGCTGCCTTCCTCCCACAGAGCCAGAAGCTAAGGAGCACACACCTGCCATGGAGGACCACAAGGATATATTTGTGGGAGAAGGCAGGAGGCAGTGGGATATGATGGGGAGGAGGTGCATCAACCTGCCCTGGGGAGCCAAAATGTCTTCTCATGGCTCTGGTTATCCCCATTTTATAGACAGTCGGTCCTGCATTCCTCACATACCCACCATTCCCAGAGAAACTGTAGCAAAGCCCATCAGTGTTTCTAAAAATGGAACGGTTGGAAATACGCAAAAAATAGAATTCCTGCTTTTAAAATAAACGCTGACTCGTCTCTAATACAAAGCATGCAGCCAAGTGCCTCCAGAACAAACACTTCACAAAGGAAGAAGGGGACTAGAAAAGAATTTCAGCTTCATTGCTAGCCTAAAGTTTATATCCACACTAATCGGATCCTGTAATCCTCGTTATCAATCACTGGCATTCTTGGAGCCATTCCCAAATACCCATTTTAGGAAAAGGATTTGCTTAGAGTTAGACATTAAGAATGTTGTGAATAAGGATACATCTAAAGAACAACTACTTCACCAAGGATGTGGCGCTCAAGTCTGATGGGAACCTATCCTGAAAGTTTAGTGTCTTAAACTGTTAGAAAGGAATGCACTTTTGGAGCTCTGGTTGTACATTTACAGTGCACAAAGGATAAAGCAAATGTTCTTGTGTTGTATGGTAGCACATCCCATCTACCTAACAGGACACCTGAAGGCCAGCTGGGTGAAGTTCAGCACAGTGCTGAATACCTTCATTTCCTGAGGGAATGCACAGAACTGACAGGAAGCTGGCAGATCTGCAAGGTCTGCTCCCAGTGATGGAAACTTTGGTACCTGGTTCTCCCCATGCAAGGACTCATGCTTTCGAGATCTGCTGTCTAGTTGTGCCAGGTATCTAATGCCACAAAGTCAGAGACAACCTGTGACATGGAGAGTTAGCTGGGGAGTCTGTTGCCTCTAAGCACCCCACGCTGACAGGGCACCGCCAGCCATGTTCCTAGCTGTAGCCTGGCATGGAGGCTCCCTGCCTAACACCCAAGGTCCCAGAGAGAAACATCTGGGAGGTCTGCCTGAAGGGTTACTAACTCAGTTACAGTGTTAACACAGCAGACACCTTTTGCAGAAGATATAGCATCACACAGCTTGGCAAGTAAAATATAGTTCAATAGATCATTTAGATAATCAGTAAAATACTCAAAAGGAAGAACTTCCAGACGTGCTTCCTCTCTGACTGACAGCAGACCTGGAGAGGGAGCAGCAGTACTGCCAGCCACCTCTCCTTCCTCCCAGGTGAGAAAGCCTGACCAAGTGTATATGGGGGCATATGTGTCACATACAAAAGGCTTTCCATATACAACATGTTAGCAGTTTTCCATGGAATCACATTAGCATTTCATCGTGTTCAAACCATATCACATTCAAAGCTGTTTTTTCTAAAAGGCTTTCATTCTGCATCACTGTGGGAAATTGCTAATGCAATAAGATTGACATAGAGGTTCTCCTGCATGAACATCCGCAGTAATCTGTGCTAATTGAGCCCTCAGTGGCTTGTGAAACCCTGCAGGGGGGAGGAAGGGTGGAGCATCCAGAGGGCTTAGGTCTTGAAGAACTGCAAAAAATAAAGAGTGTGGAAGTCAGGTAAGCACTAACATTAGTGTGTTTTATCCATTTAAAGATCTGATTCAGTGGCAGGGATTGCCTTGGTCAAGGGGCCAATGCTCCCAAGCAACATCACTGAGGCACTTTTCATGAAAAATATCTGGATATGCTTGGACTCCCTGTGGAAGTTATTTCACAACAGGACTAAGAACAAAAGGAGTAAGAACTTGTCTATCTAGTTCCCTCCTGTGGAGGGAAAGGAGGAGACGGCTGGCCATTCCCAGTGACTTCAGCTGAAGATGTGGGTGCTCAGCTTCTCTGTAAACCAGAACACTTGCTTATAAGATTAAACAGGCTTCATATGCCTACATTTGAGCCTGGGAGTATAAAATGACGGCTAGATTCTCTTTAGCGTGTAAGATGGCATGCCATGCTAACAACCAGCTTCAGAAAACACTGAGCAAAAGGCAGAAATAGGGCCCTCAGTCTTTAAAAGAAACCTATGTCTCTTCTGCAGACCCACCCCAGGAGTCTGAGGAATACCCCATCTCTCCAGGAGTGTTTCTCCCCTTCCTCTCCCTTCCTAGCACTCAGCTCTGCCCCATGCAGCCCCTCCAGCCCAAGAGTCCCAAGCAGGTTACCACCAAGAAGCCTTGGTCCCACCATCAGTCCTGTAGGACGTGCAGCAGGGCAGGCATGGGAGCCACAGGCTGCTGCCTCGCACAGGAATAAATTTTGGTTTCTCTACTCTAGATGTCCCTGCGGAGGCCTCATGCCCTGTATGAAGTAATTCAAGATCTGTTGATGAGAGAGAGATAAATTAGCTACCTCATATGTGCTGCAGGGTAAGAAACTGAACGTTGGCAGCTGGGCAAAAGTAATTTGACGGAGACAAGTAGGTTTGGATAGGCCAGGCCAGCAAGTAACTGTAAGGGAGTCTTGAAAAGCCATGTGAACTGCTTGTGCCTCTGGTCAGTTCTGCACCTACTGGGCAGTGTGTGGGATCACATCCTGCCACAGGCCTCTGGGTAAATGGTTTTCCCCTCAGGTCCTCAATTTCTGCGTCTGTCATACAGGTACCCTGATGGGGACAGCTTTGTAAAGCACTATGAACTCTCCTGATGAGAAATCCTGCACAGGAATGCTTAAAAAAAAAGAAGGATTTTTTGTTAAGGAAAGGCACGGCAAGAAAACACACACAAAAAAGATTAAGTATTGTTGAAATGTATTGACCTCACTTGCAGGGTTATTTGCGTTATAAAGGATTCTTCATTACACGGAGCTTTGCTATTAGCAGACACCACTTTCTGGACAGGATACTACCACCGCCAGCTCTCTGCCTGCTGTTCTTCACAGCACAGCTGCATGACCAAGTACACCACCAGACCGAACAAACACAGAATAACCGTTATCAAGAAATGGCCAATCTGCCTCCTATTGTAGCCAGGTAATGAGGGTGAAAGGAAGCCTGAAGCAGAACAAACTGTAATGACCCAAGAGTCTGTTAAATTTTCTTTTCTCCTCATTTCTTTCTTTCAGTGGACAGAGAGTTTGAGGCCAATAGTTCTGGGGAACTCTGGAAGTGGGGAACATTTTCAAAGCCTAAACAAAGACCAGGCATATTGAGAGACTCCAGAACGGGAGTCTGCATGGAGACGTTCCAGAAAGAAAAGAAAAAGACGCATGATTTTGGCAGGGGTCATGCTGACTGGGAGCACAACGTAGGTGGGAGAAAAGGGCTTGTTGGGAAATGGGAGGTTGCAGTATCAAGCTGGAAGGTTGCCACAGTGTGGACTAATGCTTTGGCAGCTGCAAACAAAAGGAAGGAAGAATGTAAGAAGTAACATGAAGAAAAAGTGTCAAGAGATATCTGGGAGTACCAAGACCTGTGAGGAAACAGAACAGTCAAAGATGATGCTAAGTTTGGCAGAGGGGACGATGGTGATGCTACCGACAAGGAAAAAGAGTGGGAAGGAAACAAGTTCTGGAGAGAAGGATGTGGAAAAGATAAGGCATTCCTCCTCCCAGTCAGAAACACACCTTGATCTTAATGCTGTCTCAGAAAAATAGAGATCAATTATCAGATTTTCTTCTTCTGTTTTGGTTTGTGTTTCTATGCAGGAGCGACTGCGTAAACTGGGAAATTGACTCCACTCTGTGTCCACCTCCACCGTGTCCTTGCTGTGCCCTTGTCCAGAGAAGCTGAACCTCAAAGCAAACTGCTCCATCTTACATCTGTCTAAGATGTTGCAATAGTTCTTGCAGAAACCTGCAAGTGGTCCTGTGGAACGATTGTCTAAAAATCACAGGTATCTGCACAAAACTTGGGCAGATAATGTTTCACCTGCTTCGATTTAAATGCACACATGTATTAGTCAGGATCTCAGTCTGGGCTCTGATCCCACGGTCTGTTAGATCCACTCATCTGCAAAAGCACAGCAAGGTTTTCAGCGACTATAATAAATACACAGGCCCCTAGACTCTTTATTGCACCTCTTCAGCTGTAGAATTCCCACAGAATTAACCATTCAAACATTACAGACAAAATATAAGATGGGAAATAATTTGGGTTATTTTTGAAAAATTTTATTATACTGTATTCAGAGTCTAATGCTGCCTTACAATAAATGTTCTCAAAGACAGTAATAGGACAGCAATGATTCTCTCAAATTGTCATAGTTATTACTATCTTTTGCTGTTAATGTACAATAACCCTAATGATTCTTTATACCTGCCTGCAGCAGGAAACCAGGCAGTCTACCAGAACAACCTTTCCTATGTATGTTTTTGCTGTGCTGTTTTCAGTTAAAATATTTATGATGTGTTTTTTTTCTTTCTTCCCCATCCATGTACTTATTATTTGTAAGGGGTATATTGCACAGCAAATGGAATCTCTGTACACTTTCACTATATTTTTTGCGGCAGACAAATTACCCAGAGCATATATTTTTTTTTCCTTCTGGCTCCCCTTAATTCTGTTAAGTTTCTTTGAAATGGGGTGCCTAGTACTGCTGATGCTGGAATTACTGTTAGCCAGTATTAGCACCGGTGATAAACTCTAGCTAGTGTTTTGGTTAGAGGTCACTTGTAATTAGTAGTCATTGTCCTTTGAATTTAACAATGGAAAAAAAAAACTTTATAGAGACAGATTAGCCTGGCCATCAAAATTACAGCACTTTAGCATTCAGGAGGGAGGATTACATGACACACTATCTCCCAGGCTGATAACAGCAGATAGCTAAGGATTCAAATGCGAGATGCAGAGTCTGTTAAAGAATAAAAGGAGAGAAAGGAGGATTAACTGTCCAGATATTACGTGATACATTACACTGACACTTCTGCACTCCTGTTTAGTGAGTTAGGCCTCATTTTGTACCCACTGAAGACAACATGAGGCACTACTACCAGTTTCTGTGAGAGCAGCTTCCAAACCTGAGGTGCTACCCAGTTCTTCTACACATGTCCCCACCTTCTGCAGATATTTGGCACATGTGTACACGCCTCTTAGCCTTGGGCAAGTGTGTTAATAAAATATTAATACTCAACTTCTTCACAAAGTTGTGCAGTTGACAGCTTTGTGCATAATTGTTTCAGTTGCTGCACGTAAATAAAAGCTTCTATCTCCAACTCATCAATTTACAAATTCTGCTTATCATAAGGATTCATGATAAAATACACTTAAACTTTATTCCAGTAATTTTTGCAGAATTACTGTTTATCAGCTTATGTGCAAGTTAAAGTGAAGAAGAAAATGTTTTTAACTCCATCACAAAGGACAGATGAGAATGGGAACTACTGACAAACTCAGTAAATATAGTACAAATTATCCTTGATACAACTCACTTCAAATATATTTTGGGGCACATTTATTTTAGCTACTATGTCAAATTAACTCAATATTAAAAAACAAAACAAAACAAAACAAACAACAAACAAACCACAAACATCCCCAGCCTCTGCTTTAAGACCTAACAGGAAGCAAACACGAACCAGCCAGACACTGGTACTTATCAAATCTGAAAGAAGGGAGTTGTCTGGCTGGATTAAAACGGATGAGGTTTGTTTGAGTGATGACATTTGTCCTACCATCGCTGAGGGGAAGAATTTTGCAGCGCTTTCTTCAGCTTATACTCCTCAGGATGAGAATATTACTCCTACTGCACAAATACACGCGTGTATAAAGATGCACATTTCCACACATCTGAGATACAAAGTACTGAAACTTGCGTTATCTGCAGTGTCCTTCCCAAACCACTGCAAACTTGAATACATTCCCGAGCCGTGCACATCACTTCCCACTTCTGCCAAGGAACAGCTCATTCACTGAAAAGTTGACCATTCTGGGCTGAAAATTTTTTTCACTAATTTATAAACGCAAGTAATTAACACAGCACGTGTGTGTATGTGTGTCCGTATGGGTCCGTGTATGTGTTATTTATTTTTATTCCCACTAATGCCTCTTTTAAGGCAGACCTGGTTAGCATCAAATAAATTTACCCATAAAATCAAAGCAGGAAAACACAAAGTTACCGCACAATATCCGAATTGTTACAAATGAGCCGAACTTTGAATTCCCTCCACTTAGAGCTGCCCGGGCATGGAGATAAAATTACAATAATTCATAATTTGCCATATCGCGGGCTATTGTTTTTGGAAATGTTGGTTACTTGCTAACAAGTAACGTTTTAACTCCGGAGCCAAAAAAAAAGAGAGTCCCCGTTTGTAGCTTGAATACAAACCCAAATCCCAGCAATTCTGCTCCGTTTTGCTAGGGAGCGTATCCAGGAGCGGGATTTCTTGAACAGAAAATAACCTCTGAAAGGAAAAGTATTTCCAAACGTGTCATGTGGGGTTTTGTTTTTTTCTTTTTTTTTTTTTTTCCTCCTCCTACTTAAACGAGAAGGAAAGAAATCCTAGCAGCGGGAAGACTTGTCAGCGCTTAGCCATCCATAAAACTGTTTTTTCCTCGCGCTCCTCCTTTCTCTTGCAGTCCTGGCGTCGGTTTGTCTCATCTCGCTGCTGCCCCGGCCCCGGCCCCGGCCCCGGCCCCCGCCCGCACATCGCCCCGGCGCAGCGGGGCCGGGGCCGCCGGCCGCGGGGACACCGGCCCGGGGCGCCGCCGCCGCTGCCCCGCTGGCCGCACGGGGGGATGCTGCGGCCCGCCGCCGCCCCGGCACCGGCACAGGGAAGGATGCGCAGCAGCCCCGGCGGGAAGTTTGGGGCGGCGGCGGGACTGTCCCCCGTCCCCCCTCTTCCCCCTGCCCGCCTTTCCCGGGACGCGGCCGGGGAGCCCCGGCTCTTACCTGCCACCGGGCTGGGGTCTCGGCGCGCCGCGGGCGGGAGCGGGGCTGCAGCTGCGCGGCGGCGGCGGGGCCAGGGCGCAGCGGCAGCGGCAGCGGCAGCAGCAGCCCCGGCCGGCGTCAGTCAGGCGGGAGCCGCCAGGCTGTATTAGTGCGCCGGGCTGGACCGCGGCCAGCAGCGCCGCTGCCGCTGGCCCGCCCCTGCGCCCCCCCCGCCGCGCCGCGCCGCCCGCGCTGGCACACACACACACACACACACACACACACACACACGGACACACACACACACGGACGGACGGACGGACTGACGGACGGACACACACACACGGACGGACACACACGCACACGCACACGGACGGACGGACCGACGGACGGACAGAGCGCGCCCCCACCACAGGCTGCCCGCCCCTCCCCGAGCTCCCCCCCCGCAGGGGCTGAGCTCACCCCCTCCAGCACACGGACGCGGTCACCCCTTCACGGAGCTCACCGCGGCACGGACACACACACCCACGCGCGCAGAACCCACGCTGCGCGCACACACACACACACACACACACACCCCCCCTCCACCTCGCCCCCCGTCACACCCGCACCCTCGCCCCCAGCCCAGCGTCCCGCCGTAGAGCAGCCGCCTCAGGCGCCGCCATTTCCCCGCCCCGCGGCTCCCCGCTGAGGGGGCGCCCCGATCCCTGCCCTGCCCCTGCGGCGCGGAGCCCAGGCTGGGCCTGGGGCAGCGGGGGGCGGCGGGGCTTTTGCATGTGACCCCCGGGGCCGAGCCTCTGCCCGGTGCCTTCACAGCCAGCAGCCCTTCGCCTGTGGCCCCTCACACAAGCCTCCGAGCACCCGAGGATGGCCACGGTGGCCAAGCGAGGCGTGGGGCAACATCTCCCCCGTCCTGCACCACTCCGGGTGGTGCTGACCCGGCTTTCGGGCACAGGGGACAAACGCCAGCTGTGGGGAGGGACTGAGAAGATGTCCCTCTGGGGCGGCTGAACAGCAGCCAGAGAGATTTGGGAGACAGGCTGAGCCTTCCTACACCGGGCTGTGCAGAGGCCACCGGCCCTCCCCAGGCGTGCGCTCGGTTTCTCCGCCTGGACCCCACACCAGGGCTGTCACTGGCGTGGGGCGTCCTCCGAAAATCCCCTTCGCCCGGCATTTGCACCAGCGTGTGGGGCCCCGGCAGGCAGCTGCTGGGCTCCCACTGACTGCAGAGTCAGCGTCTTGAATTGGCTGTCCTGAAAATCTTCCTGGAGATTTCATGAGCCAGGCTTGTAGGACCTCCATTTAGCTTTTAACTGCAATGCAAAAAAAAAAAAAAAAAAAAAAAGTAAATAGGATTAGTAATACCTGCAGAGGATTTTTGAATGGTCCCATCAGTTTATGGGACTGGTCAGACAGCAAACTGCAGCTGTTATTGGTGAGCAGATGTATTTTCTGCTCTAGATATTACCTGTTAAACCCTCATATTACCTATGAGTAACCATTTCTAGCCACGTAGCATACTGTATTAGCTGTACTAAGGAGGGGCTTACTGAGAAGTATCAGGGAAGTTAAGTGGCTTCAAGGGCACTAGGAATGAAAGGTACTCATGAAACTGGGGCTCTGGGCAGCGCTGGGAATAGGTACGGGCTGAACCTGACCCTCATTGCATTGAAGGGTTCCAGTTAAATTGCACTGAGCCTTTTGAGGTCAATCAATAAATATGATTAAAGATACCATCCTGCTGACATTTTCGCCAAAATTTTTTACATTGTAAAACATGACAGAAAAGCTAATGTTGTTTGAGTAGACGTCAAAAAGCCACAATGGAATTACAGCTCCACAGGGCAAATTTATCAAGGCATGTGTGTGTGAGGGTTGTGGTGGAGCAGGGAGATACAAAGTAACGCCCCAAATACCTCTGTCGTTGGCTTTGGCTGGTCTTAAAATACCAGCGGCTTCCCCACTGCTGTCTCCCTTCTCCTACAGGAGACTTCTCGACAGATGAGTGGCAGAAGAGATTCTGTTATTTATAAGTCACTGTAAAGCTTTATAAAGTGCCAGTCACACAGTCTAACTCAGCATGACTGGAGATTTTATATCCATAATGCTGTTTATTTTTAACTTACGCACTTAAGACATCCTACTGCGAATGCTATAGACGCGGACAGTTAGGGTGGCTCGGCTGAGGTGTGGTGTGTAGCTTACTGGGGCATGGCTCGAGATCATGAATCTGAGGGCTCTCATACCCAAGTTCTGCTGGGTCTCACTGCATCTATTTCAGGTGTTGAAACCTCCAGTTTCTCATGCCTCTGCTCACAGTTGCTGTTGCCAGCAAAGAGGTGGCGGGAGAAGGTGGATTTGTACTCTTACTTCTCTGGTGCACAGCCTGCTGTGCTATCTCCAGCCCATCTTCATTGGTAAGGTGAATTAAAATGCAATTCTGCTACTGGAGCGATCCCACTGGTGGGGGATAGCGGCAGAGCCACTGCCTAGATTTATCAGTCATTTCCTAAATCTTTGATAGTAGCTTCAAGTTAAATAGGCATAAATTATTTGTGCAATGACTGCATTGCATTCATAGTTGTGTGGTGCCAATTTTAACTGCACCATTTTGAAAAGTCTAGCTAAAAGAGATCACATGGTATATATATTACTAGAGTTTTGTATAGTACAGATTATACACCAGGGAACACTTTTTTTGCGTACAGTTGTATTTCAGATCATGTGGCATGTGTGCATAGCTGTTTTATTACAATGGCTGAATATATGCTGGCGTTACCTGTGATCTGCTAAACCTATTGAACTATGTATCTTCTCAGGAGCAGGGCTCGTATATCCCACCTCTCCTTTCCCCTGTCTCCACACAGACTTTCAGACCCATCCCTGAGTCCAAATCCTCATCCATGTGGATTTCAAAGCCTGTGTCCTCATTGTAAGGCTCTGCTCTCCCCTCCTCCCGCTGGCGTGACTCATCACCTGTCACTCCTCTGCACCGCCTGGGCTCTGCTAATTCCATTTCTCATTTGCCATTATCCCTCTCGAGTGCCTCATTTCCCATCCTGCCCCTTGTAAGTGCAAACGCCCTCCCTTAGCCTGCACACGGTGTAACTTTCCTTCTCAAAACCCATCCCATAAAACACGGACCAGCCTTCTTTACTCATAAACCAAAACCTGAAATGAGAGTATTCTCCAGTGGGGTTTTTTTGGTCTGTATTTTGTCTTTTTATGCTGGATAGCTCTGTAAAGAAAATAATCAATAAAAGGATATGTATAAAATAGTAAAGACTGGATGTAGCTGTAAAAGGGAAGGAAGGGTTCTAATTTCTTGTAGCACTGAAACTGTGTAAAACACATAGAATAACATGAATTTTCCACTTGGAGGGAACTGCAAGTTCCTAAGAGCTCTAAATACATCGACTCAGTATGTACTGCTCCAGAGCTCCAGTGAAGTATTGGCACTGTCCACCACTGAACAAGAAATAGCTGTTACAACAGCAGTGTCCCGCGCCCCACGAGGGAGATGCCTCTAACGGCTCCAAGTGTGCTGGCACGGGCACTAGAAGACTTCTAGCCGCAGTATCATGGATTTACTGTGTGAGTTGCATTTTCCTCATGGGCTTTCTCTAGGCAGAGGCACAACAAGCACTTGCTTCTGGCAGCAGATTCTTGGGCACAGCAGCATAGCTGTGCTTCTCCTGCCCGCTTTGCCTGTGCCAGAGCCCTGGAAAGTGAGGGCTGTCCCTGTGTCGCAGGGTGGAGTCGGATGTGCAGGGCAGCACTGCCGAGAAGGAGACACTGACTATTCAAGCAGCAGCAATCACTATCTCACTCCCTCAGTGGGTGCATGGACAATGAGCCCAAACCCTGCCAGGATGCCTAGCTACACGCCTTTTGCTCCCCTTCCCAGGGTAGGACTGGGCCAGCCCCAACCCCTCACCCTCAGGTTTGGCTGAGTTTGACGTTGCTTGTGCTGTCTAGAAGCTTGGAGCTTTCTCAGTTTACCCTGCTTCTTACTCACAGGCAGTTTGGGTATCTCAGTATCCTAACTATGGTCTGAACAATTTGGACACATCTGTATCAGGTTTAGCAATAAACACTTGAACCATCAGGGAGTCTTCTGTGCTTTTCCAGCACAAGCAGGATAAAACATTTGCTCCGTAAAAACATGTTTCATGCTATTCACATCCATTTCCTGCATGTTTGTGGCTTAAGATGCTAATTCTCAGAAGAAAAACAGGTGGAAAAAGCAGCTGCAATCTTGTGCAACATGTTGGTGAGTGCAGCATTGCAGAGACTGTGCTGGGCAGCTGGGTTCTCTGTTCCCTCACAGCAAAGGCATTAGAATTGCTCATCTCACTACTCTGCTTCAGACTCTGAAAGTGAAGCTATAAATTCAAAGAGGCAGAAGAAGGAGGTAAGCAGGCAGGTTTGGAGATGCGTACCTAAAGGGAGAGAAGGAAAAAAGGGAATCAGCAGTAGAGTGGACATGTAACAAGGAGCACCTGAGAAGACTGTAAAGCAGTAGTTCAGAAATACTGGGAGACATAGAAGTGAGCAGGCTGAGTGGCTTCATGTACTGCCACCAGAATGTGGATTCTGTCCCCTTTGGGTCAGACAACCAGTAAATGCTAAAATTCATCATTTGGCTTCATGACACTTTTCATCCAGAGTTGAAAGAGGTGTCAAGAAGTGAATGGGCACACTGTAATACAGACAAATGAACTTAAAACATTCTTGCTACCTTTCAGTTACCAACCAAAAAAGACTCAGGAGAATATTTCAACTGGTCAAGTTATTATAGTTTTTAGCACTGGAAAGAATAGTTTTCTACCCAGCACTGTAACTGAATGAAAGATTTTTGTTATCGTGTGTATGTAAGTACCTGCTGAAGTAGCTGCACAAGAATGAAGTCATAGTATTTGTGATTAAAGATTCTGGGGGCAAATTCTGCTCTGAGCTACAAGAACATAAATTTTAAGTAATTCCAGTGAAATTTGTCATCATCTTATTATACCAAAACTCCATAGACTCACCACTTTTTTTCCTTTTCTTTGGTCCACATACAAAGACTTGAATCCACCAAAGTTTTAAATGCATTGAGATCCAGCTACCTGTCTTGTTATTTGTGCTGAGTTTATTCTCTGTTGTAGAGAATAAGACTCTGAGATACTCAGATCAATATGACTGTTGGGATGTCTTTTTATTCCAAGAGATGTGGCTTGCTCCCAGACTAGTTGGGGTTAGTTTGCTGTACAAGATCTTCCAGTTGACAGGGTCTACTACTTCCTCCTCAAAACCATGAGACTATGTGGACGAAGAGGACAGAGACAACCTGCTTTTGCACTTGTTCATTTTGCATAACAGTGTTGATGACTTAGTAAACCTTAGAAGGTAAACTCTAGAAGGATTCTGTTTCCATTCTTTTTAGCCAACACTGGCTGAAATGTGTAATAAGAAATGACCTCCCTGCTGTTTGCTTGACCTGGCTGAAATATTTATGTGCCTCATCTTAGATGTCATTGGTTCAAGAACTGCTGTAATCCCCTGCCTTCACTTCATCTTCTGATCTTCACCCCTAAACTTGGAAAGAATCAGATGAACTGTCAGCTGTTTCATCTGAGTCTAGTCTTTATCTTACTATCCTGAACAGTTTTCTTGTTGAGGATTTGCTTGGATGAAAAGAAACAGTATGGAAAAGAAACAGTATGCAAAGATTCATAAACAGTAAGAATGAACTACTGTCCTCTGACTTCACACATACCCAAAGGTCCCACGATTTCCTTGAACTTTGTCATCAAAGCCAATAGCTATGGTTGAGCCAGAGAAAATCTTCTGGAAAAACATAGATTTTGAAATCTTTAGTGATGGAAAATCCATTACAAGCCTCGCTGTGTTATTCCATGGTTACATTTATCCTTGTCGTTAAAAAACAAATGGCTTTCTCTGCTCTGGAGTTTTCTAGCTTCAGCTTCCAGCAATTTGATCTTATATCTTCATATATGAAGCTAAAACCTCATTATTGCTATATGTCTTTTCCTTTACAACCTGTGCTTACGCTACCTTTTCCTTCACACACTTGAGAATGACCCTTAAGTATCAGGTGATTAAATCATCTTAGGAGTTGCTGGGCTCTCCTTTGAGCCCTTTCCAAATTCTCAACATCTTTTTGAATTGTGAGCAGCAAGAACCCAGGGTTGTCCAGCTCTACCAGACATCAGGGAACATACACGGAGCTCAGCCAACTTTTTTAGCTTTGTTTACTATGTCTGTGTTTCAATCTATAGAGATCACATTAGCATTTTAATACCTTTAGCTCTTGCTGAGATGATACCCAAGAACTCTTTAGATTCCAGGTTAGACACCCCATCTTCTCATACCTCTGCCTGAAAATGTTCTTCATTCCTGTATGTCACCTTACATTTGAATGAGTGTGCAGAAACATGCACTGTTTTCTTGCACCAGGTTTACAAGCAAATACCGGAATAACTTCCCTATGGAAGACCAGATTAGACAAAAATCTGTCAGAACAGCTGGTCCTTCCTTGGAAATGGGGAGGGATGGAGTGACCTTGAGGTTCTCACCTGCCCTGTTGACAATCTAACTACATTTTCCCCTTGATTTTTTTTCTCTCTCCTTTTCAACAATGCCATAATTTGTGTCATTGGCAAAGTTCTCAGTAACAACTTCATAGTTTGTTCTGCATCATTGTTAAAAACATAGTTAAATACTGCGAGGTCAAAAAATTATCTCTTTGAGCCCTCATTAAAAACTCATCAAGTTGATAAAATTTTCCCCATTTATGGTGACATTTTCAGACCTAGGAACTAGTCAGTTTTTAATCAATTTAGAATAATACAAATTCAATACAGCTTGCATTAGTTTCCTAATTAAAATGTCAGGTAGCATGAAGCTGAAAAGTCTGTAATATCAAATCCATTTCCTTTACCAGCTAAATTTTAAATTCAGTTTTAATTTCACCAGACATTTTTGTTGACTGGTGGTACTTACATTGTCCTCCCTTAATTCTTTAGTGACTATGACCTATGTAAATTGTTCCACTGTTTTACCTGGAATTGGTTTTAGCTCTGAAAGACCTCTAATTACACCACCTATTCCATATATTTCTAAAAATGCTGGCATAACATTAGCTGTCTTCCGCTTTAATGCTCCTAGCCTTCCAAAATCTGTTGAAGCAGCATACATCAGTCAGAGAGCTTCTCAGTGCTCACGTTTAAAATTCTTGAGAGCAAGGTGTCAGGACTTGATGATTTCAAAATGTCTTAAGTTAGGATTTGCTTTTTAACATCATCTTCAGTTATTGTTAAAATATAAGTTTTTACCTTGTAGTATAAGTAATGTATCATTTAACTTTTTTTTTCCAGATGCTTTTTGAAGTCTTTCCTTTATTCACAGTTCTACCACTTCCACCTAGTACAGATACAAATAATTGTTTGAATTACTTTAATTTCTGGAATGCTTAACTCCTTTCTTACCGTTAATTCTGCTAGCCAGGGGTTTCTCATCCTTTTTTTTTTTTTTTATTATATATTTTTTTCTAAAATCTCTATTTCTTTTTTGTCTCCCATGTTTTATAGAATATATTTGTATTCATACCCTTTCTGAGTCCGTCTGTTCTCTGTTAACCAGAATAGCCTTCATTCTCAGTTGGATTGTGGTTTTTAAAGCATCTCTTAGAATGTTTTAAGCAGTTCCTAATTATTATTCCCTTTTCTATTTATTTTCTTTCTTTTCAGCTGATTTAACTGTTTTCAGCATTGTGAGACTGGATTGTTGGGGTTTTTTTTAAATGACCAAGAACTTGCATAGCTGCCTGAACTATCTTTTGGTCACACATCACAAATGCAGTCAAGTCACAATACCTTGCACTTAAGCAATCTCTTTAATTTAGTGACAGATTTCTCTACCAGTCAAGACTGAGTCTTACACATATTCCTTTCAGGTTAGATGCAGAATTTCTGGGGCTAGGGAAGCCATCCTTAGTGAGGAGAACTTTTCAAAACAAATTATTGACCAGACAGGATATTCCTCCTGACCCTTCCTGAAAGTACATGTAGAGATTTTTCACTTGGTCATCTTATCAGTGAAGAAGAGGTATGAAGAAGATCATCATGTTTTGGAAATATTAAGAGTGGGGTCATCTTAATGTGCTAATTTCAGTTCTTAACTGGCTTTTTTTCCATTTGAAATGCAGCTGAAAGTTTCATCTACAGAAGTTTGGTGCAAAAATAGAAACTTTTTTCTTTATAATGTTAAGGGATGGGCATATGGAAGCATTATGTTAGTCACCTGTGAACTGCTTAATAGTTCTCACTATGTTTTATCTTCAAAAAACAGCCGTAGTGCAGCAGTGATCCCTAAAAAGCCCTTGCATGTTGTGTTTATTTAGAAGGTATGGTTATTTGGATCCTCACATGCTTATGTGGTTTCTTCATATTCTTGCTGTAGAAAGGGAAAATAACAGTCACAACAACAGGCCAGTTAACACTGTTTTTTTCCCTTTTTTCATGGACTTGCTACCTCATTAACAAATGTCTCAAAACAGAGACTGTAAAGGTTTGTTTCACTTTCTGAGAAAGCCCATCTTGGAATGTCATTTGAAGCTCTCTTCACTAAATGGTGTCCTCCGACTTCCCTCTTCAGATGAAAACATGAAAAGATGTTCACAATTAGTGTTGATGGCAAACATCTTCTTAATAATGTTTTATTTTAAAATACTCCCATGGTTTAAACAAAGACAGTATATATATGTTCTGGGGAAGGGAAAAAGACATCTTTATAAACTAGACTATTTAAAACTCGAAATATAATGAGGAGAAAAAAAACCTTAATGATATTTGACAGACAAGAACATTGTACTGATAAGCACAGTTTATTTGTTCAGTGTTGGCATTAAAGCAGGATGCAGTGAGTAGAAGGGAAAATGCCATTTGTATTAGAAAACCCACTGTATTTTAATTAAAACTTGATTTATATGGATCAGATTTATCTGTATTTTCACTATCTGGCAGAAGTAAAAAGAGCCTCATAAACTTATAGTTGCTTCAAGCAATAGGGGTCAAGCAATGCATCATTTTACCATGTGTTTGCTTTAAAACAAGTTGGGGACCGACTGAATATTTTGCCTAGGGGTTCTGAGAAGAAAACCATTGCACTCCAATCCACTCCTTGCAAATACATTAATAGCAGTTGCCTTGGAGATCATGAAGTTATTACGACTCTGTAGGACCAGCAGCAATGGTGTGTTTGGACGTCTTGTGCCTTTGCAAGGGAGATGCATTTGGTAATTTATGCCCTGTCTTAAAGTTGTCTGCAGTTCATGGGAACTACCACCATTTTCAGTAAGTTATAGATCAAGCAGTTATTGAGTAAAGATTGCAAGACTAAGCATGTGATAAATTCACTCCCCTGGGAATCACCTGGCACCAAATACCAGGCCTCACATTTAATCAAGTTATCAGAGAAACTGAGTTACATGAAAATCTGTTTTGCTGAGTATCAGTTCAGTGACTGTTTGTTAGATATCTAAAATGTACATACCTTAAAGAATATTTTTATACCTACAAAGATTTTTTAACCCACTCAATGCCTAAGATGAAATACTTTGAGATAGCGCATTAGTCTTGCCATTAAAAAAAGATATAGGGGGAGAAGAAACTGTTTTCCTATGGAGGAAAATAGATCAATGTTTAAAGATGTGCCATTAAAATATACCTCTAGGTATATCACTTCAGACAAAAAAGTATTTATTCCTTAAGTCATAAAGCAGCTACTCATTTTCTAGAATCTTACCACATTTGCATTACAGGGATGTACAGGGGTGTATACACTGTTGCCTTCTTATGATGTCTCTTCATTTTTTTCCACCTTCCAGTTCATATTCCATAAAAATTTCCTCATTTCTTCCACAGGGACATCTGCCCAACTAAGTGTAAAATGAACATTTTGGTTTTTGTTTTGTGGCTTACGAAGTTTTACTTCCCTTCATCACAAGACTTAAGGGCACCATATTCTACAAACTAACACATTTAGATTCAGTGAAACACTATGTTACTGCACACTAATGTAATAATGAGAAATGTAATTAAAGTCACTACTATAATAACATCTTATCGGAATGCACAATGAAGATAAACTTGCTTATTTCAGAGACAGAGGGCTTATTGCATAGGAAGCAGTTTGTCCTGATGGATTCTTTGATCTACAACTGGTATCTTTGTTAACTGGAGGGGTGGGGAAGGGCTTGGTATATATTGCCACATTTTCCTTCAGCTGCCAAGGGAAGAATAATTAAAAATAAGGGGGGCTTCAGGATCAAAGAAATGGAAAAAGTTACACTGCCTAGTGAACAGACTGAGGGAAAAAGTTTTTAAAAAGATCTTCATTAGTAAATATTTAGAAGGCACAGATGCTGAATAAACACCTCATTTAGCTACAGACTTCAGCAGAACAATTACTGTATGAAAAAATCAAAAGACTCAAAAGAAAAATAAAACTAGGTTGGTGGCAAGTATGTAAACTGTGTATAGAAATACCACAACTATGCACAAGGTATCAGGTTTTCTTCATAAAGGGCAAGAAATTACTCTGACTCATCTCTCCATATTTTGTACACAAATGAGACTGGATGGCAACTGAAAGCCTCCGAGACATTTCAGAAGTCAGTCCCTGGGAACTGGGTGAGATAGTTTCAGCATACTGGCCCTTGGCACTGTGTATCTCAAACTGGGACATTCAGCTAGCTCCAGTCTCTTCCAAAGGAGGCACTAACAAGCGCAGGGAAATAAAGAAGAAAAGGAGTGATTTCTTTTTTTTGCTTAAGGCTTGCCAAAGCTAGAGCACAGCATTAATAGTTTATTCCAAATACTTAAACACTCAGTGCATGGGTCCATGTTTGCAGAGTCCAAGTGGAAATGACTCAGCATGCAAAAAAGAAAAAGAGCAGGCTGTCCTGTTGTAATTCACATAATTAAAATATTCTGTCTAAATGCATTACATCTCCCCACACACATCAAAGGCTTGTGTTTCCTCAAACTCTCCATTTACATTTAGGGAAGCCAGAGTTCTTAAGCTCTTACTAGAGAGAAAATATGATGTGGTCTGGGCATCTCTGCCTTGGTGTGGATAACAAATCACAACACTGTGTAAAATACCAGGTCCCAGGCAAAGATGCCTTATATTTAATATACACTGCAGCAGTGCCACAACTCAGTTAACCTTTGCTGTACCAAGGAGTGTATGTGTAATTCAGTGTATGTTGGCCTGTATTGACATGTGCCTGCATTAAGGCACCTAGGTCATTTAGTGATCTAGACCACTGGCAGCCCAGCTGTGTTGGAAAACTAGGTTGTAGGCGTTAAGGAATTGGCACACCTTGTAGGTGTTAAGGAAATGTACGCCCTAGCTGCCAGATTTTAAAGGCTTCCTGGAGGTGTGTGATTTTTGGTTTACTTGGTTTCTGAAGGTTGTGTGGGGAAGTCCTGGGAAATGAAGGGCTGCCTAGAAGGGTGACACTTCTGATATGAATGGGGCAAGGGTTTGCTGTACCACTGTTGGTATTCGGATGGGGCTACCCTCTTCTCGTGTGGGGTTAGATAAAATCGATGAAGACTTTCTTCACCAGCATGTGTGAGGTATTTGCTGTCTTGCCTAGCAGCCTCCAGGTGGTGGGGAATGCAGGGTGAGAGGTTGCAGTTTAGCGAAATAAAGCCTCAGAGATCCTGATGTGGGAAGGACAGCAGCAGCAGCAGCTGTGGGTTTTGGTCCAGTAATGAGAGTGACAGTCATTACAGAGGTCTACTCAAAGCAATGATGAGCCAGCAGTAATTCTTGTCTGGGCTGCTTGCACTACAACCAACAGGTAGTGGCGTGGGTGCAGCTTTGTGGGGCTTTGCTGGGAGGAGAGATGGATAGGGAAGATGAGAGGCAGGACCTGGTGATTGTTGTACCCTCTTGTATCAGGTCCATGAGGCCAACTGATGTGAGCAAGGAGAATGATCAAAAAAAAGCCTTAGAAGAAAAGGTGGATGCTACTTTCCCCTTTATAGCCAGTTAGCTGGGTGGCACCAGGTCAAGGGTGTTAAAAACATGAGAAGAGTGAGGGTAGGGGCCAGGGAAGAGTGAGGGTAGGGACCAGGGTGTGGTGGTGATACCCTCCACCTCTAGATGCCAGGTCAGCTCTTTGCCTTGGCTTAGGGGTCTATGTGATGGACAGTGTCAGGAGTCTTCTGATGGGGGCAGCCACTCTATGAGCTGGACTCTGTCACCTGGCCCATATTCCCCTTGGCTGAAGCAACTTCAGGTTTCTTTAATGTTATTCGGTACTTCCAGTGGGCCAATGCCATTTACTGAGGTATTGTCCTGTGTATCTTGTGAAGACAAGACTTATGACTTACTATAAAAACAACTACCACACAGTGGTTCTTCAGGGGATGAAGAAATGAGACCATGGACTGAGCATATTTTGGAAAAATTTCCTTGCTCAACTTGTTTTCTTTTCCCATGATACTCCCAATCTAGTTTTCTCTAGCAGTAACTGATCATTCTATTGCTTTTAGTATTATGCTACAAAACAATGGTTTCCCAATTAATATTGCCTTAATGGAGAGTTGGGGAATGGATCTCATTTCTACAACATGGTTGTATAATCCCCTTCTGGGAAAGTTTTGATGGCAGTTATAACAGTTCTCCCTGCCTGCCTTAGCCCCTCAATTGAAAGTTGTTGTGCATGAGAGTGGGTGCTTGCTCACAGCAGGGTGATTCTCACAGTGTAAGGTAGGCAGTTGGGCTCTGCGTAACGGACAAGACTGGTGCTCCCACAGTGGGGTCAGTGCAGTGTGTGTGCAGCTCCATGATGGTCTTTAGCTGCTAAAGGCAGTGCTTCTATCAGCAGGGACTGTCCCACCTTCCCTGGCTGTGCCTTCTTGCCCCTTGCCTTGTACAGGCATTTATAACTGAGTCTCCATGTGGGGAGTTTGACAGATAAAAGCTCCAGCTGAAAATGAAGCATGCTTCAAATGTGTTATCATTCAGCTGGACAACATGCTGATGTGGGTGTGGTTGTGCATTAGTGACACGAAGGAAGAGGTGAGGATGACAGACAAGAAGATCAATACCACACATTACAGCAGTAGGGGCTGTATGTAGGCTTAGTGACGTGGCTATCTCTCGATGATATGGGGGTTCCATATGCCTCTGCATGGCAATTTCTGGTTTTGTTTTTATGTGTGTGCGAGCAAAGCCATTTGGAGTCAGCTTCTAGAAAACACATGATTCATTTGAAATGTGTGCTTCAAGAGGCACTTGACTCAGGCTTCGCAAGAGACTCGCACCTCTTTGTAGGAGAGTGAGCAACAGACCATCTTCTGAGGAAGTAGGAACTGTGTTACCATAGCAGCAAAATGGAGCAGAGGGGTTCCGGGTCCTCCTTAGCTTAAAGGAGTTTAATCCATGGCATCTCCTTTCTGAAATAGCCATTGAACTATGGAAAGGTCTAGCATGAGGTCACTGAACTCTCGTTGAAATTGGGCTGCTGTTCAGCAAAGAGTGCAAGACTCTTGAGGACACAGACTAAGTGGAGAGGTACACAGCCTCCTTTTTTACAGAGGAATGTGTCTGAGAATGGGAAGTCTTGGTTCTTGTCCATGTGCTGGGAACTGCTTCACAACACTTGCCTGACAAGCCATTGAATAAAATGCCTCCTCAGCACTGGAAACAAGGCTGAGGACTGACTCCTTTCCCAAGGGGATATTTAAACTTTTCATTGGGAAAGATTTAAACTTTTCATTGGATATATTTTGTCAGCAATGATTTTATTACTCAGTGGCTATTAATCATGTGCCTTACTGTGGCATTCATATTTCAAGTCATTAGCCTTTTATTTTCCAGCAAAAATGTAGTAGATCTGTAAGAGTGACTGTTCCCCGCTGTTGAGAAAACCATGGCATCATAAAACTTAAGAAGCCTTGCACTAATGTAATCAATCTACTAAATGACATCTATATTTGAAATACTGTGTGCATGTATAATGCCTCACAATAGAAAACAAAATACTGGTAGCACTACATGTTGTAGCTCTCTTCTGGCATTCAGTGAGTTTCTTGTGTGAAACTTGCATGCTGCAAACACTTTTTCTACATGAAGGTCTGTTTCCCCTGACTTAGTGGCGCTTCTCAAACACAAATGGTGTGTTGTCACATAACATTTTGATGTCAGGTTTGCATCTTAGCAAAATGACAAATGCATCTTTTTTTTTTTTACAATTACATTAGCTCTCAGATATGAAAGATAATGTTTGCCACTGACTTTACATCCAGTGAATGTTTCGTATAAGCTTTTTTGCTGTGTTAAGCAAAGCCCTGGGAAATGTGAGCCAATTTATTTTGAAGCTCTTTACTGTCTATGAAGGCGATAGCCATCTTAGGTGCATTGCTCACTTTGATCTGTCCTCTTCTTTGAGAATGAAGAATTAATCTATACAGGACACAGTCCTATCTAGAAGGACTGTATGGGATTCAACTGTGAGTGAATATAAATGCAGATTAAATTAGTGGTAAAACGTTGACAAGTCTGTAGCAGAAACATGGAAAGAATGAACCTTTTGCAGAGCTAGGAATGTGAGTTTCCTAAGAAACTTTTAGGGTCCTTGTAAATTATTATCTAGGCACAGCTGAGGATAGCAGTATATATGCTTGCTGACTTTTCCTGATTCTTAAACATCTGACTGAGCACAGTAGTGGCTTTATGAATGACCACTCTGCAAATGTTTTCCCCAAACTTCTTGCTTGATGGAAAAATAAAAGCTCTTGCACATTGCTCAAACTCATGCAACTATATTATACATTAGTTTTGCACTTAGTAGCAAAGATGGTATTCTCCCCGAAGTAATCACTGTGCATAATAAAACTTCTTTAAAGCAGGGAATGTAATTGATTGGTGTTGACTGCACACCTACAGAGCTATACCATAATGCTTACATTAATAGAGAACATCTGAGGAAGAAAGGAGCTAAAACCCCAGGATTTTCAGTGCAGCCTGCAGGCAGGGTAATTGGGGTCCTAGGTAATTAACAAAATCACTTCATACCCCCCGTGAAGTTCCGTTTGCTGTTCACAGAGAGGAGATTCTATTGTAACATATTAAAATCTTTTGCCCTACCACTGGAAAATTCAGTAGGGGTTTTTTGAGGGTAAATAAATTATCATGCCCATCTTCCAGATTAGGGCTAGAGTGATGTACTGTATAATCTTGAGTAAATCAGAAGTAGCCAGGAATAGAAAGAATGCTTCATTATTTTACAACCCAGAGAAATCAGAACATGTAAAATTAGATTCTCTTAAATATGCAGGCCTGTTCAAGCCACTCCTGAAATTCCTTCATGATGGGGAGGGTGCACGCAGCAAGATCAACCTTTCCTCCCTACTTTCTCCAAAACTGTTTCAGTATCAGAGGCAGAGCATGAATGGTTTCAGGGAATGGAGTGAGCCTTGCATAGGATTTTCTTTCCTTCAGTCTTTTCAGTGTAAGATGCGACCACATTCTCCCTCTTTTGAATGATTGTTCAGGTGTAATTAATTTCTAGGGTACCTGAGCAGTGACCCTGTATTTGGGATTTTACCATGATCCTCTTCTATCGTCTGGAGAAGGCAACATCCAGAATATGAAGTTAGCTCTTCCTTCATTATCATGACACTTAGGAAGGCACGGGCAAGTATGTGAAAGACAAACATCACGCACATAGACAAAATGGTGAGTAACATCTCCACTCTGCAGTATTTCTGTAGGGTCTGACAAATCACAGCATTCCTTATTCCTTGTTTACCACTTAAAGATGAATGGCTCTAGTAAGCTGTCTAACTGTATTTATCCATTTTAGTAAACAGTCTTTCCCAATAATTAGTTCATTTGATAAGTGAACTGAAAAGGTCTAGATTTTTTTTTGCCATGGGATCACTTGCACTATATACAGATATGGGGGTGGGTGTAAGAATTTCAGAGGTATCATGGAAGTTGAGGTAATGCATGAAAACATGAATAGTGCACACAGAAGTTGCTTAAATCTAATATGCTCTTGTGCAGTCAACCATTCTTTTTTTCTAGCTTTCTAGCAAATGCTGGAATGAAATTGCTTGCTGTCTCCTTTATGAGAATAACTGTCCTTTTTGTAGTCCCATTGCAGTACTCCTTCAGAAAACTGGTTACTTTTCTTCTGTTCCTGTTCTTATGAAGCATTTCATTGAGAAAATCAATTGTCAAGAATACTAAAATTAAACATAACATCAGAAAACATTTTTGTGAGACCAGAATTTTATTGTTTGATTAAAAAACAGTAAAGGTTTTTCTAACCTCACCTGTGCTTAAGCTCTTATTATCACAAAAGCTTCTACCAGGCAGAACCTAGCCAGACTTGTAAAACTACCAGAGGAAGAGCTGACACAGTTGATTACCATTTCCAAAACTTATGACTTGGCTTAAAGACTGGAAGATGGCCATGGATATGGTTTTGGTTTTTTGTTTTTTGGCAACAAGATACAAAAGTTATCAGCAGTTCTGTTGTTGAGACCTTAAATGGCATCAGACCTAGTCAGCCAAAAAGAGTTAGAAATTCCTTGTGGTTTTGACCTAGTTCCTAGTTTGACAGCAGATGATTGAGAGTATGCAGTGGGGTAGTTTATGACAGCCTGTGCAACTGACATTGTAATGTGGCTACAGGATGAAGCCTGTCCTTAACATAATTAGCTAAACCTTCCTCTACTCTGCAAAGATAGGAAGATACAGATTTGTCCCACATGTGGAAGGCTGCTTTCCAGAGACTACGCAAAGTGAATTTGCCAAAACTGTTTGCAGAACTCAATGATTCTTCATCATCCTGTGGTTCAAACAGCTCTTCTGATCTCCAGTCCAAAAGCTGACACTCAATATTTCCCTTTGTTTTGTAACAAGATCTCCATTCAGCTTCAGAATAACCCTAGATGAAGCATTAGAACATGGCAAAAAACAGATGGGAATTCCAGAGTTAATGTCACATCATTCTTAAAGAATATTGTATAGAACATGCCAGTGACAAAGGCTTGGATTCAGTGTAGATATTGAAGTTCACTCTGCTAAAACAACAAATTGCTGAAAGTTCAAAGGAGGAAAGTGGTCTTGACAGCGGAACATGAAGACCCAAGGAAGGTAGAGCCTGATTGATACAAAGGAATAGACATGAGAGGGAGCTAAGGTCATGTAGGTAAGAAGGATCACCTGTGGCTAAGCCATTTTGGGAGGATGTTTGTCTGCTCTGCAGCTGTTCCTTGAATACTAAGTGTACATGTAGAAAGAGACTGTGAGTATGAGTAAGTTATTTATATAATTTGCTGCTTGCATGGGAATGCTGGGAAGTGTAATAGAGTAAACGTAGACAAAGGATAACGACTCACAGCCTGTTAGAGAGCTTATGACTGAATACCACTCACTGGTGGTAGACTGGGTCCTTAGAAAAGGTATGAGAATTAGGAGGCCTTAATGTAATACCTGGGAGCTGCAGGAAGTCTGAAGAGGAGTGCTCCCTGCTAGCAGAGGTTTCCTCAAGAGAAGTTGGAAGCATTTCCCCTGGGCCTGGTGAACTGCTATAATAATGCTTACTTTGCAGCTGGCCAACATGCCCAGCTGGTCCCCACACCCCCTGTGCTGTGGCAGCTTGCTTGCTGCTGTTTGCCTCAAGTAAGTCAGATTATTTCTAAATAACTGCAGTCATGCATTTACAGTGCATTGAAGAGCTACTGCTGACCTGGTTCTGGTTTGAAATCGGCTAGACAGTTTAACTTCTTTCTTTTAAAATGGGTGTCCTACAGTTGTCAGGTATGGAGCGCTATTACCAATGGAGTGCTATTACCAGTGGATTCCACAACCAACAAGAGGTCATCTTCTTCTGCGGAAAGGGAGACATGGAGAACATTGCTTTAGCAACAAAGATCTACTCTTTGCACTAATGGGCACATATTGAGCTTGTGTGTGTGTATGTGTGTAGTATAAGAATCTGGCAGATAGATGGACAACTTACAGACTGATTCACTGTTACCTGCAAAAGTGTACTTGTACTTGGAAGACTGTGTCCAGCAAGTGGGACTGGAAAGCTTGTTGGTTTTTTTTTTTTTTTTTTTTTGTTTTACACCAGGGAAATATCTAATTATGCAGTTAGGGCAGCTGAACAGACTGATGAACAGTATAAAGAAAAATGGATTAAAAAATACCCAGGAAAATGGAGGCTAGTTAGCGCTTTCTTTTCTGATGGATCTATTAAATGAAATCATATTCTAGCACACCCCTCTCAGCTATGATCTCACAACTATTACTTAAGCTTGGGCATATAAAAATATCATTTCTTTTTCCAGTAAGAAACAAAGGTTTGTCTGCAGCTTTTCCCCTGAGCCTAGATGACCCCTTGGGCTAGTGTGCTTGAGACTCCCTTATGTGCTGTTGGCTAACGCAATAGGCACGACATAGTAGCATCCAATTCTTAACCTCTGAATCCCTGTCCCAAAGAGGTAGATAACTTACGGTTCAGCTGGCAGGGTGCAGCCTTCAACCATGCTGGAACACTACTTTAATTCATGCCCCTTGAGCTATAACAGACATGCCACTGCATCCCTAAGAAACATACACGGATCATAAATAAGGTTAGATGTTATTTTAAGTAATAAACACTGAGATACAGAAACTTCATTGTAGCCTTCTGTCTTTGTCTGTCTCTTTGTTTCGACTATTTTTAGTTTGCAGTCAGCATTTGACTGAACTCAAGGAACACTTGTACAATAGGTACATAAATAATTATGGATAGGTCTCTAGAGCTTTAAATATTAGCAGAGGATTCAAGTTAAATACTGGCTTGGACTATTCAATGGCTTAGAGATGTTGCTGTGCTTATATACATTAATACGATTCTTTTCCCATGGTGAAAGGCTAACCTGGACTCCTCTGCAGTGATGGTGGTAGAAGGGTCTGCACGGAAGCTTTGAGAGTTGTAAATTGATGTATTACTGAACACAATTCTGCAGAGTGAACTGGAGCTGTCTTCTACGCTTGGATGCTTCTACTTTACAATAATGATCTCTGAGTACTTCATATACATTAATACTGATTAAAGCTGTGTTATTACTAATTTAAGAGTTACCCTGCTTTGTGATAATGCTGCTGTGTTGCTGAAACCAGTTAGGAATACTGAGTTAACTGCTAGAGTTGTCACAGAAAACATACTGCGCATCAGCAGGACACGCCTGAGAGTAAAAAGAGAATTTTTACTGTTTTTTCCAATCCATATTTAAAACATGAGTTAAAAAAATGGCTTGTAAGGATAAAAGCCAAGTGAGTATCGGGATTTTGCATTGCTATTGCTTTGGCTTGTGATACAAAATGGTAACAGTGAAGAAAACCTGTGTAAACTACTGAACCTTTTTCAGTAACTTGTTTTTTTGCATGTTTTTCAAAGAGAACTCTGATATTACGTAGCCTATTGAAAAAGTCTCTTATGAAGTGTCAGTAAAGTGGTTCAGAAAAGTAAGGTTTTCGTGCAGAAATATCAAAATATTTTTTTAAAAATTGAAATCTATAATTATGAAAGCACTAACTATGCAGGCATTGATGTTGGTAAGAATTGCAGAATTACCATGTAGATTTTCTGTTTTTATTTCCTTTCCAAAATCTCTGAGATTACTTTGTTTTGATGTGTCTTTGGAGGGCTGGATCACGCAGGACAGTGGGTAATCTAGAAGACTTGCATCTCCATGGGTTGCCCCTGAAAATGCAAGGGTAGGAGAAAATAGTAAGGGTTAAGATTCCACTGAAATACAAACGAGGAGACCTTTTGATCTCTGCAAGTCTATAAAGAGAAGAGTGAGGACAAGTTAGAATGCTGGTTTGAATGACAGGCTTTGTGATCAGGGAAGCTGTCTACATATGTTCAGAGGAACTTGTTTCTTTACACAGCCTCTGCAATTAAGTAGGACTGCTTCAAATGTGAATCAATCAGCCCTTCTCCTAGTAGGAACGTCTGGGAAATGTTCCACCTGAGCCTCCCATTCCGTGTTGTGGCACTCCATAAAATCAAGTGGGGGTTCTGGAATACATCAAGAGACGGAGCCAGGACTTTCTGGCTGGAGCTCTGTAATTAAAGGTCTCATCTTGAGAGGGCAACAAGACCTCAGGTCTTGTCTAGGCTTAAGAAAGGAATTTAAATTCACATTTCCTACCTTAGAAAAGTGTCCTAGCCTTCAGGTGACAAGTCATTCTTTAAGCTTGTGGTGAGTTCACAGCTGTCAAAGGGGAAGTCTTCATGCTGCTGCTGCACCCTGTGCCTGCTGGACCACTCCGCCAGTCATTTTAATTCATTGAAATGGCAGAAAACTACCTCAGAAGAAAAGAAAGGAAAAAACCCAAACAAGTGGAAGATGGCATCCTGCCATTCTAGTGAGCTGAACTGGCTTGCAGGAGACTCCAAGGAGACCCAGAACAGGCATAGAGGGAGCAGAAACACTCCTCTTTATGATTTCCTGCAATTAAACCAGCACAGCTGTTTCTGAAATGGTAACTAGGAGAATCTTCCACTGATTCTGGGATCGCTGTGCAGCAGCTGAGGTATGTTGGGCCTGAAGGAACACAGAGGAGAGTAGTGCTCTCAAGAAATCTATTACCTGATATTCTAAGTAAGTACAGTAAATATACAGTAAGCAGACAGTAAATATCCCAAAGGGAAGGGTTGGAACCTAGGTCTTCCTCACCCTCAGGTTAAGTGCCATCATAAATGAGGCAGTTATGTTTCACTATTGGGCTTTATACACATCAGTGCACAGCAGAACAGCCTAAATAGAACACAGTTAGAGAACACCCCATGGGACATACAGGTTTGATCTCCTTCCAGTCTGGGAATTTACTCTTGGTCCCATTTCTTAGGTACAGATTTGAATCAGTAGACTAGTAAGCAGACTCCTGCTCTGCTAAGGGAAAGCTCAGACCTGTTTTCTGAAAGGCTTCTACTCCTTCCTACCCAAGGGAAAGGGTTCTGTGCTGTGCAATGAGCAGACAGAGATCTCCCCACATGCTGAACAGGCTGATGCTAGACAACTCTGACTAAAGCCAGCAGGTTGGCCTGGGACGTGTAATATTTCATGCAGGTAAAAGGTGCCTCATTCAGGGTTCTGAATTCCAATAACCTTAAATGCAGGTACCCAGGAACCTGATGCTTAACTTCTGAAGTCACATACTGGGTCTGGTCCAAAACCTCTGTCACCTGATGTGATCTTCATGGGAAAATCAAGATACATGATTCCAAACTTCCCATTGGTTCAGACAGCCACACAGAAAGATAATGGTAATAAATTAAATAAACCTGGAAACAAACTAAACTGAGTAATTAGTAAGTATCTACAAATTTATGAATTTAACAAGAACAGCTAACTCTTCCTTTTAAGGCAAAAGCTTGGGGAAGATCAGGATGTAAATGACTGTTAGGATATGTATTTCATACTAAGACGGCATCTCTGATCTGACAGCTACAGATTTCTATTAGATGTGTTCTTAACTTTTAAAGGATCTGATTTCTGGCAATTCTAAATGAGTTATGTTTCCCATCACTCTGCCTGTGATACTTCTATAAAACTCTTAGGTTAGTATAAAGTGTTTTGGTGTCAGAGACTACTGCTTTTGTAATTAATACTGTAATTTGGGGTCTCTGCCATGTGGTCATCTCTTATTTAAATAATTCATAGTCATTGTGTAGCAGCTTTTCAAAATAACTGGTTATCCTTCACAATTGCTTAATAGCTTTCAGTGCATACTCTTCACTGCGTTTCCTTTTCTCTGCATTCAGTAAATATTTAGATTAAGTTAATGTTGACCTACATATTGATATAGGGCTCAAGACACAAGTGGACTTAAAACCTCTGACCCAAAACTGAAATTTGTCAGTGTTTGGAATCTTCACTCTGCTGTGGCCTGACCTGAAGACATATAAAAGCCATGGACTTCAAAATGTTTTGAAATTTCTCAGGTGTTCTAAATTTCACTAGAGACAGGCTCTTATGCACTTTAGTTTTGGCAGTGAAAAAACACTTTTTGCTAATCTTTTATTGCTTCTTGTTGGGATCCACAAAGCAGGTGCACCTTTGCTACAAGAGTGTGACGTTTACACGTACCCGCCCAACGCACATTTACAGGAATGCTGATAACTCACTGTGAACAAAAACCTAAAACCAAGCATGAGTCTAACCTTCTGTTAGAGCACGTGCCCGGTGGAGTTCTGGTCTCCTGTAACAGCCTGTGTGTCTTGTATTTCATAATCTGCAAATATAAGGAGTATATATATATATATGATCACCACATGAGTGACAGAAGGCAAAGTCAACCATCCTTCTCAGCTCAAGTAAGTCCCCTTTGCTGCTTCTGCTTCAGAGAAAGCTTGGAGTTGGTTCAGCAAGTGCAGGTAACTGTTACAGACTTGAGATCACTCCATACAAATAAAAACGTTCTCAGAAAAGCAACTGATAATGCTTCAACCCCAGAACATACTATGGCAGACTTGGAACTCCATTTTTTAAACTCTGATCTGCTGAAAAATAGGGATAGTGCCATATTCTGCATCACTGAACTGTCTAAATATCCTTTTGAAGTGATTTGCAGAAGGGTTTGGGAATTCTTTCACCATTTCTTAAGATGTGGGCTTGGGTGTGGACTTCAACAATAGAGGAAATGAATCTGTACCTCTAACACCCTCTTTGAATGTGTTGATCATTTGGACAAGAGGGAAAGAACCATATGCCTGCCTTATTTTGACTTCATCTGATAAAGGAGAATATACTGTCTCTCCTTAATCCTTTGTCTCATTTATACTCCATCCAAACTTCCATTTTCTAAACAGAAGGCCAATCAATCAAGTCGTCTTTGCGATACAACTCCCTGATTCCTCAATCAGTCCCATGCACTAAAAATATGTCTTTTAGGAAAAGCAGGCCTTACATAAGCAAGTATGTCCTCTCATATCACATATACACAATGTGGGAATGAATCAGAAAGGCTACATCTGCTTCCTATGTTCTTTATACCTGGGTTTCTACCTCTGAAAAGTGAGCTTTCATTGAAACATGGTTTGTATCACCTCCCACAGATTCTATTGCGGTTCAGAATTGGAGCCTGTAGATCTACTGCAGATTCCAGTGACCAAGGCTGGAAGAATAACTGATACCGGTAGCAAATCTAGTTTTACTTCTGCATCTCTGAGGAGGAAGATATCAAGTATTTTGTTGAACTGAAATATGCACAGTTGCTAAAGGAGACTGCTCAATAAGGAGTGAGTTACCGGAGGGTTCATCTGCAAAGTTTTGAAAACTTTGTAGAAAATGCACAATTAAAAAAAACTGTGCATAAATTTAGCATGCTGCTTCCAAGCTTTGGCATTCAATTCAAAAGCAGATTTTTTTTTAAAGCAGATGTCACCAGGCATTTACTTGCAGAAAATAATGCATTGACCTAAGCCTCATCATTTGAAAAAGGTGAACTACTTTGGTTAAAATTTCAAATAAGCTCAATTTTAAGGTAAGACATTAGGAAAATTTTAGGAATCTGCTTTTGAGAATTGCTTGGCAACTTTAATTATAGGTAAAGCTATCATTGTCCAGGTTTGATCAGGGAAATTCACTTTACAAAAACTGAGAAGCTGGTATTTTATTCTAGCAATGGCAAGGAGGAATCATGTGATTAATTTTGCAGAAGTGATAGAGATGTATGTGGACTAGGCAAGAGAATAAAGCCTGCGAAATCAAACTGAAGATACTTTTTGAGAATTTATTCCAACACTTCAATTTATAGAAAACTGAGGTAACCCTAACAAGAGCAAAACTCAACTCAATATTGCAGAAGGAATAAGAAAAATCACCGGTGAAATCATATGTGAAAGTACAACCATATACCATTCATTCTTTAAATCTGTTCACATTTGTTCATGTTTCCGAAAGACAGATTGGCTTCGTTTGTTGGCAATCCACAACTGTTCTGAAAGCACTATAGAAACTTGTGTACTGTAACAGAGTATGACATTACTAAGAAAGATTCAAGACCCTTTCCTCACCCTCCGATCTCATTTGAAGCGTGACAGTGTCAGACTGGCATTGCTAATGCACAGACCCCTAATGTACACTGGGTCTCATTTTCGTATGCTCTGAATTAGCTTTCCATACCCTTTTCACTACAGATTTGTAGATGCCAAAGACTCCTAGCCTTGAGCATGCAGTATTAATTAGTACATATGAACAAAACTTATTTATAAGAGACAACATTTTAAAATGAAATGTGCTTTCTCTTGGTCCTTCTACAGTCTGGAGACGATCTGCAGTTTGATCTCAAACAATTTCAGCTTCAAGACAGAAATATTTGGAATGTCAAGAGACTACTGAAAGTTCTTAGAACAGCCTTACGAATATTGTTATAACTCAGTAAAACCCATTAATGTTTCCCATAACACTGAATCTAAACATGCATCAGCGTGAACCATGATTGATAATTCCAAGTTGCAATATGGCCATATATTTCCAGAGATGACAGAAACAAATGGTTGTGGTCATTCACAACAGTATTGCACAATGTAGAATAGAGTGTCTCTTTTTAATACGTATAAGGAAGTTCCAAATGTATGATGAGACAAAAGAAGATATATTTATTTGAGTGTATGTTAAAGCTACTATTTAATAAAATAAAACCCTGATTATCAGATAAGAAAATCTTTCTGGAAACGCTTTCTCTTTTCAATACACTGTATAAATTCCCTCCTGACAATCTTATAAAACATATACATGCTGCAAAAATGAAACATACAACTGGAGCAATGAAGAATTACCTCAGCTTTCATCACCACTTCACTTGATTGAAACTGTTCTCAAGTTCCATTAAGTATAATAATATATTTGGAAAATGTAAATAACCTAATTACATTTTCTTGTTTCAAGCTGCCAGGCACCAGTCATATATCGCAGTCGTATAAAAAGAAGATCTCTGCCCATCTGCAGCCAGCTCCAAAAGGGAACTAACTTAGAACCTGTGATCAATGAAGAGGAAAATCAGAAGGATGTTGTTAGAAAAAATGAGCATTGGCAAGACACACATTTAAGTACTCATGAACCTCTGCATTCTCAGCACATTCAACCCCACAACCTAGACCTTAACATTAATAAAAATGTATATTGCAAAAGTTACTGCTTTATAGTAATTACATTATACCATAGGTGGGAGATTCTAGTTTGCAAGCAGCACAGTAATTCCATGTATGTCACAAGATGCACAGTCTTGTCTGCAACAAGGCTTTGTTCAAGTAAATAGGAACCTGAACACCAATAATTAAGCAAATGATTTCTTATCAACTTTGGAGAAGAGGACCACCACACTGTCTTACAGCAATAATATGAATGTGCCAATCTTCAGGCAAGATAAGAAACCAAGCCCTCTTCCATCTCTGCTAACGTTTGTGTTAGGTGCAATATACATGCAGAACTGCATTGAAAGAAAACATTTATTTTCTAGTAAAGTTGGTTTATGATGTTCTCTACTCGCACCCTTCATCACCATTGCAGTTCATTATACTTTCTGTTGTTCAGGGGTTGTGTTGAGGAAAAGAGATCCTGGTTAAAAAAAGAAAAAAACATGAAAGGGAAAAAAAGAAGGAACTGCATTTGATGAGAGGGAGAAGTAAGCAGAAGAAAGCAGTACCTCTTAAGCTGGCTTTGCTATGAAGAAATATATTTGGAGCTATACTTTCCAGTAACCCAGTAACAGAGACCTCCCTACAGGTCTAAAAGCACATCACATCTTAAGAAGAGAGGGTGCCCTAGAGGAGGCCTTAATAGGTGGACTGAAAATTTTGGAAGGCAAGACACAGTGAAATGGAGTTGAATCAATAAACAATGGTCAGACTTCCTGCACAGTGTTTTACAACTGCAATATTTTTATTAATCAAGCATATCAATCATCACAGGAAGAGGACGTGCCAAAGTAGTGCTCTGTCCTAGCAGTATAAAACCTACTTTTGTCTCCAGTGGGAGTGCAGAGCTTCTCTCCCTTGCTACCTCTTCACCTACTCTTCCTGTACCACGCCATGGCAGAAGGCTGGCAAGAACATGAAATTCAAAATTTGTATGGAAAGAAGGCTGTGCATTATCAAAACTATGTAAAATATGGGAAGACCCTCAGATATTTTATTCTGGATTGACACATAAGGAATCTTACAAGAATATAAACAATTTCCCTACCTTCAATTTCAGTCCAGTTGACAGCAACTTCTGCTATAGGTATTCTCAAGCGCTGAGCTATATAAAGAAGTTCCACATCAAACGCCCTGAAGAAGAACAGGAAATAGCAAATAACAGTCACACTTATTTCCAGAAGAAAGATGGTGACTGTTAATTAAATCACTAGTCTGATTTAAGGAGGTTGGTGTTCAGTTATGAAGTTGATACCAATGCTCTGCAGGTCAGATGCACATGAAAGGGAAATTAATTTTCCTGACTGAACAGCTCAGAACACAGCCAATATACAGGCAACAATACTTCACTGTGTCCTGTTTTTGAAGGTATAGGTCACGCTGTGTTCAGACCACTGCTCACTTTTCATTCTGGCACAATCATGATTTAAACATTTTTAAAAATCAAGCAGTCAATGTGCAGTGTCCATCTACACCTCCAGTAGTTTCATCAAAGGGGAGAACTACTTGCTGTGGCTTTACATCAATCTACATCTCTAGCAGTTTCATCAAAGGGGATGCCTACCTGCTATGGCATTACACTGATCTGATAGTTTCTCCTTGTACTTTCTAAGTCAAGAATAAAGGCAGCAGCACAGAAGTGAGAAATTATTTATGTTACTGTGCATAACAGAACCTGAACAACAGTTGCACTTTATTTTGTGACCATTTAATGTACAACATAAAAACCCTCTTGAGAGACCTGTCTTTTTTGCTGGCACAACTGTTTGCAGGTTGTGCAGCAAAATGAACTGGAGAAGTGATCCTGCTCTAAGCCAGTTGCCCCTCCTTGCTGAGTTTGTCCAAAATACACTTTAATCTTCCCAGTTCTCCTCACAGAGAATTGTTTGTGTGTTTCATTCTTGCAACTGCATGCTCAGGTGGGCCTTCTGTATCTGAGACACTGAGGCTTTTGATATTAGAAAAGTGTTTTGGCAACTACAGCTTGTAACGCTTATGAAGAAATCAGCATATGAAACTACCAGTAGCTACTATTGATAAGGGTGAATGCAAATCATAATTATGAAGATTCTGGTGATTTTGGTTAAATTTCTTAAATTTATTGATTGCTGAGTCTTTTTTTCCCCCCCTCTTTGTAGTCTTCAAATGCCAGTAGGGGTGTTCTTGTTTCTTAAATGAGTTCTAGTAATTGGAATTTAAGCTAAACAGCCTCCCTCCCCTCACCACACCCCCAACAAAAAGCTTTTAAAAAATACTAGTCTGTATTGGAAAAAACTGTCAATGGCCATTCACATCTGATTTCTACTAGATTCAATACATATTCAATGACAAGAGTTTTGTTCCCAGGGAACTAAACCTTGAAGGTAGGAAATGTTTTAACCAAGCTGCTGGTAAGGTTTCCAGTTTGAAGTCAGTGGAACGGATGTTCCAAACCAGCTTACACAGGTCTTGAAAATGTGGCTGTGAGGCAGTCCAGTACAATTCAACAGTAGTCCACATTTTTTTTAATAACTTCATAAGTTTAGAATCTCCTTAAATTCTCATTGCTAAGTTCAGGACAATTTTCTTTTGAAATGAAAAAAAAACTTTTGAGACTGAAGAAAATAACATTATTTGTTCATGCTTCAAGGATTGCTTGAATTCAAGTCATTGGTAATCCCATTTAACACTACAGAAAGGGTAGAAAGGGACAGACAGGTGATCAAGAGCAGACAAAAAGACGTACTTTAGCAGGTTACTAGTCAAGTTCAAATGTTATTTCCTTCTACTTCAAGGCACTCTCTCCTTTTAAGCAGTTCAGTGCATTTCTGCAAAACTATTAATGAATGTAACAGTAGAAGTCCACTTTGAAACGTGCACTTAGGTATGACACATACGTGTAGGTTCCCACTGAAGTACAAACCACAGCACGCTGGCTTGCTGGTGAAATCGCTACCAAACATGCATCAACCTGAACTCGCACTGTACCTGTATGTTACAGGAGAGCTATTGATATCACTCTGGACAGCATTAAAACATGCAAATGCAGCATAAACAGAGGTTATCTACAGACACTACAGTTATTGTGTGTAGAGAGTTTAGAACCACTTTGTAAGTCCGATTTTGATTAGGATACAGGCCTTTTAATTGTCACAAAAAAAATTTACAAGAATAAATGTTGGCGTTTCTTTCACCTCAGTGAACTGAATCTGCTCCAAGCAGCCTTGCCATTTCATTGTTTTCTTTCAATGAGGGTTGAATATTATTTCATTAATTATGCCATGGTCTCGTCTACTGAAGGTGTATTATTTAATTTTTTTGCTGACATTTTACATTTGTAAGCCAAAAAACGCACGTATTCACCTTTGGATGTTTATGAGTCATGTGTATTAAGACTAAATCTAATTTTGTAATACTTACTTCTTAACTGACTAAAAATTGTAAGAGACACAGAATAATTGTCTGATGAATTATACTATATGAGCTGCTCTGAAAATATTACTACATAAAGCATTAGCCTAGTGAACTAATAGTTATTGCAACAATTGCTAAGGACAACTGATTACTGGAATTTCAGCATATACATCACAGTACAACAACATTAAATAGTTTGGTCAACTATAACGCTCAAAGTAAAAGATTAAAAGCAGAGGAATTAATCAGGTTGAACGCTAATATTGTTATATGTGGTTGCCACTTGCGTAACAGTGAACATATCCTAAAATTAAAACAACCCTATTCAAAGCTGAAAGGCGAATGACTTCTGTCATATACTGACGGGATACCTTTTTTCCTTCCCTGTTCCCCACCACCTTTCAGTACACCTCAAAGTTAGACACCCGAAAATATATGGTGTGAACAACTTCCTCATCTATTTCTAATAGTGGCTCCATTATGTGTTAATTAACACAAACATGAAGTGTAAAATACAGAAAGAGGAAAACTTCTCCATGTGTCTGTGTTTACGCCAAGGAGTACTTTTGGTTAAGTTACAATTTAAGATGATGCTGGCTAAAATTCAGTTGAACACCAAGTTGGTGTCACCTTAAAATGTTTCAGCTTATGAATTATCTATCCTGCAAAATTATTCTAGATTTTAAAATTGCACTAGGACTCTTTTTTTGCTGGTCCAATATTAAGTGTTTCAATTATCAAAACTAGGCCTTCAGTTATACTGTTTTCACTGGAATTTAGGACTTTTCTACACCCAAAATACACTGTTCCGGCAAACTCTTAATGGGCAGAGAAAACTTTCAGTGGCCAAAGTGGTCTAAGAATGAAATAGGATGTCAAGAGGGTTAGACTGCCAGTACTGTTCTAGCTGTACCGGGGCTTTTGAAAGTCCACATATGTCTGCCAGGAGCAGGATTTTTTACAAGACAAAACAGACATAGTTATAACAACAAAATATTTTTGTGTTGATTAGATGTTCATAAACAATTCTACTTGTTGTGCACAAAAGCAGGAAAAAATAATTAATTCCACTGCTCATGTTGGTCTACAATGCCAAAGGACTGGGAAAAAAACCAACTCTGTAGCAATATGAATGCTTATTTTTCTGTAATTTTTATATAGATTCACATTTAGGGATTAGTGACAAACTGGATAAACAAACATTAATTTTTTATATTGAGCTTTCGAGTTCTCAATGTGAAACAGCATGGCTTGTTCAGTGCACAAGGCAATTTTTATAGACAAAAGTAATAGCAACAATTTGATCTAATCAGTGATCTGGTGAGTTGTGTAATATCATTATAAATTGTCACTTTACAAAACTATGTCAATCAAACCAGGACTAGAATTATGTTTTAAATTTCCCCTCATTTTATCAATATTCTAGATAGGACAGTAACTGCTGTTATGTCTAGTTCTCCTAGGTAAGGAAAGACATTTTGTGGATGGAAGAAAACGTATGATTTTTCTTTATAGTTGGAAGAAATCAATGACCAAATTTAGGATAGGAAAATTCTGCCAGTGAAACCACTTAATTTTCTAGGTTTTTTTCCTGTGCATTGAAATTTAACATAAACAGTTACATTTCTCAGGTCAAGACTGCAGATGCAAAACTAGAGCTTCTTCTGGGGTCTGAAAGTGAGTAATTCCAACTGTCTCTATTATGTTTTTAAAATATCCCTTTTAATTTGAAGTTTTAATTTAAAAAATGTGCTCCGTCCATTTCTGAAAAATAGATTGGTGGTGTAATCAGATTCAGAACCTAAACCATAAAGCATATGCTCTCTGTTCAAAAGGTTGCTCTCATTTCAAACTAATGTCAAAACTTTGCTATTTAGAAAGTAAATTTCAAGAATGTTTGGTTTGTATTTGCATATACACAGCCAGCTCTCCAAAGGACAGTTAAACAAAAAAGTCAACAAGAACACTCACAAGAAAAAGCTAGTTTAGGAAGCATGACTTCTTAGTATCAAATACATAAACATTTTCCAGTATCTATTAGTTTTCAAATCCTTTCTAAACTTTAGGGTTAGATTAAAAAAATACTCTAGGAAATATCTTGTTCTCTCTTTAAAAAGCGTTACATGATCTTTATCACCATAATGATAAAACAGTATTTTCCTTGTATATTTCAGTTTGTTTTCAAGATTTCTTAAATATAAGTATCTATAAATCAAATTCAGCACAGCAAGAAGAGAACTGTAGTCTCAGCTTTCTAGTATTTTTAACATTAAAGAGGTGATACTCAATCCAATATCAACTGGAATAGAAAGAACAGTAAGAAAGCAGAAAAAAGTGAAGGTCTAAGCAATTAATTTTTCATTCTTAATGCAGCTGATATTGGGTTATTTCCTTATGACTAAACTAATACTGAAACTGTCAAAGATGCACATAAGATCATATAAATGAAGGTCTTGATGTTGTCCCCTTCTTTTTCACATGGAAGGTGAATATGGAAACACAAGACACCATTTTACTGGTGATGCTGGTGAAACACTGAAAAAATCCATGCATTTACTTTTGGTGTCTCTGATAGCTACTTAAATACAGAAACTTAGAAATCTTTCAGCCTGTCCAGCCTAGCAGCAGGATACCTATGTTGTTTACATTGACATATCTATTACTAGAGTGTAAGATGTTCAGCTTCCAAGAAAAAGACTGGTCATAGCACTTGCTCTTTTGAGTGTGCTGGGATTGTGTGGTGGGGTTTTTGGTAGCAGGGGAAGGGGCTACAGTGGTGGCCTCTGTGAGAAGCTTATTGAAACTCCTCCGGCTCCAAGTCGGACCTGTCTCTGGCCAAGGCCGAGCCTTAGTGATGGTGTTTGCGCCTCTGTGATAATGTATTTAAGAAGGGGAACCTGAGAGGGGGTGGCGACTTGCGAGGAAGAGTTGTGAGGAGGACACCCCTGAGAACACTGAGGTCAGTGGAAGGAAGGAAGAGGAAGGGAGAAAGTGTGCCAGAACAGAGACCCCCCTGTATCCCATGGTGAGACGGCAGGGCCACCCCCTGCCACCATGGAGGTCACTGGTGGAGCAGATGCTGACATGAGCCCCGCTGTGGAGGACCCCACACTAGAGCAGGTGGCTGCGCTTAAAGGAGGCCGGGACTGTGAGGGGAGAAAGTGCCTGTTGTTGTAGTTCAGCGCTGAGAGGACTGCAACATGGCGGGGTGACCCACGCTGGAGCATCGCAGGAATGGCTGCGGCCTGTGGGAAGAACTCACGCCAGAGAAAGTTCACGGAGGACTGTCTCCTGGGAGAGGGGAACCACGCTGGAGCAGCAGAAGAACACGCGGAGTGTCCCCCCTCTGTCCCAGGGAGGAAGAAGCAGCAAATTGACTGCACCCCCCATTCCTTACCCCTACACTGCTGGAGGTGAGGAGGTAGAGATATCGATATCAAGACCAAAACTGAGCCTGGGAAGAACGGAGGGGTGGGGGGAGGTGTTTCTAAGATAATGCTTCTCACTGTCCCACTCTGTTAAGCTTTCTTTGGTTAGTGTTTGAATTAAAGTGATGTTCTTTTTTCTTCCCTTAACGAGTCTGTCTTTTGCCCATGACTGTAGGGCTCCACAGGGAGCCACGGCTCCTTGTCCTTATCTTGATTCCCAAGCCTTTTGCTTCATTTTCTCCTTCCCAGTGCTGAGGGGGAAGAAGTGGTGCTCAGTTGCCCTCTGGGCTCAAATCACAACAGTGAGGTATGTTATCAGCTTGCTGAGAGACACAGAAATAAAACCTGTATTATTTCTTGAATACGTATTCTGCCTTTTGGAGAAGTACTGACAATATCCAGCACTTCAGAGCAGTGTCCTACCACCCAGCACTAATTCAGCACTGGTGCTCTCCTTTCTGCAAAGACACTATTGGATTCCTTGATCTGAAGGGAAGAATTCTCAGGGCTTTTTGTCTACAGAAACAATGGGCACTGCCTATAGAGCCTAGGAAGTGAGCTGCCTTTGATACAAAATTGCTTCAGTAGTTTTTCTTCTAACCCACTACTTCTGGGATTTACTGAATACTTTATCCTTTTGATGCAGTTCAGGCACCAGCAACCTGGCAGATGTTTTTTTCCTACATATTATTACACTATGAGTCGAATTTACCCTGCTGAACTTCAGTCATCTACAGTAGAGATAGCTCCTTCTCTACAAATTATCTAGAGTCTCTCTATAGTCAAGGGCAGGAAACACGCATTTGTCAGCTGCACTTCATCTGGCATATTTTAGAGCCCTATATTAGGATGAAAGTAATTATACCCTAAAATTGTCCCTTTTATTGTCTAAGAAGGAAGGCTAGATGACAAGTAGATGCACTCTAGATGTGATGAAGCAAATCTTGTCCATTGTGTGTGTGTATTTATATTCTAACTGAGCAGTAAGCTTAACAGTTCAGGGCAGGAATTATAAGATAGCCAATTCTATAGTAATTTTATATTAACATCATGAGTAAATATGTATTAATGTTTAGTCCAAATATTTATTATGTCCTCACATAACAATTCACTTAATACTGTAGGACCTCAAAAAATCTGAGCCTGACAAAACCTAAGCAGACAGGACAGATGAGGCTTCTGCAGAAACCAAATTTTTGTTCATTCTCTTCAACAGCTCACCACATGCTCTGGTTCAGCAGCAGGGGAGCCCTTGACAGACTCAATGACTAGGGTGCTGGCTCTCAGACAGCTTTTGTCCTATTAAATGTTGCTTGTTTGTTGAATATTCCCCAGCACTCTCCTCCATTATTACCAGAATATCTGAGCACTGACCACACTGAACTGAATTCTTCTTTAAATACTTAACAGAGCTGCACTTCACTAATGGGATTTTGAGATTCAAAAAGAATCAAGAATTTCTTCAGATGTCAAATAGCCCCAGTGCAGTGATGCAGAGGTGATAATAAACCCAGATTCCAGAGCCTTTTGTCCAATATCAAGATAATAGTTTCTCTGCAACTCCCTGATGATGATCTCAGTATGAATAAGTTGTTCTGTGACCCAGTTAGGTGTTTCAAGTCAGCAGAAATATAATACTGACTACTATTTCTTTCTCTTACATCTTCATTCTCATGACATGTACAAAACCTGCATGGCACAATGTCTAACTAGTTTTTACTTTCCTTTTTACATACATGCTATGCAATGGAAAGGTATCAGGAGACAAGTTTTGTTTAAAAGAAGTTTCCATTATTGGGCTATTTCAGATTCTTCCATTACCACATACAAAGAAATCCAGTGTATGGTTCTATGGGATGAATGTTTGATGTCCCTGTATCATTTCCTACTGCAATTATCCCAACTGTCTGTACATCACAGACATTTCACCTCGGACTACCGTTTCCTTTAATATACCCACTTTCCCCACATGCTTATACCTCCCCATCTTCCAGCTGTCTTTCCAGATCTTACAAATATTAAATGGGAAAGGGCCAGTACTCTGTTTTGTGCACTGAAACATTAGCTTCGCTACACGTGCTGACTGGCTATCCATGAAGCTGATGATAAAGCAACTTTTGAGTTCATACTGTAGCTTTTTCTTCAGCAGTAGCAATAAGCTGAGTTTCTTTCCTCTACTTGGGTTTCAGTTGCCACAAAACTTGCTAAAGCTTTCTATCTTGAGATTTCTACTCTTCTGTCAGATTTCACTGAAATTAGCCAGAAAGTATGAAAATAAAGGCAGGGAAGCACAGGGACCGCCTGAAGGACAGATGAGGATAAAAGCAGGCAATATATTGTCTCTTCTGGCAGAAAATTAAACCAAATAAAAAACCTCTATTGTTGTTTTAGGCAAATTTGTGACTTGGAAGTATCTGAAGAGCTGTTTATTGGAAGAATTTGAGTTATTCATTTCTTGACTAACAAAACAAACATTATTCATTGCTAACCAGTAAATTTCACACAAATAGGAAAACACTTAGAAGATTAGTTTATGGAGTACTGTAAACAGAAGAGCAAGAATAGAAGACTAATTTTATAGCAGTACATATAAGCACAATGAATTAACCTACCAAGACCTGAAGATCCAGTGTGTTCCACACCAGCAGTATAATTACTGTAAAATAAGTTAGCAATATCCCTCTTTCACTGACTCTATTCATGGATAATGGCGTACAGATGACAATGCACAGCACAATTATTTTTACTCTTTCATTCCTTTGTTGCTAAAGAATCTGAGTAGCAGGAGAAAGCTTGTTAAGATTTTTTTGAATAAAAAACTGAATGCTTTGCACAATATATCCACCCAATAAGTACAATTATATTCAAAATCTTCCGTTTACAACAGAGTAAGATGGAAGATTGCATTTTTACAGATTAAACTGATTATCCTCATTCATGTATTTCAGTATTTCTTCTTGAAGCCCTTCATTTAAAAAGTGAAGTTAAATAGGATAATTTTGAGATGTGCACTTCTGGGCTAAGCATACATGTTTAACCATGTATTTAGAAAATTCCTGTACATGAAATTTACAGAACTTTATAGATCAGGTTTGGTTTTGGAGGCAGCAGCAGCAATCATGTTTCTGGTTCAGCTATAGTTTTCTTTAGGGCAATAAGCAGACCACTCAGCTAGGAAAGTGATTTTGCAAATACTGACTGCTCGCAGTTCTAGATTCAAGTGAACAGAAGCTCCATGTTCTGCCCCAGATTTGTGCACCCAAACACTCCCTTTGCAACCCTGTTCTGGAGGAGCAATATAGCTCAACTATCACTGCCAAAGCTCAACCTAAAACTACGGGTATTGGAATTGACTAGGACTGCGGGATTACACACATTTTCATATGAGAACATTGTTCAGTAATTCTGTTCCCTGTCAGCAAGCAGTTGCCCATGAAAGATTTTCTCGGATGAAGACAATAGTTTGAAAATATTTGATTACACTTAATTAAGCCTGCGGACTGTCACCATCCTTTTCAGCAATAATTGTGGTGTAGGAAATTTACAGAAATTATGATATTTGTGTGGAAAAAGTGTTTCAGTCCCATAACAGTAATCATGACTGTATCACTCTCCTCAGGGAACCGTTGTAGCTAAATTATAATGAAAGAGAGCTCTGAAGTGATTCAAAGACTATGTATCATTTTCTACTGTCTTACATCAATGAGATCTATCAGTAGTTCTCTCATGAAACGTTCTAGCAAGAAAATAAGCTAAGACTGCACCTGCAAAAGTGAAGTTACTTTTTCAAATACATGTTTAATTAGGAAAAAAAAAAAACACCCAACAAAAAAAGAAAGAGTTTACCAGCGTTCTATATGAAGAGTTGAGAAGGTCCGTGAGGCAGCTTCTCTGGTTAACAGTTTAAATCCACACTGCGTGTCCCTGATTTCTTTGACACAGAGAAACCATACAAGGAAGTGGAACCCATACATAAGAAGAGTTCGAAAGTAAGAGCGCTGTGGACAAAGGTATGAAGTTAGATGGTTTCAATCAAATGATGAGTGAAGTGTTTGAACAGAGCTGGATTACAGGACAATAATCCTGTTTCGTGACAGTTTTCAAAGTTTGTAAAATGTTTTTGTTTTGCACCAGAATAAAACCAGAACTTTTCAGTTGTTACAGTGAAACAAAATTACAGCTGAAAAGGAAAGACCTGCCACTCAACCACATGGTTAGGATATGAGAAGTCCAAGGTCTTTTTTCTGCCTTTCCTAATTCAGAGCAGCTTTTCAGTCTGGATAATGACTGAAGTGGAGCAGGAACCTGCACCTGGATTTCAATTAATGAGTGGGACAGCCATAGTATCTTCTGCATGATTCTCTGGGAATTCCCCCAGGAAAAGGAAAGTGAAGGAGGAAGGGGATGGCATGCTACATCCTCTACTCCACTGGACACTTACAAGCTATTTTTTCCCTCTACCTACTCCTCTCGTTTTCCTAAAATTTGGTTGAACAGGACCAACAAATTCAAAAGTTACCAGGACAAACAATGGAGAATAACACAGCAGGACTGCATAAAGACTGCTACTCCTAAGAATGCACACTAAAAAATGAACAGGTTCCAGCTGCTACTCTGACAAAAAATTTTTTTAAGAAAAGTTTTATATTATAAAAAAACCCAAATGGGAGCATCTTTTGTTGTTTGTCACTCACTTCTTTCATTCAAGACTGAAGTGCCGTGTTAAGGCACTTAAGGGAAATACAATTAGAGAATGCACTTTTTGGCAGTATATGATGGACCAAGTAAAAACAGGATCAAAGTAACAGCTGCTGTGTAAGATAATATTTCATTTTATATTTCTAGCAAAGTTACAGAGTCACCTCTTTTGTTCTTTTGCTTTCACAAATGTAGTTCTTGACATGATAAACATACAGATAAGTTTGTCCATGAAATCCAGAGGCTGGACTCTGGGTTTCCAGAGGTCCCTCCTAGTCTTTTATTCAAGACAGCTCCTAAACAACTAGAAACCTGATCCACAAATTGCTTCTAAACTCACTGCTGGTCTTCAGCTCAATTTAAGTGATCGTATCTAAGACTGCAAGCCAAATACCATGCAAAAATCTTTGTGAGCCAACAATTTAACTGGTAAGCATCTCCGGGTGATAAGAGATGCCATTAAAGCTAACAATTTCAAACCTCACTTGAAAAATTAGAAGATGCTCAACTTATTATGTAATAGCCTTTGGATTTAGGAAATTCAAATTCATTGCTTGTGACTCTCAAAGTGCTCTAGCCCTAGGTTAATGGTGGGTCTGGTGAGGATTCTTTGGCTCTTTAGGCGAAGGTGAACCACTGTGTGACCAAGAACACAAGGTTACTGCTCCCAAAAGCGAAGCCCTAGGAGGGTGCATGACTGTCAGCCAGTGAAACTGTGCACTTACTTCACAAAGAGAAGTTCCTAGGTTATGTTCATGACTCCTATGACTATTTATGCATGTCATACTATGGATTAATTATAGCACATTAAAAATTCTGGAGGCAGAACAGAATTCTTGATGTCTTGAGACTGAATTTAAGAATGAAATTCTGGTCTTAATAAATCCTATCTGGCTGCTTCATTCTACTGTTTTAGATGCCACTAAGCCCAGAGAGAAATCCCAACTTCTCAAAGATGTTCTTTAATTTTTTTTATACCTATTGCACTACACAACAGTCTCTTCCCAATGTGGTAAAGGCAGTCTTTCTTTTCCAGACTAGGGACACGTGAGTGATAAAATGGGCTACATATTTCAAACAGAGCAGTGCTACCTAACCAGTTGGTGATTCCTTTACCAAAAAGTCAGAAATATGGGAAGAAACAGGAAGCAAAGGATGGACACATCCTAAAAATTGTACTTTTGCATTAAATGGTAAAGTCCTGTTGCAATTCCTCTCCCTCATGTAGCAAGACCTTCAAAGATTAAAAGAAATATGAATGCACTGAAGAAAGTTTATCTATACTCTGTACCTGTCCACACAATGAAGCATTTTTTTGCGCTCAAATTTATCAGCTGCATGTTCTCCCTGTAGTAGCAACACTTCCAAGATACACTGGCTGCACAGATAACAAATAACTGAAAATGGCATATTCTGTGCTACAAGCATGCAAGTACCACGTCAAAGATTTATCTTAATTTTTGATAATGATGAAGATTTTGTTGTCTTGCTTTTTTTTTTTTTCGTGAGGATGCTAACATACACGCAACAGTATTTACAAGAACCCTTTCCAGTGAACCACTCCAATACTACCTGATAAACCAGAAGAACAATATTAAAGATCTACCAGGGGCTGAACATTACCAGTGTAACTTCTTTTGAAGTTTTGTAACTATTTTAGTAATTGTGTATATATTTTAGAATCATTTCAAGTATTAAACTCAGTGTAAACAAAGCTTACTCTTGAGGACATTCAACATGACGAGCACATCCAATCATGCTGAAAAAATTAGTCCAGCAATGTGTCTGTTGCAATACAAGTTCCATGCCTGTGCTTTGACAACTACTGTCTGCCAAGACATCACAAAACCAGATGCAAGATAAGACTGTGCGCCCATGCATCACTGTTTATTCCACAAGAGCCACACACAGAACAGTACTGTCCGTGTGTTCAAAACTCAAAAATTTTACTATGAGTAATGCAGAAAAATTACAGAACTTTCCCACAAATTGAGATACTCTTCAAACAGTTTGCTGCTAATTATCCATAACTCATTTTAAACAGGTTTCAAGATCTGCAGATCAAGCTTTTGCACTGGAAGGGAATCAATAAAAATTAACTCATCAGTTGCCTTCCACTCCAACCCCGGTACTGGTTACTAGCTAACAATTCAGTCAGGGATTAGAAGCTCTGCTTGTAAGATGTTCTCAATTAAGAAAATTAAATCCATAAATTGGAACACTAACTGAAACCAGTTGAAAGTGCCTGAAATCTAGAACACACCCTTTGTATATGATGGAGCACATGCTACACTTATGACAAGCTTTTCCTATTTTTTAGCTTTCATTCTTTTACAAATATTGGTAATATAATTGTAAAATCTGTAGAGTGGAATCAAATAATGGGAGTATTTGAGTATTAATACACAGCAGGAAATGGAAACAAACCTTTGCTATCGAGTCCTTCTCCAGATGAGCTCTAGAACCACAGGAAATAGCCATCTGGTTCTGCACAGGGATACAAATTAAAGAGTTATTACTTAAACTGACATTTTCTGAATCGGTGGAATCTTGTGTGGAGAACTGTATAATAGAAGACTTCAAAGCAGTATACTTTTCTGCTTCCTGTAGCTGCCTTTTTTCTTCTGCTAGATTCTGAGGCTAAAATCAGTCTTTCCTACAGTTAACAGATCATCTAAACTTTATTGCATTTTGCATATGGTACATACAAATTGCTGCAACTTATTCAGGTCTGGTTTAGCTTACATTGCTCCTCTGAGGTACACATACAGTAAATGTGTTAAACAGCACAGATAAGCATTCAGCATTCCTAGGCATGTAATGTTAAAGTGTATGTTTTCCCTAAACTCTGGAAGGGATAACAGAATAAAGTACTTGTTGCATTGATATACTTTCACACAAAACAAATGCCACGGTAGCAGCCAAAAACATAATCTCAAATTAAATCAAAAGACATGATCAAAACAAAAGGTTTAAAATCATTCTCACGCTACTACTTCTCAGAGGAAATCTCTCAAATCTACTATATTTGAGAGTGCAGGACTGATGCTGGAGACCCAGCAGCTGCTGCCGTTACGCCTCAGTAGCAGAGAGCGTCAGGGGAGGAAACCCCGTCCCGGCAGCTCCCACATCAGGGGTGCTGCACTGGCAGACTGCAGCCCTTCGCACGGGTGCACCCCTCGCAGCGCTTTGGGAAACTACTCATCTGCACACAAGCAGAAAACAAGCCTCAGCTCTTTCAAGTCAAGCACCCAAAAGAGAATGAATATGCAGAAAGGAGCTCTCGTTTCACAGGTTTTTGAATTTTTATTTACAATAGAAGTTCTTCCAAATACTGTCATTAAACAACTCTGAAAAAAGAGAACCGCTATAAAATAGGGTGAAATTAAGGTGCATCCTTAAAGGTATATAGGATGACATCAGATAAAAAGAAAACACAAAACAGTTAACTGAGAAAAAATTCGTTTTTAACAGAATAGGCAACACATGGTATTTATAGAGTGGAACAACTTCAAAGAAGAGTGGTAAATAAAACATTATGTACTGCATTGAAACGGGCACAGTGAACGCAAAGGACGTAAGAACTCTGTGGAAGCTACCTTCCAACAGCCCATTCTTGCAGCTTCTAAGCTCACATCTAGATCTTCAACCAGATCTCAAAAAACTCAAGTTGAAGAGAATGATAAAAATCAATCTGTATGCATGTGTATTAAACTAAAACCATGAAAATTTATACTCACGGGCCATGGCTGAAGATTTTTTAGACCTTCTTCTACTTTTTCAATATCTGCAAATTTTGTAGCTCCATCTGCATCAGCCATAAGAATTTTCTTCCCCCGAGAACTAAAAACACCCTGCAATCAAAACAGCCAATAAAAATCAACACCTTTGAAATCAGTATTTGTCTTAAGTTAGCTTCAAGGCACTCCAAAAACCTAATGCATTAACTAGAACCGTGGTATCTCAAAAATGCAACACAACAGATGAGTCTTAATATTCTGCTACTAACAACTTATCAATTTATATTGTCATAACATCTAGAGACTTCACACACTGAGCAGTGTCCCACAGTGACAGACAATGCATGAACACGAAAGGTTAACAATCCCTCTTCAGAGAAGCTTGCAAACTAAAAGCTTTACAAACCAAAATCTCAAGAGACAAGTTGCTACAGTGGCTTTACAGCGGAGCACAAAGAAGCAGTGATTAGCAGCTGCCACTGCACTGGATAGCTTTTCTTTGTTATCTGAGCTATGGAAAGGAGGATGCAGTGCTATTATTTCCTAACACTGTTTCAAGAGAATTCAAGATATAATCTTAAATTAGTTTTGAGAAATAAGTCTTAAGTCACAGTACCACTGCAAAACATTTCTGATCCACAAGTCTCAGCTTGTTTTGCCATATTCTTCGTCAGACATCTTGGCAATTTTTCAAGGGGTCCAGACAGAAAAACAATTTTAGCAGTGGGTTTGCCAAACGTACTGTCATAACCAAGCAGGCGCAATTTTGGAAAAACCTGACAAGGAAGTAGTGGTAATATATATCCACTCTACACTCTGCAGTGCAAAAATATATCACACAGAGAATCGCTCTCCTTCTCTTGGAATAACTTGAAAATGATATTCCTTACAAAAGCTCCATATGTTCTAATTTAATGATCGCTCCATTTGCTATAGTTCCTCGCGTTTCATAAAAAAAGTTAAATTGACGTATTAAAGATAGAGCTTAAAATACAGATAAAGACAGTCACTGATAACCCATAAATGATACTACCCTTTTGTCATAAAAGTAAGGTGTCATTCATCTTAGGAAAATATGTTCTTTCTAAATGTGTAACAGTTACTTTATTTTTAGAACATTATGATTTTATTATAATATCTATGTGAAAATTAGTATGTTAAAGCATAAATTGTTCTGGTTCTACTATTGAGAGTGGGTGACAGCAGCGGGCTTCAGAAAACACAAACTTTGCTGGATGAGAGTGTTTGTTCTTTTGACATTTTTAAAACCACAACAATGACCTGGAAAGCAATGTTTGCAATTTTAGCTGTACTTTCTTTACAAAACCTTCACTTTAATCTGAAAAGGTGGGATTTTTTTTGTTTGGTTGGTTTTTTTAAATGCAAGTCTATTTGTAAGTGGAACTAAAAGGAACATGAAATTCAAGTCTAACTTTTTTTCTTTTGAATTCTCATATAAAATAAAATCTTTGCTATTGATCTTCCTGGCAAGAAAATACTGTTTCCAAGATCTAAAATATGCTTATTTTGAAAAGAGTTTTTGCCTTAATTTACAGAACCTGTACTCAGTTTTCCGATAATCATTTTGTTAATATATCGAATTCAAAATGTCAATCGGCATATTTGGGCACAGGTAGTTCAGACAGAGAAGGAGATGAAAGTATCAATTACCATCCTGACTGCTCCTCCTTTCCCTCGATTTTTTACCAAAGAAAGCACTCGTACTTTGTCGCTTCCATATTTCTTGCAGTACTTCATTGCAACCTGATAGACACACAAAAAACCAGCATAAAACAAAAACAGGAATCAAGGTAGAAGTTTACATTTGCTCACCCTTTTTTAAAAAAAAATTAATAGCACAGAGCTATAACCACTTCAGTCAGCACAAATACATTGCCAGTGTTTGCTGGAGTCTGTTTGGGAAAATAAAAACCAGTTCACAGTCAACACAAGACGACTGACAACCTAGTCATGTTCAATAAGAACAGGATATTCCGAACCCAAGCAATTCTAAACCCCATTCACCCACCCAGTCCAAAAAACTCAATAGTAATGTAATTTATATCATACTATTATGGACCTTTTCTACAACACCAATAGTTAATCAAAGAAAACCAATTTTCTACTACTGTTACTTATTTCTCAATTGTCTTGCTTCTATCTGTGGTTTTAAACAAAAATTCAGTGATCTGTTCCATGTTGTGGGGAAGAGAAAGCATGACTTTTCTCCTCTAATTTTTTCTAGAGGTTGTCTCAAGTCCTTGTAAGTCCAGAGGCCCATGGTCATAGTGTTCTCAGTTAGAAATTATGCTAGACGGTATGCAAAGCAGTCAAAAAATATATATATGAGGAATCCTTAATTGACAAGCTTAAGGGAAGTAAGTGAAAAAGCGACATTCATTTTAATAGCTAACTCAAACATCTTCCAAGCAGTAGTAAAAAAACCCTCAAGCTGGCCAGCCTTCCTTTCCAGTGACATACATCAAAGCCAAAGCAGAAGAATCCAGAACTATTTTGAAAATACTACTACTGGCATTGGGATTTTTATATGAACAATGCCATGAGGGGTATGGGAAAGAACTACACAACATGTTAAATGTTCTGTCAATCACAGTATAAATCAGCTATTTTAAAAGGCTTTTTAGCTGCCTCAAATTCATATTCACATCACTATGCACATGTAGAGTATTTCATAAGAAAATTCCGAAGTTAAGATTAGAATTTTTAGAATCTCAGCTGCAGGAAAATGGCTGTCACAGCCACCAATCAAGAATATTAGTATTTGCAAAAGAATTATATGTGTATGCATGTGTGTATGTGACATCCATAAGGCATATAGAACAATGACAGAAAGTTTTCAGAAACATGAATTTTAATTGTCAACTACTTAAAGTACCAAATTTTAATGCAAACCACTGTTATATTATAAATGCAGTACAAAAATTCATACCTCCAATTACTTGGTAAGACACTTCTTTTTCTTACCTTTGTAGTTTGATCTTTACTACCATCATCAACAACTATTACTTCATAAGTGAATGAAGGATCTTGTTTCTTGAAAATAAAACCAGAAATAATGCATTTAATCCAATTTCTTAAGTAGGTAGTAGGTCTTACAAACATCAGCATTCTTTTCTCCCGAGCAGTTTTTAACTCATTCATGGCTGCCAACATACACCAATATGATATAGTAAATTTGTTAAGATAGTATAATTAAAGAATTTTTCCACATTTGATATGTCTTCCATTACATCAGCTTGTCATAGTTTTCCTCGGATACTTTCAAGAACTGAAAACTCGATTTAGTTGGAAAAGATGAAAGGTTAGAACAACATTAAGAAAACCCAAACAAAATAAAACCCTCAAACCTTCACAATGGTCTTCTTACCCAGAATAAAAATCCAAATGAAGAACAGATGCTTAAGAAACTTGTTGGAACAGACCAGGATTTGGTTTAGAAAGCTAAATGTATGGTTAATCCTTAATCTCTGTCTTGGAGAGATAGGCATACAAAGATTTTTCATCATGTAGTAATATATTAAATTTTTACTTAATTTAAAAATACCTTTCAGCAGTCAATCTAAAAATAACTGATAAGAGACAGAAGCGTTACTTCTAAGTGGCTAAGTAATACTGTTTTAACGTACACCAAAACAACAAAGTGAATAGATCATGGACTTATTATACATAACACATAGAAAAATAATGAATTTTGAATGCAAAATGAAAATACCTGTCTTTTTTCTAGATAATCCAAAGCTTCATCCATCATAAGAGGTACTAAAGAAAAAGTGGAGGCAGGCAAGTTAGTAGATTATAACAGGCAATTCACCAAAAAGCACCTGCACAAGCAAGCTGAAAACAACCACAAAGCAAAGCTGAGCAAATTGCCTCTTTCATACCACACTACCTTCAGTAAACAAGCTTAGCATCTGCAACTCTAAGTCCTGCCCTTTCTGAATGCAAAAAGAACACTGAAGAAAATCACACATGTAAGACAGGGTAAAGACATTTCTTCTAAAGATAAGAAACAACTTTCCATTTTGAACTATGTAATTCTCTACACAATATTAAAATTAAAAAAAAAAAAAAATCACTCTCCATGACTGACCCTGAAAACCAGCACTGACTTTTATCTATTTAAGCAAGCTGACACAGAAGGCAACAAGGCCTTCTCTTACTAAGGCTGCTGGCCATGATGCTTCAGCCAACAAACAGGCACTACCTTTGCAGCTGATTTATCTGCAGATTAGAAAGACATTCAACCTTACGGTTGTCTTTGCAGTATATGTTCATCCCTGAGCACATCTCAGGTGATTGTTCGATCTCCAAAGAGAGAGACAGCTGAATGAAAATCGCAGGAAGTATGTTAAGACCTTGCTTAATGAAAACAGGTGTATGAGAACCAGGACTGAAGAATGCCTTGAACTTGAGGAAGGGCCAGGTCTACCTTGTCTCCAGATACACTTTATTTGTCAACACCTCTCTTAACGGAATCCCAAACAGCTCAGTATTTTCACTCACAAGAAAAGGAATGACAATGTGTGCTACCGCGTCAACCCCAAATACAGCTTTAGAGCTTGCCTTCACTTTTTTGTATCAGGTACTCATATATATGGCCAAGTCAAACAAAGCCATGAGATCATCCTTTTTCCTGCTTGTCTGAAGCTGCTGCTCTTGTTTACAGAGTGGGAAGCTCTCAAATTAATTTTAAAAGTATTTTTCTACTTCTTGCCTTACAGCATTTACAGGGGCAATGAGCAGCCATTCTGCTAGATTTCATTAAAATAAAGAGGATTCTTACAAGTGACCCATGCTATTTTTAGCAGCAGAAATCAAGTTACACAGTGTCTTAATTTTGAAACTCAATGTACTTGGACTGTTTTCTGGAAACTGTGTCCAAAATCAGATACATAATCTGGCCTGCCAGAGTCTACTGCTAACATAAACTGACCTCTGCATTATTAGAGTAACAACAGATAGATTTTATTCTTTTTCTCAAAACAAGAAAAATCTTACACCGGTCTTCCTCATTGTATGAAGGCACAACAACGGAGAGTTCCCTTGTAGGGGGATCATGTATGCTTGGTACAGATTCTTTCCTGCCATCAGTATTTACAAAGAATTTCTCTTCTTCATGTCGGTGAAGGGTTGGCATTCTTCTGGCAGTTACATGAGCAATCAGACAAATCTATTGATGAAAAAGAAATCAGAAAAATTGTTGAGCGTTCTATTAATGGTTTATCTAGCTGTTGAATGTGCTGCAAGGGGCAACCAACCATATTTCAGTACTTCATCCACTGACCAAAGCACACAGGACTAAAACCTTCTCATGCCATTTGATTACACCATTTCACCTACTCTGACACTGTCAGCACCACTGGCTTCTTGTTGTTGCGAACTGCGAAGCACGTAGATGCCTCCAAAGTTGTGGTCCAAGCCCCACTGCTCCTTCCCCAAGTGATCTCTACCACACAAGCTGGTGCTGCCTGTGATCCTGCACTGAGCCACTGAAATCAACAGCACTACTCATGACCAGTCAGTCATATGTGCTGGCAAAACTGAGGCTCTGATCATTGTTAAGCATGGCTAAAATCAATCTACAGAACTTGTTTTTTGGAGTACTTCTACCTGAGAACACCACGGACGTGGTACTGTTGATGGGCAGCAGAATTTCGCTTTCCAGATATCAAACTTCCCAAACTTGCACGGTATTTCAGTCACTCCAAAACACACAGGACTCCCAAGAGGTTGCCGTGAAAGCACGTTACCAGGACATTTTACAGGATGTACGAAACGCCCCATTTTTATCTCGTGTGCAAGACGTTTGAGCCCACGCCTTGTGAAAACCCACTCCCCGCATAAACCACGCACAAGCACAGCCCCGCCAGCTGCTGCACAAACGGAGGCAGGCGCGACCCGCGCTGCCGGCCAGCCCGGCCGCCCCTGCCAGCCCGGCCGCCCCGGGGACGCGGCGCGGCCCCAGGGCCCGCTGCAGGCCGCCGACCCCCCTCGGCAAGCCCGGCTGCCCCGCGCAGCGAGGGCGGGTACAAGGCGGCCCCGCGTACCGCCCCCGCCCTGGAGGGCCCCCGGGCCCGCGGTGGCCGTGCCGCGGCTCTCACCAGGAGAAGGAGGAGGACGAGGAGGGCGGCCAGGGCCGCCAGCACCGCCGCGACTCCGGGCAGGGCCAGCGGCAGCGCCATGACCCGCGGAGGCCGGCGGAGGCCGGCGGGGAGCAGCGGCGGGCGGCGCCCTATCGCGCAGCGACAGCGACGCGGAAGCGAGTGCCCCGCCGCCAAGAGGGGCCGCGCCGGCCGGCGAGGGCCGCTGGCAGCCGCCGGCGCCCCCCGGCGGTAGGGGCCGCCCGCGCCGCTGCCCCTACTGCCGCCCCTACTGCCGCCGCTACCGCCGCCTCCAGGCCGCCGCGAAGGCTTCCGGCCGCCGGGTCACAAGGCGGCAGCACATCCGGGACGGCAGCGGCGCCGCCATGGCGACGGCTTTCAAGTAAGTGACGGGCCTGGCGGCCGTTGTCCCCCGCTTGCGCGGTGCTGGGGGGTCCCGCCTGATCCTCGTCCCGCGTGGCGGGCGGGCGGGCGCCCCTCTGGCCGCTCCTGAGGGCCGAGGCAGCGCCGCCCCGGCGGCCGCTGGGGGCTTTACCCTGGGTCCGCCGCGGCCCTGCGTGCGCCTGGAGGGCCATGACCGTTTTCCTGACGGTGCTGTTCCCCGCTGCCGCGTGATCCGCACGGCAGAGCCGGCAGCCGCCCGGTTTGCGGTAGGCGCTGGCTGGGGTAACCCCGCGTTACCGGCGGCGGGTCGCGGGTGGGTGTCGGGGGTTTCCCGTGGAGCTTCCCGCTGGGCACCCGGCGTGCGGCTCCGCTTTGGGGCATCGCGGTACAGGCAGGATGTCAGCAAGGGAGGGCACGTCCCGGGGGGCTGAGGGGGCTGGAGCCCCGCGGCGTGCGGGGGGGCGAGGCGCTGAGCGAGCGGGGTTTGTTCGGCCTTAAAAAGGCGTGGCTGAGCGCGGAGATCGGTAAGGCCTCCTGATTCTGAGTAGATACCTGGGGGGGAAGTCGTGGTGAAGGGTGGTCAACCAGGGAGGCTCTGGTATCTTCGTCCTCAGAGACGGTGTAGTTGGACGAGGCCGTGAGCAGTGTATCTGCTCTGTGGGGACCTGATTTGGGTGAGGGGTTGGACCCCACAGGGACACCGCCAGCCTGGACTGTCCCATGGTCGCTGGGGCATTAGAAGTGGGGGAGGGCAGCTTTCTCTCTCCAAGGGAAGAGGTACAGGCAGAACGAGCTTAATGAAGCATTATGAGGAGCTTAAAACAGTAGGGAGTTTAGTGGCTTCCCATTTATACAGCTCCTTTTAGAATCATGGAATGGTTTGGGTTGGAAGGGACCTTCAAGATCACCTAGTTCCAACCCCCCTGCCATGGGCAGGGACACCTTCCACTAGACCAGGTTGCTCAAAGCCCCGTCCAACCTGGCCTTGAACACTGCCAGGGAGGGGGGCAGCCACAACCTCTCTGGGCAACCTGTTCCAGTGTCCTTGCTTCTACCAGATTTATGGCTTAAATGTGTGAAACAAGGTTTAGCAAGTGTTTTTACATGAATTGGAAGAGAACAGGCCATGTGCTGGGATTAAAAACCAGTAGTACAGGAGCAACATACAGGGAACCAACAGGGGTTAATTCATGCTTGCCATCATGAGTTGTGATATCTCTATATGTTAGTTTGCATTTGGAAAACTTGCCTTTTCCAGTTATCCTCCCCTCGCCCCCCCCTGCCCCAAAGTGCTTATTGTAAGAAAACTCAAAAGGCTTTGTTCAAATATTAATGACACTTACGAGATTTTTTTTTAATGTTCCCTACTTAAAATACTAATACACAAATGCTGTTAGTAGTATATAATTAATAATAAGTATTAATTATTTCTCAAGCACTACATGAAGCATATTTTTTAATTTTATATTTTCTTAAAGAAAAACTAAAGTTTCAAGACTGTAAAATTGTTTTAAGTCATTTTGGACATCTGAATGCAGTCCTTGAACTAACAAATATTTCAAACACTGTAATAAAATTACCCTTTCTGCATGTCTTCAGAAATGTTCTACACCCTTGTCTCAATACACACTCCTTTTGAATTTAATAGTCAAGATTATTGAGGTGGACGCTGGTAATTTTTGTTAGGTGTATGTGGAGGCAGGTTCCTTGTAAGGAGGAAGCATTTTGGAAGTGAATGTAGGAAAACATCTTTTTCTTAGATTGGTTTAGATCATCTTTCTGTAACCTTATTGCTAAGCAGCTTTGCCAGTCAGCTTGATTCTCAGATTATTTGTTGTTGTGGGTTAGTGATTGTTTATCTTTTTTTGCTATCTCTTTCTTACTTGGGAGCTTGCATGCAAACTTGTCTATTTGTTTTAGAACGGTGGAGCCATTGGAATATTACAGAAGATTTTTGGTGAGTAAAAGATGATAACGTGTGTATAAATTGCTTGTGATCAATTTTTTCTTGCTTGCTTCTGATTTTCTAATTCGTCTGTATGGAAACCTGAAACTATAAGAGAAAACCAAAAAACTCAACTGAGCAGGGGAAAAATGGAAAAAAACTCTTCAGAACATGTTTTTCTATATGTCTGGGGCGTTGATGCTGCAACAGGTTGTGTCCTTGTTCAACTTGAGTAAATGCTTCTGTTGGCCTCAAAAGGAATGCGAGATTTGACTAAGATGGTAATGCAGGTTTGTGTCTAGTACAAAATTATGTCAGACCAGGCTTTTAGATGCTACTAAAAATAAATAATCGAGAATATTGCTGTAACCATGCTCACCGTAACTATGAAGGAAAAGCAGTGACTTTTTGGTATATTAAATGAGTCTACCCATTACTAAGGTAGTATCGACTTAGAAATGGGTCCAGTATTGTCGCAATCAGTTTTGGTTCTCATAATTAAACCGAAAGTCTTTACTTTTGAGAAGCTTGAAATTGTGACAAATAATCATTCAGATCTAACATGATGGTGAATTGGTGCAATTTCTAACTTATGGTTCAGGTATTGTACAGCTTCTGACTGATGGTATTGGAACACTGAGGTTTTTTTGGGGGGGGTGGTTTTCTTGTTTTGTTTTTTTCTTCAGTTCACTAACATTAATTTTAAGTGCTCCACTAGGTGGGGATGTGGGGGGGGAATTGCTTACAAAATCGAAACAATGCAGACCGGTAGAAAGAAACTCTCACTATAATGTATTGGTGAGTATTCATTCTTGGATGATATTCTGAATCTAGCCTGTAGTACTTACCCTTGAGACAATCAATCTATTGTTATAATTACTTTCCAAATAAATTATAATAAAAAGTTTTTTTGAAGGCCTACAACCACAAACAATATATCAGTTGATGCAAAACTGGCTAGAACGTGATTGAGTTTTCCCTAGCGCTTTTGTAGCTGCGTATTTCTGCTAAACAGCAGAGAATATTATTTAATTTGAACTCCTATAGCATACATACTGGTGTGTTATTTAATAAAATATATTTTCTAATTTGAATTTTCTAATTTTGGTTTAGAAAGAGAACTGTCGACCTGATGGAAGGGAGTTAGGTGAATTCCGGGCAACCACCGTCAACATAGGCAAGTGATTATTTGCAATAATAATAATGAGGGAGGTATTATTAATCTCAGATCATAACAGTGACTTGCTAATCAGTTTTTTTCGTTCTTGCATTTTGAAACAAGAAAGAGGAAGGATTTCTATTTACAGTTTCAACAGGCATTAAACAGAATGCACGGTATGGTAATATACTGGAGCACTGTTACTCAGTTCTGCTCCTGGGCTGGTGTGCACAGCACAATTCAGGTGGTCGTGGGAGCTTGTCTTTTTCTAAGATCAGGTAGCATATGTTATAGATGCTGAAGGCAGTGTCTAGGCATATACAGACCAGTGTAAACTTGGTGCCCTGGCATCTTGAAAGAGGCAGTGACTTCTAGCTTCTGCTTTGTTCTAAGTTTGATGAGCAACTGTCTTAAGCAGAGGCAAGATACTTCTTATGCAGTGAGCAGCAGCACCTTACATGCCTTTCTTACACCTCGTGATTTCTAAAAGTAAAATACAGGTTAGCATACCAGCATGGAATAGTTTCTGATTGTTACTCAGCCAGAAGGTGGGCTTACAGTAGCCATCTATGATTTCTGGTTTAAAAGAGCAAGCCAGGGGTCAGTACTGGGTCCAATCCTGTTCAACATCTTCATTAATGATCTGGATGATGGGGTACAGTGTACTCTCAGCAAGTTTGCAGGTGACACCAAACTGGGAGGAGTGGCTGATTTGCCAGAGGGTCGTGCTGCTGTCCAGAGGGGCCTCAACAGGCTGGAGGAATGGGCTGACAGGAACCTCATCATGTTCAACAAAGAGAAGCATGAAGTCCTACACCTGGGGAGGAACAACCTGAGGCACCAGTACATGCTGGGGAGCACCCAGCTGGAAAGCAGCTTGGCAGAAAATGACCTGGGAGTCCTGGTGGACACAAGGTTGAACGTGAGCCAGCAACGTGCCCTTGTGGCAAAGGCGACCAATGTTACCCTGGGCTGCGTTAGGCAAAGCACCGCCAGCAGGATGAGGGAGGTGGTCCTTCCCCTCTGCTCAGCACTGGTGAAGCCACACCTGGGGTGCTGTGTCCAGTCCTGGGCTCCCCAGTACAAGAGAGACATGAACATACTGGGGAGAGTCCAATGAAGGGCTGTGAAGATGATGATGGGACTGGAGCATCTCTCCTGTGAGGAAAGGTTGAGAGAGCTGGGACTGTTCAGCCTGGAGAAGAGAAGGCTGAGGGGGGATCTTAACAATGTATATAAATACCTGAGGGGAGGGTGTAAAGAAGGCAGAGCCAGGCTCTATTCAGTGGAGCCCAGTGACAGGACATGAGCCAATGGGCACAAACTTAACACAGGAGGTTGCCAGTGAACATCAGGAAACACTTTCTTACTGTGAAGGTGACCAAGCACTGGCACAGGTTGCCCAGAGAAGTTGTGGAGTCTCCATCCTTGGAGATATTCAAAAGCTGTCTGGACATGGTCCTGGGCAATGGGCTGTAGGTGGTCCTGCTTGAGCAGGGGGGTTGGGCCAGATGACCTCCAGTGGTCCCTTCCAGCCTCAGCCTTTCTGTGTGATTCAGTGTGATTGTTTAATACAGAGATTCTGTTCCCACCCTGAATTCATTGAGACTTTGTTTAGCCTGTGTTTAGTATAAAATGATGAAAAGTAAACACTTTGTGAAGGTGGATGTTAATTAAGGCCCTTTGAGTGGAAAAACAGATTTTAGTGAACAGCACTTTCTCTCTTCAGGTTCAATTACAACTGCAGATGGTTCTGCCCTGGTGAAGTTAGGAAATACTACGGTGATTTGTGGAGTTAAAGCGGTATGGTTGGTTTTTATTTTAATCTAGCTGTTAGGTGAACTTGTGCATTTGTGTTTTGAATGAACCTCCTGCAGAGTTACAATAGTATGCCAGTCAGACACAGTTACAGTCTTTCACCTGAGTTACTTTCAGTTGTGAAAATTGATATATAATTAGATGTCTAATCCTGCCTGTATAGTCTGCAAACACATATTTTTGTGGTGTATATTGTGTATGGGGAAAGATATATGCAAAAATAAAGTCCTTGTTATTTCTAGATAAAAGCTGTATAATTGAAGAGTTACTGAATATTGATCAGTAAGTGTGTTGGTAATTAGTTGGATGGACTATTAAGTGCCTTGTAGCCTCAACTTTACTGCTGGCTTGCCATGAACACATCACTGCATGTCTCTGTATTGAGTTTTCCCGTAAAAAAATTACAGACAGGGACTGATTAAAAATGGCTCTTGTAAATCTCATTGTAATGATAACTGACAAGAAAATGACCACTTGTATATAGATTAGCTGGAAAATCTTCTTTGTACAAAATCCAGCTCTTTATTTTTCTTTTTTATTCCCTGCAGGAACTTGCTGCACCTGCAGTAGATTCTGCTAATAAGGGATATATTGGTAAGCTTTTCAGTATGGAACTTACTCAGATCTCATATTGTTTCAGCTAAAAGGCTGTAATGATGGGAGAGATTGAGTGTGTTGTGAAGACTTCTTAAAAGAATAAATTTGGGTAGAATTGTATTACTTTCCTTAAAATCAATTTCCAAATTGACATATAGGCAGTGGTACTTCAGAAATTTCAGAACACCCCCTGCTCTGCTTGTGAGATTCCCATATAAAGTTGCCTTCCTATTGCTGATTCCAGGCCAGGCTGAAAACAAACCTGCAGCAGGGGGAAGTATGTATGTTAAGAGGGGGAAAGTAGTTCATCCATAAGAGATGGTGGCATGAAAGGTTGTGCAAAAGCACGTTAACTTTTGTCTTGAAGTCCCAGTAGGCAAAACATTTAACTCTTAAAATAAACCCTGTTTATTTCTCAGAGAACTGTAGAAGTCTCAGGGGTACATCCTCGTTCCTGTTTGGAGTTTCTTTTGAAAAATAGTAATTCCATGGAACTGAGAGCTTACACTAAATCCCCTTTTTATAAGGCATCTCTAAAGTATGTTGTTTTCAGTGCACTTGATTATGCTTAGGTGTTTTTCACAAATATTTATACACTTTTTTGCTTCCAAGTCTAAAGCATCCGGTTTTAATGTTGATGAACAGCACATTAGCATACCAGTAAAGTCGGGCAGTGGGCTGAAAATGCTGTTGTTTCTCTATCTATTTAAGAATGCTTAACACTTAAAGAAGAGTTTATGTGGGGTCATGATATTCATAGCAGGATCACAAACAGAAAATGGTATTTAGGAGTATGTGCTTCTCCATTGAATGTGTGGTACTCTACTCAGAAACTGTAAGTTCTTTAATACAAACTCGTGTAACATTATTTTTGAGGGGAGAAGTAGGAAGGCTAGATTGAAAAATTCTCGGTCTTTCCTTTCATTTGAAATACGTGAAATGGTATTAAGAGTGTGTATTGTCTTATTTCTATTTTTGATATCCCAGTGCCTGCTTTCTTTAGTTAATGACTAATGATTCTTGCTGCCTAGTTCCGAACGTAGAACTGCCATCCCTCTGTTCAACGAGGTTTCGTTCTGGACCACCTGGTGAAGAGGCTCAAGCAGCAAGCCAGTTCATTGCAGATGTGATTGAAAAGTAAGAACCATTTTAGTGCATTTAAAACATGATCAACTCTGCAAGACAATTTTCTATTTCCTGGTTTACTCTCTCATTTTATTTTAGTTCACAGATAATAGCAAAAGAAGACTTATGTATTGCAAGTGGCAAGGTAAGTTGTATCTCAAAATGAAGAGGGACATGCTAACAAGATCACAGTGTTGAAACGTTAAGGTATTTGGGGTTATAGGGTGTTTTGTTGTTGTTCTTGCTTTTTAGTCTTCATACCTTGTTTTACATCTGAAGTGTAAAAGTCGTATGATAGAAATGTGTCTTTGTTCTTGTGGCCAGCATTTTCTTAGATATTGCACCATTTACTTAGCTGCTATAGTATCTCACGTGCAAACCTTTTTTGATAGCTTGCTTGGGTGTTATACTGCGATATCATATGTCTGGACTATGATGGAAACATTTTGGATGCCAGTGCCTTTGCTTTGTTAGCAGCATTAAAAAATGGTAAGTCTTCTCTAGAGGAAGAGACACAATCTGATTAGCATTGCTTGGAGAAATATGTTAGTTTTGAGCCGTGATGAATAGGTAACTGGTTCACAGTTCCTTAAGGCTGCTTGTTTCCTGTCATGGGAATGCCAAATTACTGAAATGCAAATACAAAGTGGAAATGATGGTATGGATGCCGTAGATGTGTAACACCTGGGGAGCAGGATCTTTTTTTTAATGCGTGCTACTGCTCTCTTACAAGACTAATAGCTATTCTGCCATGTGTTCTTCTGTGTCAGAGATGTGAATCTTTCAGCAGTGGCCATAAACAACTTTAATGTCTAGATCAGGATCTTACCTTGTTAATATATTTTGTGTAGTCAGAATAAGTTGAGGGCTTTGCTTACACAATATTCTGTCACAACAGAGTATTCCTGCTGTAATGCATTACAGTTTGAAAAAACTGTTTTCATGCATGCAACACACGGATTGATTATTCACAGGTATGTGGCTTATAAATGCACATAGGAGACAGTATAAAGGGAACCTTACAGCAAGGCGTCTTTTTCTAGTTGAATTGCTCGCCATTGAATTCCTATAGCTACATTGATCTTGATTTCCCTGTCTCCAACACTGTATGGGTTGTCAGAGCAAGAGTTATCTGAAGATCAGATTGAACTGTTTCTAGAGATACATAAAATTTATGAGATGAGACGAGACTATGTTCCTGGTTTTTATATGTACAGTAGGCTTTTTGGGGGAAAAAATACTTTTTGTTAAATATGACTAAAGTATTGTAATTGTATGGCATTTTGGAAGCAGAAGATGCTTCTGTGTAAGGAAGAGTGTTACCTTGAGAAGAAATATTAAATACTTCCTTGAATAGGTAGTTCCAAGCTAAATACTTTCCTTGAATTCAAGAATTTTTTTGTATAGAACAGGAATAATGTAGCCAAAACTCTTATTCTGATCAATTTTCAGTGGCTTAAAAGAACAGCTTAAATATTTCAGTAGTCTTGGACATCTCTAGGATTACTAAAACCACCAATGTTTAATATTACACCGTTGTCATTTTTTCATCTCTTCAGTACAATTACCATCAGTTACTATAAATGAAGAAACTGGTTTATCAGAAGTTAATTTAAAACAGAAGAATCCTTTGGTTATCAGACAGCATCCGGTTGCCACATCATTTGCTATCTTTGATGAGTAAGTTCATAACTGTTTTGTATTTATGAAGACAACTGTGTATGTAAAAGCAGTGAAAGACAGAGGATGCTACCAGTGATGTTTCTGCTGTTCTTAACACAGTTCTGCTAGTGGAGAGCACGCAGTCTCAGGCAGTGCTGTTTCACATGATCTTAAATCTGCTCTTGTTGAACTGACCTGGAGTTCTGTGATATGAACGAGCATGCAGAACAAAACAAGATCTGTCCAACTTCTTCTTGTGACTTAAAGCAGAACTGGTTCCCAACCTAAAAGATAACGCTTAAAAGTACGGGAATCGGTATTGTTTTATGGTTTTGCAGTATCTTCAAGATGAAAGAACGTTACCAATCCAATTAGTGTTTTAGAAGCCTGTGTAAATAGCTGATACAAAAGATGGTAGTTTTTGAACAGTTTGTACCAAGGATGTAGTCAACAGAGGAAGTAACAGTCCAGTTAGAACAACAGAACCTCTGCATAACTGGAAACATAATTACCCAAGATGGAAGTATGACCAGCACTCTTAAGTCATTGTTCATATAGGTAAAGAATCTGATTATGAGAATTCAAAGTAATCACATCCGATAACTTGACTTCTCACTTGAAATTGTTTACTGGCTCTTCATTAGTCCAAGTATGTTAAGTATGTGTTCTGCTGCTGTTTGTAAGAAATGCAGTTATTTATGGTGGTATCCATTTGAAAAGTAGAAAATGACAAGTAAGATGATGCTCACTGTGATATAAATCAGATTTAGATTTAGGTATATTTATAGAGACATCAGGTGTTTATGGCACATTAATCTGTATTTGCAGAAATGATTAACAGGCCCTTTCATTCAAATATGAAATGGGGTGGGGAGAACACTAAGCTCAGATGTTGACCAAGTGATTACCAAAATGAATCAAAGCAGAAAGTTATCAGGACTTTAGAGTGCTTCTGTTAATTGCTTTAATACCAGTTCTTGTGGGTCTGAAGTTTGATGTAGGCAGAACGTGAGAGTTTGGATCGCATGATAGGGAGACAGTTGTCAGTAGGATATTATTTGCACACAAATCACATGTACTTACCAGAAGACAAAAAAGTTGCCTTTGGAAGAAAGCTTTCAGTGACAGTGTTGGGCTTTGCTCCTTCACTGAAACTGTTGCATCAAACAAGTTACCCAAGTCTGCCTTTAGCTCCAATAACTAAATATTGAGGGGGTGTGTGCCTATGTGTGCAGTTTGGTTGTTTTTTTTTTTTAATTCTGGTTTAATAAAAAAAGCTGTTTTTCTACAGCTGTTGACACAGCTCTCTAAATAATATGCTTTACATACTCTGGCTTCCAGAGACATTTTCCTTCTGCATAAAAGCCCTCCTTGAAAAATTAAAACTCCCGGGTTGATGGTTAGCGTGGCTGTGGGCGAGGAGCACTGTGCAGAGCACTGTGCAGCTCCACAGCTGCTCCTGTGGTCAACCTGTACGTAAATAGTAAGTCTGATGCATCGAACGCTCCATGTGTGCCGGATCCCTGTGTCATGCAAAGGGCTGATGTTGCACAGTGCATGGGGGCAGAATTTGTAAAGCAGTGTTTTTGAGTGGCGTAGCTAAGGACTTACGTTTTTGTATCACTATAGCTATTAAATGGCCATCTGAAACTATTGGCGAAGTTTTAAATTACCCAGAAAACCTTTAATAGTTCATCGCATACAAGTTCAAATTGAAAAATTCTGTTAATCTTCCATCTATTTTGTGTCATCAGCTCCTCCAGCCTTGCTATAGGACTTCCACCCCAAACTTGTCATAAACATCCCTTAGCCTAAGTGTACTACAGATGCTAAATCGAGTTTGATTTACATCAATACTAAATTCTAGTTTACCAGTGTAAACTGAGGCTTCATGAAAACTTCATCTAAAGTCTTTTCTGTGGTGATACCTGCACTTCAGCCAAATGTTTGTAATGGTATTGACTTTTTTATTTTGTAAAGAAACTTAAGGCTGAACAGTAGTTGTTTGGGTTTTTTTAAGTTCAAGTCTCCTTGTTGTGCAAAGTTGGCTTACAGTTTAGATCCTCTGCTCTATTTTTAACTTACTAAATGGTTCAAAGATAACTATTTAATCGCTTTTAATGATATGTCATATATCATGCGATATATGTCAGCTTATTTTGGCTGCCTTAAGGAACCCAGTAAATCTATTTTCGAATTATTCCCAGTCTGAGTGGTGTTACGAGTTCTCTGACAAGAAACTGAGAACTACTTTTATGGATTTGCCATTGGACAGTAGTTTTCCCTCAAGGTCTGGTAGAGACTAATGGAGCCTACACCTAAAAACAATGCCATTGTCTTTGCATAACTATGAAATAAGTGACTGTATACTGCAGATGGCATTTTCCTGCAGTACACAGCTGTCACAACTCTGTGAAATTGAGGCATAAAGCTGTATTGTCAACAGCTACTATTTTAACAGACATATGCACTTAAATATGTGGAATCTCCCACATTTTTTGTTTTTTCAAATTGGTGCCTGAGTACTAAATCCACCTACAAGTATTTTGTAAGACTACAGTAACAATTAGTAAGTTATGTGTATTTTGCAGTAATGTTAACAGAGCAACATCTACTGACACATCCCCCTGTGTTTTTCTTTCACAAGCACATTACTCATTGTTGACCCAACTGCTGAAGAAGAAGACTTAGCAACTGGAACAGTAACTGTTGTAACAGATGATGAAGGCAGGCTGTGTTCTGTCCATAAACCAGGTACTTCCAAGTTTATTACACAGGAACCTATGGAGGTGATAATCTTTTCTTGATCTAGATGTTATGTACCTACTTTTCTCTGTAAAATGTGGGTGCTTTATGATAACAGACACTCTGAGTACTTACTTGCTCTTCAAAAAGGTGGCATGACTGAAGTTCAAAAAGAAGTCACAGCTTGACCTACATACAGCAAAGGACAGACTTTGAGCACATTTCCTCTTATACCTTCAGTTTGTTTCTGGTTTCTTTGCCTGAGGCCAGAGTTGGGAAAGCCGTATGCTTCCCAGGTGAAAGCTGTTGGTCATGGGAATTGCTGTATTAAGACTCTCATTTGTAAAACACATTTAGAGATACATAACTGAAGTATAAATAAAAAATCAAATTGTTTCCTCTAATTTTTAGGTGGAAGTCCTCTTACAGGAGCTAAGCTTCAGGACTGTATCACCAGAGCAATTACAAGACACAAAGAAGTCAAGAAGCTGATAGACAAAGTAATAAAAAGTATAAAGCCCAAGTGAACAAAAGGAGAGATCTTTTCAAAAGTGGATTTGTAAAAATTGTATTTGTTACAGTGTTCACAAACCTTTTATACTAAATAAACAAATACCAATACTACATTTACAAAGTTCATTTTTTCTAAAATGTTTTTCACCCTTATACTATGTACAATGCTGCTGAGTGGTAAAAAATACAAGATAAAACATTCTGTTAAAAAATTAGGTGACTTAAGAAAACCAAACCCTAGCTGCTTAGAGATTTCATCTATAAAGTTCTGTAGGGTTGGCTTCCCAAAACAGTTCATTTATTTCAGTGTAATGTCAAAAGTTCATTTTCCCACCAGTCATATAGAACACTGATTTATTTGATTTTAAGCTTTCTCCTTTTTAATTTGAGAAAAACCCAACCCCTCAATCTATTTTTATTTGGCTGGGAGGGGAATCAAGTCTCAGGATTTTGGAGGGACCGGTGTGCCTCTTTTCCTTTTACTTTTTGAGTGGCTGCCTGAATGCTGTTGATGACGCAGGTGAGCTGCTTGTGCTGCTGCTGCTGCCATAGCCATTTGATGCTGCAAGAATCGCAACTGCTGCCATGAAGGAGAAGGGGGAGAAAAAGCTTGTTAGTGTGACTATAAAGCTGTTTCACGTAAGGAAGAATGAGAGGATTGGGGGGGGGGGGGGTGGGGGGGTGAAAAAAGAAAGAAAAAAATGAGGAAGCACCAGGTTGACAACAGGAATACACCATGTACTGGGTCAATGAGTACAGTCAAGCAGCACCAGTGGCACAGAAGCCTGCTGAGGGCATATCTAGCGTTTCACACATGTACTTGGACAGCTTTGTTTCTTTGCCCTTTCTCTCCATTGCAGTAACTGCAGTAACTCAGCAACTTCAGTGAATGTTTGGGTTACACAGTACATTTTTAACATAATACCTTCTCAGTGTATGCATTGTTTCTATATGTATCACAATGAGGAGACTGTGCTAAAAAAATTAAAATATTTTCATAAAAGCATCTGAATGACAGAATGCTAAAGGAATGCTTTGCCAGAGCTGTTGCTTTCATGTACTGACTGTAAATTTACAGGTGCTTACCTTCATGCTATTTTGAAATCTGTTGGCACCTGGCAGAGCTTATTTAGACATGTGCCACAAGCACTCCTTGAATGTTAGCAAAGCAGGAAGGTGGATGGTTTAAGTGAATAAAAATAAATTCAGTGCTCCAAGCTGAGAGAACCACAGATTTTAAATCTTTCATGATACAGTTTGCCAGATTAATTTTTTTTCATTTGCAAGACCATAAAGACATTAGTTTAAAAAAAAAAATATTCGAAGGGACAAGACTTGGTTTTGGAGCTGAGAATTGTATTTTTAATTTTTTTCTTTTTTCTTTTTTTTTTTTTTTAATTAAATACAATCAGAGTGAAGTTGCTGGATTACTTGTATCTGTTGCTGCTGCTGCTGCAAGGCTTGTTGTTGTTGCTGTTGTAAGGCAGAAGAAAGCTGGAGTCTCTGCTGAGGAAGGCTTTGCCCAGGTCTGTTCACGGCAGAGCCAAGCTGAGACAACACTAAGAAAGGAGAAGGGGAAAGCAGGCAGGTCAAAGAGGTCAGGTCGAGTTGATCAGGGTCAGGGAAGGAAGACATAGGAATAGAGTGTAACAGAAAAGGGGGATCAATAGAATTAGTTTCAGAGTCAAATTTGAAACAGTGCAGAATAAAGTATACATGATATACATACTCTGTTAGTTAGAACATAATTAGAATATGAAGTGCTTGTGGAGACACAAAGAGGTTTCTCATACTGGATGTTAAGCACACAGTTAAAGAAACATTCCTCAATGAAGTCTGGCACAGAAGTTTCCTGTATTTTATTTTTGTATCAAGTGTGACTTACTGTCATGTGATATTATCAATTTACTACACTTAACTGCCAAACAAAGCAGAAAAGTGCATGCTTTGGAAGTCCAGTATTTCTTGTATAGTTCATGTGCTGATAATAAATAGTAAATTGTTCTGATCCAGTGTAAGACTTCTTTAAGACCAAACTTCATTTCAGTGTGAATTTATCAACATACACACTTAACTACAAAAGGAGGCTCAGCAAGCACATACCTGTGGCTTGAGGTTGCATAAAATTCCCTACTCCAGTCAGGTTAATTACAGCAGCTTGTTGGGCAGATAATGCCTGATCTTGGTTGGATGGACCTTGGTCAGACCCCTAGCAAAAATGAAAAGCTTGATCCTTATTACCAAACTTTGGTATCAATGAATAAGTAAATAAAGCCAGTGTGAAGGCAAACTTTTCAAGTGCCATTTAAAAACATTTAATTCTACATCTTCTGGTGCATGTAGATACAGGCTATAACGTGGTCACTATTCAAGTAGAATGAACAGATGCTGAATGCCTCACCACAGCTGTTTTGGCAGAAATGGTATTATGCCTGTTACCCAGCAGAAGTCCCATGTAGTTGTCAGTCCCTGCAGTCAGCAGAGACTATGGTTGTAATCTTACAACAATTTCCCATCCCACTCCCAAACCCAAAGTCTTCAGGTGACACCTGAAATCATCCACATGCAAAGGTCCTAATCAATCAAAATGTGAAAAGTCTGAAACTTACATTCACATGTTCGTGTTGTGCCACACACTCCTTAATGTCATAAGAAATACAAACCCTGCTTTTAAAATTTTATTTTCAGAACAGAGAAGTTCAGAGTAATCACTCGAATGGAATTAGTGGATTCTGATCTAGTGTCTACTGAAGTCAAAGGGTACTGAATTATGATGTCTTCTAGAACTTAAATTATGCATTGATTTATAAGGTGGGAATAAAGTATTATATAAGCAATTCAAACAAACTGCATAGCTTATCAGTCAGGGAAAAAAAAAAAGCTTTTGTACATTTCCAGGAGTTGCAATGCTTCTTTAGAATAACCATATGAAATAATGCCACTAAGATCCAGGTAAACTCGACCAAAAGATTGCACATTAAGATGATGTCATCTTCTCAATGAAGACAACTAAGAAAGATTTACAAAGACACAGAAACAGCATTTGGGGAAAAAACCCTAAGTATGAGACAAGAATGTATATATTCTGTTGGTAGCACAGAAAATTGGTCTTTTGGGGTTTAGGTTTTTTTCTAAGCAGTCGGATTACAGCACTGTGAACACATACATTCTTGTCCTTAGTGAAAGCTAAGGAATCCAGTATTCATGATAGCTCATTTTAGCTAATGACCCTAGTCTTATTCTATAATGTGTGGTAAGAGAGAAGTTCCTTAGGGCAAGTTAGCCAATGCAGAGATTGATTTCCTCCAGAAGAACTTTCTGCCACAAGAAGGACTAGGCTTACATCACCATTTCTGTAAATGCCCTTGAAGTTCAATGTCTAGAAAATAAAACCCAACAGTATGAGCTTGCATGATTTTTTTTTCAGTAATTCAACTAGTAACTGACATTTGGATTCTGAGAACAAATCTGAAAGTTTCTCATTGAAATGTCTTACATTCCAGAACACAGCCTGTGACACAGGAGACTACACCATAAAAACATTTGAAAGAGGCATCTTATTTATGAACAGTCTACAGTAGCACAAGCAAAATTATTGTGACAAACTGAGTATCCAGTAGAGACCATTTGGTAAACAGGAGTCTTGCATGTCTGGGAAGACAAAAGATAAAGAACACAAAAGCAGAGCAGCTAGTTTTCCCAAACTGGTGCATTAGTGCTGGTAAAGATTTTTAGGCACAAGTAGAACCAACCACTCAAAATTTGTCATTTTGAGAACAGATTGGTCTCTATCAAGACTTTGGTCTTCTTCAGTGATTAAAGTCTTTAACACTCATTACAGGCAGCAGTAGAGCAAGTGTCTTAAGATGACAGCTTTAAAGCCAACTGATAGTTTCCCTGGTGCAAAGAGAATGATTCTGTGGAAGTACAGCAGTGAGGATCGTAAGCCAACTCACAGCAGCGTAGGTGAGAAGTTTTAGTTACTCTGTAGTAATCCTGACTTTTTCCTCTCTCCATCTGATGTATCTGCTAGCTATGGTAAACAGCACAACACTAAGCTGATTTACAGTGGGCTGACTCTCTTCATGCCAGAGTTAAACAACGCTTAGCCAGTTGTTTTGTTATAGCTCTTCTATACAGGACATAAATAAAGGAGTATAACCCAGCTCCAGCCATGGCAACAAAGCCACAGCAGTCTTCAGTTTGAGAAGGTTTTGGAGGAAGACCTTCCTCCCCCTCTGCTTCAGATCTGTTGGCTAAAGGCTCATTTATTTGTGGAGGTGGGGAGAATAGGAGAAAAGTATTTCATCCATGCACCCCAGACTGAGGGCTGTTAGCACACACCTGTTCTCCCTGTTGCTGAGGACTACAGGTTGTAGGCTGCTGAAATTGTTGCTGTGGAGAAAACTGTGACAGCTGCTGCTGGAGTGGGTTAAAAATAAGTGAACCACCTGGAAGCTGTTGAAGATTAAAAACAAAAGGCATAATTCAATCAAACTGCTGAGTTTCCCACTGTCCTAGGATGAACATGACATTGATAATTATGTACTCCTTGGAGGTTTGTTTTTGTTTTTTTAAAATCCTTTCAAATGAACCAGTTTACAATTGCTGTTGTTTGTGAAAGAGCCTTATGCTCAGAAAACAAGCCTGCATTATATTTTTATTATTATAACAGTAGAGATTGTACTGTTACTGAAAATGTAAAGGCTAGTCTTCAAAAGGGTATTATTTTCACGTTCAGAGCATTCCACTGAATTTTAATAGATGCTTCCAATCAACAAGCTGCAAAGTCTGACGCAGAAAAATGTTCAAGTGAAGCAGTCTTGATTCATCTCCCTTACCCCAGGTTTATTTCCACTCATTTCAGCCAAATTATTCTTGGCTTATATGAGCTGCAGAGGTAGCTGGAAAGGATGTACTTTAACGGGGAATCATGCAAATACAAGCATTTAATTTTATAGAAGAGCTCTACTCTGGCATAACTACCTGCTGTGCCTGCCCTTTTCCATGTTTCTGGAGTGTGTACAGGAGTGGGAGGAGGAAGTAGCAAAGCTACAGCGGATCTTTTACTGATATTAATTTATTTGAAGCATGGTGCAACATTTGTGGAACACTGAAGCTGCAATTCCACACCTGTAACTTGCAGCTGACTTCCAAGATCCAGGAGTTCCACCCAGTTACAAACTCCCTGTTCTGATTTGAAATGGAGCTCTGACATAATAAGTAACTTTTGCTCATTTTTATCTGTACCTATGCTTAGTGGAAAGAAAACATTTACAGACCTTCTAAACTACCTATTTTACATGAACTTCTATTTCCATTACCAGAAGCTCTTTAAAGCTATTACTGCACCTACTTGCGCATGTTGAGCTTGACTTTTAGGCACTATATGTGTAACCCCTGAGTGATTCTACTGTACTGTTTTGTACTTTTAAAATAATTATAACTTCAGTTTAAAGAATGATTTGCAATAAAAGCTTAGACAAATCCTGAAAACAGAAGTCTGTATTTTAGGATTAATCTCTTGAATTCAAATGTCAGCATTTTTAGATTGTTACTGAGAACTAGATGCTTTGTTGTGAGCTAGGAATATCATATCCACCTGGTATCTTTATGCAAGTAGCTTTTTCTGTTCTTCTAAGCATTTTAAATAAGCAATTAAAATTTGCAGTAAATGGTTTGTCTGATCAACTGGCTTCAAAGATCTGTGGGAGGCAATGCAGTAAGCAGCACTACATATGTCTAAAGAAATATAAGAAATTATTATTATTGTGTCCAAGTATATCAATTACCTGTAGAAGATTTAAGGGCCGAAGATTTGATGCATTTTTCAAACCAAAGGGGCTGCCTGTTAAAGAAAACATCTTTTTATTAGTAGGAAGTCTTTACTTAATTAAATACGTGTATTGCAATTAATACACCTTTCCACTGGGATTACTTCTAAACATTTGGAAGTTGGAAAACTGGCAAGTGTAAATTTTATACTTAATACAATGTTGCATTTTCTGTAATGTTGACAAGTTCATAGCTATCCAGATTCAAAGTTAAGAGAGCTGACTAAACAGAAATCTGTATTGCTACTGAACACTGTACCCTGTAACCTATAACCTGTTAATGCATTTACACAAAGGTGAATGGAGAATATCACAGCAGTTGTTCTTCAGTGATTCTTCTTCCAGATTTAAGAAGTTTTACTGTTTGTACACTAAATCCAGAAACATCCAAGGACTCAATGAAATAACAGGCTCTCATTTTCTCAGTCATTAACAGAAAACAATTGCACCCAAAATCTTAGCGACTGCGCACCCCCCAAGGGCTTCTGCCAAGATGTATCTGACTTCTACAGTTTTTGGCATTATTCCACATGGCACTGTCCCAAGCTATGCTAAAAAAAATGTACATGTAGTAAGCTATGATGCGGGTACAGAACCGATACAAATGCTCCAGTAAAACAGTGTCTGTCAAACAGAACCCCCAGAGGTCTTCCATGGACCTAGCTCAGCTCACTACTCCCATCTGTTATGTAGACAACCGAGTACCATATAAAAATCTGTGACACCAAATTGGTAAAGGTTGATAGTGCTCGAAAGGACAGAATTAGGATTAAAAGAGATCTTAGTGAATAGACAAAAGGGTCCAAAATTCAGTAACATTGTATTAAAAAGACAAATGAACACATACAAAATTGTAACTAGCTTTGTGTCTATACAGCAAGAAAGGACATGAGAAATTACACTAAGTCACAAACATACCTGAATCATCCATATCACAAACTACAGAACACACAAAAAAAGAACCTCTTCACACAGTTTACATTTATAAAAGTCACTGTCACAAGATGCTGTAGATTCCAAAAATATAAATGGGTTCAAAAAACAATTAGATAAATCCACAGACTAGAAGTCTAGCATGGGATATTAAGCACAAAGATCCATGTGGATAGTCTTCAGCTGATAAAGTCTCACAGCTGTAGACTGCCAGAAGAGGTACAGTTGTATACAAGGGATGTTTCACTTCACATTTTTGCCTCATCTTAAACTCTTTCCTAAGTATCCTCTAATGGCAAACTGGATGGATTTTTGGCCTAAACCAGTCAAGCCATTCTTATGTTAATGTAATGCCGTTGCAAAAAATACAGATAAAAAATAGGCAGACCTCACTTGGGGAAATGTTAACAGGAATGTTGTGAAAGAGATGAGATGCATTTATTCTGCTGTGCTCCACAGTGGTAAATCAGCCAAGCTCAGGCTTGTGTCCAGTTTTGGTTATCACATTTTAAGAAGGATGTAAGCAAATTGGACAGTCTAGAAGAGAGTGACAGGATTATGAAAGCTTTGAAAAATACGACCTATCAGAAAGAGAAGACAAATGCGGGACATGACAGCACGTTTGATACTTAGAAGGTAAAGAGAAAGGGTGAACAACTATTTTCCATGTCTGCAAGGAATAGGAGAAAAAAAAAAATAGTTCAAATCGCAATTAAGGAGATGCATTGTAATCAGAAGGAAACATTCTGTACAGATAATGAACTACTCCAAACAGCTACAGGAAGATGGGAATCTTCTTTAGTGAAGGTATCTAAAGACAGTTTAGAAAAACATTGGTTCATTATGGTTTAGACAGATTTGACTACATCCCCGCATAAGGGATGGATATCTTGAAGTCTCTTCTATCATTCTGATTCCATAATCTTACATTAGGTTTTTTTTTTTCTTTATTATACGTTCAAAAAACCCCAAACCCCTAAGAATTTAAATCCTGCTTTAATGAATATCAAGGCATACAGATTTAGTCATATTTGAAGGCAGTAATGAATTATCCTACTAGAATAAAATAGTACCAGTGACAAAATGCCCCGCACATTTAAAAAGTGAGGCCTCTTTCTAATTTCAGTCATGCCTTTTTTCTGGCAGCCATCATTATGAAAGTTGCATATAGAATTTGGAGTTTATCTCAAACTTCCTACTGAGCATGTCAAACAATCCAGGTTCAGAGAACATTTCCCCAGCCTAGCTCCTCAAAAACCAACCAAACACAGCCTACACTTTGAATGCAAAAATAAGTATGTTGTTCCCAAGCTCCAGCCATCAAACACACCACCTATTCACACAATGGCCACGTTTGTCCACTGCTCTCACAATATGTTTTCACACTGCCCCTATCTGAAGGGTGTCTTTTCAACTGATTCACACTAACCTGCTTGAGAGGCAGACTGCATTGCAGCGGGCAGCGCACTTGGTACCAGACCTCCTGATGGTAAAATGCCACTCAGATTTATACCTGCAGGGGCTATGGCACCAGTGTTGCACCCCAACATAGGGTTTGAACCACTCATCAGTGTCTGCGCTCCACTGTAGAAGAGGAAAGACAACACATCAAACCCAAGTGGTACAAGTGAATCTGAGTAACTAAATTTTTGCCCTCTGTCTCATGACAAGGAAATCAATTGTTTGCTGTAAATGGGATTATGGATAAAGCATCACGGCATCTTAAAAAATAATTATGCCTAGGACATAACAAATACGTAAATCCATATTCTCGGTATATACAGGCTTTTTTCTTTGGTATAATTCATGGAAAATAAAACACTAGTGGTTCTTTTATTCTAGAAATACTGAAAGACCAGTCTTCAAAATGGTTGTACTATCACAACAAAAAGTTAAGGAACAGGTTTGTGTTTTCTTTTTGCACTATAAAAAAAAAGGATCTCTAATCAACAGTGATTAACCACTGAACACCTTGGATGAATAACTCAAGTGTCTGATATTTGCATTGAAGCATATTGTGTCTTACACTGACCATCTTATAATGATCACAGAATTTCATTTAGTCTAAAAAGTTATACCATACAATCTATTCTTGACAGCAGCTTTTGTTTTAAACCCCAAAAAGAGTTTTAAGGATCAAAGGATGTTTTAACCTCAACGTTTGATTACATTCTTAGAAAACAGATTTGTTTTCTTGCATTTTATGTGCAATCTTTCTACAATCTTTCATTCATAGGCACTTTAATATCAAATCTCTTCCCACTTTTCATTTAGAGTGATCTGCATATGATATTCCACCTCCTCTCTGATTAATAAAAAAAGTTCTCAAACTTTAAGAGCAAAACCTCAGGAACCACTTAAACTGAGGTTAAGCCTTATGAAATTAAACTATAATCATCCAAAAAGCTGAAAGCAAACGGTCTTTCTTAATAGACCTTTTCAGTATTCTGATAGTAGGTGCCTTATATTGAAAAATACAAATAGTTTCTAGTGGCTCTTCATTTTATAATTACCTATAATTGTACTGCAGATCCCGAAAAATATCTATCCTAATGGATGCTGGACCACTCCCACCTTCCCCACCTCACCACCCCACCAACCAACCCACCCAGGGCAAATTAAGAAACCATCGTAACAAAAAACTTACCACACAGAGCCCACTACATTGATGAAGTTAAGTCCTGCAGGGTTTGCCATGACCTGGGTGGAGGCTGTTCCTGTAGTAATGGATGTTACCATGGTGGAAAGAGGAATGGTCATTACAGGCAGTGCCTGGCTCAGAGACATTTGCTGCTGAGCAAACGGGGTTAACAAAGTGGGCTGAGGGGTGAAGCCTGAATCTTGGGGAGTAGGGGTGGCAGAAGGGGTAATAGGAGTTGAGCTCTGAGCATCAGGAGGGTGTGGGGTCGATGAAGGGGTGTTGGTTGGAGTAGGAGTAGATGGTTTAGGAGTTCCAGACCCTGCTCATTGAGAAAAATAAAAAGTACTAGTTTGTTATAAAAGGCCAGTCCTTTTTGTATAATAAGGTTAATGGAATCTTATTTAGCACTGACAATTTGTTCCATTTTTCAGACTGCAAGTGTTAATTTCTGCATGACAAGAGTGTTGCAGCACGCACTCATTGTTAAGGATGCAGTATAATCGCACAGAAAACCCATTCTCCATGCTTAATTCCTTAAGCCATAGACAAGGATTGGTACCCTCCATTAAGTCCTTCCATAATTTATCGTACATTGTCATAACTCCATTCAGAAATAAACCAAAACAATTTCTTAGTGACCATTTTAACCTAATTAATGTTTTTGTCCTAAAATGTTAAACATATAGCCTATATGCACTGCCTGTACAATAGCATCGTGTTAAAAACATATCATGGAAAACAACAGATTCAACAAAGAACATACACTACTTCAGTAATCATGGGGTTGATCTAAATCTCATCAGATAGCTAAACTCCCATTTGCCAAATTTGGATCAAATAAAATTAATTTAATATTTAAGAACCAGAGGATAATACTGCATCTTTAAAAGTTACTGTGTAATTCCTTCTGCTTAAATGTAGCACATATAGCTGTATTTGTTGTGGATGCAGTAAGCACAGTTTATCAATAGAAAAACAAAACAAAAACTGCCCAAAAAGCTTGAGGGTTTCTTTTTTTTTAAGCTTTCATGTCCTGCAGAAAGAAATGAAATACAAGTGAACGTCCAGCTGTTGTGACCAGAGCCTTAAAGTAACAACTGTGTGCAGCAGATTTACACAATTCATAGTACTAACATAAAAACAGAGTAAATGTTAGAAGAAAACTTTTATAAGTTTTCTTTTTTTCTTTGTGCAAAACAAGAAGGCAAAAAAGTTACACTTTTTGAGCTATCCAGATTTTATATTATTTAATGCAAAAAGCATATTCTAATACTGTGTAGGATACTGGAATGTGCAGTATACAATTATTCTTAAAAAGCTGAAAAACTGCAGCTATGATTTCTGTTTGTACAAATCTGTTCACAAAATGTCTCAAGACGCATACACATTTTAAAAAATGTTTATGATCTATAGCTATGATTACAATGATCCTGTCAGTGTTAATGAAAATACTTAAACTAGGATGTCACTTATTATTGAAATTTACATTTTAACACCTGAGAATATGGTGCTATCATCAGCAGCATCACCACCACACTTGCAATCAGCAATGATTTGTAAAACAGTGTAGGAGTGTTTTAAAAAAATCATCTTATCGTTTATTGTATCACCACCTTGGGACTGATCAGATTATATACATACATAGAGATACAACTGCACCAGCTCCTATAACATTTAAAAAACCAGATGCTTAAATTATGTAAAGGCAAACTGATCTAACATACTGTTTTTACACTGGAAGAAAAAAAACTACACTTTGGAATTTTATCTCATCACATCATCTATCAGCCTTTCATAAATGAGATCATACTAATTGCATAAAATGTATTAAAACGTATACACAGAGGGTGCATACATATATACAGAAAAAACAAACACAGTTACAGTAAACATAAAATACATACAGTGAACAAGAGACCTGCCTAAAGCTGCACAACTTATACAATTTAGGGTACGCTGTACACTTAAGTTTCATCATTCCACAGGTTAAGAAGTTTATCTCAGGAAGCATTTATGCAAAAGCCTAAGATTTAATGGAGAATTTAGGTCGTGACTCACTTTGTGAAGAGCTCGCAGGAGACATGGCAGCTGGAGAGAGCATGCTAACTTGATTAAGATCCATAGATTGTTTCCGAGAAAGACCAGGAGGCTTAGAAGGAGGAGGAGGAGGAGTTGGGGATTTTAGATGGCCACTTGACTGTTGTGAACTAAAAATATTACCTGAAAAGGCATAATTAAAATACATTATTGTTCTGTGAGTACATGTTAACTCAAATATTTGTTACTATATTGTTCACAAAAATCACATCATCAGAAATAAAAAAATTACACTCTTTTCACAGATAAGATACTTTCTAAAAATTAAATCTTTAGAACAGGCAGAACACATAAAAAGGAAATGCCCAAATCAATAATTACCTGAAGAGCTACTTCCTGAACTTGAAGGTAATTTGATGGGAGGAGGTCGGTGTTTTACACCTTTCCCCAATACTGAAGACTGAACAGAGCCTGATATACTTTCTGGCTGCTAGGAGAAAGAAAAATTAACACTACCATAGCAATAATGTAAGCTTCCACATATTTGACAGAAAACACAATTAAACTAGTTTGTATTAGATTTCTTAAAACCATGACAAAATTCCCTTCAAACATTTCAGATTTTTATTTATTTTGAAAACATAACCTATGCTCAACTATCTCTAGATAAAATGCTTACCATCAAGAAGCAGTTTGAAAGTGCTGGTAATATTTAAACTGAGCAAAAAAATAATTAAAAAAATTAAGGAGTTTCACTTTTCTCTGCAATTCTGAAATCATTCTTAGTAATTTTCACAAATGCAAGAGTGACAGATGCCCTTTAAATGAAAGGAAAATTTGGTCCTATTTGAGAAGTTATATCATTTCATTCATTCACCATCTGTATATATTTGCCATTTCCAACCAAGACTGATTTAGCAAACAGGATCAGATTTCCTGATTCTGGGAGTAGGAATTTAAATACATTCAGGAAAATCCTGAATGTGCAGAAATCAATACACATTTTCCCGTTGACTTCAGTGAGATCAGAACTTCACTAATCTTTTTAGAGAAAAGGTGCTCCCTTTTTGTTTGTTCTTATAACCTGCTTATCAGGTTGTGTGAACGTAAATTAACTTCAGCTAATCAAGTCTGTAGTTCTCAGTCACTCACAACAGCCCCTAAATCCATAATTCCAATAGAATTACACTATCAAAAGACTCATCAGTGAAACACATTTACAGTTACAGTCTATATCCTTTTACCTATAGAGCAGATATCCCATAAATGAAAGTAATGTCTAAACAAACATACAGTCCCCAAACTGCTGAAACTAGAAAATGAGGCTGTCAATATAGTGAATGGAGTATTTAAATGCTGAAGCCTACATTAGATGTGCATGGGCTAACAAATCAGAGCACTCAGCATTGTGCAGAATCAAACGTTTTGGAGAGCTTAGCTTCCACTGATTCTCAGTAATAAGAGACACTCCCTCTACGAGTTTCTAATTGCTTGCAATGTAAAAAAGAAACTTTTGAGGAAGATTCTGAGGACTACCTTTCTCTTCTACTATTGAAATCTGCTTTCTTCATTCTGAAAATAAAGACTAATGCCCCATCTGAAAGGGGACTAGATCATTAAATACAGTAACCTGAGTAACTTTGGCCCAGCTTTTGGTGAGGGCTCGGAGAGTCAGACAAGATGACTTCCAGAAGTACCTTCCCACCCTCGGTTATTCTATGATTTTTATACATATATATACACACACACACACACAAATATATGTGTATACACACATACAGAAACATTCATATTCCTTTCTGCAACTGCTGGCCTCTGCATGCTGTTCTTGTGGCTGACACCAAGAACTCCCTCTTTCAGAGCAGGGCTGTTGCAGCTTAAAAGTAAGTATTTAGGGAAAAGAAGAAGCAAAGGAAATAGCCCAACAGACACACAATTCATTTACTAGTAGGAGTCTAAATACAGCTCACTGCTAGAGTACTGAATCTGACCAAGCAAGCCAGAGGCAGCAAGTAAAACACAAGGCAATGTCCACAAGCATGAGAATTTGAGAATGCAGTGCAGAAATTTCTACTGGATGTGTGCATGCAAACATATGCACTTAGGGGAAAAAAAAACCCAACATCAAAAACGTTAGTTTTCCTCTTCAAAGTAAAGAGAAAATAATTTAATAAATTCTAAAGGTAAAAAGTTCAGCTACTGTATCTGCTTCTATGTTTACTGACCTATAGTAAAATGCACATAGCTGCATTTTACTATACTAGTCTGAAAAGTTCATCTGAACAGGGACAAAATGCTACAACAAAACCCTGGACCTAACTACATTTCACATGGGAGGAAAAAAAAAAGGCATGGCTAAAAGACATTTGAACAGTGAAAACAAGAGTGCTTTTCTCTAACTTTTCCAATATACTCATATTGAATGATTATGACAATACAGCATTTAAAAATTAATTCAGAATGAAACTTGTAGATTTTTTACTTTTAAGTGTGGATAGAGAAATTATTCTAATAATTCAATAATCAAGTGCAAATAAAAGAAATGTACGACTCAATAAACTCACTTCCATTTCCTTCCCTGGAGAAAGATGACTAAGATTGACTGATCCACCTGAATTATGAAACATTTTCACAGGACATTTAGCTTCATTTTGTACCAACTCCTGATACTGGTTCACCACTCTGAAACAAACAATGAGGGCATATGAAGATTAACAGCTTTCAACTTCTAAAGTAGATACGTATATGTAAACACATAATTGTATATGTTACATAGTCATAAATTTTATATCTAAGTATGTATATATGTAAAACAGATGCATGCATATAAAACATACCTATATCTTTACATATCTTTCTACTTTATGGTCCTGGGCTCTTAGATTTATGCTGTTTTAACTTTTAATCACTGTCTTTTTTTCTAAAGCAAAATACGATTTGTTTAAGAAACAAGTTTGAGAAACACTCCTTTGAAGGAATATGCAGAATGGTAGACGGAACAGTTCCCTTCCCAAAAGCAACTGCAGTTCTTTGGGTTATTGGTCAACGGGAATCCCATTCCCTTCACAGGAGTCCACAGTCTTTTATAAAGCTGAATCCTCTGCTTATGCTCTCCGCAAAACAGTCAAGCCTCCTTTAACTTGAGGTCTATGTCAGATGAGGACTCTGAATCCAAGGGATGAACTATGAGGTCCATACTGAACATACATCCAAGAACCACAGCAAAAGTGATCACTCTTCTTTGAGCATCAGAACAGCCAGGTCTTATTCTATGAGACTAACGAGCAGTGATGTATCCAGGAATTTAAAGCATCAATAGCATCAGGCAAACGACTTTAAAATACTGTTCTACAAAATCAAATACTACATCTCTACTAATGTGAGAACTAGGTTCAGGGCATACTGTTTCACAAACATGAGCAGAATGTATACAAAGTGACCTTGCAGAAAATCAAACTGAAGACCTGTTGCCACTTACACTCTGGCAGACTGAACTTCAGTGAAAAACTGCTGGAATATTTCCATTAGCTTACACCTAATTGCTATAACTACACTTTATTTTGGTATAGCACTGATTCAATATGCTATTATGTGACTAATGCAGACATAAGCAAGGGCCCCAAGATACACGGCAGAGGAAAGTGCACAGTGTACTTTCTTCAGCAATCAGATTTTAGACTGCCTTAAAATTACAGTAGAATCTGAGTAATAAAATATACTGTATTCAAAAAGGTGGTCCTGCCCTCCTCCCGCTACTGTTTCTCCCTGTCCCAGTCCCTCAAACCCAGCTGCTAATTCTGACAGAAGGATTTGTGCAACCCAGTGACAAACATGATCAGGAAATCAATCCCAGTTAAAACTAAACCCCTGGATTATTATCATTTTAGTTTTCAGCCAACCAACCCCCTTTTCAGTTTACAGCACAAACAGCGGAAGTCTCAATCAGCACAAAGGAGACAGGACAGAATATAAGCAAAGAGTTTACTGATCTAAATTATCTATTAAAACAAAGTACATTATTATTGCTTTTTGCCCAAACCAAGGACTCATCTCCCTGCCAGGCACATAACAGGGTGTGGGGGTAAGAGCTATGGCATTTACATCACCTTGAGGTCTCCTATGAAGGCACAAACACGCAACTGGCTTTGACAGAGATTGCTTTTTAAAGCCTCTGTGCTCATATGCACAAAGAAACAGGTATCTAATGTGATGCACACTGACAAACATTTGAAGAACCTCAAAGAGGTTCAATTTTACTGCCTCAGTTATCCCAAAATTGGTACTCCTAATCATTCTACAACTAAAATACACTGGAAAACTGTTTTGTTACTTGCTTCTCTGAGAAAGCTGAATCAGGTAATTCACATCACAAAAATAAGTTGTATATATCTAAGTCCTAGATAGCACTTAAAGTTCAAATGAACAATTTCCATGAATGCTAATTTACCACACAAAATGTCACGATGAAATTCCTGCTAAGTGCTCTCAGAATTTTATTATTACTTGTGTAGTCAAGAATAATTGTGCAAATAACTAACATGCTTGAAATTTAGGTAGTGGGACAAGCTGTATTCACATATTTACTTTCTTCTATTCTTCCTTGCTTGTTATAGAAACTGCACACTGTATCCTACTTCTTGTTATGATGATTAACTCCTCTTATTTTCCTCATCTGTTCTGCATCCATTTCCATAACCATAACATTAGCAGTCATAATGGCTAGAAGGAACAAAATTCATTACTTGGCATCAAGCCAAATGGTTGTACATACTATGTTGATTTACCTTTCAGCATCAGTCTTCGAACCAATAAGGAACCTGAAATGTAAAATGTATAACACATTCTCAGCCATGAATTGCACTAAAAACATGTTTTTATAATCACAAAACTTCAAACAAATGTCATTGCTGCTCTTTTTTCAGACCCGCTGAAAATATGAGGGATACTCTATCCATTGAATGGATTGGGTATTATTTAGTACTGGAAATACAAACTTGGCTTCGTAACTACATATACAATATACACACATGGTCTAACATGGTCTCCTTTAAGAGTAAATTACCTAGAAAGCAAAAGGCAGAATACAGAAGTTCTGTATTTTATATTCTCAAAAAATGGAGGCAAATAACTGCTACAGAATTGCTACTGTAAAAGGGAAAAGTTATGTATAAATCAACATATCATTACACTCACACTGAAATATAAACGTAAGTGTCCTGTGGGTATGTCAAAACCAGCCCTACCTGTAATATTTTAACATACATTTAGTTTCCACTGTTTGATTTTACTTATGCAAATTTTGATTCCTCATGATTTTCCAGAATTAAATAAGCATTTCTCTTCTATGTAATACTTATGGCTTGCAAACTTATTACTTCAATGATTTTTTTTTCCTGTAAACACTACAGACCTTTTCTGTTTCTTTAGCTCAAAAAACTTATTTTCTGCACCTTTCACTTCATATGACATTTTTCTAATGAGGAAGTACCCAAATTTTTATGAACGTCAACTGGTAATGTCTTAAAAATAAAGGACTACAGCAATGATTTCCAAAAAAACCCCAGGCATCTAACCTAACACCTATAAATCCTTTTAATTCCCAGCCTTATTACACAGCTGTATTCTAGCACTGCTGTTCTAGGAAAATCAGTACTAAGTATGTGTGCTGGTTTGGGCTGGAATAGAGTTAATTTTCTCCACAGTAGCTGGCAAGGGGCTATGTTTTGGATTTTTGCTGGAAACAACATTGATAATACAGGGATGTTTTCACTGCTCCTGAGCAGTGCTTACACAGAGGCAAGGCCTTTTCTGCTTCTCACACCGCCCCACCAGCAAGCAGGATGGAGGTGCACAAGAAGCTGGGAGGGAACACAGCTGGGACAGCTGACCAAAGGGACATTCTGTACCATATGGTGTCATGCTCAGCATATAAAGCTGGCAGAAGAATAAGGAAGGGGAAACATTCAGAGTGATGGCATTTTGTCTTCCCAAGTCACCGTTACGTGTGATGCAGCCCTGCTTTCCTGGAGATGGCTGAACACCTGTCTGCTGATGGGAAGCAGTAAATGAATTCCTTGTTTTGCTTTACCTGTTAAACTGTCTTTATCTCAACCCACAAGTTTTCTCACTTTTACCCCTCTGACCCTCTCCTCCATCCCACTGGGCAGGGTGTGGGGGTGCGGTGGGAGTGCGGAGTGAGCAAGTGGCTGTGTGGTGCTTAGTTGCCAGGTGGGGTTAAACCACAACAGTATGGAAGCAAACAGTAAATAGCTCAGTCTAGGGATAAAACATCCTGAGTATTAAGAAGATTTTAAGAATTTAATAAAAAATAAGATAGGAATTACATACTAGACAATAAAAATAACTTTCATTAACAGAACTGAAGTTTGCTCAGGCAAACTGCTCCTTGCCTTACTGAAATTTATAAGGTCTACTCTGCTGCACATGTGCCTTCATACGAAGAGTCTAGTACACACAACAAAAAGAGCCAAGAATAGAGAATCTTTGTAGAACCACAGCCGACAACAGCAGATTCAAAAGAATTCAAAATGACAAAGCTTCTTAGTTCATGTTTTTCTTCATCATTTATTTAGCCTAAGTTTCTCTGCGTAAGGGTAAACATAGTATAACCAAGTCTTATGTTTTTACAGCATCAACAATCAAAATTATGAGTAACACTGAAAAAGAGTGCTAACAATGTCTCACGGTGTCTCCACAATTTCAGTGGGTTTTTTGCTGTGGTTTTTTTGGTTTTTTATTTTTTGTTGGGGTGGTGGTGTTAGTTTTGGGGTTTTGTTTGGTATTTTACAATGTTTCTTTAATGTAAAAGAACATGCAGATTTAACATAAAAGTACATTTAAGACATGATGGTTGCTTGAACAAATTTTGATTAGGTTTCTGTTAAAAAAGCTTTAGATTCATTAGCCGAATTTTTCAAACAGAAGTCTTAAATTGGATTTCTAGCTCTGGAGTATTTTTATGACTGAAAATGGTAAGTAACATTTGTCTTCATCTATCACATCACAGCACCATTTAAAAGAACATGTAACTTACTGTGATGGAGTTAATAGGTTGTCATTTTCCTCATCACCTCTGAGTGTCTGAATTTTACCGTAGTACAAGGGATTGCCAAGAGACTGAAAAATGGTCAGTTTTGTTTTTTGAAGCTGATTACCGACTTCACATTCAAACACATAATCATCTTTTATTTCCTAAAAAGACAGAAGAAAATAACCAAGTCAAACAAGTGATAATAGAAACAGCTAGTAAAACATGCCAGTTCTATATAATACAGTAAGAAACACTCTATAAGAAAGGTAAGTAACACTCTGTAAGGGGTGCATTATTTAAAATGAAAGTGATTTGAGAAAAAAATTATCTAAAGGGATGAGAGAAAAAAAAAGAGTTTATCATGTCTTAAAAATACAAAAATATTGCAAACCCTAAACAGTCATGTTAGATATGGAAAGGCAGACTGGGTAAACAAATATAGAAACAGTTTTATATAAATTATGACAATGCAAATAAAATGTTCCCAGTAAAATGTTGGAGATGAAGATTAAGTTCTGTGGGAAAGTATTACTTTTTGCTAATATGAAACTACAAAGACATCATGATAGATGCTGTTAATAAAGATAATATCTTGCCTTTGAAATTACAAAGAGTTAATGAATTTATTTATGGCTAATTATATTAAATGACTACTGCTTATCAAATCACGTCATTTGTGCCAAAAACCTTAAGGTTCTACTTAAACATTGCAGAAAGCTTTTTGTAAAGGGTATTTAATATTATTTAATCTCTTTCCAAATTTAACATTTTGATTTTAACGGAAGTTCTTTTCCATCAAACTATCTGAGTAAACAAAGTAATTTGCTGAGCAGAGTACTGCTCCCTGGAAATTATTATGCTTTCCTTACTGTACAGGAACAGCACATGTTACTTAGGAGATTAAAGGTGCTTTTCCCTGTATTTCTGGAAAACCTGAGGAAATTACAAGACTGATCACATGCATGCTGCACTGTATGAAATTGTAAGTATCTGTGGTAATCCTTCTGTGTCTGTATAACACATGGAAGATTAATTAAATTGGGGGAGGGAAGATTATTTCAACAAAATCAAAGTAATGTGGGAATAAGAGACATTTTAACTAGAGATAGAGAAGTTTGGCCAAAGGTCTAAACTACTCACATGTGCTGGCCAGACAGTTGGTTGTGAGTCATCAGGCTTGATAGACTTTTCCACTTTGGCATATTTTTCCACCTTAAAGAAAACGGAGATATCAGAAGAGAAAGAACAATAGTCATATTGGGACAGAGTTGAAGTCAATCTAGCACTGCTTCTTGTTTTTAAGACTATCATGTCAGCCACTCTTGAAATGCAAGTACAAGAAATAGACAAGGATAGCTTGATATTTTGTACAGTGTCCCCTCTTTGTATTACACATTCAGAAAAAGTAACTTGGAAAACCTTCAGAACTTTACATTTATTCTGTTACACCATATTTGCCATGTTAAACTTAATGGAAGTGCGAAACATAGCTTGAGACCACAGACTGAAATTACTGCCTGTGATGAGGAATGGTTAAGAAATTTCACAATACCAGTAACTCCTAAAGACTCTGATTAGGTCAGGTACAACACTGTTGAAGTGCAAAGAGAGAGAATGTTTGTACAAACTTAGAGCATCATTTAGTGTTTAATGCACACTCTTGCCAGTCCTATTAAGTCCAAAGCTACAATCTTGTCTAGTCTACCGAGTCCCTTCTGTACGCTAGTAGTATGTGTTTTGGCAGTGGCAGAAATCAAGAATGTGAATGTCTCTGAGAGAATGCTCAGAGTGATCAGAAGAATTCTCAACTGGAATTCTCTGTATAAAAAGTTAAACTGTTGAAAAATATTATGTCCCAGAGTATCATAACATGTCAAAAAAGAGGAATTTCTAACAATTTGAGAAGTGACTTAATTTTTAAATAATTACCTTACCTCTTTTCACAGAATCACACAATCATTCAGGTTGGAAAAGACCCTTGGGATCATTGAGTCCAACCATCAGCCCTACTCTACAAGTTCTCCCCTACACCACATCCCCCAACATCTCATCTAAACGACCCTTAAACACATCCAGGGATGGTGACTCCACCACCTCCCTGGGCAGCCTATTCCACTGTCTGACCACTCTTCCTGTGAAAAATTTTTTCCTAACGTCCAGTCTAAACCTCCCCTGTTGCAGTTTAAAGCCATTCCCTCTTGTTCTATCGCTAATTACCTGTGAGAGGAGACCAGCACCAACCTCTCTACAATGTCCTTTCAGGTAGTTGTAGAGAGTGATGAGGTCTTCCCATAGCCTTCTCCTCCTCAAACTAAACAGTCCCAGCTTCTTCAATCGCTCCTCACAGGATTTATTCTTCAGGCCCTTCACCAGCTTCGTTGCCCTCCTCTGCACTCGCTCCAGCACCTCGATATCCCTCTCGTATTGAGGTGCCCAAAACTGGACACAATACTCCAGGTGTGACCTCACCAGTGCAGAGTACAGGGGGACTATCACCTCCCTACATCTCCTGGTCACACTATTTCTAATACAAGCCAGGATGCCGCGGGCTTTCTTGGCCACGTGGGCACACTGCTGGCTCATGTTCCGTTGCTTGTCAATTAGAACCCCCAGATCCTTTTCTTCCAGACAGCTCTCCAGCCACACCGCCCCAAGCCTGTAGCGATGCATGGGGTTGTTGTGGCCCAAGTGCAGGACCTGGCACTTGTCCTTGTTGAATTGACATTGGCCCACCGATCCAATCTATCCAAGTCTCTCTGCAGAGTCTCCCTATCCTCATGCAGATCGACACTCCCGCTTAACTTGGTGTCATCTGCGAACTTACTGATGATACATTCTATTTTTTGTATTATCAGACAACTTCAAATACACGTATGCTCATTGAACCCACAGATGAACAGTACTAAAGATCTATTTGCACTGCTTCTCTCAAACTATCATGTTACAATTGCAAAGTATTCCAGGATGGTTTAGCTTATGTTTATACTTCACAGTACAGACAAATAATTTTAAACGTTAAAGTTGCTCCCATTTTTTAAAGGTCATTCTTTGGTACTGGATACTCTTTAGTCACTTCTACATATAATAAAATGTTTAATGCAATTGCTAATGGTAACAACTGGACTTACATCCACTTCAGAAGGTGCAGTCAAGTAACAAGGGTTCTGTTTCCACATATCTACGCACTGGAAGATGAAAAACCAGTATTAATATATTATAAATAGTTAGAAGTATATGCACCTATGTCTCAGAACACTTACATTTCCAGCTTTGGAAATTTTGAGGTCATACTGCTGGGCTCCTTTCCTCTCTTTTCTTTTCTGCAAGTAGTCAAGTAGTCTGAGCTGAGGCGGAGTTGAATAGTGAGCTACTTCCTGCTGTCTGTTCAGAGATGACCTTGAGTACCTTTTGAAGCACCTATGGTAAAGTGACAGATAAGTTACTGAAACCATCAAAATTAAATTCCCCACTGACTGTGTACAAACATAAAAATATGCAGGGAAATACTACTTATATTGAGACTAAAAGATGGGTTTTGAAATGTTAATTTAAAATTGCTATACTGGATTACACTGTACAACTCAAACTCTTGATTTCATATTTTTAAAAAAATACTAGTATTCTGTTCATGTGTTTCAGCACTAAGAGAATGGGATTATTTTTGAAATGCATAATTGAAGCACACTGTCGAAATGAGTAACTAACTGAGAAGTTGCCAAATTTAAAATAGTTGTATATTATCACAGATTTCATTTCTGTCAAAAGATCTGTGTACTACTTATGCAAGTATAAAGTTATAAACACAGTAACTATCCTCCATTCTTTGTCTCAAGCCAAACCCATTGGTACATTAATGATGCTCTGGGCATTCATTTAACATCTTTGTCTATTTTCCTAGTTGAATGTTTGTTGATCACCAAGCTCTAATTTTAAGGATAACTTGATCAGTTTCACTCTTTATACTTTTTCAGACATTACCACTGGTTGTACATTAGCACAGTATTTTAATGCAAATCTAGTTCAAAAATATTTCAGGAATCTGACAGACCACTACTACATTTTCATTCTACAGAGTGAATGCAACTCTCTTAGTAGAACAAATGTGAACCATTTATAGCTTTTGTGGAAGAACGTGAACAACCATGTACAAAAGTTAAAGATTCTTGTTTTGCATATAGTTCACTCCACATTAGTTTTAAGTTTTCTAAGATTCTAATGCTCCCACACTTCTGTTTAGCCTGAACATCAAGCGTATAAATAATTCCCTTGATTTCTTCATTCAGGATTAAGCTTGTACATAGCTTTTAACAAATCAGAGACCAACATGCAACATACCCATTTATAAATTTTACATTACTGAGCTGCCATCTGACTCAGCTTACATCTGAACTATGCAAAAAAAGTACAAAATCAAAACTGCAATATAATGTATTATGGTAAGAAAATTATATACACACTCTTTTGATATACAAAAATAAGCATATTACAGTTCTACTAATTTAAATACAGTACAATATTGAGCACTTAAAAATAAGATCTAGTTTCTTGACTGTTCCTCATATTCCTAATATTTAAGTAGATATTAGATACGAGAAGCAAAATTCTAACGTAAAGCATTACTATATTTTTCTTTGAAACACTTCATAAAATTTCAAAGACAGTCTCAACACACTTCACACTGAAAACTACCGTTTCATGGGGCGAGTATTCATCTTCTGCTTGTTGTACAGGAGTCTGTTTGTAGTACAGGTCACTGCTATTGAAGGATCAAGACACAAAGGCTCTGCTGTAGCCAGAATAAGTTGGCTCTCAAGTAGGAGTTTGTCTTCCTGTAATATACACAGCTATTAATAAATGTAAAAATATGAAGACTTTTACACTAGATAAGTTGATATATACCTACACATATGCACACATTATTTTAAAGAAAACTGAAAAAAATTCTGTGTGGATAGTCAAAAAAAGAAAATATTCAACAGTTAAGTATCACTAATCCTTATTATGAGTTACAGAGCTTTGGATGGGGTTTCCGATAGGAAAAGAAATCCTTCTGAGAAGTAGGGGGCATGTTCTGGTTTTTTGTTTGCATTTTCTTTGTTTGTTTTAAACACAGTACTAATGGCAATGAAATCCATTTTCTGTCAGTGATTTATAGTGATGGACTGGCAATCAGTGCCATAAAGATGATCTACCTGGGACTTTAGGTTACAATTTGAAATGGATTTGAGCATGACTGTGGCTCTGAAATACAAATGAGCACATCACATACACCACGCTATTCAGCACTTAGCTAGTTATAACTGTACAACCGTAGTTACTTATGATTCTTTTTACTGTAACAGTATCAATAGCAAAATGATGCTAGAAGAGCAGTTGTGTCATTAGACTCCAACTGCTGTTCTGGGGCTGTATGTTGAAGATGAATGAAGCAAGGTAAACTAGTTAACAGTAACTCCAATACTGTCATTCTGCATTACCAAAAATTAAGGTCTGATTCTACAAAACTTTTAGCAAATCCTATCATTTTCTATGGCATCTTGTGGGAAGACGCAATTAACAAATTAATTTGGCAGCTCTCTGGAGCGTGTACCATGCACCACTATGCACATCACTGGCAGTTTGAATTAATAAAAAATATAATCAGTTTTATTTATCAGACTTTCTTAAATGAATAAATAATTTAAATAAAATTTTATTCTATTGCGTATTTAGCATATCACTGTAAAGTTTCAAAATAACTGCTAACCCACCTGCGTCCATTTGTGGTTGTCACTTGTTATTGAATGCACGTCACAAATTAAAGTCTGAGGAAGATGACATAATGGTAATTAGCTTTCAACTAAATAAGATTTCTTAACGTATGTTTTTCATATCCAGTCTAGGAACTACCATAACACTGAGGAATGACTTAAAACACTACTTACCTGCATTGTAGGACGCAAAAGAATGTGCTTGCTTTGGTATGTGGGAGATTTCATGTTACCAGACTGCCTATAGTCACGTATCTCTGCTATGACACATCCACAATGAAAAATATTAACCTAGTTGAAAAAAAACAACTTGTAAATAAACAAATATTTACCAATCTGCCTCAGCCCTTGCCTCCAAAAAGTTTGTTATATAGCATATAAAATTCAGTGATACTACGAATAAAACTAATCACTAATTTTGTCAGACCAGTGGTCTTTACTACATACCTAGACATAACTAAAATACAAGCTTCAAATGTAGTGTATTCACATGCCAGCAATGCAGTTTTAAGAAAATCCCATGCCAAATATTTCATAACAACAAAGAACAAAGGACATTTTGCTAGAGCACAGAGCTGAAGTTGTTTGGCAGCCTTTATCACAGCAATTTCTCTTCTATCCCGTCCTCCCCAATATTTTTTTTCCTATATATCAATAAAATATATATTTGGGCCATTAAATATTAGAGTTCCAAATGCACAAGTGTTTTACGTCTTGTGGCTGGAATCACCTCTGTGAAGCATTCAAAAAATCAAGGTCTATCTGGGTACAAAACCTAAGTTATTTTTGAAAAACAAAACTTTCAAACCTGAGATTTTTCTAAAAGATCAACCAAAATAGGTGGTAGTTCCTCTGCATCCAAATATTCAAGCAGCTCTCCTTCCTCATAAGGCAGCCGAATGGTCTCAGAATCTGAATTTAAACAAAACATATTGCTTTTCTTTGCCTTTCAAGTTCAAACTTTAACAATGTGAAATCTAAAACAAGCTCGCCACAGGAAAAAGCAGGGCCAGTGGAAACCTATCCAAACAGGCTTTTTTTTTTTTGCATAGTATTAATTTTTACATCCATTTCTGTTCCCAGAGCTTGTTTTTGCTCTTATTGTGCCAAAAGGCAACATGCCTTAATAGCTCAATGGGACAAAGTTTTGGCTCCCAGCTGATACACTGTATGCTCTTATTGCACATCACAGTACCAGTGGTACGAAGATGCAACCAAACTGGAACACAGATGCCTTTAGTCAGACCTAGATTTAGGAAACAGTGAAAGAAACAATTTGACAGAAGGAACCTGAAGTCAGAGAAACTCAGATAAGCAACTCAGGAAGCTAAGGGGAAATGAGAGAATGGAAAGCTATCAAAAAAGACTCATATCTACTGATTTCTGCTGCACTGTTAGAGACCGTTTCCAAGCGCCTCACAGCTTTATGTAAATTTTTAGTTTAAGTACAATTGCTTTGGTTTTTGTTTGGGGTTTTTTTTCCACAAGGGGTTATGTTAGAAGTGAAACAGTTAAATGTAAGCAACATCACATTTTAACTATTTAGAGCATTCCAAGTATTTTTAAAAATTAAAGAGCAGAAATATTACCTGAACCATTTTTTCCCCTGAGCATAAGTGAATAACCCTCATTTCCCGGATAGAGGTTCACTACCAGACATGACAACGTCTCCTGCATAACCAGCTTCTCAAGTAAATTCACATTTCGCCTCAGCTTCTGCTTTAAAAGTAAACATTGCTCATGAACATAATACTATCAAGTAATTAGTAGAAATAAAAACAATTGCTAGAGTATTAGTACTATTTAGATTAATGTTGAAGTATATATCTAAATGAGCCCAGCTAAATTCAATTGGGCTGTATTCAGCAGAGTTTATGTATTACACATACTTATACACACAGATTTTTTAAAAAACCACTCATTTAAATTAAAAAAATCCCTTGAATTGTAAGCACACAGACAACACAGTTAACAAGAATGATCACATGCTACAATCCTATAAATCTACAATGCACTATTATTTGTATTGTTTCTGTGAGCATCATTTATACATGATACATTGTTTGATAACAACAACAAAATATTTAGTACTTTAATATTTCTAACACAAGCAGATATTTCTTTCCAGGTTTAAAACATTAAATTACAGCATTTGGAAGCTTAATTGCACTGTCTTGTCTGTATATGCTGAAATCCGATCCAGCAGCTGCAGAGGCTATTCCCTTGTTTAACTGTAAGAACCATCTTTTCCACATATAACAGATCTTTAAAATCAATTAGTATGTTTCAAAGATCCCATATGCATCCTAGAAATTTAAACATTTTAGAAGTCCCCTTAGAAGTTAAAACAATGAATTCTAACCCTCAGATAATTTTACACCTTCTGGTTGGAGGCTAGACTTCACAGCTGAATACCAGGTCTGGGTGGAGCCATTCATTGCTAACCCTAGCGCTCTGCTAAACCCACGCAACTACCCATTTCACATACATCCAACTAAGTAGTACTGGGCTATCTCTTTTTGAACAAGTTTACCTTTCCAGAGATACTGAGAAGATAGAAAGCAGAATCATTACTTACAGGGGAACAAACTAAGAGAAAAGTGCTGAAAACAAAACCCCAAATCCCACAGAAATATAATCTGACAGATCATTTTAACAGGTATGAAGAATCACAGAATTGTCTAGGTTGGAAAAGATCTTGAAGATCATCCAGTCCAACCATCAACCCAACATTAACAGTTCCCAACTACACCATATCCCTCAGCGCTAAGTCAACCCGACTCTTGAACACCTCCAGGGATGGGGACTCCACCACCTCCCTGGGTAGCCCATTCCAACACCTAACTACCCGTTCTGTAAAGAAATGCTTCCTAATATCTAGTCCAAACCTTCCCTGCTGCAACTTGAGGCCATTCCCTCTTGTCCTATCGCTTATTACTTGGTTAAAGAGACTCATCCCCAGCTCTCTGCAACCTCCTTTCAGGTAGTTGTAGAGGGCGATGAGGTCTCCCCTCAGCCTCCTCTTCTCCAGACTAAACAACCCCAGTTCCCTCAGCCGCTCCTCGTACGACATGTGCTCCAGACCCTGCACCAGCTTCGTTGCCCTTCTCTGGACACGCTCGAGTAATTCAATGTCCTTTTTGTAGTGAGGGGCCCAAAACTGAACACAGTAATCGAGGTGCGGCCTCACCAGTGCCGAGTACAGGGGTAAGATCACTTCCCTGTCCCTGCTGGCCACTCTATTTCTGATACAAGCCAGGATACCATTGGCCTTCTTGAGAAAAAATCTTTTCCATCTCCTGCTATTTAGTGATTTTAGAACCACTGCCCAAAGTTAACTCTTCCCTATGCATCATGAATGATGGTGACTACACCTTACCAGATTTTACACTTTAGAAATCATGAAAACTAACACAAAGTAAAGGACAAAGTAGCATATAAATCCTGGAGAATTAATGGGGAAAGAACTGGAGGAGCAGGGGAGAATGGAGGGAAACATGTCATGGCAACAACAGAGGTAAAGACTGCTCAGGAAAGCCAATTCCTCATAGAGGACTCTGGAGATGCAGCCTGTTATGCAAAAACTTCTTCAATTAAAACTCTTATTAAACCGCCCCAACATCTACCCCAAAACAGGAGACTGCATGCGCACTGCTTCAATTTTCAGACACATCACTAAGTAGGGGATATAGCTATTGGGCTTTCACTCAGACACAATATGAAGCAGCCTTAGCTACAGTAAACGCCATTTTGAGAGCAAAGTCAACACTCAACTACTCTGACATCTTTTCTCTTAACAACTGAGATATTGTCATCTTTTGAGGGAAAAATTTTTGTATTTTCTCCCCAGTGTTGGACAGATAACACTTTCATATATAGTTATGCAATGGCATTAGGACAGAAAGGAATATGAGAATTTTGTAAGAGTTGACTTATAAAAGGATCATCAAGTTATGTAAGAGAGGTTAAGAAGAAATTAATTATTTATACTAAGGTTGTATTTAAAAATAAAACAGAAGGTGATAAACAAAAACCAATTCCAATCCTCTATCACTGGGATATAATCAATACTGGACAGAATCAATACTGCTTCTAGAAGTTGTTACTAATACCACCACTAACATTTCTAATCTAACTTTACTATTGTCATGAGCTGAAGAAAAAGGAGTATTCAATTAAGGGCATTATTCCATCCAAAATACACGCACTGAATAATTTACACTAACTAGCAACAACTCATAGAATTTCTAAATAAATAATTAATATTTTTTCCCCAGAAGTTCGTCTATGTAGGCAAGAAATAGCCACGAGATTTATTTTATGGAAGGCCTCTGCTCCTTAAACATCTTGTAAGTAAAATATCTGATAGTAATTCAATTGTAAACGTAATTGAGTTAATCACATCACTAAATTTATTTGGGGAATGACAGGTTAGTTTTATCTTAATTTTTAGGTTTGTTCAATAACAGTTGGCCAGTTATGGCTTGGGGTGATTTTTTTTTCTTGTTTCATTTTTTTGGAGGTTAGGATGTTGAGATGGGAAGACATGCAAAGGAGAGGAGAGGACAATCACACAGGCCTAAGAACATTTTGACACTGCATTCATATGACCGGAACTTCTTAAGACATAGTCTAAGCACATTTTAAAATATAAAGCCTCTCCAAGACATTGGAGTAAATTAGTATTTTAAGTATAAACATTTCAATAAGCAGGTAGTTACATTTCACTAAGCATGAAAACTTTTTATGGCTACAAATCAACCTTCTTCTTTGAGCTAGCTATTAGAGATACTAGCTCAGAGTTGATATTAAGCATTAGCTTATGTCTTGCCTGGAAGGATTTTAAAGATCAAGGGGTGGCCTGATTACATTTCTTAAGCATTCATCGCAGTATATTGCAAGACTTCAGACACCAAGCAGCCAGGCCAGTTATACTGCTGTGTTACATCAGCTAAAACTCCTAACTCTCCTCTCTGACTTCATCCACAGAAAAGCAGCACTCCTCCCTCTCGAACACGCACCGCAGTGACTGTGGGATGGCTGGGAAGCAGCTCAGAGAAGGCACAGGTGCTTCCTTCTGCATCCAGTGACTTCTGATGACTACCACTACATAAGATTAGTGAGCACTCCTGCCTAACAAGACTGAAGTAGTGATTTCTTCTGTTTGTTACTCCTCTGTCCTTGGCTATGAGTGAAATGTTAATTTTAATACTTACTCCTCCAACAGCGCACTGGTGTTACACAAAACTATGATTTTATCTTTGTCATGACTGGTTTTCTTGTCCCTCACTGTAGCATCTTAAATTGCTTTTCCCACTTACCTTTATGACTGAAATGTTGGCCAAAAAAAATAAACAGATCACCTCCATAAAAAAGCTCTTGTGGCTATTTACTATATCTCTATGAAATGGAAATCTAAACCAACCACTCCAGGTTCTTCCCTTGACTTCAGACACGTTTCATTAATCCCAGCACCACTTTATGAATGCATAGAAGATACACCTTGGGATACAATTTTAGTCTCAACTTCAACTATTAACTATTTGAAAATTAACTTCATGTAGCAGAAAAAGCAAAGCAGAGTTTGTATATATTGACTGAAAAATAAAACCCAACTTGATAAAACAACTTGAGGAAGCATAATTTGTTGGCTACAAAACACAATTGCCTCTGTAGCGGAGGCAAGAAAACATTTCAGTTTCATAAACAACACCTACGGTAAGTTTTTGCAGATCAATCTTCAAGAATAATGCGGTCTGAGTAAAGTCTGCTTGTTTCACCCTAATGAGGTTAGTTTTGCTTTAAAGTGTATTCTTACAGTCAATTGTTTCCTCACCTTACACATGCAAGTTAATTATATTTTATTCAAGAACAGAAAGATCCATGCAATATGATGTTTTATACAATTTCTCAAATACATCCGACCCTGCGTATCATTCATCACCATTAGAGATTAATCAAGGACCCAAAACCCCCACTAAAACAAGAAGTCCCCCACTTATCTGGCCCCACGTGGTTTATTCATGTACCATAATTACTCATTCCCCACAGCTACCAGCGTACCTCTTATCCGCTACTTTGCTGTAAGAAGTGCTTCTATGTGCTTTATTATTTTTGCATTAGTCCAACATGGAACTCAAGTGGCTTTCGTTAACAGTGTTCTGAAACTTTCATTACTCAGATCTTTTCATGCTTGCACACTGATGCTACCATGTGCAGCTGTCAGAAGGCACCAGCTGAGAAGAGGCAACCGATCAGTGATTTTTAAATGATTTTTTTTCTTGTAGCAGAGCTCTTCAGATTTACCTGCCTAACACAGATCCTTTCAGTTCATAGACCAGGTCTGTTTCCCTATTAGCATTTAACTCTGTTTCCAAAACTATTGTTTTGATTTTTGTACCTAAAAGTTAGTTGAAAGAAACAGGAATGCTGCACACTAGAGTCCAAATGAAACAAATTGTTCTAGACAATCACCTCAACATTGTTAGTTCTCTCTCCAGTGTGCATATGCACAAATAGAAGAGACACTGAGAAGTAATGAAGCTGGGCAGACTGGACTAATAGAGGATGAATAATTAATTAGTACTTCATGAATTACTACGGAAAATCTGGTCTTCCCTATAAATACCAAAAAGAAGAATGTAAGTGACCAAGAAAACAGCAGGGTAGAAAACAGGAACAGGGGAGAGATGCAGTATTAGAAAAGCTAAGACAAAGGGAGAAAGTTAAAACTGAAAATAATATTGTGTCAATTTAGAAATTGCTTCTGAGTAGACAACATAATTACAACTTGTGCCATCAAAATGGGGCAATACTGGAACAGAAATCAATAGTTCTGTACACTAAAATCTTTAAGCTACATTCAAGTCATTGGCCAAATTCCAGTCAGAATGCTATTTCGTTCTTCAGTTTTATTGTGCAAATTGAGACAAACAGTCCTATGCTCATGGATGAAGTTACCTTTGCACCTCGATCTCTCAGCTTCTCATTTTAAATAATTACAACCCACAACAAGACACCAAGATATCTATTAACTACCCACATCTTAATTCTGTAAATAAGGGCTCCAAATATAAAATTTTCTATCATAATAAGCTTCTAATCCTTCAATAAAGAACAAAAATTTTCACTCAAATCTAGATCAGCAATAAACTGCTTCATCTACTGTGATGCTGTAACTCTCTTTACTACTTTAATTTTATTATAATTGCCTAAGTTTGCCGAGTTTAGCAACAACTACCGCATTCAAATCCTGCTTTTTTTTCCAGATTCCAGTCTAGCAAGCCCAATCTTCTCCCTGCTGCTCAAATATTTTGTTACCCATTCGCTTTGAGGTTTTAATCTTTTCAAGCCTGTAATTTGCTTAACACCTTACGTTTGTGATTTGAATCAGCATCATACGCTAAATAAACAACCACATCAGAATCGCCAAAAGGAATTACAGGTGCTCAGTAACTAATATCTCATTCTCATTTGTCTTCTCATTGGTTTTTACTTCCTTGGGAAGCAACAATACAGCAGATTCCACAGCTTGTTCTTCTCATTCCATTTAATATTCCCAGTTTAGAAAATTAGCTTGTGCCTTTTACACCTTAGATTTATTGTTGTTAAACCTGTTTGAGCTTCTTTGCTAATGTTATGAAAAAATTTCACAAACCATTTTAGCAGTTCAACAGTTATGAGAGAAATAAATCTGAATTTACAACAAAGCACAGGTTCTAAAAAATTCTCCACATTTTTTCCCATGTCTATCATGCTAAGCAATTGATTCTGAAACAGCGATAGTGACAGCAATGCAGATGGCATTGACACTGGCCCTGAACTTGACCACAGCTGACTTCAGTGACACCAGATTAAGTCAAATTGAACAGGTCACTCAAGCCAGTCTAGGCCTTACCACTCATATCACTCCGTTATTTTAATAGTACTGTTATCTAATAAACTTGTTTGAGACACCTCTCGATTCTAAACCATTCTTTTGAAATTCTCTCTTTTCATATATAGAAAAGCATCTCAAGAGCACAATCTTTACAATCCTCCACCAGCATTCTATTTTATTACCTTTAAAAACAGATTTTAGTTACTAGGCAGTCATTGGCCCTCCCATCACCTTGTTTTTATTTCAAACTGAACTAAGATAATGCTATTAAATTACATAGTTTAGTCCACAAAAGTCATAATAATTTCTCCTATAGTCTTAGCATTATGTAACTACTACAGTAATCAGAGTTTATTCGTTAACAAAGGAATTAAGTGAAATAAAAAAGGTATTTTCTGAACTTGCCTGTTTAGACAGCAATGAAAAGCTTCTCAGGAATTTCCACTTACCTTTATCTCAGGCTCTTTTTCACATTCTTCTATATATAAATCATAGAGTTTTTGAAATACAGATTTTCTGAAATTAAAAAAACTTAAAATGTAACCAAAATTATATCAAAGAAATGCTATTTAAAAACTAAATACTGAAACTCTTACTACCTTCCACTGGATAAATATTTTCTTTTGGGAGGTCTCTGACGGGCACTTTCAATGATGTACTAGAAAAGTAAATCAAGAAATAACATATATTACAAAGAAATTAAGTTCTAGCTACCATGCAACTTTAAATCATTACTTTCTGTATACATAGAACACTGTCTGGTAACAGCTATGGTACGTAAGTGTTTCAAAAATGTACTAAACGTAACCTGGTGTATGTTATAGTCATCAACAAGGACACAGCTCAATTTGGCCATGAAACACAGCATTTCATGGTTATGGCATGAGTTGCACGCAAAGTCTTAAGTTCACATTCATGTTTTGTAATTACAGCAGTAAATATCACTACTGTATTTAGTCCACACTACTGAAGTTAACATGGTAACACACTGAAGTTAACATGCTAAAATACAATCAAATTCATGCATACTGGTTCAACAACACTTACAAATCAAGTACTCCTCAACAAAATCAACTTCAGGAAGTTTAATTTTCCCCTGTCTCTTTCATTTAAACTAGTTTTCTCTATAGAGCTGTGTATTATAAATACAATTCACGTACATTAAATATTTGAATTAAAAATAATATGAAGAATGATACTATCCTACATTAAATGTAGCTTATACTCTAACAAGATTTTTCCAAATCTCTATTGTTTGCCTGAAGTATTCCGATTAACAGCCTAGTTCACAATTTCAATGAAGAGAAGTTCGCCCACAAAGACATGTATTTCCCATAATAGGGTTCAAGGTAACCATTATATCATGTCAGCATGAAAGAACATGAATGTGAAGGCACTTGCCTCTTTGTTCTGACTGGGCTACCCTTAAAAACGCAAGCAGGATTTTGCCAGGTATTTCTACCAGCTGTCTCTGAATCACCACTGTACGGCTCTGCTTATTTCACAACACACAGATTTACTGGTTTAAAAGGAGAAAACTGAAGTCCTGCATAGTCTATCCTCACTACATCTGGTGATGTTCTCAGTACAATGGGTAAGAGACAAATACGAGACAGCAATTTTAGTGAGCATTTTGCAAAACCAGTGTTACATGTATGGGTGATTATTTATACACACACATATTTACATAACATGTTCCACCACTGTTTTTCAGATTAAATATAAAAATATAGTAGTTATTTTTAAACTGTGAGACCAATATATTATGTGCAAACAAGTAACTTGGCTACCCCTTACCTCTGCACGATCCAATGCCAGTTCTAAAGCTTGTTGCTGTAAGAATTACAAGGGTTTTTTTAGACATTACATTAACTGTTTAAACATCCTCATACATAAAAAACACCACAAAAAAAATCTATTACTACTGATATGAATTTATAGTTAGAAGATGGGCTCAAACATTCTTTGTCACATAATAAACTTAGCAGCAGCAACCTCATGTAACAGCATCAACAGTAATTAATCCCACTACCAAGTGTCTACACTTGCAAGGTTTTGGCTAGATTATGAAGTCTTAGAACAACGAAAGGCAATTAGAATTAAAAGTAGGAATAGAAATTACACCTAATAAAAGTAGTAACAAATATTAACTAAAACAATTAGAGATGACAAGTAGAAAAACTGTTCTCCTTTCTTAAGCTGGCTACTAATTTAACAGAACAACTAGGCCACAGTATCCCTGAACAGCTGTCCAGGAAGAAAACATTTAACTTTTAGACACTGGTGCCTAAGTATTAGTACAGTTATTTTTCTACAAAATGGAAACGAAGATCTTGTGCTCAGAACATTACTTCTGTGCACAACACAATTTGAGAGGATTTTCTTACGACATACTGTTAACTGACTAAGAAACAAATACAGTTCTCCAATACAGACTTCCTCCAAGGCAGGCTGAGAAGTATGCCCAACCCTAGGACAACACACCAAAATCTGAAAAAGCTTTTCTATAGCCCATTACATAGTAATAGTATTTAATGGATTTAGCTCCTTTGGAATGCTGCACCGGCACTTGATATACATGCATTTCAAGAAGAGCAAACAGCTTCATAGATAAGAATAATGAGTTCTTGGACTAAAATTTGACAAGTATTTCAACCAGAATAAACAAGCACAAGCGTAAAAAAAAGCGAAAGTCTCCCTTGGTCCCTAACTTTCCTTCTCTGGCACTTATTTCAGCTCTGACACCTACTATGTGCAGGAATAATGTGCAGCTACTAAATGAACCAGAAAATGAAACTGCTTCAGGACAGGGAGGAGAGAGAAGACGATACTAAGAACCAAAGTCTTGTAGGAGAACACTTAGGATTTGATTCAACTCCAGGTAAGTCAAGAGAAGCAATGCATTCACTTCTGTGACAGGTGGACAAAGTCCTTAAGAATGTATTAGTGACAAGCTCCATTAATAATAAAAAAATCCCTGTTACTTGAAAAACAACTAACATAACCCCACAGCCAGAACTTTTAAACAGGCTACGCATTTCAAAAAAAGAAAGATGTGTTTTGGAGAATCTTCCACTCTTCTAAGTAAAGCTTAGAAGCATTTGTAATAGGTACTTCTTCCCACGTATATATTTGTGTTGTTTCCTCAGTTTAACCCATCCCCATCAGCTGTTTGTGAAAGCAAATACCTTTACTCAAACCTCAAGGAACAGAAGGCACATAAGCCATGTCTGATACACAGAAGTACCAATTATTTCACACATTAGAATAAAATTCAGGGGATAAAAAGATACTACAGTAACAACAAAGAAATATACAGCAAAAAACCTCAGGCCTTTTACCATTCACCTACAGTGTCTCTAATACAAAATTCCTTACCTGTTCTGGAAAAAAAAGCACTTAATGATGTGCTATCACTCATTAGAACCTGCCACTGTTGAACATCAAGTGTCTAGATGTTTAGATTAAAATGGCAAATACTCATGCTTTCTACATAAGTCTAGTGGATAACTGCATGATTTCAGACATTCAGTTCACTGACTGCTTGAGATTAGGTAAAAATCCATGGCAATATTGTCACCTGTGACTAGAAGAATACTATTTGGAGGCAGGATTTATACGTACTCAACTGTCTAACACCAGTCCTGACTGAAAGCACACCACTAGCTTTATATGATAATTCCTATGATGCGCTGGACAGTGACTAAGTGTGTAGAAGTACTCACAAGCTATGAAGGAAGACATTCCTGAAAAAAGAAATATCAGAACTCAGGAGTGAGAAGCAAATTTTTTTTTTTTTTAAGAATGAAACATCAACGGCATTCTCTTCACCAGCCAGCCAGCTGGCAGACTAGAGCAAAAGGATCTGAAAATATATTATCTGAATTATAACTTACCATTGTAGTTGAAGCCAGGTGACCAAATGGCAAAAGAAGTACTTAAGAAGTTTGGCGCAGCAGGCAAAGAATCATAGTTTAAGGTCACACCTGGGGTACTGTAAAAATCAAGGAGAAAAAAATATCACTAAGAAACTAAATAATCATTGTATTTAAATGCAACATTTTCAGTAGTTAACTGTACTTTAATTTCATTTGCATAGCATCCTTTCCTCCAAAAGTAGAAATAAGAAAGTTCCATTCAATCTAAGTGCAGAGGTTCCTCTTCTAATGACTACTACTACTTTGCACAATCATTTTACATCAGTTATAATAAACAGTAAAGTAACAATAAGCATATAATTGAAACTGTATAGCCAAGTACTCTGCTCTATTGCAGCATTCTACCTACACACCCCAAATATCACATCTACAGATGCACAGAAGGCTAGAACATTTAATGACAAGCAGTCAGAATATTTAGCATACCCTATTAGGTTTTTTGTTTTGCTTTTATGAAGGTATTATTCCATAGACAACACCTCCACTAGCAGTGCCTTCTAGCACTATTTTAAGATGTTAGTTTAATACTGACTCACAGTAGGCTGTCAATTATGAACTGAATAAAATTTGCACAGCACTAGCACCTCCCTTAGATGTCCTTGCCCTCAGATACTATGTCCCTACGCCATTTAATTTTTAAATTCAGCTAGATAGTTGTATGAAGAACAAACTTGCTCAAAAAAACCCTATCTTTAAATCCTGTTCTTCGTATCATTCACAACGAAGAGATGTGAAAATTGAAGTCAATTTTACTTTCACATTTGAACATTATAGTGCCTCACTATACTTGAAACATTCATTTAAGAAATTCCACTACACATAATTTTAATTAGTAGAAATATTTCTGTTGCAGCTACATTCCACATCAGCCTTAGTTTTGGCAAATGACTTCCTAGATTTCAGATGACAGATGCCTGCTACCTCACACCTCCCTAAACCTTACTCAGCTGTTTTGGCGTAGAACAAATTTCAATAGAAAAAACAAAACAAAACCAAAACCACAAAGAATGACTCAGAGCTCCCCGCAAGGTTGAAACCTGCCGGCTTCTGGCAGATGGCGAGGTGGTGGACGAAAAGGAGCCCGCACAGGATGGCCCAGGGGGGCGCCCACCCGTTGCCATCCTACAGGCCAGCTGCTTCCCGAGCAGCCTCTCCGCTCCCGCCGAAGCCAGGTCCCAGGAGCGGGGAGCCGAGAGCACCCAGCCGGACTGCGACTGGGGCGCAGGTGCACGCGCCGGGAGGGACGGGGAGCTCGATCCGCCCAGGCCCTACTGTAACCGCCCCGCCGAGCACCGCCAGGCGGGCAGCCGGGCCAACCGCACCTCCGCGCTCGCCGGGGCTGCCGCCGTCTCCGCCGACACTGGCCTACCTGCGAGGGCGGAGAGCGACCGGCCGGAGCCACCGACCGCAGCAGCCAGCCGCAAAGGGCCGTGTCAGGCCGAGCCGCAAGGCCGCGCCGCGGCCGGGCCGAAGGGCGCAGGCCAGGCTCCCAGCTCCCGCGGCCCACCCGGCCCGGCCCGGCCCAGCCCAGCCCAGCCCAGCCCGCCAGGGCGCAGGGGGCCGCCGCTACCCGACCAACAGCCCCCTCCCCGGCGCGGGTTGGGGAGACCTGCGACGCCGATCGCCGTTACCTGCCGGCCTCCCGCGGGGCCCTGCCCCCCGCCCAGCGGCCGCCGCCGCCCGCTCATCCGCCCCCGCCGCAGCCCACCGCGGCGCCCCCGGCCGCTTCCGCCCCGCCGCTTCCGAGTCGCTGCCGGAAGGGGCGGGCGCAGTCGCCATGGCGACGAGGTGGGTTAGGTTGAGGGCGGGAAGCGACTCGCGGCGTCGTCATAGAGACGGGAGGGCGGGCTCCGAGGCCCCGCCCCTTCGCAGGCGGCCCGCGGGCCCGCTCGCGCCAGGAGTAGCCGGTGGGCGCTGAGGGGCGGGGCGGGGCGGGACGGCTTCGACGGCTCCGACGGCTGCGGCGGGCGGTGGCGGTAGCGGTAGCGGTAGGAGGGGCGTGATCCAAGGCTGAGGAGTATGTGGGGTTTAGTGGTAGTAAAGTGCCTGGATACCTCTGCTGGGCAAAGGTTTAACGCCGTTGTGAGGATCTGAATCCGTTTCCTTGTGTCTCAGGGATGCCGTAAGGATATTTGAAGATTTTTGGTGTGTGACTCCCGGGCAGTAGCGCGCTGAGGGCAGAGGTGAAAGGTTGGGTAGTGTGTGGTGTGACAGCAGCAATTCAAGGACAGAGAAGGATTACTCGGGGAAGGTGCGGTGGACACATGGCTGGGGAAGCTTTGCTCAGTAGAAGCTCACTGCCTGAATGTAAATTTTACTCAATCATAGTGCTCTGTATTTTCATAATTCCCATTTGAGGTATACAGGAATTATTCTAAAGAATGGTAATGGGAACATTTAAGCCTCTTTTCTCTGTAATAGATTATTTTGAGTGTTTTAGCAGCTGATTCTGGGTAACTTGCTAGAGCTGCTAAGTGATTCATCACATCATTATGCAAACAACCATCAGTTTGAAGTGAAAAAAGCTAATTTCAAATTTGCAGTAAAAGCCTGCTGCTTAAATGACTGCCTGTTTTTTGGGGTTGGTTTGTTTGTTTTTCTGGAATGTTCAGTTTTCCGTAAAATCAGACAAAATAGAGAAGAACTACACAGCAGATTTGGTATATATATGTTCATGTATATATTGGAAATTTCTTTGAATTACATAGTAAACAACAAAGGGATTGGAGGCACTTTGAGAAGAAATTTACTGTGACCTCTTCATCCAGAGAGATTAAATAATGCCTGTATTGTTTTTGGCAGATACTTGTCTAACAATGAACAGATCTGTCTGCAAGCAAAATTAAATAATACGTTGTTACAGATAAACAGACATCAGGATTACATGATAAAACACCTTTGTGATAAAGGATTGAAACATCATCACGTTAGGAAAACAGTTTAAAGTAGGATTTCTATTCCTAAAAGAATAAGAATTGGGGAAAAAAATATTTAAATTAATCATCCCTCAGCATGGACAGGAAAGTCAAAAGATGTGGCTAAAATAAACTACTCCCAGGTTCCCATGAGCTGCCTACAGTGCTGTGTTAGGTCGCTTCTATGGGCATCCTGGTAGGAGGGTTTCCTGGTTGGGATGCGCTCCCGGTATCCATACTGTAGGTATTTCCAAGCTCTCCCAGGCACACTTACACTATACATTGCACATACTGTCCCCTGTGCACAGCACTTACCTGACTTGTTGCCTGTTGTTCCCAGGCCTTTCTAGCACTTCTGGCTGAGTCACAATTTATTTGTTCAGAGCAATGAGCAAATGTGCTACCCCGTGATTCAGCAGCCAGTCCTACATGAAGGACTACACCTAACACTACCCTTTGATGCCTCTTAACCTTGAAGTTCTGACATGTCCTAACAAGGGGTGACTTGAAAATTCAAGGAAATTTGGACACGGGGTGCTCCAGGGAGCTCTGGGCAAAGAGTAGAGTGCTTCCTGTAGGACCACCCAGGTACTCCATCTTATTGGTGCTGACACTGTTTCAGCACCGGATTCTTAGCCCTTCTGTGTCTCCCACTCTGAGCATAGCCAAAATGTTGGAAGTCATATTGCTGATGATGCCCAGAGTGCCTCAGAGGTTCTCACTGCATACAGTAAAAGCCTCTGATGGGATCAGTGTTCTTCAGCTGTGAGGATAAACAAGATGGGCACCTAATTTCAGCATGTGAAAAGCTACTTTAATGATTTGTTAAGGGCCCACGTTGTTCCTGAACACCGGAGAAGAGATGACCAGGATCCCATCCAGGTCCAGGAGCAGGTGGCAGTTCTTCCTGGACTCGTCCAGGCACCTAATAGATGCATCGTACAGCAGTTCTGCAGCTGCATTTGCTCTGACTTCGAAGCTAGCCCACCTTTGAGCAGGCAGTTGAACTACCTTTCAACCTAAATTTTTCTACAGTTCTGTGATGTATGCCATCTGCTTCACATTACCCAGTAACTATAAAAGTTATCAGAATGTAATTGTCATTATGAAAGCCATTTCGAACTGGAGAACGCTGGGAATGTGAGAGTGCTAAATTGTTAGCTAGGCTTTGTTTTGAAAGGATTAGTAATATTTTTTTGATTTCTCATTAAGTCTGTAACCTTGTGTATTTTAATATGATGTCAGAGTTGAACATGGCAAAATACTGGCATAAATTAAATCTCATTTCATCTCAGCTTAATCTGATGCCTAGAGGAACTCTGTGGAGCGTTGGCTCACCACCAGAGTGGCAATCTGTAGAAAGTTCTTGTGTTTCTGAATTCTGTGACCTTCCCTTGGGATAGGCAGGCAAGCTCTTTCTGCCCAGCAACATCATCATCCCCTTTGAGGGACCTATGCACCAACACGTTCTTGTTGCCATGACCTGGCTTGGTGACGATGATGCCAGCCCTTAGTTGACTGCACATTCTGTCACTTCTCAGTGCCCACCTGAGCAGACCTTTGGCTGGCTTGTGTGGTGCTGCCTTTGAGAGCAGCTCTGCGCCAGTGTGCCAAATGCCATAACGTCCCAGAGGGGTTCACTGAAGAGAAATGGTGACCCAAGTAGCGGCAGGAGAGCTACACATTTCATAAGACCTCCTATCCAAAGGCTTAATTAATAAGTGTCACATTTTCCTGTCCATTCTTGTAAAAAGATTTTCATTATGTGAAAAAGATTCTCACTTTACTCTCAACTATTCATTGTCTGTCTATAGAAAATGAAACACTGACACTTGAGCTATACCCTTAGCCTGTACCACCAGGGCTCACATTTTCAGTTCAGGCTGGAATAAGAAGATCTAACCTCTCAAGAGTGGTGTAATGCATAGTCATGATCTGCCTGAAAGACTCCCCAAAATATCATGTATCCAAGGCAGAAATGTCTCCTCAGACCTAGGCAGTAACCTGCTGTTATGCTCGGCCTTCTGGAGGGCCTACAACCTTCCTCCAGAGCTGCCTCCAAATTAGGTTATGTCTGGGCTGGAGAATCTGGCCACAATCTACCTATTTGTGTGTGGGTTTCAGCTTGCCTAACGTAACACTGTGGTGGGTGAGAAGCCGCATACTGCTGTTACTTCAGTGTGAACCTTCGTTTACAAAGGCATCTCAGTGTTGGGTTTTGGAATGGGCTTTCTTCTCAGAAGTGGAACTACATGTCTTAGAATCACAGATGGTTTTGCATATTCTCTAAACATATTGTCTCTTTATGCCCTCTTTGTCCCCTTATCAGAAACAAATTAGTATGTTTCTTATTGTATGCAGATGGAATAAATGATGAACATATGGCCAACTTTTACACAATGATAAAGAATGTTGTAAACATGGTGCTTTGAATGCCTACTGTTGTCTGTTCTAAGTCTATTATGGTCACTTTACTTTCTTCTGCTTGACTTAGCATATATTAGTCATAGGTATTTTACTGAAAATTACTGGTTTTACTGCAGATAGTTTGTCACTGGAGCTAACTAGCTAAAAATCATGTATATGACAGTAATACATCTAAGATCATTAAAGCTTGAGTTACAAAGCATCTTTGTAAAAAAAACTATTCATTTCTTCATAATTCTTTTAAAAATATGTAGCAAGCATCACTTGGGAGATTCTACCCATGTTCTTATACTCTGGGAATGATTGTAGGATTTGTGATGATGGTTCTGGGATAGGAAAGATTGGTGATGGAGATGCAAATCCTGCAGTTTTTGTTATACTTGCTCAGAACAGGAAGCTTTACATTTAGAGATTTTTTTTTCTGGAGCACTGAACATTTTTTCCTGGTCATTTAGCCATTCATCATGCTAGGTGAACATCCTTACCAACCCTCTTCCATTCTGAGGAACTCTGAGCATCAGGCTGAGATAATTTGAAATACAATCTCCTATATAGTGTTTTTCTACTTGAATGACCCAAGTGGGTTTCATGATGAAGCCTGCTCTCCCCTATTACTCATATTTTGGAAACCTTAGACTTTCCTATAGCAAGTCATATTTTCTTACTTTCAATTAGCTTAATCCAGTTGTCTTTTTGTTCTCTCTGTGGTCTATACAATCCATGTGGAAAAGCTTGAAGGTTTTGAACCCACATGTTCCAACAAAGCTGGAGGTACAGAGCTGATCTGGGAACCTATTGACTTTTCCAGTGAAAAAATGGAAAATCAGTCCTCAGGGTTGGTAATCCATCTATACTGCCTTACAGTTTGTTCCACCTGTGATTCAATTTGTTCATCTTATTTTCTTCTTTGTGCAGTATGTGTCATTTAAAAAGCCTTCTGTTAGAAGTCCTTGAATACCATTCCTCCTATACATGCAGAGCAGGACCTTTATTTATGTTGTGCAGATTCAGACTCTGCAAGTTTGGGTTTAAACCGACCTTTATTTATGTTGAATTTCACCTACCATTTTACTGCTTAGACACTTTCAGATGTGAGTTGACCTTTACTACTCTGAACAATATGGTATTATAGAATTTTGTCACCTTGTTGTTTACCCATTTACCCAGGTGGTTTCTGCATGTGTTGAACAGCAAAGGTCCCTTACAGATTCCCGTGGAGCCTTACTGGTTCTCTATGGAAACAGGCTATTTATTCCTTCCTTTTGATTCTTATTTACTCTTAGAAGTCCAGGTTATGTCAGTCTCTAAATCTGACCTTGAGCTCACTGAAGTCCTCTGTAGATGGGCGGTAGCAAATGCAACTTCTACAATCTTGTCAGTTGCTCTTATGCTCCAGTCATTGCAGCAACCTGAATTCTATCATCCAATTTAACGTGTTGTCTGTCCATAACTTAGTCTCCCAAGCTCCTTTTCCAGATAGCAGCATCTCCCTTTTAGACCTCAGTAAGAAACATGATTTTCTTCTGTTTGAGTCAATAACCTTATATGGTGTAACAGATGAGATGAATGGATTAGGCTCTGTATACCCCATGCTTCTACAGGCCAATTTGCTTTATTACATAAAGCACTCTGCAGTGGAAATCCATCACTTAGATGGATCTGCACTTGACTTTAGCTGAATTTAGAAAGATAATCCAGGTTTGTTGATAACCGAGTTCTTATATTTAGACAGACTTCCCCTTAAGGTCCATCCCTTTCTCGTCCCTTTCCGTTGTAGTGTGGTATGGCTCTTCTGCCTTGGGTCTGCAAAGTTGGTTTTGTTGTGTAATACTGACAGAACAATACTTGACAGTACTTCTTAATTCTCCCAACATTGTTTCTTCACTGAATTAAGCTTTGAAATCAGTTGTTCCTACACTCATATCCCCACAGAAGGAATAAGGAAGAGCTATGCTGCTGCAAGGCTCTACTGGAGGATGAACTATGGTAGAAGTATTAGCAATGCCCTTCTGAAGGAAAATTAATCCATTCATTCGGAAAGGTACTTTCCTGCACATACAACCTCAGGTGCCTTCTTGGGACAAGAGCCAAAGCTCTCTCAGTTTCTTACCTTACCTTTCTCACCTACCTGTTGTCCTGACTGGACAAAACTCTGAGCAACCTGGTCTGCCCACACAGCTGATCTTGCTATGAACAGGAGGTTGGACTCTTCAGCTCCTGAATTACCTGCTGAGCCAATGGCTTTTATGTAGCAGCAGCTGCTGTGAAACCTGCTATGCCTCTTGATGTCCTGGTTTACAAACTACATAGGTTACAAAGAACAGTGTCTGTAGTAAGATCAGTCAGAGACTGAATCTGAATGTGATAGCTATTATTAGATTAAAAAAAAAATTTCTTAGACAGAAACTAACTTTTACTATATATATGTTTCACTTTGCTGTGATTGTGTTGAACAGTAAAAATATAAGCCAGAAAGGACAGTGCAAGAATTTTCAGATCCAAGTGTTGTGATCGGACTGTGGGGATTTTATCTTAAAAAATTTCTGTGTAGGTGAGAAGTCAGTCTCATTGTTAATCTATCTAAATTGGATTATTCTTTAACAATGACAAACCTTCATTCATAATATCTATCTGTCTATAAACAGATTTGCATTATTAGTGTGTTTGATGCATTCACAGCCACAGAGTACCAGAGTTATGTAGCCATAGTGATACACTTGTCCCAATACAAAATTGCAAAGCTGTTTTTCATTTTCTTGTGCTGTTTCAAAATTAAATGGCATGCAGGCATATGAGTCTGAGTCAGATTTATACGCTCAGGCTGACACAGTGATTCAAGTATGGTCCCTCTCATTTGAGTACAGATGAAAAAAGAAATGACAGCATGATATGAGTAGAAAGCTCTTTGTTAAAGTCAGACAGACTGTGGGCATGTGGATGAAACTTAGGGCAAAGAGCCATGAACTCTTGAATTCTAACTCAGTTATGTCACTGTCTTTCTGTGTGGGAAGTTATAATTCCCTGTGGCTAATATCTCCTACCCTGGGTATGTACATCTGCATTTAGGACTTAAATGATTTGCAGACATGCTGAAGACCCACAGCTTCTATTTATTTTTAAGGTCAGATACACCTTGTCAAGTACAACCATCCATTCTTTTGTAGGTAGATATTTCTAATTCGACTGTTTAAGTAGAATTTTACAGTTGGTGAATAGAGATGAACAACGTTCTTATTCAATTTATGTTCAATTTGTTGGCTGAACATTTCTTTTTCCTGCATGAAAGCACACCCAGAAAGTTACAGAGAAACCCCTTCACTTATTTTCAGGCAGTAGAGATCAAAAACCATGAAATACTGAGCAGTAAATATTTTGAAGTGACTTGGGGTAGGATTCAGTACATAATTAAGACACATAAAGTAACTATAAGTGAGCTAGGAGCATAGGTCTTTGTTATACACAGCACAGCCTAGAAATCAATTCAGCTCACTCTAAAGTAGGTATCTTAGGTAAACTTCAGTTGCTTGAAGATAAGTATCTCATCCTTTTGTGATGCCCCTGGGGTATGTTAGACACTTTTTCAGGACTGGCAAATATGACACAGAACTTGAGGGAGATCTGTATTCTTCAGCTGAAGAGGTTACCTAACGGAGTCAGAGATGGTACTACACCCCTGTCTTAAGTCAGCCTGTGGCTGGTCAACTGAGTCACTCTCTTGGACTTTTTGGCTGTGTTGATGAGTTCCTCTGACTACAGTAGCATTAACACATGTAGACACCTCAAATTATGTGTCTCCATCTCAGCCCTTCTGTAAAAGCTCTCGTGCCTCAGTTTTGGGATGCTCAGCCAGCGACACCTTAAAAACAGCCTTAATTTTCAGAATGTTCACTCAGTGATTTAGGCATCTTTGTTGGGTTTATAGTTTGACGGCTAAATGAATTGATTTATCATCGTAAATTATTTATGATTTCTATCAGAAAAATATAACAGTTGAAGCTACTCAGTTCCAACCATGTGTGTTGTTTTGAATTTTCTTTTCTGATGGCAGTTTCAGTGAGGCTACCTAAAGCTGGACTATGTTGTCTATATTGCAGGACATTCTGAAGCCTTAGGAGGACGAACAGGGCATTCACACTGCAGATGTATGTGACACCTGGAGACAACCTTTATTCCATAGACCATTTCAACTTCTTCAACATCTCCATCTTGCTCTACCCTGAAGTTATTTGCACCTCTAACGCTTTACTTCCCAGTTCTACATAAAAGACTGTCTCACTCCTTACCAGCATTTCACAGACACAAAGGAGGAGCAGGATGGGCAACCTGGCCCAGAATGTTTCATTGTCATTCCTTCTTCATTGCTTCCCTCTTGCTTGAACTTGACAGCTCCTACTGGGCACAGCATAAACTGGTCAGTAGGAGTTGAAGTGGGTAAAGACTTGCTGCGATTTCTGTACACAGAAATGTGGAGATCGGAGACTGCATTTTAGGAGCTAACATCCTCCTCAGGATAGCAAATAAAGCAGACCAATGGTAAATTTGAAATGTCATGGGCCACAGAGAGTAAGCCAGAGGCTGAGGTTACTAGGAGTGATTTTTGGATGCAGTTTTTCTGTTTCCTTGAGAAAGAAAGGGAGAAGGAAGTGAGAACTGGGGAAGTGGACAATGGTTAGAGAAGATCAGCTCCCTGACGATCTGGAGGCAGGAAGTCAGGGTTAGCAAGGGCCAGAGGAGTCAGTGCAGCCCAGGTTATACTTTACACAGAAAGGCAACTCTGTCTGGTCTTTTTCCTATCCTGTGCTTACATAGAAACCATTGTGAGAATGACAAAGCATGCTTAAAATAATTAATGTTGTCGCAAGATTCTGGCATGATGGTAGGTCAATCCATTGCTTGCATTTGGAGTTTGACACTGAGGGCACTTCAAGGAGAACTTAGGACAGTACAGATAGAGATAAAAATTTGAATCTTTGATGCCAAGGTCTTGTAATGGACTGTAGCATGCTGGCATATAAAGGGTGGATTACCTTTAAACCATCTCTTACATTTTGACTATTTCAGGGGAGAGAATTTGTCCAGTACCAGTTGGTACATGACAGATCATAGCAGTCAATTTGGCTTTAACTAAACAGTGCGGTTGCCATGGCAAACCATACTAGAACAATAAAATGGGCCCCTCTAATTAACACAATGATACCTGAATACAGGAATCTCAACATAACAAAATTTAGGACAGCCTTAGGAATCCCTGAAAATTTTTGTCAAATTATTCTTCATTTGGCAAAATATATATATATGTACTTCTATTATGAACAAAGTTAATGTGGATATTGAGTTAATTATTCTATAATAATAATGGAAAAAGGATGTTTTCTTCTTCAAAGATTGAAAAATGTGTCTTTTATCAAGTTGCTTCGGTAATAAATAAGCAAAGAAATGTACCGTTTCTAGATAATTAATTTTTTGATGAGCTGCTTTGACTGAGTTTTCTAGACTTCATAAGCAACAGATCTATTGGTCTTCTCTTGCAATACTCAGAGTTTGGAAAATATTTCTGCATATTTGCATTTTGATGATGTGAAAGTGTGGCACAATTGTGACTCTTCGGAGGAGGTATCTTTTTTTCATTTTTGAATTATTTTGTATTCCAGTAATGATGCCCTTGTTATGTTCTGTCTATCTAGTTTGATCTGATTCCCTTTTGCTCAGTTCATGATAAGTCAGAACAACATTATTTACATTAATGTAGACACATAATATGACTAAGAGAATCAACTGTATGAGTGCTTTCATTGGCACTTCTGTGCTGGAGAATGTAGGATATACAGGGAGGAGCATAGCAGAGTAACTATGGCTATCCTCTTAAGTCTGTCTATACAATAGTCTGTCCATACAATAAAGGAATTTGAAAGAGGCAGCCCTTATTCCCATCACTTTGTGTCTTTCTTTGGCCTTCTGGATGAAGACGACTACATTTCATTTTGTATCTTGCATATTTTCTGCTCTTCATGTGGAAGCCTCCCATGTTTCATTGGAAAATGATTGCAGCAATCTTTTCAGAGCTCTGGATTTAATTTTCACTGGGAGACAAAAATGACAGGAAACTAAGATCCTTAATCTTTGAAGTCTGGAGTGTATCATGGAAGTGTTAAATTTTCACTGAATGTAACAGGGGTTCATAAGTCTTTGCAGCAACCAGGTATTCCTAGATTATTAAAAAATGGCAATGTACTTATCCCTAACTTGATTTATTTGTTTTTCTGAATCCAATAATATCTCTTGGGTAAAAGGTAAGTTAGCCAAAAAAAGATAAGTCAACCAAACTATGCAGATAACTAAGAGACTAATAATGGGGTTTACTTAATAGAGAGCTCCCAACGGGAATGAACATCCATCTGCTGAGCGTCATAAACACCTCATCAGTCAGATGGATGTTGGCATAAGGTAACCACGTACTGCTGTTGGCCTGTAATTAGTTTTCATTTGTTTGATAAAACATCTAGTTCTTGCTGATTGGATGCCTTTGCTGGAACTTTTAGATTTTCCAGCTTTAAATGAAATTATTTATGAAACCAAATTAGCATGTTATCCTGCCTTCAATGACTGTTTTGCTCAACCCACTAGAGGTCAGGGCTGTACTGCTAAAATAGATGGTTAAAAATCAGCTGGGAAGAAATCTCTTAAGATGTTGCCAGAAGTGTAAATTTTGTCAGAGACTTCTAAACTTTAGAGAGTTACAGATGTTACATATATTATTCTGTTATTATTAAGTAATACATTGTATTTAATACTAGTGAAGTAGGCCTATTTGGCAGATTCATGCTTATTATAAAATTATATAGCTTGATTTAGCACTGACAAAAAAAATTTACTATGTTTTTTAATCCATATGTCTCTAAATTTCAATGTAATTGCTGTTGAAGCTTTATTTCCAGCTTTGTGATTGCATTTTATGCACTGTATCTACTTAAAGAAGATCAGAGACAGGTATAAGGGACATTTCTTAGTTCTGTAGAACAAGGGTTAATTCCAGTCATGCATGCTAAAGCAAAAGGGAGCCACAAGGCTCACGGCAAACCTGTACAAAGGGTTAATTACACTGACCACATCAGTATATATCAAAGCCAAGGTAAGTCAGACAGGGGAGCTTTGTATTGCTTCTGGTGTAGGAAACAAAACATTCTTTTTTCTGCTATATTGACTATAAGCATGAGATAGCTGGCTCCACCTTGTGACAGGAAAGAAACCTGAACATATGAGAAATTAGTATTCATCCTGAGACTAGTAGTGACACTCATTTCTTTGGCATTGTTTGCTGTGAGATCGACGCCTGAAATATCTAAAACATCTCTCTCAAGTGACCAGATTTCATACACACAGAATTTGTTTGTCAGATTGATGTGTGCTTGTATTATGGATGTGTGCCTGGAAGTGGGGGCGAGCGACAGCAGCAGCACCAGCTCCTTGCTGTGCATGTAGCATCACAGGAGGGATGCACACCTGCATTTGGAGTAGGTGTGCTCTACGTTATGTGTGCTGGGGGGGGATGCTGCAAGGAAGGGCTGATAGTGCAGAGTGGCTGCCATGTAGTGGAATCATGCTCCTGGCTTTGCTGGGCCATGCAGTGGGATTGTGCTCCTGGCTTTGCTGCCATTCTACCAGCTCAGCAGCCATTTTACCTGACCAGTAGTCAACAAATCCCAGACCAGGGTGACATGACATCAGACATGTGGGACTCTGGAGTAGTGAAGCTGCAAAATCATAAACTGAAGGGACCATGGCAGAGCCAGAAGATTGAGTGTTAAACTGTAAGAGGTTTGACAGGTCTGCTAGTATTTGTTTTTAACACTTCATAGGGTGAAACCGCCCTCCTTCCCTAAGTTTTTGAAAAGGTCAATAATTTAAAATTTCACATATGCAGTTGTGTATTTATCCAGAATGACTAAGATTCTTTCCATGGTCTTTGGCTTAATTATTCTTTTAGAAATCTCACACTTGATTAAATTTGAACAACAGAAGTTGTTATGTTTCCGAACAGCTCTGATACTGATATTTGTGGGAGAATGCAATGTGATAGGTTTGCACATTTGTCAATAAACTGTAGCAAAGGAAATCCTTTTGACTATGTGCTGGGATTTATCAGCCTTCCATTTTCAACTAGTCTTAGTGAACTAAAGTCGTGAAATACAATGCAGACTCTTCTAAATTCTTCACTGTACTGTAACACAGTGCGGAACAAACATGTATCTCTGTCAGCATGAAGGGTGATATATAATGTGACACGGAAAGGCAGAGACCCTTTTCTGGAATGTATTTGTGAGGAACACTGTAAAATGACCTGTAAATTTCTCATAGCTTGAATTCTACCAGATTAAAGGTATAGTTTGTGTGTGTGGAGCTTGTTCTGTATGTGGAGCTTGTTCACTGCAAGTTCCCACAAAGGAGAAACAGCTGCATGATACAGCCTTGTCTCTGGAAGACAGTTTGCTGTTCCAGTAGACAAGGAGGACAAATAAATCAGTGAGGTGAGGAGTCACTGACCAATTGATTATTTGCTATCATAGACTTTATTCAACTTTTGCTGTAGCACATTGGCAGTCCAGGATCATCTCTTTTGTTTTTTGCCAGGCCTGGCTGGCCTGCCTGGTGTCTCAGTATGACCAAATCGGCATTCTGAAACCTCAGTTGCTTTAAGCCTTTTGATACTCACATTTTACTTTTCCTATCGTACTGTCTTTCAGGACACCCAATTTAAGAGTTACTTGTCCAGTGCATCTTTGTCCTACTACTTAGGCCAAAATAAAAGCCAAAGTAAATATTCAAGAGTTGCTGCTACATAGTAGTCATGTGCAGATGATGTAGCTGATAGCCTTAGCAATCTCATACACCTTCCTGCATGTCAGAAGCTTTCTGAAACTAATTTGCTTACCCAGTGTTTGCCAAGAGTTGGGGTAGTGAGGCTCTAAAGAGGGAAGAATGACAATCTTTTTCTCCACTGGGATGGGCTGATGGATTATGATGGTTTCAGGCTGGATATCCAGGGCCAGTTCTCCCCTCTGTATGGGGAAGTTCTTAATCCGTTGCTGGTCATCCCATTCATAGCACAATGTAGTCTTGCCAATGGGTGTTAGTCTTTCAGGCCTTAGATGTCCCCTCTTAAGATGTAATGTGTAGCAGACTTGGACCCTCCTTGTTGCTATTGGCCTTGGCAGAGAGGTCTGGGCCTCAATAGCAGTTTCCTTTGGTGCATTGCTGAGACCCAGAACCAGGTGTGGGATGTGTGCATTGGGGAACCTCTGCTAACTAACAGTTTTGTTGGCTGAGAAAGCATGGAAGGCTGTCTGATATGGATATAAGTAACAAGAACTCAAAGCAGTAGGAGCTCTGGGAACATGAGCATCTAGAGACAGCATGTTAATATACAGTGTGCTCAATAGCTGCCCATGTGAGACCATCTGTGGGTCTGAAGTTATCCGCTGTGTGGGGCAGATGAGGGGGTGTGTGGCCTATATGACATGCTAGAGAGGTGTATGGGTAACTTCAAAGCTTTGAGAAGTACATTCTGTGCCCAGGTCTCTGTCATCTAACTGACATCCAGCACAAGGTGGTTCTGTTTTGGAAGGTGGTGAGTTTGCTAGCCTGGATGCACACCATGGTATGACAACTTGCCAGAGGGCCAGATCAAGTGCTTTAGCATGTTCATTTTACTAGTGGAAATTTACTGTAATGTCCAAATTAGGCAGAGCTAAGTACCTATGGATGTTTCATGAATGCCAATATGCTGATTGGGAAACCATATCTGCTACGTTGTTGAAACTGTTGAAAACAGTAGTGTTGTTAATCGTAACTTTCCCCACCTTTCTCTGCAGCAGAATCACTGCTCAGAAATTCCTTTGACAGTAGAGCCCTTGTAACAAAACTGAGGAGACATCTGTCCTTTCTCTCAAACAACGATCAGAGATTAGATCCACATTTTATCAGTCCTTTCTCTGGAGTTTTTCCTCACTTTCTTCCACGTTCTTTTCTTTCTGATTTGAAGAACATTTTCTTATCCATGAAACATGGCCCAATTTGAATGGAGCTATCAAAAATAGCTCCAGTTTTCTCTGCTCTTCCCTCAGACTGTCTTATGTTACACACATTTTTTCCGAACATCCTAAAGCTGTGGGGAGGGGATTCCCTGGGAAAGCAGGAACAGTATCTTTAATCACCCAAGCAAGGACTTGAACTTAAATGCCCATCATCCGCATCTTTGGTAATCGCACTAACCATTGTGCAAACTCTAATGATGGAAAGAAGGACACTTCATTCTCCTTTGCTAAGGGATTGATCCACAGCGTATGCTCTGCATGCCTCATGAATTGAGCTCTTAATGTATCAGGCCTGAGACTGGAGGAACACCTAATCTGGTTTATCCATTAAATAGGTGCTGTCAGGTGTACATTTCTTCTGAGAATTCCAGGTGCAGCATTCTAGGCATCAGGCAAACTCTGGTATCAGAAACTTGGCTATATCTCCGCAGTTTTTGTCCCTCCATATTGAACAGATACCAAATGGTAATTTTGCTGGGCTACACTTTCAATTAACACACCTAAAACAGCAGTTGTGACTCATCTGCAATGAGACTCAGGCACTTAAGGGAAATCTGGATTAAGTTACTTAATACTAATTTTAACTGTAGTAAAGTTAATAAATGATCAATGAAATGGCTGAAAGCAAGGCCCTTCATTATTTTCTCTAGCCCAGAAAGAGTGCTACTTTGTTATACTTCTTTTTGCATTTAAAAATTTTCAGTATGTCTCTGTTTTAAGTCAATTTAAAATGCTATTCAGTATAAATAATATTGTTTTATGAAGAAGTAGTTGTGAAAAGAAGTCAGATTAAATATTGCTAAACTGACATAGCATGGAAAAAATCACTTGATGAGAAGGCCAAGTATCCTTATGATGTAACTTCGTCTTATATATCAAGTCATATTTTTGTTTGAGAATATGTTTCTTTCCAGCTATTGGCAGCATCTGCTTTTCAGCTTTATGAGCCTCAAGTGTGTCTGTTAAGAAGAACACTGACTCAAAGCCATTTTCTTTTTGTTGCTTTCCAGATAGAATAGTCACTGCATTGTCTTTTTGTGTAGAGAATCCAGAATGCTTTCCTATGGGAATTTGCTTCCTTTTCGTTTTGGCTTTTTATTTTATGCTTCATATATTATTATTGTTATACAGTATGCTGTAAATGATAAATAAATCCAAAACTTTGAGCTGATACTGAAATTAAGAGTATTTGGCCCCTACATGAACAAAGCCACTTTGTTCCATATGGTCATGAAAAGCTGGTTTGTAATTTCTGTTTATGTGTTAAAATAAATGCTTTATCAATACTAACGCCTACTCCTCATGATTCTAAGGTCTTTTTCCTATGGAGTCCATTTCAGTCCTGGAAGAGTGTGTAGCCAGGTAGGCTAACTGAAGAGACTGGCCAGCCCAAGTCCTGTGGCCTTAAAAGAGGCACAGTGCACATTTCACTAACCTGGGTCCCTCCACAGTCTGAAGTCTCTTTTGTTTTGTCTTTGTTTTGTTTTGCTAGAAATGTTAATTACTATGTCCAGGACAAACTGCTCCTTGGTGAATTTGGGAAAATACTTTTTGACTTTGCAGATCGTACATGTTTGTATGTTCTTAACTCAGTGCTTTTAATTATTGTCTAAGCTCTTGATATGTCAAGGGCATTTTTTTGGTGCTTCTAGTCTTTTATATTAATAGTATCACATTTGTTATGGGAAACAGGAAGTGTGTCACAGCTTCTGGTGTGTGTCAGGGCAAGAAATGGACGTTTCTTACTTAGGACTTGTCATTCTACAGCTGTGGAAAAGTGGACTTGATACCTGTGGACATCCCATCCATTCCTATATTTCTGTACATTTCTGTGGAGCTCCAGACAGGATATGTTATTTCTATTTTAAATTCTTATACGTATTTGCATATATCATTCAAGTATTTGTATCTTCAAAAACTCAAGATGGGAATCCTGGTCAGGTTATAGACACCTAAGCTTCTGTGTCTCAATAGAAGTTTCCACATTCACGTGAGGTGCCTTAGATGCTGATACAGTAAGGAGAGATCAGTACAGGGAACAGGGTGCCTGAATTCAGTTGTCTGAATTCAGCCCAACAGTCTTAGAAGATTATTCAGCTGATCACCTGTAGGTATCTCTTTTAAGATAGACTGGATCTCTTGATAGGCTTCATTGATTATATAGGCTGGAGGAAGATTTAGTTTCCTAAGTGTATGAGTTTAATGTTCTTTTTGGTGGTAGGGGTACATTCCTGGACTTTAGCTGCTGCTTCTCCACATTTTTCCTGCAAGTCCTGTGACATAGCTGCTAGCTCTGAGCAGATGTTTTGCATTGTCCATGACACTGGAAATATCTCTTAAGTCCACTGTATCCACCCTAGATCTAGTAAGGGGACATCAAAATGTTATCTTCAAAATCTGAAACTGATTCCAGTCTTTGTCTTTCATTGTCCCACTAATCAACTCTCTGTTAATCCACCTCAGATTTTTGTGTTGTGCCCAAAGTGTTGAGCACTGGTCCTGCATGTATGTTTTAAACTTTACTTTATGTTACATAAATAATCCTGGCTTAAGTTCATGATGCTACTCAGACAGTCAAACATACTGATAAAGTTTTTAATTAGAAATTTGAATCAGAGATTGTATAGCTGTGTGTCCTTCATTACAAAATGCCTTATGAATAGGATAACATAATTTTTCAAGTATAGCTCTGTGCTGTATTTCAGTTATTTGTGAAGTGATTCTTAACTGCAATTTTGGGATCCTTCTTACTTAATGTCATTGGTGTAATTGTTATTTGCTTTAAATAAAAGTTTTACCACCAGTACAATTTATCTAATGATGTGGGTTATAAATACTGAATGCCCTTTCTCTTGACTTCATAACATCATCTTTTAAGCAACTCCAGCATTATTCTATTGTAGACGGTAACTATCCAGTTCTGCAGATGCTATGAACAGGCTTAATTAGAAAACCTCGCTCTTCTCAGCAAAGAATATTCTGAATTGCTAGACAAAAAATCAGTTTTTGAAGTCAGTCCAGCTGTAAACTGGAGGAGTCTCTGGCATTGCCTTTTGCTATTTCTGTCTGAAACTAATGCCTTCTACAATAACTAAGTTTTATATCATATCAGACAACCACCTCTTTCAAATGCAGCTTTTACTACATAATATATGAAAAAGTATACAAAATTTAATTACAATAAATGAGTGAGAATGCATTGTAAAGAATAAATATTAAATGCCTCAATTTGAGTTTATCCAGGTATTAGGGTTGCCTCCCTGGACTTCAGAGACTTACAAAAGACTGGTCAGAGTATGGGGGGCCTAGGTTTGTGTTTCTTTATAAAGAAGAGACACCTTTAGATTCAGGTTTTATTTTAATGTTTTGCTGAAGGTTTAGTTCAGTACTGATTGACCCATATCAGGTAACACTCAAATAACATCTCAATGCTGAAATGTTGTAGGAAGACTCCTGACAGGGCAAACAAGAAGACCGAAGAGACACTGCTCTTGTGGCTAAGTTACAAGAAATAAAGGTTTATTCACCAGTTGTGGGACTTCACATGCCCCTAATCTTTCCTGTCCTACTGTAGTGGGTTGACCTTGTCTGGCTTTGAGGTGCCCACCAAACTGCTCTATCACTCCCTTTCCATCAACAGGACAGAGGGAGAAAATACAGGGAAAATTCATAGATTGAGCTAAGGACAGGAAGACCACTTACCAATTACTGTCATGGGCAAAACAGACAACTTAGTGAAATTAATTCAATTCATTGCCAATTAAACAAAGTAAGATAATGAGAAATAAGACAAATCTATAACCACCTTTCCCCCACCCCTCCCTTCTCCCCTGGCTCAACTTCACTCCTGACTTCTCTACTTCCTCCCCCTGAGTGGCTCAGGGGGGCAGGGAATGGGGGTTGTTGTCAGTTCATTACACTTTGTCTCTGCTGCTCCTTCCTCCCCACGCTCTTCTCCTGCTCCAGCATGGGGTCTCTACCCATGGGATACAGACCTTCTCCAGTGTGAGTCCTTCCCATGAGCTGCAGTTCTTCAAGAACTGCTCCAGCATGGGTCCTTTCTATGGGGTGCAGTCCTTCAGGAACAGACTGCTCCAGTGTGATCACAGGTCCTGCCAGAAAACCTACTTCAGCATGGGCTCTTTTCCACAGGCCACAGCTTCTGCCAGGAGTCCGCACCGGTGTGGGCTCTCCATGGGCTGCAGTTTCCTTCAGGGCATATCCATCTGCTCTGGCGTGAGGTCCTCCACATGCTGCTGAGTGTCTGTGCCACTGTGGTGCTCCATGGACTTACAGGGGAATAACCTGCATCACCATGGTCTTCGTAGGCTACACGGGAATCTTTGCTCTGGCACCTGGAACACTTCCTTCCCCTCCTTCACTGCCCTTGGTGTCTGCAGAGTT